>NW_025335761.1:47216381-47816381 GCF_004798865.1 Varanus komodoensis
TGATGCTGGGAACAATAGATGGCAAAAGAAGAAGGGGACGGCAGAGGATGAGGTGGCTGGATGGAGTCACTGAAGCAGTTGGTGTGAGCTTAAGTGGACTCCGCGGATCGTGGAGGACAGGAAGGCCTGGAGGAATGTTGTCCATGGGGTCACGATGGGTCGGACACGACTTTGCGACTAACAACAACAACAAACACATTCATGATCATAACATTCTTACAAGGAGAAAAATGTTTCCATTGTTTTTTTAAAGGTTGCCCAGATGTGATGCAGCAGGAGTAGTCTTAAAAGAGCAGTCCTCCCTTCTCCAAACATGAGGGAATGCCTTGTGGCACTTGCCGTCTCTCATTTTAATCAGCACTAAAAAGAGTACAAAATTTAAATCTGCCCTGTTAATTGTGGGCACTATTTCAATCAACCAAACCATAGGAATCTGACTAGATAAGGAGTAGTATCTACATGATGTACATAAAAATTAAAATAAATAAAAACTGCAATCTCATGCCCACTGGAATTGGAAGCCATTGAAATCAATAAGACTTACTTCTAAGCAATTATAAATTGTTTTATTAATTGATGAATCAGTGAAGGGCCCAATCCCATGGGGAGATCCTGCCTTTTCAGAGCTCCCAGCCAGCATGGAAAGCACCCAGCCAGCTGCCCCCCACCCCAGTTGCAACTGGGCCTCAGAAGGGGGGAATGGGTCATGTGGGGCCAGGTGGGGGAGGAGCCTGGGGCCACAGACTTAGACCAGCTGCTATTAGCATTTCAGCCTCCTCTCCTCCCATCCCTGGTGCTTAATTCAGTGCTCAAAAAAGGCTGCCTATATAAAGTAACCAGCTCCAGTCTTCACCACCATGCTTATTCTGGCCATAGGATGTGCCTAAGCTGCTGAGGTGAAGCCTGCCATGCATTGAGGCCACGGGGCACAGGACCATTTAAATGTTGCAGCCTGAAACAATAGTCATTGGCAACATCACCAGCACCTCCATCACCAACACCTTCTTTTTTCTGTTATTGTCACTTGTCCTTTATTTTAGGTAGCCACGATCTTGTAAACTTCATTTCTCTCAGGAGGGGGCAATGCTCCCACCCCCACTGCTGATGCACCTTGCTTCTGATTCAGGGGAGTCTCCTATGTCTTGAAGATGGTGGCCATCTCCCCCATGCCTCACACCCTGATTTTCATTTAGATGACTGCTAAAGCCCCAAGAAAGGGGAGGGAAGGATCAGCATGAGCCCTCAGCCCAGCGTTCTGCCTTCCCCGCCCTCTGGCACTCCGCTTTTGCCCTTGCTGAGACCTTCAGGGACAGCTGGCCCGGTTCTTTCCACCCCAGCTGTGAAGGCCCCTGCTCAGCCTCCAGAGTACCAGCTCCAAGATGGCGCGATCTTGGGGCTGGGCCTCCAAGTGATCCCGTGGTCCCCCAGGCGGCATCCAGAGACCACGTGATTGTGACCTCAGTATATTAACACACTTGATTCCAGTCTATTAAGTTATGTGCTGCCCAACAAAATATCCAAGCAGTTAATTCCATTACATTTTCTTCTTTTTATTACATTAGAAATGGATTTTCAAGGAAATGGCACTGTTGCAATTTATGAATGGGCAACAGCCACTTTAGGAGACAACTGTCTTTTGCCCCTGGAACAGGAAACTATTAAATGGGAATTGAGAGAGAATTTATGAGCTTTATTTTCCCACCACTGGGAGCCCCTCAAGAACTTGATCTGAAAAATAGATTATAGAGATCTCTCCTGATATTTGGGAGACAGTGTGGTAATTGCAGTTTAAATATAATAATAATGCAAGTCTACCGAGCCTAGATAGGCCATGAAGAAAAAAAGGAAAGAAAGAAACAAAGAAAGAGAAAGACAGACAGAGCTTTACCTTTGTGGGGTAACAGAAGCAAGATTCTCCTGTGACCAATTCTGTCTACGTGGAAAATTCAATTGGGATAACCATGGGCCAAGTTAGCTGCTGTTCATCTCTTTAGCAGAAGTGTACGTTCAGAAAGTCAGATCAAGGGGAGCTCAGCCAAACTGAGACAGGCAGCAGGGGAACTGGTTTACATCTTGCCTTCTGCTGCTGCTGCTGCTGCTGCTGCTGCTATGTGCCATCAAGTCATCTACGTCTTAGGGTGACCCCATGAACAAAAGCCCCCCAAAACGTCCTGTCCATGCCAGCCCTGTCTTGTAAATTCAAGGCTGTGGCTTCCTCATGGAGTCAGTCCATCTCATCGTTGGCCTTCCCCCTTCTTCAGCCCTTGACCTTCCCCAGCGTGATTTATCTTCTGCTGTGGTCCCAGTCAAGTCACTATTTATTTACTTATTTATTAGATTTGTATCCTATCTTTTTCTTTTTTTAAAGAACTTGCATCCTTCTCCTGCTCTCGATCTTATCCCCACAACAACAACCCTGTGAGGCAGGTTGGGCTGAGAGTCTGCGACTGGCCCAAAGTCACCCAGTTGGCTCCATGGCTGAGCAGAGAGTGGGACACAGATCCCCTGAGTCTCTGACCAGTGCTCTTAAACATCATACTGCACTGGTCCTCGTGGCCACTGGACAGCACTTGGATGCAGCCTCTGAAAGTTTCTCCAGAATAGAAGTTGACCCGAAGACTATAGGAAGTTCTGCATCACTGTAACAGTTCAATCACATATCTTTGCCTTCTTTCTCAAAGATCATTAAAAAAAAAAAAAAACTGCAGTATTGTGATGCTTTGCCCATCACTTAAGAAGCTTTTAAAAAGCACTGGGATCATGCCAGAAAAAAGAAAAGGGAAAGGTGTGTACTCTGATACAAAGAATCTTGGAAATAGTTTGTGAGCAGTAGTTCCCTACCTTCAGGAGCAGGCTAGGCGTTCCTGCCCCCCTAAATTTTCTCTGCCATCCCAAAAATTAATATAGGTAAAAAAGGTAAAGGTTTCCCCTTGACGTGAAGTCCAGTCATGCCTGACTCTAGGGGGCAGTGCTCATCTCTGTTTCCTAGCCGAGGGAGCCAGCGTTTGTCCGCAGACAGTCCCCGTGGTCATGTGGCCAGCATGACTAATTAATATACAAATGAACAATTAGAAAATAGTTTGTCACTTTATCTTCACAAAAGAGATGAACTACACCCCTGCTTTCTTGGCATCCCTTCCAGAATGTTTTGGCTGCTACCCCTGCTCTGAGGTACAAGGATTTGTGCTCATGCAGTTAAACCTTATAGCATCCTCCACCTCTGTGTCCTGTTTCCAGCAGCACTGCCATGCTATAACTATTTTTTAAAAGAGTTATATGTTATCTCCTACTGGGCCAGACCGTTGGTCCTTTTAGGCCAGTCATGGCTAGTCCAGCCTTCCTCATCCTCGTGTCTCTGCATGTGTCTCACTGTGCCTGGCATTAACCCTGAAAGTGAGCCTTGCTGGGTTGTGCTATGGAAGGTGGAATCCAAAACATCTGCAGGGCCTCTCTTTGGGAAGAGCTGATGTAGGTCACTTCTTCCCTCCGGGTGTATTGGGATGCATGATGGCTGGAAAAGATGAGATTCCTAGATCGACATGCCTGCAGGGCATCTAGCTGGTTTACTCTGACTGAACTCAGCTCAGCAATGCATCTACCACTGGTCCTTCCCAACCTGAAATCCTTTGAATTGTCTATGACAAGAACTGGATTTGGGTCTTCTGCATGCAAAGTCCGGTCTCTGTCAGAGAATGAAGGTCCATCATTCATATTATATTGTTGTGTTTGTGGGTGCGTACATGTGTAGCCTAGCTTAGACTATTTGGTTTCTTGTCAGAACAAAAGAGCTTTGGAAAAAAAATGAAGGTCTCAGCACATTTTTAAAAGTTTCCATACCAGCCAGCTGTGTAATAAATTTAATACCAATTCTGGGTATTGCACAAGGAGCTTTTTTCTTGCACACTGTTCTTGTTGTTTAACCCATTATCACTAAATTGTTCTTTGCAGCAGACCATCTCGTTTATCAATCCCAGGCAATCAACAAGGATTTAACACACCCCTGCTGTTGGACAGCCAGATGCAAACTAAGAATATGACTCTTATTTATATTTTGCAAAACATTAAGATGGTATGATAGATTTAACCTTTCCTCCCACCCGTTCCTCTTTATCATGCAAGCACCAATTCAGGCTTAGGCTGTGTCCAGATGGTCTGATGGCGAGGATCCAGAGATAGGATACTAGGTCTGCTGGGGCCCAGTACTTCCCTGCCCATCCATGCCACTGTCCACGTGGGCCCAAATAAGAAGGCGCTTGGCCTTGCATACACTATTGCCTGTATGTATTTCTGCACCAGGCCTCCCCAAACTGTGTACTACCAAAAGCACAGAAGTCTGCAGCCTGCACAGAGGAGGCCCATTGACCATTTCTCATAACTTCATAGAATCATAGAATAGTAGAGTTGGAAGGGGCCATGAAGGCCATCAGGTCCAACCCCCGGCTGTTGCCGGACACCATGTTACACCATCCCACTCAGATGGCGGCCCGGTTTCTTTCTGAATGTCTGTAGTGTGGGAGAGCCCACCACCTCTCTAAGCAGCTGGTTCCACTTCGTATTGCTCTGACAGTGAGGAAGCTTTTCCTGATGTCCAGCCTGAATCTGGTTTGTCACAACTTGAATTGATTATTCCGTGTCCTACAATCTGGCATCAGCAAGAAGAGATCTTGACCTTCTCTTCTCTCATACTAGTATAACAGAATGGCTAAGTGACTTGCAATTTATCTGTTTCATTTTCAGATTGTCCAATAGCTGAAGCCCTCTGGGTGTTCACAACAAGGTTCAAGTCTCATGAAACTGACATTTCACCTGTCATGAAATTCCCAGAATTGGAGAAAGGGTTGCAGCTCATTGCACAGAATTCAGGCCTTGCATGCTGAAGGCTCAAGTTCAATGCTCAACAGGGCCAGGTAGAGCTGGAAGACTCCTGCATGAAACCCTACAGAGCTGCTACCAACCAGCATAGGCAATACTGAGCTAGACAGAGGAAAGGTATGACTCAGTATACAGCCACTTCCTAAGCAAACTAGCCTCGGTCAACCACCTGCTGTAAGGGGAACTAACACTCACTCACCTCTTCAAGGTTGCTGTGAAGATGATGGAAATAATGTATGTGAACCCTGAGACAACCTGATGGGGATGACTTGGCATTCTACGCCATTTATTGCCTACACAGTTGCAAGTGTATCTCTATAGCAACGTGGACTAGAAACTGTATTAATAAAAAAGTGAGGATTCACAGGTCCATATCCAATCTCAAATCTTGCATTTTTTCTGAACTCCCATAAAACTGTGGCATACACACTGTCCTGAGAATATGTTCAAATAAAGGCTAGTAAGAGCAAAACCAAAGACAGTACTAATTCCAGAGTGATGCTACCTTTGGCTTTGCAGCATGTCAGTACAATAGCACAAGATTCTCAAACCAAATTGCTAATAATGCAGCCAAAGTTAAGCATTTGTATATCCCATGGGCTTTCCCAGGAGAAAGCGAAAGCATGCTTAACTCTTCTGTTGAAATCAATGGATCTGCAGACTATTTCCATTTGGCTGGGTTTGCCCTGGAAGTTATAAATCTAGCATTATGTTTTTCAAATACTCTGAATTTTTCCTTATTCCAGCATCTACTTTGCTAGAGACTTTTTCTTTCTTTCTTTTGTGGTGCTGGTAGGGAATCATTTCCATACATGTTCACATAAATGTTTTGAAACACTTAAAATGTGTGTTAACCAGGTCTTAATTGAAAACACTCCCAAAGAGAAGGTGTGACCAGCAAACAGCTGTTCCATGCAGACCAGTGACACAGTGACTTACTCTGGCTAATTAATTAGAACACCTGGAGTATCTTTCAGGGAAAAACTGGAAACAAAATACTGGAGATTAAGTTTTCAAGCTACTGGTGGTCCCCAACTAATCTCTTTCAGGTGTAAACCCATGTGTATGTAGAAAGCAAAATCCGATCCATTCCTTCGAGACAGGAGGTCTTTGGACTAATAACTGCAGCATGCAGTTTCCATAAAATTTACAAGGCTGCCTTTAAATTTTAGTAGTGGAAGGCCTGCAATAAATGCCAATGAGGTCCATCAGAATGAGCATTTTTGTGTTTCCCCATAAAAACAGATCAACGTTTTTCACAGACTCTGCGTGGAAGAATGTATACAATTATGCCATGTATGTATCTTTGGCTTGTAAGTCCTTTTTACACCAAAAAAATCAACACAGTAAGTCATAAAGGCAGGGAAAAATAAACAGTGGGACATAATAAAAGTTGACTAGAGCTGGATTAAGTAGTTCTGTCTTTGCCTCAAATGCCAACATAGCCAACATAAACTACTTGGAGCAAAGAGCTCTGCTCTGCTCTTTGCTTTTTAGATCAAGTGAAATTGGCTAGAGCTAAGCTGGATATTTGGACCTTGGAGATAGGCAGTGCCTCTTTGAGGGGTAGTGAACTCAGCTCAGCTTTGAAGGATACATTTGTGAAGAAACCAAATTTAGATCCTATGGTTTAGGATGACTAACATCTGGTTTCAAATGTATCATTCTTGACCAAGCTGCTGGAGCACAGGGTGGTGTTGGATGATACTCATCCCAGTCAAGGTTGCAAAGCATGGACAGAAACAGACTTGGTTGCCTTGGTGGATGACTTACATAAGGGAATGGACTGGGGCGGGCAGTGCATCTCTGTTCATTCTTCTAGAGTTCTCAGCAGCTTATGATACCATCAGCCAAGGTACCCCAATCCACTTATCTGAGCTGAGTGTAAGAGGCACAGTTTTATAATGGTCCCAACCCTTCTTAGGAGAAAGTTCTCAGAGGCTGGTGCTGGAGAACCTCTGCTCCACTCATTCTCATTACTCTATGCAATGCTAGAAAGATCTGTTGGGTCTCCCATACTTTTCAACATCTATATTAAAGTGCTGAAGGAGGTAATCCAGAGGTTTGGGCAGAAATTAGGTTTTCATCTATTCATCACAGAGAGATTGTGGAACACTCAGTTCACTGTATGATAGTGATTATGGGGTGGATGAAGGTGAACAAGCTGAGATGCAATCCAGGCAAGACGGGAGTATTATGCATAGGGGAACCAGTACTCTGGATGAAGGGTTACAACTGATAACGGATGGATTTACACTACCCCTAAAAGACCAAGCTTGAGTTCAGTCAACACAAAAAGCCATCGTGGTTTCTTATCATGGTTGGTTTGTTGTATTGTCTGAACCTAGTCATGGTAATTCACTGTAGTTAGTTTGGTCTTTAGAAAACATGATAAGAAACAGTGTTTTTTCTTATGGTTCTTTGAACCATCATAGCTTGTCACGTTGTCTGAACCCAGGATCATGGTTTCCATGGTCCTGGTGTGCATCTACCACAGAGTCCTCTGGAAAGAGTGGCAACTGTCGGAGCTGCTCCAGCCTTCCAGAATCTATGTGTGGAGAATGAAAAAGAGGCACATGACTTAGGCAAAGAATAATACACCTTGAGATTCAATTTGAGGCACAGTGGCTGATGGGATACATGCCAACAGTGGGAAGACAGAGCAGGGATGATAGAAACCATGATAAAGTAGAAACCGCTTGCTTGTCTATCAGGTAGTTCACAGTTGTAAAAATCCAGTGAAAGGCAGTAAGCATGCAGGACTGCTTGTTGCATTATGTGACTGCAGCCCAAGTGTGTGGTCTGGGAATCCTCTGCACTAAATGAGGAAGCTCAGGAGCAAAGGTGGGGAGGGCTGCAAGAGAAAGAGGAAGTTGCGTACCACACAATGTTAAATTTAAATGGATGCTTGTAATGTTAATGATTGCCAAAGCCGTGAAGATAAGTGGAGACAGCATCTAGCAAAACAAGATGCAGATCTTGGGATGCTAGAAGTCCTTTTGTTAACAGCTGCTGTGTCCTATATCTAGAATCCCAAGCCAAAATACTTAGTAAAGCCTTGAAATTAGGCCTTTCTCATGTTGAAAATCATTTGGGAACCTGCAAATGTGACAGTTCACAACTAATTCAAGGCAGATAACTCTGCTGTTTTCATCTGAAATTTTCATAGTATCTTTATTTACATCAGATAAATAGCGGTTCTCATGAAGCACCTACTCATAAACCCCAGGTAATAATGTTGAAATTTCAGCAGTATACAGAAAGAGGGACATGCCAGTCTAATTTATTAATTACCAGTGGCCCTTGTTTCCTCTTTACAGCATGCTTCAGTTGACACTGTAATTATAGAATTGGTTTCCCCTTAGATCTCAGAAGCAGCACCCCATATCAGGACTGATTTTTCAGTGGGACAAACAGCTGGAGTAGTGCTTGGTTTCGATAACCATTTTAGAAAACAAACAACATGTCCAATACTATTACTTCCAGTGAATAATCATTAAATATACTTATTACACAAGTAAGTCAGGTTTAAGACATGGAGAACAGCAATGAATTGTATAAGGTTCTACCATCCCCTGATCACTTAATGCACATTCCTAACGGTGCTTTCAAATGTTGCCTCTGCATGTCGACTAAATGTGCGGAGGAGGGGGAATTGCTGCACTGCACCTGCTGATCCAGCCCCGGTTAGTTCCATGATCCACTGGTCCCTCCCCAACCCCTGCTCTTTAGCCAGGAGGCCTTGAAAGGCAACAAGCAACTGCACATGTCGCATAGGCGCCCCATTCAGACATTCTGAGCAAGGCTGGGGTGAATCAGCTGTCATGGAGGCAGGCCCAGTAGCCTTGCTCTCTCTTCCACATTGTTGCCATATGGGGAGACTAATGGTGAAAGCAGGTTCTCATGAACACAAACAAGCATCCCCAAGAGCAAGGGATGGGGGCTACTATAGTGCTGTGATGGCTGCTTCCGACTCTGCTATTCTGTGATTGACCTCGACCAGCAATGATAGAATTATGACTATCAGTCACAGTGACGGAATCAAAGTATGAATCAGTCACCCATGTGCTGTGAAAACGCGTGTCCATTATTCTACTCTGCTCTTTGCAAATGCCTCTGCAAGCACGGGGCACAGCGGGCCAGATGCAATTAGAGCAGATGATACCCAGCCTGTGCTTTGAGTCCTACCTGCCTCTGTAAAATCAAATAAAAATTTAACAGTGCTGCTATTGTGATTTACACATACATGAGTGTACCAGCTCATAATCTTTAATATCTGCTGCTGACAGGATGGAATTAACTGCATATTCTTTGTTTTTTTGGTCCCACTTTCATTATTCATCCTTCCCACTCCGACCCTGTGCCGCTGTCCATGGGCTCCCTTATCTCATTTTGGGTCGCTTGAGGAGCTGGCGTTTAGATTGTGAGCAGGTTATGGGGAGAGACCTCAAACCAACAATATTTACACAAGTTAAAAATGCCTTTTGTTGAAACTCTCCAGTCTTGCTTGCCAACAGAAGCGTTTCATGTGCAAGAGAATCAATAGAGAATTATAGTTAAGCCCTGTAATAATTATCCTCATTAGACGTAACCAGAGCACAGTTGGGATGAATTCAGTTATAAACCCTACTAATACTCAGGAAGTATATTAGATATGTAATTTAATAATCCTGGAAATAATGACACAATTCTTTTTTGTCTTTAACCCCATGTCTATGAAAGGAGGGAGGCAACTTGCTGCCGAGTGAGATGAGGAGACTGTTGGCCTTAGCTGAGGGGTAGCAAAGGATGGTAACATGGCATTTTCTGAAGTGAAGAAGAACATGGAAGTTTTCCAGTAATGCTGGGGCAAGATGCCAGGGAGCAAATTCTGAAAGTAAAACTGCACTGGGTAATAGGGACAGGGGGCTGAAAGCCAGTAGTGGTTAAGAGTGCAGGATTGGGGCTCAGAAGATCGGGGTTCTAGGAGCCACTCAGTCATGTATCCATTGGGTGACTTTGGACCAGTCACAGATTCTCAGCCCAACCTACCTCACAGGGCTGTTGTTGTGAGGATGATTGAGAGCAGGAGGGGAGGAATGATATAAGCCACTTTGAATTGCTTGTAAGAGAAAAGCAGGATATAAATCTAATAAATAAATAAGATAGCTTCATTGCTGAGAACAGATGTATGGCAAAGAGTGTTGGTCAAGTCGCTTGAGAGCAAGAGAGGTGGCAGAGGACCTCTTCCCCCTTAGCAATTCGGAAAGAGTGCAGTGGAAGGGCTCGCATGGATAGCATCCCATAATCAAATGTGATCGGTCATGTGACACTAGGCCAACCGTGGCGCAGTCCCTTCAGCCAGGGCCTTGTGGTGAAAAAGCTCCTTTGGGTATCCAAAAATGGAAGCCAAGCAGCAGCGGGGAGTGAAGCGTGGCTGAAAGCCGTCATGAGCAATGTGGCGGTGGTCGCTTGAAAATGCTCAGCTGACAGAGGTAGCTCCAGGGCAGTAAACATGAAATTATACAGCAACTTAACAGAAGTAAAAATTCAACCATAAAACCAGTGAATTTTAAAAAGTTAATTTGAATTCAATTGAGGTCATGAACTTAATTCCATACTAAATTTTCAAAATGCATGAAAGAGAAGGAAATGCCTCTACAGGTATGCATCTGCAGGGGCGTAGATGCGTTGTAAGCATGCTCCCAAAGTATCAGCTTCCACACGGAATACCGAACATCTGGAACATCCAGTGGAACACCAGCGGTGCAATGCATCTGATCCAGCAATCCGGGTAGCAGACACACAGAATTGTGTGTTGTTCACTTCAGTGCAGAGAAAAATGCTATATCGGAAGACAGACAAAATACCACTCTACCTACTACCAAAATGGAAGTAGGCATTCCTTTGTGAAAAAACTCCATGCATATAATTATTCACGCAGGGCTGTGGGGTGGAATTCAAGATCTCCAAAAGAAAGGTGATGCCGTGCCTAACGGCTCGACAGAGGCTTTGGCACGCGAGTGAGAGAGGGCCAGAAGCTCACAGTGAGAGTCAGGCATTGGAGCAAGGAGATTTGGCCCTCTCTCGCGTGCCAACGCCTCTGTCGAGCCGTTAGGCATGACAGGTGATACGGAGCTAGAATCCCTGTATTGGCTATACTAGTATAATAAATACTAGTATTACTGCTCAGAGAGACTATGAGCAGTATAGAAACGAATAATTCTCCTTCTCCTCCTTCTCCTCCTCCTCCTTGTTGTTGTTCTTGCTGCTCTTGCTCTTGTTCTTCCTCTTACTAGCCTCCCTCAGATTTCCAGCTTAATCCTCAGGGGAGATGGCTATTGACAGAAGGAGTAAACAAGACAACACTGGCATAAAGAAGCTGGAAAGAAGATATTCCATATGAAACCCAATATAGATTTATTACAGGTCCAAGCTAGATGGTACATGAGTATGAGTGTGTATAGAAAGGGAAGCATAAGGATTAGGATTGTAGTATGTGGGAAGGTGGCTTGTCAGCGTCTTGACATCTGCTGGAAGTCAAACTCTTCCACTAATTTATGCTTGAATAAATGCACAGCTTGTGTTGCTGACGATTTTATCTTTGAGGTGGAAGAAGGGGCAAGAGTATCAGTTAGAGTGCTAAGTGTAGTAAGATGTGCACACTTTAGGAAAGCTGATTTCCACAAGTTTAAAGGATTTACTGGCCGACATCCCTTGGACAGAAAGATTTAAGGAGAAGGGAATTCAAGGTGGGTGAGAGTTTCTCTGATGACACTGAAGGCACGATGTCAAACCATCCCAATGGGCAAGCAAAGACAGGAGATATCTCAAGAAACCATGGTGGAGCATCTGAGGAAACTGGGAAGGCTGCATAAGGCATTTTATGATGAACTTAGTTCCAAACTGGAGCATGAATTGGAAATGGAAGGAGGGGCAAACCATTGAGGACTCAGATGCTTTGAAAATTCTTGGCGCACAAGTGAAGGGCCATAAGACCAGAGGGTAAAGAAACATTGTCTCCACCTTCTGAAGTGAAGGAGGAGGAGGATAAAGAGGACCCAGGCAACTATCCAGTGGTTGGCTCCGATGTCTGAAAGGTTTCTCAGACAAAAGTTTACACAGTCAATCTGTGAGCCAAATGCTGTGATTACAAAGGGACTGCACAGCTTTCTCATGAAAAGTCATGCTGGACTAACCCTTTCTCCATTTCTGAAAGACTTACTAGCCTAGGAGACCAGGGGAACACAACAGGCATAGTCTATGTTGATTTCAGCAAGGTTTTGATGAAGTCACAGAGACATTCTTGGGGGCAACCTGGTCCAATGTGCTTTACACCTTGCTACTGTTAGGCAGGTTTTTATCTGGTTGATGAAGTGTGCCTCAAATGTATGGCCATCAACCTGGAGAAGTGGGATGCTGCAGGTTTATGTTCTGGTACAACACTGTTCAACTACATCATACATGACTTGGCCAAAGGAGTGGAAGGGATGCTTATCAAATATGCAGATGACACCAAAACAGGTGGGTATACATAAAAGCTTACAAGAAAGAGGAATCAAGATGATCTTGACCAGATGGGGAACTAGGCCAAAACCAGTAAAATGACTATCGCCAGAGACAAATGCAATCTTTTGTGTAAGAGGAATCAGCTGCGCAACTGCAGGTAGAAACCTGACTTGACAGCAGGGCATCCGAATAGGAAATTGGGATAATAATAGATCACAAGTGAAACATGATTGAGCAAAGTGTTGCAGTGGCTAAAATAGCTAGTACAATCAAGTCTCCATCCACAGAAGCAAAGTGTTCTAATGTTGACAAGTAATGATATCACTTTATTCTGGACACCACCATTTAGAAACAATATTAATAAATGAAACATGTTAGGAAAAGGTAAACAAAGATGGTGAGGTACCTGTAATCCTACAAGGAACCACCACCAAAAAGGCCCTCTCCTTTGTTTCCATTCTCCAAACCTCTCTTAGAGGAAGTGCTTGGAGGAAGGCTTCAGCTGTTAATCATCTTGTACAGGTAGGTTCATACCTTTGAGATTTCTTCCAATTCAGTGAGTCTGTGATGCTAAACCTTTTCTCCTGTGCTTTGGTCCCCAAAAAATCCTCTCCCCAAAACGATTTTGTCCCCATGGTGGGGAGAGCTGTTATTGATGCTTCCCTCCTGGGGCAGATAGCCATTTTAGAGGGGTGGCTATGATGCAGAGGAAAGGGTTTGAGCCCCCCCCCCCCACCTTCCTATAGGGTTCCCAATGGTTTCAATCCTGATCAAGCCATGCTACTCTTTAAAAGAGCAATCCAGACACACTGCATGCAATGATGCAGTTCAGGGATCATCTAGCGTGGCCCTTAGTCAGCTCAAATTAGTACAGTGCTAATGGCGATACTTTATTTTTCAGGAATCTCTTGGCACAGGTTCATTTTCTCATTAACTGGCCATGCCAGGTATGATTAGTTCTTAAAAGCCCAGCTTGGATTTGTTCCCCATTCACCAGAACGCTCAAGTGATCCGTTGTAAGAACAGCAACCCTCAGTCAGCTATAAATGGCTAAAATGGCTATTTTCTCTCTCTCTCTCTCTCTCTCTCTCTCTCTCTCTCTCTCTCTCTCTATATATATATATATATATATATATATATATATATATATATATGAGAAATGAAACAATTTGTTTCATGACATGATTGTAAGCAAGAACAAGTTCTATCAGATTGTGTTCAAGTAATGTCAACATTTGTTAAAAGTGAGTCCAAGGCATTAGATATTAGCTATTTATGTGATCATTGCATATAGTGTAGAGGGAAGTTATAAACAAGGCCTAAACCACATGCTATTAAATTATGTTATTTTTGGCATCATTGTTATTGGCAGTAAAATTACCTTGATTGCTATCTGCTATAACCAAATGTAGTGGAAAGCTAGCAAGCTAATACCTTTCACAATAAAATGTATGCTAACAGGCAGGCAGGGGGGAATGGTGACATGACATGCAGTATAAAATCCTATTTTGCAGAAGCTGATGAAGAATATAATGAATGTTGCATTTGTTTCAATGTACACAGTATGTCTGACATAGTTAATTTTTTCTCTGTGTCAACAGTTCAGTACTGTCAAGGAGCCAGTTGAGCATATGGAAATGTTTCTATCAAAGCAACTTGCTTAGGGCCAGATCAGATGTTGCATCGTGCATCTGACAATCTTTTTTTTCCAAATCCAGAACATTGCCACGGGCTAAACGTTCAGCTGTGAATTTTTGGAAGTGGCAGCTACACCCATGCATCCATGGAATCTGTTGATGATCTCGGTGAAAGCAATGCTTCCATCAGGGCTAGAAGCAGGAGATTGGCACGATTTGGTGCTTTCCAAGGCCCGTAACCTAGCAGAGGGCCCACTGCCAACCAGGGAAGCCAAGAGTTCACATTTCTTTATGGTTGGAGCACCTGGAAAAGGCCGCAGGGGGCTGGATGAGGGCCAATAAACTGAAGCTCAATCCAGACAAGACGGAGGTCCTGTTGGTAGGTGGATCGGGCTTCGGGATGGGGGACCTGACCTTGTCCTGAATGGGGTTGCACTCCCTCTTAGGGACAGGGTTCGCAGCTTGGGAGTGCTCCTCGACCCAGAGCTGACATTAGAAGCTCAAGTAACAGCGGTGGCGAGGAGCGCCTTCCTTCAGCTTCGGCTGGTCCATCAGCTGTGTCCCTACCTGGAGAACAACTGCCTGGTGACTGTGACACATGCATTGGTAACTTCCCGATTAGATTTCTGTAATGTGCTCTACGTGGGGCTGCCCTTGAAGACGGTCCAGACACTTCAATTGGTGCAAAATAATGCTGCCAGGTTGCTGACGGGGACTGGGTGTTGTTCTCATATAACCCCAGTCCTCCGTCAGCTTCACTGGCTCCCCATTGAAGTCCGGGTCCAATTCAAGGTGTTGGTTATGACCTATAAAGCCCTCAACAGCTTGGGACCTGGTTATCTAAAGGAGCGCCTGCGTCCATATATGCCCTCCCACCCCCTGAGATTGGTGGGGGAGGCCCTTCTCTGGGAACCCTCCGTGAAGGATATTAGGAGAGTGAGTACCCGGAGGAGGGTCTTCTCTGTGGTGGGGCCCCACCTATGGAATGCACTCCCCAGAGAGGTCCGCCTGGCACCATCCTTATTTGTTTTTCAGCGCCAGGCCAAGACCTTTTTATTTAAACGATATTTTAATTGTTAAATCGGTTGTTTTATTTAGTGGTTTTAAATTATGGCCGAGAAACTCCAAATTTTTAATGTTATTCCATGCTTTGTTTCTTTATTTTCTTTGTAAGCCTCCCCGAGGCTTCTGCGATGGGTGCGGCATAGAAATGTTATAAATAAATAAATTCCCCCACTTCTCTTAGTCCTGTTAGTGCTGGTTGGGCTTAAAGGAGCCCAAAAGAATTGTGCCTATTTTGCCAATAAATGGACATTGCTCAGACACTTTTTTCTGCTGTGCTCCTCCTCATTTAAAAGATACCCCTCAACATAAACAGTTGGGGTTGGATCCAGATTTAGGGGTGCACAACCAGGCTGATGGAAATGCTTGTCTGTGTAGTGAAAAACCAAGTTTTGGTTGCACAAGAATGTGGAGGGTAAATGTGCTGCTAGATGGCTATTCACAGGATCAGGGGGTCCCTTGCTGCTTGTGTTTCCGAAGCGCTGATCCTGCCCAACAGAACTAGACTCAAAAAGGGAGATCAGTGTTGGCCACTCCTACCCTTAATTTCTCGGGGGAATGTTACTTGTCATTGACCACTAGGTATCAGAGCCAGTTTGCGGAAAGCAGTTCTACCGTTTATCCTGAAGAATCCAAATATCTTACTAGCACTTCAGCGTTAGGGTTTCTACATCCAATTCAGCCATTGCTGATCCAGGGGACAGATAAGGCACACCACCGTGCAAGTCCTGGGAAGAAATTGGTTCTGGGGAAACAGACATTGTCATTTCCATTGTCATGAATTTATTTGTTTGTTTGTTTGTTTATTTATAAAATTTGTATGTCATCCAATCACTTGCATCTCTGAATGGCTTACAACATAAATAAATTGACCATCCACACTGGCTGCAAATTAATAAAATACAACAATAAAAATCAATATTAAAACATATTAAAATATTGATTAAATAAAAAGATCTTGACCTGGTGCTGAAAAACATAATGACGGCTCCCCTCTCTGGGGAGCACATTCCATTTCCAATCTCAAAAATGAAAGTAAAGTGAAAGTTGAACTGCCGCTGTGAATCACAAGGGTTTAAATACTATTTTTGCAGGGGTGGCCTACAGGCAAGCGAAAGGTCAGTAAATATCCATTAGTACTGGAAATAAGGATTGGATTTAAGTGTACATCATAGGCTTATAGTGCAATTCAAAGCATCTCTACTCAGAAGTAAGCTTTACTGAGTTCACTGGAACTTGCTCCCAAGTAAGCATGTACAGGATTGCACCATTTTGATGATAGCCGTTTACCTGGGAGTAAGCCATCTAGAACCCAGTAAGACTTGCTTCTGAGCAGATGTGTACGAGTTGGGTTCCTTAAAATGGCAGTGCCAGAGTCCTATAAGACCCAAGGAAAGAAACACTGAATATATGTGTGATAGTCATCTGGAAACTGGGCTATGTTAAAGAAAGGCCCCAAAGAAGCTTTTCTTTCCGTCCTTGTTTCTGTTCTGGCAATACATATGTTTATTTCTTTTAATTATTACATTGATGTCCTATCTTTGTTTCTTCCGAGAAACTCAAGGCAGCTTACCTAATTCTCCTCCTCTCGATCTTACCCTCAGAACAACAACCCTGTGAGGTAGGCTGAGGGTCGCTCAGTGAGCTGCATGGCTGAGTGGGAACAGGAACCCAGATGGGCTAAATCCCAGTCCCACACTAAAGCACTGCTGCACACTGGCTCTCGCTTGTGGACTCGGAATAGCCATGGCACTTGTGTTCCAGATGTGGGCTTGGCACAGTCATGCCCCAGAGGCCACTCCTCCTGAAATAAAAGCCAAGGAGAGCATTGGAGTCATAAAATAGCATTTGCAAGGGAAATTGCAGTGGTGATGATTTCCCTATAATTTTGTGGAAGCACTCAAAGTGGTTTTCAGGAATGAAACAATAAAAAGAAATAGTGTAAGTTCAATTACATTAGTAAAAAGTAATAAAAAAGCAATCCTAAAATGAAAAAGCACCGATCATTAAATAAAACCATCAGTCAGTCAGGCATGCATGCAAGCACACACACAGCCCTTCCAAAAAGCAGGATAACTAAACACTGGAACATGTTAAAATAATCACGTACAGATGACCAGAAAGAAAAGGACATGGCACCTGGCAGATTTCCAGGAAAGAACCCACTAATGTAGGCATCACCACCAAGAAGCCAATGTCTCTTTACCAGCCCTTGGGCAATGAAGAGTAGGCAAACCAACACTGATATAAAAATTCAGGTAGGTCACAAAGGAGGTTGCAGTGGTAGAAAGAACAAAGATGCGCTATGAGTTTGTGTATAGAAGGCAGCGATTCAACAGAAGCCCAGCTGAGAATGGGAAGTGAAGCACCAGGTGTGTTAAGGCAGCGTTAAGTAAAGTCTCTTTGCTCCGAATGCCAGTCTGCTTTGGCATCACCTTTGCAAGAGCATTTCTAGTAGAAATTTTAGAACTTTGGAGGGACAGTCTGTAATTAAGTCCCTCCTCCTCCTCCTCCTCCTCATCACATTTATATCTTGTTTTTCTCCTTCTTTCAAGGAATCAAGGCCGCTTACAAAGCCCTCCTCAGTACCATTGTTATTCTTACAACAGCCTTGTGAGGTAGCTTAGGCTGAGAGTGAATGACTGGCCCAAGGTCACCCAGAGATGTTTTACGGCCAAGCAGAGACTCAAACGCAGATCTCCTGGATCCCCAGTCCAGCACGACCCAGCAAACCACACTGGCTCTCATTCCGGCATTCAGACAGAATTGTCTGGCATTCTGGACTGGGTCCAGAAATAAATCCATCGGAAATTGTGTAAGAGTCAGGCTCCTCTGAACACCCTCAGCTGCATGCTAGGATGTGCACGCTGTGAACAGGGCAGCTTCATATGGGCAGCCGTTCAGGGCTCCTTCACAAATGAAAACAAGCAGTCCAGTATGCAAAATATTAACTTGAACTAGCTGGGTGTACGGAATCAGTTGCAGTGATTCCTGGGACTGCAACCACTAAGCAGAGTACAGATGCAGAAACGAGTGCAGCGATGGCAGTTCGAGGACTTCTCCCAGTGGGGTAGTGGAGCTAGTATAGGGAGCATCAGGGCTTTTCGTCATACTAGGAGCACCGGGGTAATTGTACTGACAAGTAAATCAGGTCAGGGCAGTGGGGCTCCTGCCCATAGCAGCAGTTCTGTTCAGCATCACCATGCTTTATAGGAGCTATCCATGGTGCTGAACTCCATCCCCAAAAGAGGTTCACCGCCATGGAGCACCATAGATAGCTCCTCCAAAGCTGGAAGGAAAAGCTGCAATAGAGGAATAGCTTCACCAGCCGCCCCAAATGAGGTGATAACGAGGCTTTCAAAGCTTTACTTTCATTTGCAACAGCTTCCTACAGCAGAAATCAGAGGTTAGGGGAAATAATTAAGCAGAGACTTTCATTTTCTTTGATGGCATTCCTTCCTCATGCTATCAGTAGTTATTTATCTATCTAATATATTTATTTAAAACATTTGTATGCTGCCCAGTTGTGTCACAGCACCTCTGGGCAGCTTGCAACAAGATAAAAACACAATAACACATAATAGAAGCCATAACATATTACACATTAAAAACAACAATAAAATACAGTAAAACATACAAAACAAGGTCTATGGCAATTAGTTGTTTTGGTTTTTTTAAGGAAGGTTTTTCCTGGTGCAGAAAAGAAAGGAAAGAAGGTGCCAGGAGACTCTACTTTGGGAGAGCATTCCAAATATGGGGAGCAGCTGCAGAAGAGGCCCTGCTCCTACTGGCCATCCCTCTCGTCTCCCTAAGGGACGGTTCCCACAGGAGGGCCCCCTGCCTAGACCTCAAAGGCCGGGTAGGCACATATGGGTGCAGGCGCTCCTAAGATAACCCTATCAGTAAGTTTGCCTGCATTTCTCATTAGCAGTTGTATTTCAGCTGCCTGAAGATCCTCATGCTCAACGGGTTGCAGAACATGTGTGGAGTTCCTCCCAGGCATACTTGTAAACTAAACTGTGAGATCTTCTATGTGAGTAGTGTCTCTTTTTGGAGGAGTTAGTTTCATGATAAAGATTTTAATTGGGATTTTGCTGGGGCAATTTTGGTGGCAGTGGAAGCTTGATCACTAATTATTTCCAGGGGATAGAAATAGGCTCCTGAACCCATGGAAGTTGTCCACCCCTGTATAGAGATACATCCTGGGGAGGTGGCTGTGGGTTCTCTGTGTGGGTATTGTCAGAGGATTGTCATGATAGGCTCCTGTCCTTTAGAGTTTACTCTATATCACTGCCTTCTTCTTAGCAGGTCCCATTAAGGACAGACACCATGTACAAAGAGGAGCCTGGCTTTTGAAGGTTTTGCTGTTCGCATGACAGATCCACAAATCAAAAGCTGTTCTTGCCATTAGCCTCGGCTTGCCTCCTCATCTACCATGCAGGCTGTCTCCTTCAGCTTTTAACCTGAAAATGCCATGGGTCTATTCATGTCTGTCTTGACTAATTTTTCGAAGATTTACAAAAATGCCCTGGATAGGCATGCGATCTCTGGGTACCGCAGAGCACCAGCCACTAAGCTTCCTCCATGTTTAAGCTCTGCCTGCATGGAAGATTTGCATAGCCAGTGTTACAACAGGCTCAACTTGCACATCAGGAAGCAGAGCAATGGCTCAAGAGGCAGCGATCCTCCACCTGCCATTTTTCCATTTGCTTTCTATCGCAACTGCATGTCTGCAAGGCCGGCAGACAGCCAGAGAGCATGCTAGCAGGGGCATTACTGCTTTTCACCCCCATCGTTAGGTGGGCCAGGATGAGAGGCAGGTAAAAAAACAGAGCAGAGTGGAAAAGAGCAGGAGCGCTTGTCAGTGCAACCTCACCTGAAGAATAGGCCCCTGGAAAGTGCCCAAAGCTGCTTACACTTTTCGTTCTCAGCATGCCACAGGAAGCACTCGCTGCTGCTTCCAACTCTAGAGCTGACTCTCCAATATGGCGGAAATCTGGACCCCTCTTATTGAAGGAGTCGTTTACATTTAGTGGCTAACCTCCAGAAAGTACTGGTGTTACTGCATCATTCCTTGCCAGGGGTGGGGGAGGAGGGGTTTATGTCAGGAGCAGGGGACTTTCGGCTAAATAGAGCAGAACCATCTCATCTGAAAGTTGTTTACAGTGAAAGTCTAGGATTTCCAAAGGAGCAGAAGTCTCCCAAGTGCCTACACTTCATAAAAAACAAATATAAAATGACAAATCAACAAGGTCAGTGCCCCATCTAATTTGTTGCTGTAGTTCTGCCTGTTAGCCTATAGTAGATGGAAAATCTTAAAAAAGAAAGGAGGAGGAGGAGGAGGAGGAGGAGGAAGCTGAAAAATGCTAAGTCACCTCTTTTCAATATAGTTGATTAATGATGACGTGTTGTAAGTGGAAAATACTTACTATGGCCAAGTGGGTGATCATTTCACATTTTGAAGGATGCATATAGAGTCTGGGTTTACATATGTGTCAATTAGAAGATTATTTATTTATTATTCATTCATTCAACTCATGAGTCACCCTGTAGCCGAAGCGCTCTCAGTGACACACATAAATACAAAATGAAACTCAAGAAAATCAGTGAAATCCAACTTAATACAATAAAGAGACTATGAGCAGCCGCAAAGACAAATCAAAAGAGTAAAGACTAAAACATGAAAATTAGCTATGCTAAAAAGATTGGAAAGGAACCCACCAAGCTTATAAAAACCTTCTGAGATAGAACTTGAAGATACATATGAGAGGAAAGCAAGTTTAAAAGAGCTGAAATAATAATCTGGTACCAAAAAAAAAAAAAAAATCAATGAAGTAGGTTCCAGACAAACTTCTCTGCTCACTGAAAGGGTCTTCTCATAAGCAGAAATCTGTTATATCTGTCTTTGAATCAGTACAACACGGGTTTGTTTTCACAATTTTGTTGTTTTGGGGACATACCATTTTAATACGTGTAGTAATAACTAGCTGTGTGAGCACAACTCACAATGACTGGGGTAGAGGCAGAATAAGGGAGCACATGTGAATTTAGGAGCACTCTGCTTTAACCTCGGGGCCTGATCCAGCCAAGATACCTCACTTTAGTTTCAAGACTGTTTAGGAGGAAAATAAACCACTTACATAAAAGAGGACATGCAGTTAATTGAATACAAAGTAATATGGGTGCAGAACATAAGCAAACAAAAGCTTATACTCCCCTTCTCTGTGGCCATATTGTTCTCACTGAATAGGCCAACAGATGTTCTCTGGGCCTCCAAATTTCTAAACTGAGGATAAAAGACAATCCTTCTTGCCATGGGTTTTATAAAGCTCTTCTCTCCTACTGCTTCAGAAGCTCTCAGCACCCCTAGACTCTAACCCCTCTTCCTGGGAGACAGGAAGCATGAATCTGCTTTGGTAAAGGAAGCAGCCCTTATCTACAGAAGGACTCGGGAAGGAAGCTTCAAGGCCATGATCTGTGCTGCTCTTCCTAACCAGCCAAAGGCCTTAAGGCCTTGGCATGTTTCCAAGATACTATCCTGGCTTTTGGTCACTGGGAAGGTTTACCACACTACCTGTTCAGCCTTAATAACTTCCTGGATATGTTTCTGCTACAGCCTATCCAATGCACTTCGCTCTCTTCACTCTCTTTTGACTCTTAAATGCATGCTTAAGTATCAACAAGGTCAGAAGATAGGAATCAAACTCTGAATAACTGAGCAATCAGGATAATGTTTGATGGTGTCATGTTATTCAAAACAGTCATAAGAATACAAGAAGAACCATACCCAATCAGACCAGGGGACACCTTTCACACACTGGCCAACCAGGTGCCTGTAGGAAACCCAAAAGAAGGACTGCATGCAAAGGCTTAATCCCACTCAGTTTCCCCAGCAACTGGCAACACAGACATAATATTTCCAATATTGGAGAGAGCATGTAGCCATCAAGGACTAGTAGCAATCAATAGCTTTATTCCTGATGAATTTGTCCAAACCCTTTCTAAAGCTCTCCAGATTGGTAGCCTTTACTCCATCCTCCATAATTGAATTCCATAGTTCAATTATGGGCTACATGAAGAAGTGCTTCCTTTAATCTGTCCTGAATCTTCCCTGGACTTCTTCATGGGATGGCCCCTTTGGCTTCTAGCATGATGAGAGAGCAACTCAATGACTCGCATCAAAACATGAGCCTCACAGATAGCCAGTTGTGTACTACCACAACATCTTTGGCACTGTCAAAGTCAACAGGTGATTGACAGCTGGTCAACTTGTAGGATATGGTTCGAAAGACTGCATCAGGTACTGCACCTTTAGTCCTGAGGCTTTGTGCTGCACCTGACAGGGAAGAAGGCTGCTGGTTGTGCAAACCTTGTTCCATGACCTTTCATGGACTTCCTCTCAGCTCAGCTCCTGGAAGGAGAGGATCTTGGCTAGCGCAGGGGTGAGGGCTCTTTCTGGGCTAAGAGCCAGATTCCACTTTAGAGAAGCTCCCAGAAACTGCATTCCAGGAGTGGCTGGGCCCACAAGAACACCTCAACATTACCTTCTTAAATCGTCCCTTTCAGAAGAACCAAGGCCAAGGTAGAGCAGGACCTCCAAATCCCAGGTGCCTCAGAAAGGTATCATGGTCAATGGTACTGAAAGCCACCAAGAAGTCCAGCTGAACTCACAGAGACACTTTCTCTGTGTCCAGTTTGTAACATGGACCACACACCAAGGTGACCATATCAGCCCTTGTCCCATAAGGAGAACCAGACTAAAATGGATCTAAATAATCTCCTCATCAAGAAACCTTGAAACTGACATGCTTCAACTTGCTCCATCACCTTGCCCAAGATTGGAGTCCTAGAGACTGCCCAGATGCAGTGGGATTCAGGGAAAGCTTTGCTTAGTTTAGCACTAAACCACTGTCTTCTGGGAAAGATGGAATCCCACCTCATTTTAAGGAGGCATTCACTACTATTCTTACTCCGCCACTGACCACTTTATAAGCCAGGAGAAGCAAAGATTCAGCACATGTTGGATGGGAAAGACCTGTCCAGGGACCCTGTTCACATCCTTTGGCTGTATACATGGAAAAACCTCATAACTGGACAAGCAGAGGCCAGGATCAACTATGGCATCCAAGCTGGTCCAGATACAATCTGAGGCATGTCACACAAATTGGCCACAGCATGCTATCAAGTGGTCCACTTTTTCTTCTCATTGGCTGGGATGTATTGGACCTTTAGCAAGCTTCCCTTTCACAGTTGTAACAATCACAAGAAGATACCCTATGCGAAAGTCTTTGAACACTACAAAAGCAATATGCAAATGCCAACAACAACTTTATGGATGCCAGCTTCGTGCTCCATACAGTAATCTGTATGCATATTGCAACTTGCTGAATGGTTACCTAAGGACTTTAATCCCACTGTGATTGAAGCACTGGGCTGACATGACAAATCCTTGCCAGCAAGCCATTCCACTGCGAACCATGGTTGGGTCCATCATCTCATATTGTCCACATGCCAGTTTGGCTGTGTGTACTGACCTTTGGAGTCTGGCTAGCCAGCCACGTAATTTAGAGTAACCCTCAAGCTCAAGGAACTACAGTGTTCTGCCCCATATCTCAACTGTGTCCAGCTGATAATCAGCTCATAACCAGAGGAATATAAATGTGGTTTTAGACAAGGCCGGAATGATTAACACAACAAGAACAGGCAGCAAGATTTGCCCACAAGTGCATGGATGAATGGTATGCTTTCATTCCTCTTTCTGGCATTATCATCTCCGTGTGTTAAGGACGCATATTGCAAAGTGTAGGAGTTGTATTTGTGTACAGCTACCCTGTTGCATGTGCATTCATTGCTTCCAGATAGAGTCATTTGATGCTGCATATAAAGGAATGTGCAGGAACAAAGAAGGAAGGCTCTGCAACGGTGCATTGGAATCCTTTGTCTGTAGTTCAATCTTTGCCTGCCTAGGAATGACAGGATCAGGGAAGAATTTTCTGTGACTAATTAGGTTTCAACTTGCCAGAGAGAAAATGGACATTGGCAGACTATTGTAGAATGGTGAAGCCGAGTTTGAACTAGATTGAACTTAATTTCCTTTTCACTGAAAGGAAAGAAAGATTAATGAAATATCCCCAAATCCATCCTGTTAGTTTTTATTAAATCAGCAAATGAAATTTAAGCTCCAATTCTGTTATAAAATCTTTTCCTGTAGATTGAGTTTCAGCAAACATGAGTGAAAAAGACATGCTTCCCTGTCTCAGCATTTTAGATATGAAAATTGCATTATTTCAATCAACAGTAACATTACATTACTTTAGGCAAATGCCACGTTAAAAACCAATCATTCCTCAAACGAAAGGCATAAATGTTACCCACTTTGTTATATGGTCATAAATTTTGCTAATCTTTTTTTAAGAACATGCACTGAAGTTCCAGCTTTACTTGCTTCTTCTATTGTTAAACGAGTCTTTAAAGGCAGAACAAAACAAATCAGCAACTGCTTTGTGCCATTTTTAATTATTATTTTAAAATGGTGTGCTTTCATTTTTCATTCTTCTTCTCTGTACTTTTTGCATGGAAGTTAACTCACGTTTGCAGTAGTTAGAATTCTAACCTCTTTAGAGACCTGTGTGCAAGTATCATAACTTACCAGAAACTGAGAGATGACATCTCTGCACTAAGCATTATTTACCTGGGGTATAGAAGAAGAACCTTTTCTACAGAGCTGGCTCTAACATTAGGTGGAGTGAAGTCACCACTTCAGGCAATTGATTTTGGGGTGTCTTTATGGGAAAGCCATATTTCATGCATTATTGTTGTAATTTTAGCACCAAAGAGGCACTGGTACTTGTAAGATTTTCTGCCCCAGGCGCCAAAAATAACTTGGCTGGCCTTGGTATTTTTGCACCTTAACTGCTTGGCCACAGGCAGCAAAATGTTTGGGGCCAGCTCTGTTTCTCAGCAGTATAAACCAGAAGGCTGCAGCCCAGCATTCATCAATAAGGAAATATGAGCAGAAGAGTTTAACAGAGCAATAAAAATGCGAGCAGCCCGTTCTCCTTTGCTGCCCCCTGGTCACCCAGGTGAGAGGAGTGCTTGATGCTCAGGGATGCAGCAGGGCTGCCCCTACTTTGTGTGATGCCCATCTCAGCTACCAATGAGGAAGGCTGCATGGGTGCACGGTGGCTTCCCTCTTCCACCCAGCCCCCCTGGCCTGAATCTCTCCATCAGATAATGGGCCCAGCAGGCTCCAGCAAAAGGAGAGGAGGAAAGCAGAACCATTGGAGTGGCTGTGCTCAGTGGCCGGCTCCAAAGAGCCTCTTCCTTCCTCGGCCGGCAGCAGCCATTCCTTCTGTCTACAACAGGGAGCAAGAGAGAAAGATGGAGCCAGCCTTCCCTCCAGCCTGTTTCTATTCAAGCCATGCACTGCATGTAACAGGTGCCTCGATTTGCTTGTTTTCCTTTACCCTCCCCATCCTTTTTTTTTCTTTTGTGCCGCATCTTTTAGATTGCAAGCTTGCAGGTAGGTGATGCCTTATTTTTAATGGCTGTATATGTATTATTGATTGATTTGTACTGATTGATTTGTATTGGCTTTTTTTTATCAAGGTGACCACCAAGCTGGCTTACACAGATCATTGAAATTGGCTAAAACAATGTATTAAAAATGACACAGAATCAAATCAGCACCTAACCAAATATTCCCACTTATAGGCCAAAGCTCTTCCTGAATAAAGTTGCAGCAGGGCAGCAGAGAGGGGGCAAACCTCGTCTTCTTTGGGAGGGAGTTCCACAGCCTGGGAGCCACCACAAAAAAGACCTTCTCATACTTCAGAGGGCAGTGCCAAGTTTACCTGTGAGCTTGTTTGGCTGAACAGAGAGTTGAAGTAGGTTAAATACATGAATGCACCTCTAGATCTCACAGGATGCATCTGTGACCATGTGCTTGGATGAGGGAAGCATCCGGTCTACATCCTGACACTGGTTTCTTTCATCAAGTGACCTACGCAAATCCATCCATGTTATATCCTGGGCAAATCTTCCCTCAGCCTCCTGCCTGCTTTTCTCCATGCACTTGCTTACATTTATCCAAAGAAATGGGTAAATGTAATGCAAAGGATAAAGGGGAGAGGAAAAACAAACAAACCCAGAAGTCTCTTTCGTACAATGATCACCTTGAATGGGAAAGGTTGTGGCGGGTGGAAGAGCCCAGTGGTGCAGCCCTTCCAACAGAGCCGGCGGAATGATTCTGCCTCCCTTCAATCTCTCTCTCACACACTCCCCCCTGCAAATCAATGGAATGGCTCCTGCCAGGTGGCAGTCAAGGAATCATAGAACAGTAGAGTTGGAAGAGGACATGAAAGCCATCGGGTCCAACCCCCTGAATGGAGGATCCTGCTGGATCATTTAAGCAGAACCTCCATGTTCAGAACCTGGTGCTGGGGACGAACTACAGGGTTGCACTACTGAATTCATGTCCTGAACAGAACATAGCAGAAGCCCTGCTGGCTCAGACCAAGGATCCGTTTAGTCCAGGTCTCTGCTCACCTGGTGGCCAACCAGCTGTTTCCCTCAGCAGGATGGGCCCAACAGCCCCTTCCTGCCCAAAGTCTTGTGGCTTCCCAAGGGCAACAGCAGGTCTCTGCACAGAATAAGAGCCCATCTAAATCTGCACCTAATTTCCACCTAAAGGGGATGGTGAGAGACACTTTTAAAAGATGCGAGTCTATGAGGAGGTGTGACTGGCAGATTTACCCATCCAGGCAGACGAGTTTGAACATGCACTGAGCTCATAAAAAGCCTATCTTTTCCTCCAGCCCCCTTTGTGGTGCTGTTTAGGGCTGGCAGCCACCCCATCATTTATTTACTTGTTTATTTTCTTGACAGGCTCCTCATTTTAAGAGCGCCATGGCAGGCAGTTGCACAGCACAGTTCCTCTCCTGTGGCATTGGATTAGTGCAGACCAGCAAGAGTGCCCTGGGGGTCATCTCATGGTAAGGACTTCTCTGGGTGCGTAACCAGGCTGAATTACCATCGTACATGCTTAATGTGAATTTGCCCAGGAACTGCAGCTGGTGCAGAATCTCATTCACAGCCAGGCTGGTAATGAGAAAAGCTTAGCACCAGCCTATGACACCAGTGCTGCGGGAATAAGCTGCTGGGACAGGATTAAAGTTTTAGTTCTCCTTGAAAAAGCCCTGAACAACTCCGAACCAGAATTCTTAAGAGATCGCCTGATCCCCTCTGTTTGCACATTTGGTTGCTGTGTGCATCAGGAAATGCCATCCCTATGGCCCCTAAGAAGTTGGATGTCTAATCTAGGAGGGCTGGAAACAGGGAAGTTGCGGGCTGCAACACCTCCTGCCTAAAATTCTCTACCGTTACACACTTGACAGGTACCAACTATTCTTGGTTTTCAGTACCTACTGAAAATTGACTCATTTCAAAAAGTTTCTTCTCTTCGTATTGCTCCTCCTAAATGTTATGCAGTATTTTATTATGATTTTGCCTATAAGTCACTTAGCAATTTTTCAGGTAAGCAATTCGTAAGTATCAGTGCTTCAAATAATAATAAAATAACATAGGCACTTTGCTTCAAACACAGGACAGAAATTATTTGAGAGTTAAAATACAAGTGTGACATGTTTTTCCACCCCTAGCACGCCAGAGGAAGGTTGCAGTTCACTGATGGCAGGAAGATGCTTTGCATATACTCAGAGGCACTCTTCACCTATCTCAGGATTAGGCTTTGGCACAAGAACTAAACCCAGCCCCCACCTTCCTTGGTGAGCTCTGTCTCATATTAAGCCCTGGTCTTTTGGTACAGCATATAATAACATGGAATAGATCAGAGAATGCTGCCACTGAATTTAAAACATTAACACTGTCTCCTTCAAGCCACAGCACAAACCTCAGCACCGTAAGATGGTATAACATTTTCACAATGCTTGCCAAGAAAGTAGATTTAGCCAGCACTCCTGAGCACATCTTCTGGAACTGATTATGCCTAATCCTTTAGAAAATGTATAAATAAAATAATGCCAAGACTGATGGACAAACTGGGGCACCTACTCAAATTTCTAATATATTGCTTTCTCTCTCTCCCCCGTCCCTCTCTCTTTCACTTCTTCCCCTACCCTGAAATTCTCCTTTTTTAAAAAAAGTAACTTAAACTGACAGTCATGTAAAGAAATCAAATTGCATATAAATGAATGCTCTAAAACATGTCACAGCAAAGTCACAAGTGATTGAAATCTACGAGCGCTGCACACACGCCCGCTAATGCACACCCACACAACCCCAAGCATTTAAACCTTTCTTAGTAGAGTAATTATTTAACGTCTGCTGGTAAGAAAAACCACGCTTAACAGGAACACCCGAGGTGTTTACACTTAGTATTAACTACTCAATCACGTACCTTAATCCCAAAGCCCCAATCTATGTGTTACTGGGAATGTAGCAATTAATTACCTTAATGAAAAAGTTAGATGGGGTGGATTGGGGGGAGGGAGAAAGCGGGGAGCTGGGCAGGGTGGAGATCTCAATAGAAGGATAATTAGTTTTACATACTGGCATTCTCTGCATGAAGCCAACTTCTGGACCTCTTACTTTGGCCGTATATTTCTATTCAGCTCAAAGGGAGTTTTGCCTGAGTAATGCTGCCCAAATCCCCTCTTTGCTTAGAATTTCCAGACCACCAACTGTGACCTTCAGGACTCTTGGCTGCAAGTTAGGAGGTACATCAGCTTGTTCATCGTGACTCAAATACACTGTAATAGTCATTTTAAAAAATAGAATCAATTCTATGTGGTCTCCTAAGTTAGAGGAAGGGGATTTCAGTGGCCTCCCTGCTCATTAATAATTGCAACTGGTTTTATTCTGCTCCAAACACAATACAGCTTTAGAACAGATGGATTTCACAAATCCCTCCACCAAGATACTAAGTAGGAGCAAGGTGTATTTAAAACAGCTGGAAGGAAACCGCTTTTACAAATCAGAGCGTACAGAGGAGTTCGTACTCTTGGCTTTCGAGTGTGTACAAGCAGAGTGTTCCCATTAGGCGTGTGCTTCTGAAGACATGTTTCTTCAAGTTTTGAGACCGGGGGCATTAAAATTACGATGATGACGATGATAATGATGATTGGATATAATAGAGAGAAGGACTATATAAGCTGACTTGGGTTGCCTTGCAAGAGGAAAAGGTGAGGAATAAATGTAAATTAATACAAGTAAATGGATAAAGTTGCTTGATTGACTTGCCCTTCAAAGAGATGCAAAAGCTTGATTCATTTTTCCAGATAACAGGCAGAGGATCTTCACACAGCAGCAAGATCAGTGAGCTTTCTTCTCATCTTGCATTCCACCCTGTTCACCGAGGGCTTTTCCACATAAGGCATTGATAGTGTTCTCTGGTTCCCTGCAGGTCCTTTTTCACGAGGTCATCATCCTCTAGGGTCCCTCTCCTCTTTCCTAGCCATCTTCTGACTTTTTTTTTTTTAGAGTGAGGAAAATCTGGCATTTTCTTTCATGCTGCCACTATTTGCTTCTGAGGCTTAGTGTAATTGTGCAGTTCCAATCAATATCATAGTACCATCTTGCACCGTATGATGGAATGTATAAGAACAGAGAGAAAGACAGAGAGAACAAACCTGAGGGCAAGGGGAGGTAATACCTTATACTAAAGACATGCAATTCCCCCTCAAAGGAAGTGGAAGGAACAGCCTTGGCAAAGCACCTGGTTAAATGCCTTCTGTGAATAAGCACTCAGTTATGGCTCAGGGAATGGCCAATGGGAATACTCCTGCAATTTGCCCATGGCTGTTAGCTGTGAATCCGGGTGGGTCCTTCCATAGACGGGCTTTCCCTATTCTGAAGGGCAGAAGAAACAATTGCTCCCCAGAGATCACAGCTAAATTTTTCAAGGGTAGACACCAGCTCTTCTCACAACACACTGAAGGGGGACTCAGCTCACCAACTGAGAATCATAATCTCCATGTCCATTGTCATACTCATAAAATATACAACAGGAATGGCATTAAAAAGCTTCCTCTCTGTTAGTGTGCTTAGGGCACACCAAATCTACATCCTCAACCATGCAAATGTGCCACCCAATTAACAGATGACATGCTTTTAGATGGACATCAAAGATTTTCAAGTGTATTTCTAAAACAAATGTAGATCTGAAACAGAAAGAAGGCAGACATATAGAATGTTTGGCCAACTCAAAGATAACAGAAGCCACCACCCAGGATGCTGAGCAGGGCACCTTTCCCCTCCTTCCTCACCACCTCCAACCTGCTTTCTAGCTGAAGAAGCCTGGAGATCTTGGAAACGTCCTCATTTCTGATGATATATGAATCCGCCCAAGACAAATAAGAGATGAACAAGAGTTCCAAGAGATGGGTACCATCCAGGTACATGCATCAGCAAACAGGGATTGAATCCGACTCCCTGGCAAATGGCAAACTCAGTAGCAACTCTTTGTTTCTCTACAGCATGGAAAGATGCCTGGCAAGCCCTGCTAAAGCCACAAAGACAGCTCAAAATGGTCAAAACAGGGCCCTTTATTTGCTACCAACCTGTGCCGGGCAGCTTTCCTTCTTTTGTCACCATTGTTCCTTCTTATCACAAAGTGGGTGCAAATGCCTTCATGCCGCAGGGATGGAATTGCAAAGGCTTTCCATTCTCAGCCCTTGAAAGTGGCTTTCCCATACTTAAATATCTGCTTAGCAGACCAAGCCACTGCCACCTTCGTTAAGCAAGGAAACTAATTACTCAAAGGCTGGGAAGGTGTCAGATTCAAATGTTTCAGCATTCGCCTGTGCAAAAAGAGTGCGGTATTCAAGGTACAGAAATAATCCCTTGCCACTTAGGTGGCCATTCACACATCATGAGGAACATAAAAGAAGCAAACAAGCAGTTTCTAAACCTCCTGTTAGAGTTAATTGGAATTTGTGTAATGGATGATTACAAATCGAGTATAAAGTCGCAAATCTTGAGGACAAATCTGGAGGAGTGACTGAGTCAATTCCAACTTGCTCGAAGGTCTGAGCACTGGGAGGCAGGAGTTCTGGGGCTGAGTGGCTTACAAAGAAAGAGCCATGGAAGAGGAAGATGGTGGTCCTGAGCCTGCAGCCTGCAAAGGAGACAAAGCACTTATAGAGATGCTCTTCCAGATTCTGTTGTTGGCGTACAGAAGCTGTCATTTCTGCTCAGCTTCAGCAGAAGTCACAGCTGGACCTTTCCCCTCACATGCACATCCTTGTCCCTGAGAAGAGCCTTAGAACATAAGAAAGCCCTGCTGGCTCGGACCAGAGGTCCATCTAGTCCAGCACTCCATGCACACAGGGGCCAACCAGCTGCCCACAGGTCCCTCAGGCAGGATGAGCGCAAGAGGTCCTCCTGCCCAGGCTCCTCGGCGATCGGTGCGTGCAGGCAGGTCAGCTCAGGCCAAGGAGGAAGCACCCAGCTGGCAAGGCTAGTAGCCATGAGGGCCTCCTCCTCCATGAATCTGCCCAATCTCCTTTTAAAGCCATCCAAGTTGAGGCAGCACATTCCATCGTTTTACTGTATCTTGTGTAAAGAAGTATTTCCTTTCATCTGTTGTAAACCTCCCACCAATCAGCTTCATGGAATGACCAAACGTCTCCCTCTCTACTTTCTGCACACCATGCATCAATTTAAACACCTCTATCATACCTCCCTTTCCCTGCCTTTTTTCTAAGCTAAGCATTCACCATGGGGAGATGCTCCAGCCTCCTGATCATTTTCATTGCCCACTTTTTCCAACTCAGTGATGTCCTTTTTCAGGTAGGTTACCCAGAACTGAGCACAATAATCTTAGTGTGGTTGCACCAAGGATCTGCATAAGGGGAGTGAAAAGGTCTTTTGCTGGAAGGAATGACAATCTCTCAAAGAATCCCATGTGGTCCATCACTGCCTGTACTCTGAGAGCTATGAGACGTGGGAGGAGGAGAGTTGGAAAGCACAGAGCTGGACACGGGAGAAGAGTTAGAAAGCAAGGCAGGGCTTGGTGCAGGATTGAAGGCAAGGTTTCTCTATGATGGGACTTCCAAAGTTACCCCTTGACTTTCATGGAAGTGGGCTTGCTGAGAAATCCCTCCAGAAAAGTCTCCCTTAAGTTTGGGTTGGATGGAAGCCTGAGAACTGGGCCTATGAAGTTGTTCATCAACAATGGGCACCTGGACAGCAGAAAGAACAGGCATCCTGGCCACCTGGATGCAGTTTTCCCCACTATGGTGAAATGTATTTCTGCTAAAATTATAATGTTTATGCATTTGAATATGTCAGCATTATAGAAGTGGAATCACCTCCTCAGCCCTCATAGATGGAGCCATCCTAATCCTGTCATGTTTCAAGCTACAATGGCTTCATGGAGATTTCAGGGCAGCGCTCATGAAACAGGATTCTCCCCCACATGAACTACCCCTCCCATCGCATACAGAAAACTTCCATTTCAGGCTAGAAACTTTCTTCCTCTGTGGAGGCATGCTTGTTGTTTGGAGAGAGAGCTTCTGCCTTCAATCTGAAGTGGTACAGTCGGTTTTAGTAACTTGGTTGAAGGGGTGAAGTGCCAGGAAGGTGCCTATCCAACAGAGTTGAAAAGCTGTGAGCCTCAATTATTTGTGGGGCCTGAAGTGTGTTTCGCTGTATGAGCCTTGCGTCCCAAAAGGCTTTACCTATAAATCCCTGCCAAGATGCCTGAGCCCAACCAGCAGCCCTAAAGAACCCTGTGAAATAGGCTGCAATTTAGCAAATAAGACAGTATGGAAATGTTATTCATAAATCAAAGTCATCTATTTATTAAATTTATATCCCACTTTTTCCTTTTTCTTTTTGAAAGAACTCAAAGCAGCTTGCACCATTCTCCTCTGTGGCTCTCGAACTTATCCCCACAACAACAACCCTGTGAGGTTGGTTGGGCTGAGAGTCTGTGTCACCCAGTGAGCTCCATGGCTGGGTGGGGACCAGAACCCAGATCACCTGAGTCCCAGTCCCATGCTCTTAACCACTACACTGCGGTGGCCCTCAGGTATTACTCTGGTCTTACGGGGAGCCAGTACAGGGTGCTGGTTAAGAATGCTGGACTAGCATCTGAGAGATCTGGGTTCTAGTCTACACTGAGCCATGAAGCCCACTGAGAAGGTGTCTTTGGGCCAGTCACTGCCTCTCAGCCTAACCTACCTTACAGGGTTGTTGTTCTGACAAAATGGAGAGGAGTTTGTAAGCTGCCTTGAGTTTCTTCAAGAGGAAGGAAAGCAGGTTATAAATGCAATGTGATGGTGATGATGTTGACAACAACAATGCATATCATCCCCCAGGCACCATGGCCAATAGTTGGTGCAACAGAAGTTTAAGGTCCCAGTATCTGGAGGTCTTGACCCAGAAGGGGAACACGGCCATATTTATTGTCCTGATTTGCAGAATGACCCCAGCCACAGCCCTGCTGAACTGGAGAGGAATTCCTCCCGACCGCAGAGCAATTTGCTTATGTACTCAGGGAGGCAGAGGGGGCACAACCCAAATGGCAAACAATTTTGCTACAAATACGAAGCACATTTGATGATTAATCCCATTTAGTGGTTAAAAAAAATCTCTCAGAGGTATTTAATTAAAGCTAAGAGGATTGAGAAGCCCTGTTGCTTTTACAGTATATGTTTACCATTAGATTAGTTCTGGTTGATTGATGTACAAGCCCTAGTCCAGAGCATGTTCTTTAAGAGCTCTTTTCTTCTCTGCTTTTGCCTGGCTGTGCCCCTTGCAGGCCTGCCCAAGACTGCCGCGATTGTCCCCAAAGAAGTCAAGAGCTGAAATATGCTTTCTCTCTCATTTGATTCCTTGGATATGATCTAAAGAGCTTTACGATAATGAGTGGAGAACTTAATTAATTATCATTATATTGCACTTGGCTAGCTGCAGTTGAAGGAAAGGAAAGGAAAGGAAAGGAAAGGAAAGGAAAGGAAAGGAAAGGAAAGGAAAGGAAAGGAAAGGAAAGACTGACAGGCAGGCAGGCAGGCAGGCAGGCAAGCATTAAAATGGGAACTTCTCTTTGCTTCTGGGTATGTTCTTGGAAAGTTTTACCAGCTTGTTTCGTTCAATTATGTTGCTCTGAATAAATAAGCAGAGCTGCCTCCCAGCACAGCAAAAAAAAGCCCAGAAACTGCAGTTTCCACCCCTTTACAGGTGAGAGCCATTCGGAGCCTGTCAAGAGGCTCTAGGCTTGAGTGTGGCAGAGGGGAAGGGGTTGCGATTCACCAAGTGGTTGCTGGAGAATAAGTCAGGGTGAAACGGCAGCTCACCCACCACTCTCTTATGTTCAGTGGATGCATTTAAATATTTTATTTTCCCATTAAGCAATCTAATTACATCACAGTAATCAAAGAGAGCTATAATCAAATGGATTTTTAAAAAAATCAATATCCGGTGCTTCTCAATTTCCCCAGTGCCTTTGTACTTGGCTGGTACACCTGAAGTTGGGAGAGTTTACAAAGAGCACAAGCCTCACCCCTTGCTTTTTATGGCTGGCTGAGCGGAAGGGGGCTGGCATTGCATGTCAGGTGACCCAGGGAAACAGGGAAGGGGGCTGCAGCACAGTCAGGAAAGCAATATGCAGTCCTTGTAGGCCTTCAGGCTGAGGCTTCCGTGCAGGCTGAGCTTAGAGGACGGTACAGTGTCCTAAGAGGCCGTTCCAAGCATCTGCGGGGCAGCAAGGGCGAAAGCACCGACTTGGCAAAAGCTGGCATGGGGACTAGATTATGGGGTCTAGCGTATTCCTGAGGGGAGTAGGGATGGCTACAGACAAACCTCTCCCCAAAGAGGAAATGACTCACTAATAAAGAGGACAAAAGAAGACACAGGTATACTTCAGGATTAGGTTTAGATGCAGGTTAAGATGTAAATTTAGAACTAATTCCTGTCCCTGAAGTGGAGACACAGTCCTTCTCCACATGATAGGGGCAGGCTGTGACCAAGGGATCTGTCTATGTGCTCAGTTCTCTCCCTCCTCCCTCCCTCTCAATTGTTTTGTATTGCAAGTTTGACAATCCAAACCAAAACTTAAAACAATTGTTTGCTCAGTTCTGCTGCCCAGGGGCTAACTGGGTGTGGGTAACCGCAAGCCCTTCCTTCTTCTTAATGGTTCTTTGCCTTTAAACCAGACTCGGAGTGGGGCCCTTTCAAACAGAGGACTGTTGTCTATAAAGCAGGACACAAGGCCAGCCAAGAAGGGGGCAAGGGGCAAAGCTCACAGACTCCCATGGCTTTAGTCTTGGCTCTGTGGCTTTCTCTTCCTCCCATGAGCACTATGCTCCTGCTAACTGGGAGCACCCAATATGGGCTGCATTGGAAGCAGGCACACCTCCCAGTTCCAAATGGAAGCAGAAGCCCGTTTCATGTGCTCAGGCTATTTTCACTCTCTTACTGCTTCTCTTTAAATGCCTGCTGAAATGACTTGCTGAAAATTTGGGCTCTTGTACATTGTTTTGAAGCTGAGCCTGTCTTCAAGGCCTTTCGCCTTCATTTTCACATATCGTAAGCCTTTCGAATCTGGTATTAATAATAAATATTATTGCCATGCATCCTTATTTTTTGCTTAATTTAATTACAGAAAATGTAATAGCCTTATGAAAACAATATACGAGTTTTCAAACCTAATTATCATGATACAAGCACTCTCAGGTCACCAGAACTGTTGTTTTATCTGGAACCCGTCCATGCAAATAGATAAAAACAAAACTACATTTAATTCAGCAACTTCAGCTAAACGTTAAATCAAAGATGACTAGTTCTGGCCGCAGGGTGCAGCCTTCCTGGTAATAAATACTTTCCTTTTGTCATGATTTTAGAGAGTAAAAGAAAAAGATATGCATAGCCTATCAAAGGGATTTTTTTTCAAGGAATGTCCAACTCAGCCATGACCAGAACTGGGTTTTTTGAGCAGCTCTGGGTCACTAAGGAGAAAATCAATCTAAATGTAATAGAATCTCTTGCTGGCATGTAGAACGAAAGGGAATTTTTTTAAATAGTGGATTCCATCCACACCAACCCAACATCTATCCTAAGATCTGATCCTGTTCTCTTGGAGGGACAAGTGGAACAGGATATCACCAGAGTCAGGAGAAAGTGGCTGCTTTAGAAATGCATCACAGTCCATTCAATCGGTGTGGTCAGCCATAATGGATCCAGCAACAGTGTGCTGATGCTTCTAAGAGGGCATTTAGCAAAGATAATGGTGGCTCTCCTCCCCTTTCTTAGGGGTCCAAGACACAAGGAAGCAGAAGTTCAGCTGCACTGCATCAAGGGAGATGGGGACTTCTGCTGAATGCTGGGGAGGGACAAAAGAACCAATATCCTGGTTAGCAAACTGGCTGAAAGAGGGTTAGATGGAATAACTATCAGGCAAACCCACAGTAAGCTCCAGAATTGGATTCAAAGAATGCTCATCAATGGCACTTTCTCAAACTGGGGAGAGGTAACAAGGGCAGCAAGGATGATCCAGGAATTGGAAACAAAGCCCTATGAAGAGAGATTGAAAGAACTGGGCGTGTTTAGGGGTAGATATGATAACACTCTACAAGTACTTGAAGGGCTGTCACAAAGAGGAAGGAAATCTTCGGCCAGGGCGACTTATTTTATAATGTTAATGTGTTTTATATTTTTAGTGTTTTATATTTTAACTGATGTTTTGTAAGCCGCCCCGAGGCTTCGGCGAATGGGGCGGCATAGAAATTTTTAAATAAATAAATAAATAAATATCTCTTTTCGATCATCCCAGCATCCCAGACATAGCATTATGAGAGCAAGTTACAGGAAGCCAGATTCTGACTAGAAATCTGGAAATATTTCCTGACTGTTAGAGCATGATGACAATGGATCCAGTGACCTAGGGAGCTCATGGGCATTCAAGGGCATTCAAGATGCAACTGGACAGCCACCTGAGAAGGATGGTTTAGCTTGGTGACTAGCACTGAGCAGAGGGTTGGACCTGATGGCCCCTTCCAACTCTACTATTTTACGATTCTATGAAGTGACCCAAGTTCCATCAGAATCCTATGTATTCTTGTGCGAAACCCGCAGCGATCCTAAAGTGGCCTCTTCCATCCCCAATGATTTTGCCTGGGATCGCTAGAATGGAAGCCAGGTGAAACCTCTGAAAGGCTTGCCACTTGGATGAAGCAAACTTGTTCTCCATTGCCTCTGGGGATAGGGCAGTGCCAATGAATAGAAACTGCAGGAAGGAAGACTGGGGGAAGCTAAACATTAAGGGAAGCTCCCTAATGTAAGAATTGTTGACAATGGAACACAGTCTCTCTAGACTGTGGGTTCTCTTTTGATGCAGGCAATTAGGTGAAGGCCGGACAGCCGTCTTGCTGAAGTAATGACCTTCAAGGTCCCTGGAAATTCAAAAATGCTACCATTCTATGAGGGTCCATGACTTGTATGTGCAAATAGCAGCTGATTTAGTATTTTACCATTTTATATAAATTTTATTGGGGGACTGCAGGTGGCGCAGTAGTTTAAACCGCTGTGCTGCTGGGCTGGTTGATCGAAAGGTCGCCGGTTCAAATCTGCACAACAGAGTGAGTTCCCGTTGCTCCGTCCCAGCTCCTGCCAACCGTGCAGTTCGAAGGCATTCAAATGCAAGTAGATGAAAAGGTACCACTTCGGTGGGCAGGTAACAGCGTTCCGTGCACTTCGGTGTTTAGTCATGCCAGCCACATGACCACTGAGACTGTCTGCAGACAAACGCTGGCTCCCTCGGCTAGGAAACGGAGATGAGCACCGGCCCCTAGAGTCAGGCATGACTGGACGTAATGTCAAGGGGAAACCTTTACCTTTACTATAAATTTTATTATGTCATTGGGTGACTTTGGGGAGCAAAGAGGTGCCCTCATTACTGTGGCCATGGGAAGGGGAGGTATGGCATTGGGAGGTTAACAAACCAGCATAAGAGAAGAGGGGTTAGGTAGCTCACAGGTGGCCTCTCTTTTGGTTTTTCTCCTAACCAAACAATTCTTGGCAGCCCTGTCGACTTAGCCTTGGGCTTGGCAGTGCTGCCACTAAATGCCAGATAAGCCAAAATTAAGATCTCCTTCTTCCATGATGTGATTGTGGAGGAGGGGCTGATCTGGCTTGCATCATGGAGACCTGGGAGGGTGAATAGGGAGAGGTTGCTCTCTCTCTCAACTTTGCTCACCTGTGTACTCAGTGCAGCACCAGCACTGTGATGGTCTATAGGAATCCGGTCTCCCTCCCTAGGCTTCCTGTTCACTCAAGTGCAGGTCTTGAATTTTTGTACCATGTGCTGAGCACTCAAGACAGATTAGGGGTTAGGGTACCATCCACCCTGCTGCTCCCTGCCTGAGCTGATGGAGGTGGACTTGGAACTGGTGATGAGGCCACCCAGCATGATGATCCTGGGGAATCTCAACTTTCATGCGGAGGCTACTTTATCCAGGGGGGCTTGGGACTTCATGGCCACGTTGACAATCATGAGGTGTTCTCAACATGTCACCTGCCCAACACACGTAAAAGGTCACACCTTGGGCCTTGTTTTCTTGTGGAGGGGTTAATATTGATCCCCTTGCCATGGTCAGATGATTTCCTTTTGAGGTTTAGGCTTTCAGCCTCTTTTCCTCTTTGCAAGGGTGGGGACCCATTATATGGTCCACCCTGAGTGGCTAATGGATCCTGATGGTTTCCAGAGGGTTCTGGAGAAGTTTCCAGCTGATACGGCTCCTATCAAATCCCAGGTCACTTTGTAGAATATAGAAAAGGCCCAGAAGGTTGACACACTCACACCCTTGTGCAGAGCCCAGCCAGCTCCTTGGTATACACCTGAGATGAGGGTGCAGGAGGGAAGGTGGATAGACTGCAGGTGGAGGAGAAATTAGGCTGAATCTGTCTCAACAGAGCTCAGCGCCCATTATTGGAGCCTATTATATTATACGCACACACATACACACACACACACATATATATATATCCCATGGTGGTGGGATATTCCACCAGCATTGTGTCTTAGTGCCATCCAGTGGAGCTTTTCTGACTGGTTTGCAGCCTTTTACAATCCAGGCCAGAGAAAGAAGCTATGGAACCCTTGGTGGCTCTCTGTGATGAATTTGCACTGCACTTTGAGGATAGAATCACTTGGATTCGCATTTAATTAAGACTCCACATTTAATATAGTTCCTTTAACACAGATGTGCAGTGTACTGTTGGGTGGGTTTCAGTTATTGAGGCCTGACGATGTGGACAAGGTGCTTGGTCAAGTCTGGCCTACCACCTGTATTCTTCACTCTTGCCCATCACAGCTTATCATCAAAATTAAGGAAGGGATACATACCTGGGTCCAGGAGGCCATAAATGCCTCTTTGAAAGAGGAGTGGTTCCAGGCTCTTTAAAAGAGGCTGTATTTAAACCAGTCCTTAAAAAACCCTACTCTGGACCCAGAGGATGTTAACAATGATGATACCCAGCTCTACCTCTTGTTTTCTACCAATCCAGGTGAGGCAGTGGCTGTACTGAACCGGTGCCTGGCCGAGGTAATGGGCTGGATGAGGGCCAATAAACTGAAGCTCAATCCAGACAAGACGGAGGTCTTGTTGCCTGGTGGATCGGGCTTTGGGGAAGGGGACTTTGACCTTGTCCTGAACGGGGTTGCCCTCCCTCTGAAGGACAAGGTCCGCAGCTTGGGAGTGCTCCTCGATCCAGAGCTTTCGCTGGAAGCTCAAGTGACAACGGTGGCGAGGAGTGCTTTCTTTCAGCTTCAGCTGATTCACCAGCTGCGTCCCTACCTGGAGAATGACTGCCTGGCAACAGTGACTCACGCATTGGTAACTTCCCGACTAGACACTGGCTCCCCATTGAAGTCCAGGCCCAATTGAAGGTGTTGGTAATGACCTATAAAGCCCTTAATGGCTTGGGTCCTGGTTACCTAATGGAGCGCTTATGCCCATACGTGCCCTCCCATCCCAGCGGCAGAGGCCCTTCTCCGGGAACCCTCCGTGAAGGACATTAGGAGGGTAAGTACCCGGAGGAGGGCCTTCTCTGCGGTGGCACCCAATCTATGGAATGTGCTCCCCAGAGAGGTCCGCCTGGAGCCGTCGTTATTTGCTTTTCAGCACCAGGCCAAGACCTTTTTATTTAAACATCATTTTAATTGTTAATATTATTTATTGATTTTATATCTTTGGCCAGGACGTCTCCAATTATATTGTTTTATATGGTTAATTGTGTAGTTATTTATTGTTGTTTATTGTTATTTATTGTATTCATTTATGTGAGCTGCCCCAAGGCTTCAGGGAATGGGGCGACATAGAAGCTTGCTAAACAAACAAACAAACAAACAAACAAACAACTATAGGCCTGTGGCCAATATCCCTTTCCTGAGCAAAGTGTTAGAGCGGCTGGTGGCTGAACAGCTCCAGGCACTCTTGGATGAAATGGACCATCTAGAGCCATTTCAATCTGGCTTCAGACCTGGATTCAGAATAGAAACTGTCTTGGTCACTGTGTGGAATGAACTTTGCCAAGAGGAAGGCAGGTGAAGTGCGACCCTATTGGTTCTCCTGGACCTCCCAGCAGCTTTCAATGCCATCAACTGTGATATCTTCCTGGATAGGCTGGTTTTGCTGGGAGTAGGTGGTACTGCTTCACGGTGGTTCCACGCCTACTCGACTGGCCATTTTTAGAAGGTGGCGCTGGGGCATTATGGCTCTGCACCTCAAGGACTGGATACGGGCCAATAAACTGAGACTCAGTTCAGATAAGATGGAGGTGTTGTGAGTTGGTGGGTAGTCTGTCCCAGTCAGGAGATATTCAACCTGTTCTGGACAGGGTTGCACTCCTCCTAAAGAGCAGGGTTTATTTTTATTATTATTATTATTATTATTATTATTATTATTATTATTTATATCCTGCCTTTTTCCTACAAAGGGCTCAAGGCAGCTGACATCATTCTCCTCCTCCATCTTATCCCCACAACAACCCTGTGAGGTAGGTTGGGCTAGGAGTCTGTGACTGGCCCAAAGTCACCCAGTTGGCTCCATGGCTGAGCGGGGACTAGAACCCAGATCGCTTGAGTCCCAGTCCCGTGCTCTTAACCACTACCCCACACTGGGTTCATAGTTTGAAGTGCTCCTGGATCTAGCATTGTCACTGCAGTCACAAGAGGACTGTGGACACACTTATCTCCGTGATCTACTGAGGCTGATCCACCAACTACTACCCTATCTGGACAGGCAGAGCCTTGCAACAGTGGCCCATGCTCTGCAACCTCTTGTTCGGACTATTGTGATGTACTGTATGTGGGGCTGCCTTTGAAAGCAGTCCAGAGACTTCAACTGATCCAAAATAGGGCATCTAGGCTAGCAACAGGGGCTGGCCAACAAGAGCATATTATGCCAGTCATCTTTAAATTGCACTGGTTACCACTTGCAGTCCAGGCCCGATTCATCATGCTAACCCCAACATTTAAAGACCTAAACAGTTTGGGGCCAGTTTATCTAATGGATAACTCAGGCCCCGAGTACGTGGGGCTGCCCTTGAAGACGGTCCGGATACTTCAATTGGTTCAAAATAGAGCTGCCAGGCTGCTGATGGGGATTGGGCGTGATGTTCACATGACTCCAGTTCTCCGTCAGCTTCACTGGCTTCCCATTGAAGTCTGGGCCCAATTCAAGGTGTTGGTGATGACCTATAAAGCCCTTAATGGCTTGGGTCTTGGTTACCTGAAGGAGCACTTACGTCCATATATGCCCGCCCGCCCCTTGAGATCAGCGGGAGAGGCCCTTCTCCGGGAACCCTCCGTGAAGGAAATTAGGAGGGTGAGTACTCGGAGGAGGGCTTTCTCCACGGTGGCGTCCAATCTATGGAATGCGCTCCCCAGAGAGGTCCATCTGACGTGGTCGTTATTTGTTTTTCTGTGCCAGGCAAAGACCTTTTTATTCAAATGTTATCTTAATTGTTAATATTATTTATTTATTCTATTCTTTGGCCAGGGCAACTTAATTTATACTGTTAAATTATATTGTTTTATATGATGTTATTTATTTATGTTTGTGAGCCGCCCCGAGGCTTCGGCGAATGAGGCGGCATAGAAGTTCCCTAAATAAATAAACAAACAAACAAACAAACAAACATAATCCAGGGTCCTTCTCAGAGAGCCCCCTCTAAAGGAAGCAAAGAGGGTGCCTACTAGGGGAAGGGCCTTTTCGGCTGTGGCACCCCAGTTATTGAACAAGTTATTGAACCTAGGCTGTGCCTAGTATGTATTCTTTTTGGCACCATAAAACCGTTTTTGTAACACTTACCCGATATTATAATAGTTAAACTTTTATCCATATTTTTATATCATATTTTATCTCACATTGTTATTTTTAATTCGGTATTGCTGCTATCCTCCGGACAGATCTGGTTGCAGTTGCTGTGGGTTTGCTGAGTTTGGCAGGTTTGTTGTGGGTATAATGTTTTTATTGTACTGTTTTTGTGATGTTATATGTTACTGATTATTTGCATAGATTGTAATGCTGTAAACTGTCCAGGAAGCCTTTTTTGACTGATGGGCTAGATAAAATTGTTCAAATAAAATAATGAACAAATGAACAAATAAATTTGTCATTGTTATTATATACTGAGTCAAAGCTGCTGGCTGAGCTTTGATATATTTGCCATCACCTCATATTTTCAATGAACCCCCTTGGGTAATATTTCTTTTTAGTCTCTCCAACTGCACATAGTGCAGGGCAAGTGAAGGGCGAAGAAGGGGAGCTGGTTCGTGATGCTCCATGGTGCAATCCTGTACACATCTTCTCCACAGAATGCCCCACTGTGTTCAGTGAGCCTCTTCCCAAGTAAGTATCCGCATCCAGAAGCACAACACGCTGAATGTAATTGGGGTTATTCCTGAGTGCTTAGGATTGCTTTGTTAAACAGGAATCATACACCAAATGCAATGGTGTATTTCCCCTCTCAGGTTAGCTCTCTAGGTTGTGTACTTGTAGCACTCTTTTCTGCCCAAACATGCAAAGAATCAAACAGACCTGCACTGCATAGCTCTGCATCTTTAACAGCACAACCTTACGCATGTTTAGGAGTCAATATGGCTAGTTCCCCAGTAAGTGTGTTTTGGGATTTGAGCTTAAAGTATTGAGACAATAAGCAGCTGAAACATCCCCTGCAGAAGTAAGAAAAAGGAGGAAATCTCAGGGCCTACAGTTTGGACATAACTGAGTTATTTTCCAAAAAAGAAATCCTTAATCTATCAGTGCTTAATTCATAACAAAAATGTCAGTTTTATGAGGACACATAAAAGCTTTAGAGCTGCTCTGAGCTGAGCCCAGGTGCACAAATGAAACCAAGATACACTACTGTAATGAAGCCCAGTCATGTGGCCAGCAGCTGTAAACCCCCAAGTCGCAACCGTCCCCGTTTGGGGCTTGCCACGCTGCAATGAAGGCAAGGGCAGTGGCACAGCTGGTGCTGCATGAGGCACAAAAGGTGAAAATAGTAATACTCAGCTTGCTTTTAAAGGAGACTATTAACTGCGGTAGGTATCTCATGAGCAGAGCTGGCTGGAGCCGGGGGTCAGACTAGATGGCTCAGGAGACACCTTCTGACTCACTCTGTTTCTATGTTTCTATATCATAGAGCTGCCTTCCCCACCCTGGTGTCTCCCAGGTGTGTTTGTGTTGCAACTCCCCCATCATCCCCAGATAGCAAGATTATTGACTGTGCTTGATGGGAGATGTAGAGCAGCATATTTTAGTTGGGTTAGGCTGTTGCAGGGTATACATGGCAATGAGCACTGAAGAATTGAGGCCTTTCAACTGTGGTGCTGGAGAAGACACCTGAGAGTCCCATGGACTGCAAACTGATCAAACCGGTCAGTCTTAAAGGAAATCAACCCTGTCTGCTCTTTAGAAGGTCAGGTACTAAAGCTGAAGCTCAAATACTTTGGCCACCGAATGAGAAGGAAGGACTCTTTGGAAAAGACCCTGATGCTGGGAACGACTGAAGGCAAAAGGAGAAGGGGACAGCAGAGGTTGAGGTGGCAGGATGGGGTTGCTGGAGAGGTGGGTGTGGGCTTGGGTGTACTCCAGGGGATGTTGGAGGACAGGAGAACCTGGAGGAATGTTGTCCACGGGGTTGCAGAGAGTCGGGCACGACTTTGCGACTGAACAAACAAACATACATGGAGAGTTTGGGGGTCACAGTGGGCCCTTTTATTTTATCGCATAAAAGGCCTCTGTCTTTTTCATAGGGAAGGGCACCTGTAGTTGGGCTGTGATGATGATCCTTAGAGGGACCACTGTGCACAGGGTGGGGGAGTTAACCTTTTCCTGCTCTGTGGTGGGCCCTACAAATACTTTCTCCAAGGCTGTACCTTGGCATGTGGAGGAGAGCTCCTGTTGGTGTAAAGAGAAGCTTAGCCCACCTCCACCACCGGCTGCAAGGACAAATCAGCTCTCTGTGCGCTGCCAGTCTGGATCAGGGCACCCACTGGCTGCTCTTTACAGTCCCCAAGAGATTCATGACACTACAAGTTACTTGTTTAAGTGTCATGTGTAGCTTGGCCCTAAGTGGATAAGTTACAAAGCAATGATACCTTCAGAACGCTACATAAGCGCTAGATTGAGATGTTAAGCCAAACACAAAAAAATACTGATTATTGGGACGTTATTTATTTATTTATATTTATATCCCACCTTTCCTCGGAAGAGACCAGAAAGACCAGCAATCCATATAAACCCAATGTAAGAGAGGAGCACCATTAAAACCATACCTATAAAATGACATCCATTGCTGCATCACCAGAGGACAGATAGAACATTTGCTTGTGCGCTTTAGCTAGCATCTGAATGATAACATCATGGTGGAAAGTTGAGTCTCTACTACTAGGGAATTCCACTATTGGGGTGTCAGCACCAAGGAAGCTCGGCCACGTGGGGTAGCTGAAGAACCACATTCCTCAAAGGCACTCCAAGCTAACGCTCCCGGGCTAATCTTCAATCCTGGGTTAGTCAGTAGCGGGGACGGTGGTCTTTCAACAGCATGCTATGTTATGGGGGTGCAACACGGTGGCTGTTCTCCTATTCAAGTAGGTGATGCAATGTTTATGAACTCACTGTAGTGTTGATTCACTTACACCCATGAAAGCTCATCTAAGGGAGGTTAACGCACCCACACTGAAAGAATGCACGAAGGAGCCTTTCTAACCCTCCCACCTGCGTGAAGCATGCTGGCTCCCCACCACCGAAGCAAATGCTTCCATGGCATCCCTTGAAGTCCACATGGAGAATGGTTCCTCAAATGTACTGATGCACATGCATCTTCCGTGTGAATGGGTGGCCCGGACTGGGCCTGCTCTCCCCACCCTTGCATGCAAGAACTTTATGCCCATATTTTGCGGCACATGGAAAGCCATTTCCCATGCCCCCCAGATGTGTGCATGGCAGGGAAATGCATCCAACACAGTTGCCACTGGAAGAGGTTGTGACCAGACCCTTCTGTAGAAGGGCTGATCCATGCAGCTCTATGAGCTCCTCTGCACACTTCCAGCATTGCAGGGGATGATGCAAACCTCCCCAAGGACCTGAAAATATACTTCCAGTCCTTTGGAAATACAGTTCAGAAAGCTGGGTGGCTTTCAGAAATGCTGAAGTTGGTTCTCCATGATCCAGCAGTTAATTTATCCAACTTAAATCTCTGTTGCTTGGAAATCTGACCTTTTCAATCCATAGAAAAAACCAGACTAAGGATCACGTGGGTGCCTGTGTGATCAGGTGGTCGTGTGAACTGCCCCTCGGAAAAGATTAACCTGCATTTCTCAGAACATCCCTTTTCTGGGGAAAAGCATTTGCTGCTGTGTGAAGAACGCAGGTTGGAAATGGCTACAGAGAAAGCAGCTCTCGTGGCCTGCTTGCGCTGCTAATGCGTGTGCGTAGGCCGAGAGAAAGAGCTTTGGGGGGGAATGTGTGTGGCATTCTAAACCTGCTATTTGCTCCCCACTGGCTCTCTATTAGAGGCAAGGGAAGGGCTTCGCTTTAGAGCTCAGGAAGGTATCGCAGTGCTTAGATTTCCGTCCCATATCAAATTTGCTGAAATGGAATGTAAATTAGAAATGCAGCTTTGGACCAGTTTTGTCTTGCAGGAGCAATATTATGTATGCGTGCAGATATGGACTGATGTTGTCTCATTGGCAGATTCCAAAACTATCAAATGATGGATCCGCATGTGGTTGCAAAGGCGGCAATCTTTTATGCACATATTGTTGTTGCCAAGGGATGGCTGATCAATTTTTAACGCACAATGTTTTGTAAAGTCTGGGGAAATATGATTATTCCCCTTCCACTGATCCATTACTTATTTGTTTATTGGTTATTTTAAGCAACGCAGCCTGCTTTTTAGCCAAATAGGGTCCCAGAGCAATTTACTGAAGGTCAGGCTTCCTTAATCTGGCCCCTTCCTTGGACAGATGCATTATTTATCTCTCTGTGTATTTATGAGAGCCACTGTGGTGTAATGGTTAGAATCCTGGACTGAACCTCAGGCAATCCAGGTTCTACTCCCCACTCAGCCACGAAACTCACAGGGTGACCTTGAGCTTGTCACTGACACCCAGTTTAAGCAAAGTCACAAGGTTGTTGTTGTGAGGATAAAATGGAGAGGAAGAGGACAGTGGTTCCCTTGCAAGAGGAAAGAGGCAAGCTGAAAATGCATTGGCATAATAATATATCGCATTTTGCAAAAGTATCGAAGTGGTGAACATAAAGATGGATAAACTTTGTTCTGGAACACTTTTATATTTACTGATGAATGTATTATTCTACATTATCTATTGCTTCCTGATATGTAATGTCACCATAAATTGATTTTTTGCATCCTTTTGACAGTGGGGGAGCTGGAAGTAAAGGGACATCCACCTGTGGAATTAAAACTGCTGATAGAACAGTCTTGTTTTTCCCCTCCCATAGTCCTCTGGGTACTACCAAACCTGCTCCAGAGGGAACAGCAAGGGGAAATCTGGTCACCCAGATTTAAGCCAGATTAAAAACACTAGTATTTATTTATCTGTTTGTTTATTTATGTATTTATACGCCACCTATAGCTGCCAAGGCCTTCCTAGGCAGCTTACAATACATGAAACATATTAACAAAATAAAGCACATTAAAACCAATTAAAACACAATGAACTGAAACATCTATGAAAGCTATATAAAAAGGGCCACAGCATTCAGGCTAGGTGTTTAAAAATTTCTTTAAAGGTATGTCTTTGCCTGGCGCTGAAAGGAAAATAAAGACGGCAAATTTCCCAAGGGATGGAGTTCCCAAGAGTGCAATCTGGGGAAAAGGCCTCTTTCCTATGCTCTCCCAACCCTCTTCTGCAATGCATGGCTTTTTTGTCCTATTTGCAACTAGGAAGATATATTGCTTTTTAACAGAAGACTATTAATCCTCTGTTTTTTCACAAAACTGAATTCTGGGTCTACTGAGTTTTTCCGTCCTTACATACTTGATTTATTGTTTTATTGGTTATTGTTACTGGTTATATTGTGTTTGTTTTCTTCCCATTTCTTATTTATATGGTTGTATTTATATTGTATTTTAATTTCACTATGTTTTATGGATTGTTTGTTCTTGTTATTTATTTTTATCTGTATTTTATATATATTTATATTGCACTGTGAGCTGTCCAGAGAGCCTTCTGCTATGAAGTAGCATACAAATGAGATACATACATACATACATATATATATATATAAATACATTTTCTAGTAGTTAGCAGCTAGGTGGCTCTCTGCTATAGCAGAATAACAGTTACACAAGTAGGAAAACTAATTTTCTTTCACCTGCAAAAAGAATACTCTGTTTCCCTGCTCTAAAAAAACCCAGTCATGCACTCTTAAAAACAAAAGTGCAACTGAAGGGTTACAGTGTACAAACATATAAACCACCATGAGTTTGGAATGACAACCACACAATAAATGCCTTGCACAGATCAACTCAAATTATGGGAAAGACTAACATGCAATTTCTATTGTTATGATAGACTTTAGGTGGGCTTAAACTGGGTACGTATAAATATTCAGGAATCACTCAATATTAATATTAAATAGGAAATACTCAGCAGTTATAGGCAGCCTATAAATGAATACATATTACAAGCCGCTGCACTGTGATCGCCACTGAGTTTTCCCGTTAGAAGATTCAGACTGCAAATTCAATGGATGCCATTTTCCAGGATAACTTTTAATAGGCTACCTTGCGGTTGCATAGCTTTCAGATATGGGGAAGGGTGTAGATAACTCTCATGCTTCTCTTAGACATTCAGAAGAATCTTTCTTTCTTTTTCTTTTTCTATAGCAAACAGCTTAACCAAGATGGGGCAGCATTATCCCAGGATAACAAGAAGCCCCTTTGAAAGGGATTTCTTTAAAGAACCTTAGCACAAAGACCTGTATTGACATCAGAATGGAATTATGTGTCTTGGCTTCCCGCGTTTTGTTGCTGTTTTTGGTATTGGGTTCTTTTGGCCCAACTAATTTGGCAAGGACAGATGGGGCCACAATGTGCCTAAATTAAAATCAGCATTACAAGAGCTACACTTTTTATTTAGGGCAAAAGTCTTGCTTGGTCTAAAGCCTTTAATCACGTCAGAGTAAATATGGATTAACTCCTGAAGACAATGATGCCTTGCCTGAATTAACTTTAGAGTTTTCTTTGGGCTCAATGATTCTGCTAATAGCATTTTTTTCAGGTAGATGAACCCCAACACCCTGCAGTGTTTTAGTCTTCTTCATATTTCTTGCCTTCAGTCTTACTTCAGAGCTAAAGTATGCAAAATCTTTCACAATTCCAATGTCTTCATCAGTGACAGTAAAGTGGTATAATTCCTCTGAAGTCATGATTCCTTTTTTCTGAACGCTCGGTTGCAGTCCTGCTTTTGCAGTTATTCTTTCATTTCATCAGGAATCATTTTGATTCACTGCTTACTTCTGAGTAAACCTGAAGACTGCGCACTGCTTCACCATGGCTAGACTTTTTTGCCCAGGATTAGAACAGTGAGCTACGTATCTTTGCCAGAAGTATCTTCGACCTTTGCTTGAAAATGTCCACAGCCATCCTGTGGACACATGGTTCTGACAGCATGCCTTGATGTCTTTCTTCAGCTACTTGACCAAGACGTTCACTAAGAGTGCCAGCTGAATGTCTGAGGCACAAGTTCTCTTCTATGCAGATCTGAAATCAGGGACAGACATGTTGTGGCCCATGAGATGCTTGCCTTGGCGTTGCTCCTCCTCTTCCTCAGCTCTGCTAACTGGTTGTTCACCTGCCTCTCACTCTTGCTGAGACAATGGGAGTGGTGAAAAGGAAGAGGGGTAGATGCCACTGTCTGCCTGCCCACCAGTTCTCTGCCTGTCAAGCGGGCAAGTGGTTGTGTGGATGAAGACGATGGGGAACAACAGCAGCTGGTGGCAAAGATCACGAGAAGGTCAGCTCATGGAGAGAGGAGAGTCACTGAAGGTGCCTTGCCCTGAAAAACCTGAAGCACACAGTTTTATGGTTGCCTTTTACTGTTTCAAATGCTGTTTAAAATGTTTATTTGTTGCTACTTTGGAGGTACCCCCTTGATTGTGGTTTAACGGCTTATCTTGTGAGCTGGTTTGAATCTCCTGGGTTGGGACGGAGGTGGTAGACTATAAGGGTTTAAATAATTACATCAGTGCCATACAGGTTCTCTGTCCCAGACCATGCCAAGTCCATCTGTCACTGCAACTGATAGGCAAAACTTCCTTCCAAACCACCCTTTCATTCAGCATCCATGCTCCAGACCAAACTAAGCAGGAAGCCCTTAGCTTAGCCCATTAGCTGCTCTGGGAGCTGCCCTGGGAACACTTGCCTGGTTGAAAGAAGGAATATAAACACTTGTAAATAAGTGCATGGCTTGAAACAGTTGGTGCCAGAGATAGGGCAGCCTGGTGTCCAAACTTTACAGAAAACAGTCCTCTACCTGAAAGTTCCTCTAATAGAAGGACTGTCCAGTCTAAGCCACATTTAAAGCTATGAGAAACCATTAAAAGGCCTTGAAATTGCCCATCAGCCATGAGCTGAGTTTTGTTCAGCAGAATGAGCAAAATGCCCAGGCCACCTGGTCCTAATCTACTCCAATTGCATAGGATGCCTTGTACTCTATTTAAATTATAGTGTTTATTCATATACTCGCATCTATATACATAGACTAGTACATGCCATTTTGGGGCAATCCTGTGTCCTCTCTTGTCTTCATTTATGGCAAGGTATGCTTTTTTTTCTTCTTTTTTTGGCAGTGTGTCTTGGCCAGCCTAGCCAGACAACATTCTTCCCACAACACTGTGCGTGTCCCACAATGAACACCGCAGCAAAAAGGGGTCCGTTCTGCTCTTGAGCTGCTGCCAAAAACTGTTTTTGAAATGGCCAAGGGAGCAACCCCGATCTTGGCATGACCTCACCTGAAATTATCAGCAATCAGCCTTCCTCTGGCTTCTGATCTAGCGAAGGTAACACTTACATCACAAGCTCGCTGCTCGTGGATGATGACTGTGGTGAACAAAATGAAAAGCAGGGTGGGAACGGGATGGAATGGAGCATCAAGGAGGTGAGTATGCTTGGCTCTAACAACTTGTTTCCAGTGTCTCATGAAAATGAGAACAAGCAGGAAAAGACACTCTTGAATGCACACCAAAAGACCTAGTTTCCTTTGCTCTTTACATTTGCCTGCTGTGTCTCACTGGAGCAGAGACATCAACTTCAATATTTAACTCTACTATGGCAGAATCCTATGCATGTTCCAACTGAAAACAATGAGCCAAACCTCCATATTGCCTGGGGGATGCTGGGAATTGTAGGGGTCTTTCCAAATGAGAAGCTCATAGGATTTCAACCTTGTTTCTCCAACTAGTTATATTCAGAGACACTGATTCAGCATCAACCAAATCAACTGTGCTTTCTTCTCCCCTGTAGCCATCCTGCCCACTCTTTAGGGCAGATTTCAAGGTACTCAGCAAGTGGCAGGGAACCTGTCCCACTTCAGTGGAAAGCCTTCACTGGATTCCACCCTCTGGTCCTGATGAAGGTAGAGCCACACAGATACCCTGGCAGAGGCTAATAGTTCCCTTTCTCTCCTGATCTGGAAGAGACCAATAGTAGAATAGTTTTTAAAAGGACACAGAAGGGAAAAACTGCACATGTAAAACCCAGCTTCCTGTGCTTTGCTCTTGGACATGTCATGGTACGAGTGTTTAATATAATTCCTTGCATTTTTACATTGAAGATTTCTAGGCCAATCAAATTGTTCTGTATTTCTTTCAGGGTTAAGTGGTAGTGAATAGAAAATTCTGACAGCTGTATATTAAATGCAGGTGGCTCTGCGAATGCCATTCCCAACTGATACACTACATTAACCATATCCTTCAATTCTTTCAGAACAGAACTGCAATGAATTAGATTCTTTAATAAAACCTCCCTTACTTGAATAAACTCACATCTACTTTGCATTTACATTCTCTGAACGTATCTCTCCAGATTTATTTTTATTTGCAACATAAAAAGCTAGAAGTGCTTGCTCAGAAAAACAAAATACGCTCCACCACAGATTACTTTATCATATTATGAACCATTACATATTTCATTTAGCATGAATTGATAACTTCATCCCTACTCCTGATCTAAATTAAAGACTTATGGGTTTAGTTGAACTTGGTGTGCAATTTACATTTCATTATGCCCTCTTTTGAACTAGCAAAATAAAATATGTGATGTATCAGCTACTAAAGAATGTTGAAGGATTTTTTAAAAAAATCCTCCGTTGCTTCTTTTAAAATGTCCATGAAGTCAGAAATGGAGCTAAGAAATTCTTCCTCGGGGGGAAATGATTTCCTAATAAGGAAGAACGGATGAAATGAAAAGTTGTGATTGTCAAGAGACAACACAAAGTAAATTTTGTTGTCTAAGTTAATAGCACATTTATGTGTACATTTGAGTGCATCTGAGCTTCAGAAACCTTCAGTTTCACTGTAAACATGGCATAGGAGAGGATCCGGTTAAATTGGATCACAGAGAGGGTCAGGAGATCCATTTTAGGGGTAGGGGAGCATTATAAGGGTTTTCCACCCCACCCCATCCCAGCTAGGGATGCTTGAGGAATTGCACATTCGTGAACTCTGATGTGAACGAACTTGATCTGTCCTTCCTAGAGGCACGTGCAGGTTGGAATGTGAATTATCCTCAGGGTTTTGCATTTCTCTGGATTTTGCAACACAGACCTTAGCTAAAATAGAAAAATACCCAAATGTGTTTTAAACCTTCTTTTAGGATAAAATATAATATTTAGAAATGCATATCTAGAGATAACATACATTTAGAAAGATGTATTTTTATGAAAACATTTTAAATGCACTATTTGCATTTAAATATTCATGTCCCTTTTTATTTAAAAAATAAGATTCATGTGGAGATGAGATAGAACTGGCTAGGAATGAACACATGCAAAAAAATTGACATTGATTAGAAATAGCTTGATATGTTCTTTCCTTCCTGGAACTACCATTTGCCTCATAGGGCTAAACACAGAAGTATTTTCATACCGTTGCTTCACCTTGGAAGGGTAATTTTAATAGAGAAAACCACAGAGTGAAGCATTGTGAACTTCATCTCTGTCACCATGATCACAATTCAAATGTATTTCATTGCTATTAATACTTTTAAAACTATAAGGAATCCTTTTTATATATCTTGTGGATCAGTGGTCTGGTGAGAAATAGGTACTGGGATCTGGAAGGTATGACCAGGAAGCCTAGATCAAGGAGAACTCAAAAGGCAGGTTCAGGGAATAAGCCTGAGTCAAACCCATATGTAGGAATTGGGCCCATTTCTTTCATTTCAAGCCAGTAAGCATAGCCTTGGAAGGTGAACTAGAAGAAGAAGCAGGAACATTCAGTGCATTACTGAAATGCCAAGGTTTGTGAGTCAAGACACTGATGAGAACCAGACCACCTCTGCTTTAGGGAAGACACTGAAGAACAAGGAGATCAATGGCTGGGGATGAGTGCTTCAACCTGGTGGTTTGTTTTCAGGTCAAATGAGCAGGCCAGTTAAGTCATGTCTGGTGTTCCCAAGCAGTACAAACCTCCCTGAGGATGAAGCCAGCACTTTTTGGACTGGAATTAGTAGGGGTATTCACACTAGAATCAACTCCTGACATGGGCAACATCTCACCAATCAGAGGGATTACTACTTTGATCTTACTTATTAACAAGTTATTACCCACTCTGTATTGCAAAACAAGCCTAACCTAATAAAGGACTGTATTTTAGAAAGTATTTCTCACCTTGATCTGCTGGAAAGAGAAACAGGAAGAGATGTGTTGATGGAAGCAAAAACCAGGCTAGAAAGCAGTGATGTGTTCAAGTCCTTTACTTCAAGTCCTGAGTCAAGTCTCAAGTGGTCACTTTCAAGTCCAAGTTGAGTCTCAAGTCATTGCAAGACATTTTCAAGGCAAGTCGCAAGTCTCTAGAGCCAGCCCCCCTCCCCTGCCCAGCCCCCTTGTCCCTCCCTCCAGCACATCCCTCATGCCTAAAAAAAGAGCTGAAGACTTGCCTTCCCGTCCCACTGTTGCAACCCCTCTTTCCTATCCTGCCCCCACCCCCTTGAAACTCCCTCCTTTCCACCACCTCCACTGTGTTTGCACCTCCCTTCTAGGAAATCTTGCCTCATGGTATGCCCTGGATCGATGCGGCCGTAAAAAATGCAGACATCTCCAGTTGAGTCAAGTCAATCGCTTGTTGTGCCCGAGTTCAGTCCAAGTCGAGTCACTGACATGACTGAAGTCCTACCTGGCAGTGAGCCGCTCGACCTGAGTCCCCACCACTGCTAGAAAGAGACAAGATGCGCTCAGGCATGGCACGCTGACCAAGCAGAGCACACGCGGGGCAGGCAGCCCTTCGTCCCACCTTCATGCCCAAATGGACCCAATGGTCAGTGGTGGGCAAGGGGTGGCAGAGCTGGCCAACACTCTACGGTGGTTAGAGCTGGGCTGTGATTAGCATGACCCAAGTTCTACTCTCCACCTGCCACGAAGCTCGCTGGCTGACTTTGGGCCCATCGTGGACTGTCAGCCTAGCCTGCCCCACAGAATAGTTCTGAGGATAAAATGGAGAGTAGAAAGATCAAGCAAGCTGCCATTAGCTCCTTGTAAGAATGAAAAAAGGTGGAACATGAACGCAGTAAACACAAACCGACAAACAAATCAGGCAGCTTCCACTTGCAGGTTAGCAAGACACCACACAGGGGAGCTCTACGCAATTCTAGCAACACCTGACACTGGCTTTAAGCCCCATTGGTGAGGCAGACATCTGAGTAAACATGCACAGGATTAGGCTGGAGATATATTAGAACTTCCTTATCAGAATTTCAAAATGGAGCTATGTTCCCTGTTTTATATAATACTGCAGAGTTAGACTATGGTGAAATGAACATAAATTATGCAGTCACCATTTGGGACCAGGTCTGTACTGGGTATTGGATTACAGGCTCAACACAGTTAGTCCTCATAGTGAGATCAATGCTTAGCAAAGCGTGCGCTAAAGTGAGCACCGAACTGGCTTTAGGTTAGGTTTTGCACTCTTTTAAGAAGAACTGTGCTAAATCCGACCACTTTCCTTTTGAAGAAAAAGCACTTGTGGGCCATAGTCCAGAACACAAATGCTCCAAAAATGCTCTCTCCTCTTTCCCCAGTGGGAGCTGTTGCTGGATCAGTGTTCCTTCGTGAGAAGGAGTCCTTCTTTTTGTAGAAGGACATCTTGGGACATCCCGCCCCTGCAGGAACCTGGTAGCAGTCTTTCGTGGGTGCGTGGGTGGGTGGGACGTCTTCAAAACTAAGAAGTCCACAAAGAAATAGCTATGGGGAAAGCGGCATTTGTTAGTGGTTCTTCAATTCCACTCATCTTGTAGAGGCTACTAAGAGCCAGGCCAGAGTCCTGCACAAATCCGAGACTAAACTCATCTTCTGTCCTTATGCAGATTTATATATATGAATGTATGTATAATCTCAAAATCTGCTGCTTGCCTTTTCTTCTTCCTTTGCCCAAAAGCAGACGCGTGGTGTCATTGTTACACAATCTGCACATTGGTTACCTTATAATCAAATTTTCACTGCTCTTTCTGACAGGTTTTTAAGTGACTTAGGGGATCTATTTATATGTGGAAGCATCAACATCATGCAGTAAATCCAACCACAACTCAGTCACATATTCTATTAAGTCTAAGTTCAGTGAGAGTGCAGAGTAAACGAAGGCCCTCTGTCTCTCCGTTACATCTGATTTGCGGTTGCTATAAAAAGGCCCACATGCCGCTCTTTCAGATGTGTTTTGGATTGAAAATAGGATTAATGTGCTAAAGTGTGATTAGAATGGTTAAACACGATTAATTGGAACAGACTTGTATTGCCAAGGGAGCTGCGCTGTTGCTGGCCGGTCTCCAGTTTACCGAGTGAACAAAGCAAGCCCAACTGTCCAACTTTTTTCTGTGTCTTTCGCTTGTGTGCCTTTCCCCCACCCCCTTTGCATTTTCTCATAGCCAGCTTGTCTCAGAGCAGATTAAATACAGCTGAGAATGTCGGTCCAGGTCTGCAACAAGGCATCCTGGGGGAATAAGCAGGAACCTCGGGCCCAGACTTGGCTTCTCTGGTGCTGGATGAAAACTGCCATGCACCTAGGGCAAGGGTCCAGGTGGATCGACTAGGGAGCGGGAGTAATTTGGGGTTTTTAAAATGATCTATTAAACCCCTGAACTTTAATCAAGTTGCTACCATACTGACAGCTATGATTTACTTTCAAAAACGGCTGTAATGGGTAGGAAAAGGGCCCGGGTCTAGGCACTTGCCCCGAGTTTTATGGAGAGCTTGGGCGTACGCAAACACATGGACAGAAGGCCAACTCACATGCTGATATTTTGTTTTAATAACAAGCAAATTCATGGGTATTTGGGATAGGAAATCTATTGTTGCTATTAGGTATGCAGACCACCTCGTTTCCTCCCTTTTGTGCCTATACACACATACCCTGCTCACCTCCGAACTCAAATTAGGGATTTAAAACCGAAGGTTGTACAGATATTACTGTGGGAATAAGACCCATTGAACAGACTAGGGCTTGCACTTGAGTAGACATGCACAGGGTCGCACTGCATGCTGGCATTCGTTTATTTCTCTAAAATATTTTTAGGCTGCCTTTAAGGGTTCCTCTCCCTGTCAGGGTGGCTTTCCTATGAAAAACCCGAACTATTTCAAACCAAAAATCAATGCAATTAATAAGCTTCACTAACTAATAAGCAAACACACAGACAGCCTGGAGAATATAAAATAATTACAGTTAAGAACCCGCCAAAATGAAACACAGTTCAATGGAAAGGCAAAAAATGGGTGCCTCCCTCTGCAGAGCTTTGCTGTGGGTCTGCAAAGACGGGCTGCAGAATCTCCAGAGGCTGACTCATTCCAGAGGTGTGGGGCCACTGCAGAAAAGGTCCTCTCCCTTAATCAAACCTCTAAAATGATCTTTCCAATAGAAATCAGAATGCTTTGGGGCAGTTTTATGACTTAAAACAGGAGTTGCTTTATGTTTTCGCCATGAAGAGAATATACCACTTGGATATAAATGTGCTTAAATTTCAGCACAGGGCTTCAGGCATTTCCATCCTGATTCAGCATGGTCCAGGTAAAGTTAAGTATACGTAAGTCCCATGGATTTCAACTGAGAGAAAACAGTGCATGCACTCATTAAAGATCACATTTCTATCCTATCCTACTAGGAAGTAAGAATCCGTCAAGGTCAATCTTAGTCACGCTCTCATTTTTCCACTGCTAGGTTCATTCCTTCATGGTTCCACATCAGACTGCACATCTCTTTTTCAAATTTGCACCTAAATTTCTATGCATTTATATGCATATTTTTTCAAAGTTTTAGTGGGCATGTTGCCCATTTTCCAAGTATACACAATTTCCTTAGCACATGTTTTTTAATGCTTTTCATTTGTTTTGCAAAAAGCACCACAAACAAAGGACGACACAGATTTCTGACTCATTCACACCCATCTGAGTCCCATGGGTATGAATTCAGTGTTCCCACAAGACACTGAACATGAATTTCTCAGACAGCACTATCTCTTACCTCACCACAAAAGCCTATTCATTTATTTCACTTTTATATTCTCCAATAGCCAAAGGTCTCTGGGAGGTTAACAAAAGTTAAAATTAAACAAATGATTAAAAAGACACTGTGGCACATTCATTAAAAAGAATGAAACTATAATAGCAGTTGCCTGATTTAGCACAGAAGCATAGCAAAGGTACTGAATAAAAAATTGTGTGTGTGTGTTTGTAAAGCTGAACTATTAAAATACTAGGACAATCAAAAAGTCTTCACCTGGCACCAAAAAGAATACAAAATAGGCACAAAGCACACCTCTTTGCTGAGTTCCTTTGAAAAAGAGGGTGCCACAACCAAAAAGGCCCTCCTCATGGTAGCCACCTGCCTCACAGCTTTTGAAGGTGCTTCCAGAAATGACCTCGGGGGCCAGGTCGTATGAGAGGAGGTGATCCTTCAGATATCCTGGCCCCAAGCTATTTAGGGTTTTGGATGTTAGTACTATGGATTTGAATCAGGGCCAGACTTCAATTGGCAGCCACTGTAACTGGAAAAGGACTGGCATGATGTGCTCCCATGAGCCACCCCCCAATAACGCTTGTTTTGGGATGAGTTAACATTTCCAGACCATTTCCAAAGGCAGCCCCACATGTGACACATTGCAGTAATTCAAACAAGAAGTTACCACAGCAAGCATAATTGTGGCTCGGCCCTCTCTGTCCAGGTAGGGTCAAATTTGCTATATCAGTCTAGGCTGATAAAAGGTGCTCCGTGCCACTGAGTCTCCTTGTGCCTCAAGTGACAACTCTGAGTCCAGGACCACCCCAAGCTGCCAACCTTGTCCTTTAGGGGGAGTGTAACTTCATCTAAAGCAGGTTGAATCTCACCCAACTGGACAGATGAACCACCCACTAACAGCACCTGCATCTTGCCAGAATTGAGTCTCAGTTTGTTGGCTCTCATCGAACCCATTACCATGCTCAGAGACCGATTCAGAGTAGCCACTGCCTCCCCTGGGTTTGATGAAAAAGATAAAACTGAGCGTCATCCATATATTGGTGGTACCTCTGCTCATACTTCTGGATAACCTCCCCCAGCAGTTTCATGTATTGGTTAAATAGCATAGGGGCAAGATAAAACCCTGTGGCACCCATGGCTTAACTGCCATGGCACAGAGCATTAATTCCCCTTCTGGAATCTGCCAGTCAAATAGGAGTGGAACCACTGCGACACAGTGCTTCCCACTCGTAGCCCAGCCAGCTTACCCAGAAGGACACCATGGTCAATAGTATCGAAAGCCACTGTGAGATCCAAGAGAATCAACAGAGTCACACTCCCCCTGGCTTTTTCCTGGCAAAGGTCATCCCCCAGGGCAACCCAGGGAGTTTCCAAAACCAGACCTGAAATCTGACATTGGATATAGATATTGGAAATAATGAATAATGGAATTATTTTAGCATCAAAGTTAGGCTAAGATTTTCTTTCTTGCTTCCTAGAAGGAACAATTCTATGGCCTCCAGACATGGCCCAGGAGGCTACAGCATTTTCCAGAATCCCAGCTCTGAAATCCTGGGATCAGAGAGATGGGACTCCAAAGGCGGAAGCCCACCCTGCTCCTTGCAGCTGGCACAGAAAGACCAGCAGCCTCCCCAGAGGTCATACAGGAACCTTAAAAAAGGGAAAAGGGGGACATGCTGGAGGTCAGGAGGGGAGGAGCCTGAGGCCAAGGACCTACCTGATTCCTATCTGTAAACCATCTTCCCATCTGCAGTCCTGGGTGAACACATCACCCTCGTCCTGTGCAGGCTACATTGCCTGGCATTGCCATCTGGGCCTGATTCAAGGTGCTTGCAATGACATATAAAGGCCTGGGGCAGGGTGGCTGAGGGAATGCCTATCTCTGCATGAACCTACCAGATCACTGAAGTCATCATCAGAGGCGCTCCTCTGTATCCCTCACCCTAGTGGAGTTATGGGGGAGATGGCAAGGAGAAGGGCTATTTCCATGATAGCCCTAACTCTAGAATTCGCTCCTATCCGAGATTCAGCTGATTCCTATGCTTCATATCTTCAGATACCAGTTAAAAGCCTCTCTCTTTTGCAGCCACTTTGGCCAGTAAGCTGTCTGATTCACTTTTCACTGGTTTTTAATGATTTATGCTGTTTCTCTGCTGCCATATTTTTCTTTTGATTTTAATGCCAATGATATTATTATTTTTTTGTTTTATTATGGTCATTTTATCATTTATTAATTGTTTTGTTTGATGTTAAGCCCAACTGTACTGTTTAATCATGTTGTGAGCTGCACAAAGGGCCTATGGTTAATGGGACAGCATGCAAGTTAAATAAACAAATAAATAAAAGTCTTTTTGGATTGCAACTTTTTCCATAATTGGACTCTTGCGCTCCACACTAGTAAAGATAATGCGTTGCAGCATTCATTTGCTTTTGAATGATAGGTAAATGAAATTTATCTTGCATATTTGTAACAACATATAATTAATTAATCTATAGAAAATGTTAATCATTTTTCTTAATGCCATAAGGTCTTTGACCATATAGAATGGTCATTTTGTCTTTTAAGACTTGGATAAGGCTCAATCTACATGTGGTATGGAAAGAAAGTGATTGGTTCTGACATTTTGTATTTCCTTCACAGCAGCTGTCAGATTGGGAGTAGTATATGACTAGGGAACTTTCTGGGTGAGCAAGTGTTGGAGCCTAGGGGTCCCAGTTGTAGTCCAACGACTGTCCCCTCTGGATCTTTCTACTGAATATCAAAATATTGCTTAATGTCAATTAGATTTTTCAAATTATGGGATTATGCAATAATGCCCAAACAAAAATCTCAGTGTAAATGAAAAAGACGAGTGATGGAAATGTTATTAATATTTAAACTAATCACACACACACACAGTATTAAATACATCATTTCTTTTGTAAGTTATGAAATAGAATTGATGCATGGGCAATTGTCAATATCATTTAAACATGAAAACAAATCAAGCAAACAAAATATAGAAAGAAGTACAGTTGTAATGGAATCTTGGATTATGAAGGGCCACAGTACGGTTGAGTATTTTCTGTCTAAGCTGTGAGGGAGGTTTATTGTTTAAATTGACTTGTTGCTGCTCTGCACAATTTCAGGCAGGGATTGTAGCTGGGCCTTTATGCATACAAAGCATGTGCTTCACTGCTTAGCCATGCCTATTCCTTGCACCGTTGGAACCCTTCTTTTGAGATGTTTCATAGTTGCTGTTCATGGGTATGTTTCACAGCTGCATTTGTTTTCATAATTTTTAGAATAGATATTATTATCAAAATTATTACATAGATTTCTTACACCTTTTTGGAAAAAGTAACTCATACAAAATTTAAAACAGCTAAAATACAACCACTGCATGAAACAAATGAAACATGCAAAGATTATATTTTTATAGTTCATCATCATCATCATCATTTAGATTTCTTAGGGTGCTATTCAGTCGGGGTGCCTTTACCCTCCAAACTCAGAGGATTACAATTGTCCTATGGAGAGCAGAAGGAGCACAGAAGTAAAGGCTGACTGTTGCCCCTTCCACACTGCAAAGCACCAAAGTTGGCCCATTCTGGCCATTTACGTGCAGCACCCTGGCCAGGAGGGAAGGCTGAAGCTCTGCCAGGGCTCAGCACACCTTCATGGGCCGGTCTGCTTTCGTCCCATCCCCTGGAGCATCCCCAGAGCCCATCCCCGACACTGATCCTTTGCCCTTGGAGATGCAGCCAGTGTGGTTCTTTCCTTGCTGGCTGCCAGGGGCTGGGGTGGAGGGGGATGTGAATGCAGAATTCCAGCTAAAAGGTCAGAGCAACTTTCCAGCTGCACAGGTGGGGATCCAAGCAATCCTATGGCTGTCTAAATGCTCAAGGATTTTTCTCTTAAGCACCTTTGACTCAAAGCAACGTAACCATTAAATTTGCACATAAGGAACTGAAAACAGTAAAAACACCTACACTATAAAACACAACCATGTCGTATAACAAAGCATGAATGAGTAAAATGCTAATGAGATGTAAAATACTCCTAACACAAATTGTAAACATATGTATGAGTACATACTTCAAGGGGCAGGACAGAAATGTTGAAGGTAACAAACAATAAGCAGTGGTCATGCTGGTGGGGGATGATGGGAGTTGTAGTTTGACACCTCTGGAAGGTGCCAGTCGGGAAAGGTTATACAACACCCACACCCAGTGATGTAAAAGGGTTTTTTTCATAATGGCTGCATGGGCTGCACTCCTGCATACAGTGAATTCTTTAACCTCCAAGTGCATCAGCGGGATTCGAGTTGTGCACCGGATTCCAGCCCTACTTAGACTCTTCCTTGCTGTTTACTCAAAACGCCATTGCCAATGATGCTCTCAGGCATATAGAAGAAAGAACCTGATATACTTAACAGTAAAATGGTGAAGCACAGCTTTGCTCTGTACATCTGCATCTTTGCATGCCTGTCATACGTCAGTCTATCAACATAAAATTACATTTGTGTATAGGACTTATTAGATGAAATCTACTTGAAAGTGGCTGCTCGGGTTACCAGTAATTACTTTCCAATGATTGCCTGCACCCCTTCACTCTCCCTCAATCTTACTTTCTAAGTTTGAAGTTTGTTGAGCCTCAGGCAGTCATCTTAATGTTGCTGTACGTCAGATAAGAAGAGGTCTGGGGGGTTTTATATACTCATAATGCATACTGTATATTGGCCATTGCTAAAGGGAATCTCATTTTAACCAAAGCCAGATTTTATGTCCCTAATAGAGTTAGGAATGGTGTATTATTTTCCAACTTGGACCAGCTATTAATACTTTATAAGTTGTGAACATGGAAAGAATTCCCATAAATCTAGACACAATATTGCGGGTGCAGCCTAAAAGATAAGGATGGAGCAGAGGTGTGCTGGGAGTCTGTTTCTCCCATTCAGTCGCTCCTGCACAGTACTCGATGCCACTTCTGCACTGTGGCTGTAACAGAATTTGGCAGACGTGATACACTGCAGTTCATGGTGGTGCCCAGAGGACATCAGTTCGGAGGGCTCCCCCTCCCAGCAGTGCTGTCCTCTGGCTCGGCACGCTTTCCGCATTTGCAATGGCAAACCTGACCCTGGTCTGAAGGGTGTGCTTCAGAATGGTTTACGTAAGAGCATTTCAGACTGTGGGTTGAGGTCGTCTCAATCTCTTACCTGCAAAAATAATTCAATAATCCCATGTCATTGAACGTTTGGTCCTCTTCAGATGGAAAGATGGGAAATGATTTGAACCTCTTCTAGCTGAGACGTGCAGAAGCTCATGCTATCTGCCCAGGTCCCAGCAATTTCCCCAGGTCTGTTTTCTCTAACCATCAATTGCCAGGTGGTTCCCCAATGCTCGAGATCCACCCCCCCGCCCCATTACCTATTGAGCCGCATCTCCTAAGTCTTAATTACTGGCAAAAAGAAATCTTAAATTAAGATAGGCTGGCATTTGGGAGCTTTTAGCCCTACTAGTTTCGGCTCTGCATTCATGTTTGTGTGTACATTTCTCATTTTACAGCACATACAAGAACGAGTAATTGTGGCTTAGTGGTAAGAGTGTTGGACTGGGGCTGGGGAAATCCAGTTTCAGCCATGGAGCTCACTGGGCAATGTTTGGCCAGTCACAGACCCTTCGCCCAGCCTGCCTCACAGGGTTGTTGTTGTGAGGATAACATGGAGGGGAAGAGAACCCTGTAAGCCGCCTGGAGTGTCTTGCAAGAGGGAGAAAGGTGGGATATAAAATCTAACATAATAATAATAGTAATATTGATACTGATCTCCCATTATCTAACAACCTGGGTTAGATGAAGGTATCTTTCATGCCTATTGCAATGCCAATTGTTTCAGTGCTCCATCAGGTGGTGAATGTCTGTTAGTCGGAGGGCCCAATTCTATTTTGGAGAAGATCCTGGGGTTGGGGACTGCATTCCAGTGCCGGGCAAAGGCCAAACACACGGAAGGAAGCAGACCCTAAAATAAGAAAACGAAACGCTAGCATGGCTGCTTAAACCTCTGGCTGGCTGTGACTACAGCTTAGGAGAGGCCTGTCAACCTTTCTTGAGTGGTAGGAAGATGGTGCAGCTGTCAGGAAAGGGAAGCAGGAAAGGGGCACAACGATTTGGGGAGCCTGGGGAACCAGAATGGGACTCGGGCTGGTGGTTTCCACTTGCTGAACAGCACCGGGCAGCTCATCTTAGCTAATCAGCTGATGGTGTGCATGGGTGCAAAGGATCTTAGAGACAGAACTGAAGACTTGATTATATAATTCTGTTGCACCTCTTTCTATTAAGATTTTAATATTCGGCAACAAATGCACTTGTGGCTCAGTTCCTCAGGGCTCGTTGCCTTCCTTTCTGTTCCTTATACTAACAGGAGAAAAAAGTCCATGAAACAATTCATTTATAACTCAATGATTGGTACACGTATCATCCTTTCAGGCCTGGCTCTGGGAAATGGTGCCAAAGTGGGAGCAGTCGCAATGCCTAGCAGCCTTTTTAAAACAGATGCTGTGTGCGTCAATGGCCTGATGTGGGGGGTTATAAAACCCCCGTGTCCCCCACAAATTCAAGCCTGTGTCCTGCCTGAGTTACAACCAAGTTTGAAGTGCACTAGAACTATACAGATGTTTTGGAGGGGCAGGCGAACTGAACAAGGTGCAGGCAGACAAGGGATCAAGTCTCCAGTGCAATGCAACTGCTTCTGTGTGCCATATACACGCTGTAATAACAGGCAGTGTGATGTAGTGGTTGGAGTACCAGACTGGAAAGAGATTGAGATTCTAGTCCCTGCTTGGTTGTATAGCTCACTGGGTGACTTTGGGCCAGTGACTCTCAGCCTAACCTACCTCACAGGGTTGTCACTGGAGGATAACGTGGAGTGGAAGAGAAGCATAGAAACTGCCTTGTGTTCCCTGCAAGAGGAAAAAAGTCAGGGTACGAATGTACTGATACTAATGTTGATGCTAAATGCAGAACAACTGTGAGTTTGTGCTGGACTAGTTTTACTCTCAATATTTGTAGTGTTTTTAGTCTGGGTATTTTGTACAATTAAAATATTTTACATGATGTAATTATGCTTTTAACTTTGCATCCTGTTAATGTTTTATTTTCAGTGCTGTGAACACCCCCCCCCACCGAGTCCCAGCCACTGGGAACAGTCAGACTATAAATACAATAACAGCAAGGAAAGGGGATCTACGCACCAGGAGAACAAGGAGGTGGAGATGAGATTAGCATGAAATTAAACCTCCAAGGGAATGATTTGGAGCACCAGGTCAGTGGCTAGGGTGGATTTAGGTGGGGCTGGGGGTGCCCTCTGCTGGTGGAGAGCAGTTCCACTGACGGGGCATGTCTGCCATGGAGGCCCTAGCTGTGCCCACAGAGAGCCCTATAGGCATGGGTATCACACTGCAGTGTTTCTATGGGCAGCAAGGCCTGAAATGGGGTGTTCCAGGGCAGGGCAACAGTCTTCCTACTGGGTCTTCCTCCCCTTGAGAGACCCCAGGATCTGGACCGTCAACTACACCAGGCTCGAGCTGGTTCACTCTGTCTCCCTTCATAGAAACCACTGGGAAAGAAGCACAAGGAAGGCACAATCCTATGCATGTTTGGACAAGAACTTGGAGAGTTCCCAGGATCCTCCAGCTATACTGGCTGGGGGATGCTGGGAGTTGTAGGACTTTGCCTAAATATGCATAGCATGTCAGCCTGAATGAACTGCCAGGAGGGGAAAACGATGCCCCAGAGGTGGGTTCATGGGGTGGCCCACTAGGGTTGGAGAAGCCCTGGATCTCTGGGAGGCCGTCTGCCCCTCACCCTGCTGTCCAGGGACACTTGCTGAAATAAAGGGGTGGCGCTCCAGCCGTCTCTGTTGCACCGCATCCCCCTGGATCCGCTGGCTTTTGCCCCGCATGTGCTTTGCTTCCTTCCCCCCCCCCCCCCCTCCCTGAATCTTGCAGTCTGAGGTCACCCCATGCCCTCCAGAAATGAAATGCCTGTCTGTACATCTCTTTTTATAAACAGGGTATCCTTAGAAGACAGGGTCTTTTAAAGACATGCTCGCTCTCTCTCGCCACATGTCCCAACACTCACAGAGAGAGAGAAACTTTAGAGCATTGCAAATTAGCACATGCAAAATTGAGTTTTGGTTTTGGATGGTTGTTGTTTTGTTTTGTTTTGTATTTTTGGTCCTCTGGGCTTGGGCCCCAGATCTTTTCAGGACGTGGCATTGCCTCTGTCCTCCTCGACCTCCTGCCCTGGCCACCATGACTGCTGGGGATTTTGACGTGCCCCGATGAGCTGCCACTTCACCCCAGTTAAGATTGTTCTGCCCAAGGCTATGGGCACAGTCAGAAAGGTGTATAGAGAGGGAACTGCAAGGGTGCGATACACAGCTTCGACCGTATGCATAGGTTGTGCTTTTTGACGGGGTCAGATAAACTCGCCAAGGTGGGAACTGTTTTCACATTAAGTGGGAAGCAAGCCCTGTTGAACAAAGGAGGACTTGTGGCTGAAGAAACATGCACAATACCAGGCCAAAAATGTTTGCCGAGAGAAAGGAGACACACAGGCCATCTATAATCATATTAAGCCCCACTCCATCCCCAGCGATGGCCACTAGTTTGGATGCTGTCAAAAATGGATTAGACCAATTCACAGCGGATGCAAGTACTAACGGCTATAGTTGTGATTCTGAAAATATTCCTAAGAAAAGATAGGACAGATTTCAGTGTACAGAAGTGTGAAAGTATGAGAGAAAATCAAGGGATTTTTCTGAAAAATAGAAGTTACAGAATTTGGAAAGGAACTATTCAGGTCTGGATTCTGGTCTGTTGTAGGTCTTGCTCAGATTGGAAACCAATCTGATCCAGAAGTTTTTATCAGGATCAGTAAGTATCATTTGAGATTCTATGACAGCCTTCCCCAGCATGCTGCCTTCCAGATGTTCTAGACTTCAAGTTACATCAGTCCAACCATCAGAGACAGTGACCAGAAAACCTGGGAATTGTAGACTAAAACATATGCAAGGGAGGGAACTTGGTTGGGAGAACCAGGCTGCCTTGGACACAGTGATGAAAACAGGCATCGACAGCTGATATAGCTGATCTTCCCACAGCTCCCTTCTCTACACAGAACTGGCACTCAAGCAAAATCCATAGTTTGCTGTCCCTCTGATCTCAGTTTAAGCCCTACTGTAGTTTTGAGTTCTGTCCACCATGCATAATCAGGGATTCATTGCAAAACTGCTTAAAGTGCCCATACCAAGTGAAGGCACTGTTACTATTTGTGTTACTGCTGCTCCAAACCCTGTAGATCTCAAGATGATAACCAGGACAACTTGTACATAGTATGAGAGGAACCACAATGGTCTGCAGCTGTTGGATTCTGTTGCAGTCCTATTCTGAAGAATGGAAGCACATGGTGAGAATCAAGGACAACCGCAGGTAGGTCATAAGTGAGGTGGAAATTAGGCATGCCTCCCAAATCTGGTGGACTTTGTGAGAGGTATGCATAGACCAACAAATACCAGTAATTTTCTGCAAGAGAAATGTAATGCCTGAAAGTGAACTTTCATTATGAATGGAGCCAGAATTCCATTGCCGTGCTCCATAGATCAAGGCTTGGCTTTGTAATCATCCTGTCAGGCCTTACAGTGCATGAACCTTTAAATAATTTCTAGGAGTATTTCCTGGCTCAGTCTAGACTACTCCGCTTCTCTCCCCCCACCTTTCTCTTTTGGGGTGTGTGTTGTTGTTGTTTCTCTCTCTCTCTCTCTCTCTCTCTCTCTCTCTCTCTCTCTCTCTCTCTGATTTGGAAAAATGGTAGTAACCCAACATGGCAAAAGGTGATGACTTTTTCTTTTCTTTTTTCTTTTTTTAAATAAAAGAGTTGCTCTTGGTCAATTAGCAAATTTAAAGTCAGTCATAAAGTCAACGGAGGAACTAAATGCTCATAGCAGAAACAAAACACATGATCGGAATGAAGTTCAGATAATTATCTCATTTTGAAATTACCTCATGAATCTGGCAGCTTGGTTGGCTTTTGCCCTTGGAGAAATCTGAATTGTTTGGCAAGTCTGTGGTTCAGTTTCCGGCTTAATGTTCCGCTATACTCTGGGGTGGGTAGCCTTGGTCGCTTTATCCAAACATATTTGCTCCTTTTATTCTACATAATATACAATTTGTGTGTGCGTGCACACATACGTGCCTCCTCCTCAGTGGAGGGAATCTGAACTGAAAAGAAAGTTAACTAGACCTGGAATTCTATCATATTATAGGGAAAAAAATCCAGATGCAGTTTTCCGCAGTTTGGTCATGTGAGCCCTTCTGGTGCCGTGCATCTTCCTCCCCTGTAGGGGGCTCTCCATCAAGGGAAAGACCACTGAATTGCCACTGTAGGGTGAACAGGGAGGGGCCTTCTCCTCCTCCTCTAAAGTGCCCCACAGCTGAAATTCTGTGGACATTTTTCAAAAGTCTCTCCTTGTTTCTTTTTGCACCCAAAGCCAGCTGCAGAAAAGGGGAGGCCACTGGGGTGTCCAGGGAGGGCATTTTGGAAGGCATGAACATAGGGTCACCGTTGATGGGCTTGATAGCACACTACAACATCAAAGGAAGGCCCTTATTGAATGGTGAATGAACCAGTGTGAGCCTGCAGGGGGCAGAGGAGGTTGCTCCTGTGTGTGACGGCATTGCGACCAGTTTCACCTCCTGGGTTGGTTCTACAATGTCTCATAAAGGGTAGGAGGCGTCTAATGGAGCCAGTTCCTCCACCTCGTGCTGCACACCCATCGGCCTGATCACTGCCTCACCCCAGCAAGGGACAGCATCTCAATGTATCTCCAGCGCTGCCAATGCAAAGACTGCCCACTGAGCCCAGCTTCTCTTTTCCACCCATCAAGAAGCCTACCTGATTTGTCCTGGGTAGAGACACACTTGTTTTTACCTTTTCAAGAACAGAGGGCTGCAGTTTCTGAGATCTTCCTTTACGCAGTTGTCCCAGGGATGCAGATAGTTTGAATATAGGCAGTTCCTCATCCTCTATTACCCTCATCCCCATCCAGGGATTATGTGGGTTGTAGCCCAAACCATGGAGCCCAACCGGTTGGGGAAGGCTGCCGTACACCACGGTCTCAAGAGACTGGACTAACTGCATTTGGCTCAGTCACAAATGGACTAACTGCATTTGGCTCAGTCGCAAATGAGCTGCAAAGTTGATGGGCCTTTTTGGCCTAATTGGGCCAAAAGTCATGGAGAAGTGTGCAAACTTCACCCTGTGAATAAAGCTTTGCCTTACAGTTGGTGTTCTGTCTGGGTCTGCGTGACATTAACTATACATACAGACTTCATACAAGTACTGGTAAATTAACAGTTTTGTTAAACAAGGTTCTGTGCCGGTTCTTCACAGGCCTCTTAACTCAGGCTGGCAGCAGAAGCTATTTTGGTCCCAGAAAAGAGAGAGAAAAGCCTAGAGGCTGTGCTGAACATGAGTGGGACAATGAAGAGTTAATTTTTGGCACCTAAATACAACAGTATCTCTTTCTTGGTGATGGTTATATTTGATTTGGCCTTTAAACACTTCCTGAACAGAAAAGAGATTTACTGTTTAATACTCATTTTAATGCTGAATTAAATTGTGCAAACAGACCTAAAATCTAATACGTCAGGAAAAAACCTAGAAAGCCTTTCTGAGAAATACTTGGAACGCCAGTTATTTAAAGGGGATGACACTTTACAGAACAAATGCTTACAAAGTCAAGATGAAATGCATTTTTGAAATGGTTCCCAGAATGAGTTATGGCTGCTTCTCAGGCAGCCACTTATGACTCTCCAAATAAGAGAACTTGCAGAGCCAAATGAAAGGAAAACAAAAGCGGACACCTCTTTGCATAAATTTGCATCTGCTTATTTATACATATAGATGCAAATTTAGCTGTAACTGTTATAATTTAAATAGAAATGCAATTCATCTCACCCTAGTATGACAGATGGGCACTGCTTTGCTCAGCCTGCTATCCTGGAGGCTGTTAAGGGGCAACTCCTAGGCCCAGCTCCTGCTTCTGATGGATCTTTATATTTTAACTGGCCGAGGGTTGGACATTCCTTCAGATGGAGGACACCTTCTAAATCAGGGATGGCAACTGCAGGATGTCCAGACCAGTTTGTCCACAGATCACCACCCCATCATATGGTCTGCAAGGTACCCTGATTTTGGCATTAACTCCCCCCCCCCCCATTTTGCCATCAGTGTTCCATTGGCAAAGTCTCTGTATCATTAAATGGATTACATTTAACTTGTTTGAAAGTTAAATTTTACCCTTTTCATCCTCTGTAGCACAAAAAGCACAACTTGTCTTGTCAAATTAAATTTGACATTGCTGAAATGCTTTGGGGATCACACCAAGGGGCAGTAGGTTACCCAGCCTTGCTTGAAACAGAGGACTGTCTTCTATAAAAGAGAATACATCAATACATACCAAGTGAGCTGTAGCTGAATAATTCAATCTTCTGTGTATTCACAGAATAGCAAATGGAATATTTAAAAAACAAAGCAATCAATAATCAAACACAGTCCCAAAGAAGGTGAACAGGAGAAAATGTTGTGCAGTAGATTGCATTGTTGAAACATCAAGAAGAATTTAGTCTTTCAGTGTAGTGAACAATCATACTGGAACCATCATATTACTACTGTTGACTAGGCACTACTTCCAGTTTTCAGGTTTCTTTTGCATTTGGGCAAACCAGAAACATGAAGTGTGCCAATTGCCAGTCTAGCAGAATCCACACAGGACAAAATCAGTGTCTAACTTTGATTTCCCTGAAAGATAACAGCAGGTACCACTTCTTCAGAGAGACTGCCTGACAGGTTGCAAGCTACTGTTGCTGAATCGGGCCATCACTGGGAAGTGCCCTTAGCAGCCAGCCACAAATTTGCTTTAATTTAAACCTTACATATAATAGATAAAACACAAGATAAAAATTCTGAATGAATCAAAGAAAAATACTTGAAAATTAAAAACACCTTCCCCTAACGCTGAAAAGACCATAGCCTCTCTTGTGTTTCCTGGTTTTGCATGTTTTTCAACTATTTTTACAGCAGTTTTTTTAAAAGGACTTGTTACATTTTTATTGTTACTTTATGTTAAATCATATAAACTGCTTTGCATATTTGGACATCAATATACAGATATTCTTAAATTAAATGACAACTTCAATCTGAAATTACTACACTGGAATCCAGATGCTATAAAGAAGACCCTTAAACAGCCCAGAAGAGCCGGTTTGGAATTCTTTTATAATAGCATAGTTTCATAGCTTTGACATTTACTCTTTCATTAAATACAGTTTGTAGGACACACTGTCCATCCACTGGGCTCTTTTAATGAAGCCAACAGGTTAAGGAGAAAAAAAGTGCTTCTGCACACCCTTCCATGTGAGCAAACAGCTTGATTCATCGCTTTCTCCATTCCTTGCCTCCTGCTCATATTTTCAAATCCACAGTGGCAGAATGAGACTAGTGGAAGAGGCTTGAATGCTACTAGTTTCTCCTGAGGTCAGCTTTTCTTCTCCTCTGTAATTAGGGACTCGAGCGTGGCCACCAAGTGGTCTGTGCGTAAGCGTGGAAGAGATCTTCCATAGATCTGCAGCGCTTCCGCTATGACGGAATGGAAAGTGTTGGGTTCGGGTGGGGAAGGAAATTGCTTTTCTCTCACTCTCCTTTCCATTTGCAGATGAGAAGCATCTAAGAGGTGCCTCACAGAAAATGGGAATGGTGAAATTGGAAGTCTTTTATGTCAAAACTGGAGCTCTGGAAAGTCCAGCTGGCACAGCCCTGTCTACACCAGCTTTCCCCAGCCTGAGGTCCCTCACATGTTCCAGACTAAAACTCCCAGCAATTCTTGACCAACAACCATGTTGTCAGGGGCTGATCAGCGTGAAAATCCAAAACATCTGGAAGGCCCCAGGTTTATTTATCTTTTGAATTTTTATACCACCCAATAGCCAAGGCTCTCTGGACGGCTTACAACAGCATATTAAAAAGCAGAGTATAAAATGTACCATGCTGAAACATCTGAAAAAAGTTGATCAGTCAACATATAAAACTGAATGTAGAACATGTGGGGGAAGGCTGGTCTCTGTCAGCTGACAGTTTCTTGAGGTTTTCTTCCAAGTGCTCCCTGGAGATGCCAAGTCCCAGGGACCTTGGGGTGCAATGCTGTCCAACAATGCTACAGCCCTTCACACCTGTTGAACGGAGCGTGCAGCCAAGCATTGATCCAACTGCCCACCCCACCCCAGTCCTCTTGTATGGCAAACATGAGGTTGCTAAAACCAGGCTTTGCTGTATTCTATTTGTTCCTTTATTATTATGTATATATAAACAAGGGAGGAAGGGGGCGTATAAGGTTGCTCTTATCTCTTCCCTAGAGATAATATGCATTACAGGGTCATTGCTTTCAAACCCCTGCATTCGCAATCTTTTTTGTATCAGTGAGAAATTTTGCATTTCTTATTTCTTATTACTGTGCAGGGAGAGAGACAGGGGGAGTGCGTCCCTGTTGGTTCTCCTGGACCTCTCAGAGGCTTTCGATACCATCGACCATGGTATCCTTCTGGATAGGCTAGCGGGATTGGGGGTCGGAGGAACTGCTTTGCAGTGGTTCCGCTCCTATCTCAACGGCCAATTTCAGAAGGTGGTGCTGGGGGACTATGGCTCTGCGCCATGGCAGCTATGCCATGGAGTTCCACAGGGGTCCATTTTGTCCCCCTTGCTATTCAACATCTACATGAAACCGCTGGGAGAGGTCATCAGGAGGTGTGGGCTGCGGAACCATCAGTACGCTGATGATACCCAGCTCTACCTCTTGTTTTCCACCAATCCAGGTGAGGCAGTGGCTGTGCTGAACCGGTGCCTGGCTGAGGTAATGGGCTGGATGAGGGCCAATAAACTGAAGCTCAATCCAGACAAGACGGAGGTCCTGTTGGTGGGTGGGTCAGGACTCGGGATGGGGGACTTGGGCGTTGTCCTAAATGGGGTTGCACTCCCTCTGAGGGACAGGGTTCGCAGCTTAGGAGTGCTCCTAGACCCTGAGCTGTCTTTAGAAGCCCAGGTGACGGCGTGGTGAGGAGCACTTTCCTTCAGCTTTGGCTGATCCATCAGCTGCGTCCCTTCCTGGAGAACGATTGCCTGGCAACAGTGACACACACATTGGTAACTTCCCGATTAGATTTCTGCAATGCGCTCTACGTGGGGCTAGCCTTGAACACAGTCCGGATACTTCAATTGGTGCAGAATAGAGCTGCCAGGCTGCTGACGGGGACTGGGCGTTGTTCTCATATAACCCCAGTCCTCCGTCAGCTCCACTGGCTCCTGATTGAAGTCCGGGCCCAATTCAAGGTGTTGGTTATGACCTATAAAGCCCTCAACGGCTTGGGCCCTGGGTATCTAAAGGAACGCTTGTGTCCATATATGCCCTCCTGCCCCTTGAGATCAGCAACAGATGCCCTTCTCTGGGAACCCTCTGTGAATGATACTAGGAGGGCGAGTACCCGGAGGAGGGCCTTCTCTGCGGTGGCGCCCCACCTGTGGAATGCACTTCCCAGAGAGGTCCGCCTGGCGCCGTCGTTATTTGTTTTTCAGTGCCAGGCTAAGAGCTTTTTATTTAAAACTTATTTTAAGTGTTAATTTATTATGTAGGTTTTTTAAAAAAAATTTAAGCCAAGATGCACCGGGTTTTAATATTTTTAGTGTATAACTTTTGTATGATTTTGTATGTTCTTAAATTTCTTGAATAGCATAATATCCACCACAATGTGACATTATGTAAGAGGACAGAATGTTGGTAAAGGGGTTCAAAATCAGTTTAGAGAATGTACATGCATATTTAGAAGAGCCCTCTAGATGTTTTGGAATACATCCCCCATTATTACTGGTGGGGTTGATGGGAGTTGTAGTTCAGAAAGCTAGTTTAGAAGCAGATACAACTGCTCTCTTCTTCCTGTGCTGTGCCCTGCATATTGATTCCAGAAAAGTAAAGGAATACTTTGCTCTCCCACTGACTGGGTGCAAACATACTGGATTCAAACCCGTCCTGAAGGGTAGACCATGGGTTTTCACTGAACCATAGGGTGTTGTTGTAATATGGGTTATCCTATAGCAAACAGTGGTAAACACCCCACTCTTTACAATCCAGCAACAAATGTGTTCTCGTCATAGGTTGTCCATGGTTAACAAACCATAGCTTGTTAATGCACCTGGATTGTACAATGTGATAACCCATGATTCAACTACAACCCAGCATTCAATGAAACCCACATCAACTCTTGAGTGTGTCTGTGTTGTATGAATCTAGTAACTGTGATTAGATTTAGGAGTTTCTCATACTATCTGAGGCTGAAAGTTGAATCCCCGGCATACAGCCTCCAGCGAGCCAGTCATTATCAGCATTCCCCAGCACTGGACATTCAAATGTGTTTCATGTGTTTTCTTGGCTTTCAACTAGGTACTTGTAGAGTAGCTCCAGGAAGTAAAAGGAAGAAACGACCACAGGAAATGGAGCATCCTTGTCCCCTGGCCAACCTCATGGGGCCACATCTCCATGTCACAGTGTGTTTGTGTGTGACCTGGGCAGGATGGGAGGGAGGGCGCTTTTTATGAGCATTTTCTGAACTTCTTCATTTTTAACTATTGCGGGGTGGGGGCAACAGAGACGGAACCATCCTTATGGAGACATCTCCTGATAAACATGGGCCACATTCAGATGTCCAAACATTTTTGGGGGGTGATATCCATGAACTGGTGCAGTTGCTGGGCTTGCGTACTCTCTGCTCCTTCACGGTTAGTAAGGAACTACAGTTTGATATTTCATCTCTGCTCTTTGCCGTGACCTTCCTCCCATCATGCACCACGGCTTGTTGTGACATCTGGAAGCAGCCATTGTTTCAGGCTCACAAAGAGCTCTGCCTCGTCAGGTGCAGCGGGGCTCAAGTTGTGCCCATGATGCAGAGGGTCTGCTACATGGCACCCCCAGTAGCCTTGCTGGGCCTTCTGCCAGGACAGTGAGCTCCAGTGTCTGGGGTGATGGCTGGGTGGATTCAAGAAGCTGGCCGTGCAGTCCTCTTCTTGTAGTAAGCCCATGGTCTTCAATGGGACTTACAAGGGATACAGGAAGCTGCCCTATATCAAAGGGTCTATCCCATCTATTATTGGTGACCTGGATTGCCTGTGGTTTTTCAGGGTGTCAGGCAGGACTCGGTCCTGATCTATCTGGAGATATTGGGAACTGAGCCAGAGATCTTCCAAGCCACAGCCCATCACCACTGCCTGCATCAGAGCATGTGGCAGGGTGGGGTGGCCGCCAATACCAGCCAAGGTGAGGGTTGATGGGAGCTGTGGACCAGCAACATCAGGGTGTCCACACATTTATCATCCCAGACTGTAGTTTCTATTCACTGACTATGCTTGGCTCTTTGATTGTCTTTCTCGCCTCAAACCTTCTCAAAGTATCACTTCTATCCAAATACATTATTTGAGGGTGCAAGCCCACAACTGGAGTATTGTGTTCAGTTCTGGCTCCACATTACAGGAAGGATATAGCCAGGTTAGAGTCAGTGCAGCGTAGGGCCACAAGGACGGTGGCCAGATTGCTGGGAAAGCCACATGAGGTGAGACTGAGGGAACTGGGTCTTTTCAGCCTGGAGAAGCGGAGACTATGAGAGGATCTGTGGCTGACATATAGGTATTTGAGGGGGTATCACAAAGAGGTGGGTAGAGACCTGTTCTCCTCTGCAGAGGAAGGCAGGACATGCTCCAACCGAGTGAAGATCAGGGAACCAAGATTCAATTTGGATGCCAGAAAGCACTTCCTGACAGTTAGGACCCCGAGGGTGTGGAATGGGCTTCCACGGGAGGTGGTTGAGGCCCCATCGGTGCGGGTGTTCAAGGATAGGCTGGACATGAACATGGTAGGCATGTCATGAGCAGAGTCAGGGGTCAGACTAGATGGCCCGGCAGACCCCTTCTGACTCACTCAGTTTCTATGTTTCTAAGCCAGCAAAGATATCCATCAGCCTCTGGACTCAGGAAATTGGTTCCATTGGTTCTAAACCTCCCACCCTGAAACTCCACTAGGCAGCTGATTTTGGCTATCTAACTTCAGACAGGAAGGCAGGGAGTCTTGGTACCACCAGAATCCATAATTTCCTTCTTACCCTTGTCTCCTTGTCTTACTCTACCCCAGAATATCTTCTTGACTCTGTCTCCAAGGTTGCTTTTATGACATGGGACAGGGTGTAGCTGGTGCTTTTCTTTCTGTATTTTCCAGAAAGGCCCTCTGGGCACAGAGTCCCAGTTCCAAGGTCAGAGTTCTTTTCCAGCCTTGAAGCTGGGGCTCTGAAGAAAACCTTGTGTCCTTCTAGAAGCAGTCAAAGGGCCATTAGGATTGTCCTGTTAATCTCCTACTTAATCATGTCATCATTTAGAAGTAATGTTTATTTGTTTGTTTGTTTTAAACCTGACAGATCTATCGCTCCTTTGACCGAGCATCACTTGTTACATTTTATGGAATCATAAATTTCTCAGTCATGGCTTAGACAGCATTAAAAATTCTTTTTACAGTTTTTGACTTTGCCTCCATGAGGATTATCCTGATCTTTATTGAAGGAAAACAAATATTAGCAGATTTTTATTTTTTTATTTCAGTTCACCAGCTGTTACCCCTTTATGGATATTTCTTTCCAATTGGTGTCACAGTGAACGTTCGCAAAGTAAACGAAGTTAAGACTTAGCAAAAACAGTGGGATGATTCATGCAACCATAAAAATTATATTGGTCTAAGTTTTTATCTGAAGGCACTCCAAAATGGTTTGGATTTACTGGATGGTTTTCAAGCTGTAATCATAAGCACCCTAAACTGGAGTCAACCATCACTGCACCATGAAGTCATCTAATTCAAAGTCGCCGGTGCCCATTTCCCCTGTCAAAATAGACTTCTAGCCAAATGTACATCAATGCCATATTAAGGGAGCTAGTCACAGCATGGTCTAGATTTTGAGACTGGGACATTAATGTCTTTATTCAAAGTATCTGACTCAATCGATATTAAATCATAAAAACGCTATTGCTCCTGGCAATGTGCAGTTTCTCCACAGCCCCTATGTCCGGGGTCAGCAACCCCTTTTCTGCCAAGGGCCCCATCCCCACAGGGATAATCTGGCAGGAAGTACGTGTGACAAGACCAAAGCCAGCTGTGGGCAGGGAGAGAACCAGGAGGGAGTGGGTCACCCCATCGCTCACTCGCCCTCTTCATTCCCTCCCTCTTCCTTCTCACCCATTGGGCTGCCAGGGAAGGGGCCGATGCCCTTGCCAGAGGTCTGTGCTGATTGCGTGCAAAATGCTCCTGAAGGTAGACTGAAGGCCATATGGAATTAGGTGGAGGGGTGCATGCCTTCCATGGTTCATAGCTGTCTATCCCCACCATGTGCCTACAGGTTTTCTTCTTATGCTGTAACACCCCATCCTCTCCAGTGCTTATCTGTACCCTTCCAGCACACATGACAATAAGCTTCTGCTGGACTCAGTATAGACTCACCCAATGCCACCTCTAGTCTAGAAGAAATAGTCTGGAAGCATGAGCGATAGATGCAAGGAAGGGAGCAGGATATTCCTTGTTGTCTTCACCTGCAACCCCCTTACCTTCACTGTCCCTGTGAAGAAAGCCCATGGGCAGGCACCTTACATTCCTTGCCTGTAGCTCTCTCTTCATGTTTGGGCATCCCTCTGGTCCTTTCCATGTGGTCTAGAAGTCCATGCAAAGAACACTTGGAGTCCCAGCAACATTACCCAAAGTTCTTGTTCTTAATCTTCACACATTTGTTGAGTGAGGGAAGGAGAGATAGAGCCTGCATACCCACATCTTTCCCTGTTGTGCATTCATTGGTTAAATTTCTGAACCATGTAGAAAAGGCCAACATTTCCATTTTCCAGGGATTTCTGAGAGTCGATGTGTCAAGTAGTTACAGCGTTAGACTATGACTAGGAAAACCTGCCAACTCACCCATGAAATTCACTGAGCAAAGTCTTGTAAAGTCTACCTTGCAAAGTCTTGTAGGGGCAAAGTAAATGGGGGAGAGCCAGACCATGTAACCCACTCTGAGTTCCTTGGAGAAAGGTTGGGACAGAGATGCAGGCAGTAAACTCCTGGTACTAAAACACAGACCTGGGAGTAGGTGTATCCCCTTGAAGAGAGAGACCTCGTTCACACATGATGACAGCCTATGGATGTTTAAATCATGTGTTGGCAAGGTGATATGGGAATTAGCCAGCAGGCTGCATCCTGCTGCATGCTTGCCATTTTCAGTTCGCATCCAGATTCTGGAACAACCCAGAGTTTGTGGTTTGTCATACGTCAAACGACCCAGGTACCTTTTGCGCACGCCAGTCTCTAGAGATGAAGCTGCAGTTTCCTGCTTAGAGGCAGAGTCCAGGTTTCATTTGGCACAGACAAGGTCCTGGAAGCAGAGAGGTTCGCCTGGCGCCGAGCCTATATTCTTTTTGGCGCCAGGTCAAAACCTTTTTAATCTAAGTGTTATTTTAAAAATTAGTATGTTAATAGTTGTAATCAGTCGCTCTTGACTTAATTTATTTTTATTGTTTGTATATTGCTTTATATTTGGATCAACTGTTATTTGTTTTTGATTTTAATGTTTGTAAGCCGTCCTGAGATGCCACTCCTAGAGGATGGCATATACACATTTTAAATAAATAAATAATCATATCTTGATTGTCTCCATTTCTAGTGATAAAATATTTAAGGGTTCCTCACTGAATAGATAGCGGCAGCCAAGGTAGAAAGTCTCTATATCTCTGTACCACCAGTTGCTAGGAAGAGAGCAGGTGGTCACTGAGACTGGTAATGAGAAGGTGGCCACCCTAACCCAAACCTTTCCCGTCCATCACAAGGAGGAAGCCGCACCACCCGGCAGCGTTTTGCTCTGACCTCACCTCGCCTATTCACTTTCTGCGCCTCTGAGGACTGGTCGAAGGAACCAAACCAGTTTAGCCTGGAGAAGGAATAATTTAATTGTCATTCAAGGATTTTACATTCTGCCCTTCTTCCACTTCTGGAACATGGGACACCTTCCAACATAAACATCAAATAATCTGAATAGGATATCACATCCATAGGATCACAATATATTCAAATGCAGTAAAACAGCAGCAATAATGTAATAGCGCAGCACGTAAGTGACTTTGCTCCAGAGTCCAATGCCTGAACAAATGGCATTGTCTTTACTCCAGTCCTCAGTTTAGAGGTGATCCAAGAGGGAAGGACAGTCAGATAGACAGTGGGACAGATTTGCCCCAGAGCAGGGCCCTGAAGCCCTCTCGGCTCACGGGGGCACTGCTATTGCAGAGAAGCTCCCGGGGGTGGGAGTGGGGGCACCGCGTGGTGGGTGGGGTCAAGCACAAAAGGGGAGGGGCTGGAGACAAAGGGGATCAGTGGCAAAATCCCAGAATATTTCAGCTGGAAGGACTTACTGCCAGTAACAGAGCGGCAGGATGGATGCTTCACCCCTTTGGAACAGGGGAGAACAACTGCACAAAAGCCAGAAAATGACCAAGCGGTCAGTGGTCAGCAGAAAGCAGTGTGGCCAGAGGAAGAAGGTGTGGAATCCCAGAGGGCTGCCCTGTGACCCCAGGAGGGGCAGACTTTGCTCTAGGCCTGAGCCTCTTCCCTGCTGTCCTAGAGGAACAAGAGGGTTCAAAAATGCAAGCAAATAAAATTCAAGCAAAATTGAGGAGGGACTTCCTAGAGATATGAATCACAGAGTCATAGAGTCAAATATTAATAGAGTTGCAAGGGGCCAATAAGGTAATCAGGTCTCTGAGTTAAACCGTCCCTGACAGATGGCTGTCCAACTGGCTCTTGAATGCCTCCAGTGTGAGAGAGCCCACAACCTCCCTAGGTAATTAGTTCCATAGCTGTTCTGCTCTAACAGTCAGGAAGTGTCTCATGATGTCCAGCCAGTTTCTGGCATCCTGTAACTTGAGCACATTATTTTGACACAACTGAGGAGAGATCCTGACCCTTCTGGTGACAGCCTTTCCAGTGTTTGAAAGGTGCTACCGCATCTCCCTTCCGTCTTCTCTTCTCCAGGCTAAACATGCCCAGTTCTTTCAGTCTCTCCTCGCAGGACTTTCTTTCTGGACTACAGTGGTGATGGACACCAATTTGGATGGCTTCGAAAGGGGATTGGACAAATTCATAGAGAAGGGGAAGGCTCTCAGTGGCTGCTAGTTAACTAGTTAACTACTTCTTAACTATGTACCACCTCTTTTACAGGGGGTGGCATGTCTGCATACACCTGTTGATGAGGAGCTGGGGAAGCTAGAGGTCTTGTACTCATCCTGCGCGAGGGATCCTGTGAGCAGCTGTTTGCCACCACGTGTGTGTGGAATGCTGCACTGGATGGGCTTTTGGTCTGATCCAGAAGGACTGTCCTTATATTTTTATGATCATCCCCATTGCTCTCCTCCGAACCCCTTCCACCAGCTTGTCAACCTCCTTCTTGAAGCGGGGTACCCCAGTTGGGCACAGTACTCAAGATGGGACCAATTAGTGCTGGGTAGAAGAGAACTAGCACCTCATGTGATTTGGAAGTTTTACTTCTACTAATGTAGCCCAAAATAGCATCTGCCTATTTTTGCAGCACATCACACCAGGGGCTCACATTCAGCTTGTGATCTACAGCTGTTCCAAGACCTTTAGTACTGCTGTGGCAAGTATCCTCCATCCTGTAACTGTGCATTTGCTTCCTTTTTCCTAGAGATAGAACTTGATATTTTTCCTTGTTAAATATCAGCCCAATGATCCAGCCTATCAAGATTTTGTTTCTGTCTTCCACGGTATTATCTATCCCATCCAATTTTGTGTCATAAGTTGCTCAGCAGACTGCCTTAGAAGATGTAGTTGGAATTAGTACCAGAAGAGTATTGTATTACAAAGGGTTATTAGGTGGTGTGACTATTTCTCCATTTGTACCTACAGTGATTACTGGGTCTGGAACCTTTTAAGAGTTAAATGGAATACCTCATATCATATACACTATTCTGACAGTTAGACACCTGAAAGAGACAGAAAAATGTCCAGCATATCTTCAGAATGCCCTTGCCAAGCACCTGTGATGGGTTCTTGTCCTCTAAGCTGGCTGTGTATTCAAGTACAAACACTTATCAAGTTGCTTTGAACATCTATCGAGGTTGATTAGCAATAGCCAAAATAATACATGATTGTCTAAAGTACAGTCAATAAGAAGCGAGGGCACACAATTAGAATGAACCTCAATGTAGACCTGAAGCTACAGAAGGTGCTTCCTACCAGTGTGTTCCAGGGGTTGTCTGCTTTCATGGTTTCTGGAGTTTCCAGCCACAGTGAGGACATAAGCACAACACTTTCCTGTATGTGTCTTCTCTTACCTTCAATTGTTCCAAACCATCAGATTGTTTTTTGGTGGAGGATTTTAAGCATAAATTGGATGGCCACCTAAAAGAGATGCTGAAACTCTGGACTTCCTTTGATGTCTTTTCCAACTCCACGATTCGATGAGAAGTCACCATACCTACTCAGTGATAACATCCCCATGGCAGGTATAATGGGTGGTCTGGTCCTTAGGGTCAATGCTCTCAAATGATCTCTCCCGATGCAACATTTACGGCACTGGAGTCACTGCAACTTGTCCATTTCCTGCCCACTAGGAACACTGACTGAGCCAGGTCATATTGGCGCGCCCCGTCCGATGGCACCTTCTCTTACCATAATTGCTGCCTTTTCCAGAACGGCATCTGCTCATCCCATGTGAATGCTGTTGGATGGAATCTCCCATTCCACATTGTGCCATCATTATGCTGAGCTGTAACTGCAACAAAGACTCCCCAACTTTCCCCATCCAGCGTCTAATTAAGATTATCAGGTGTTAGGTCCCAAGTTAATCTGTTTATTCCTCCATTAAGAAGAAGGACAAACATCACTTTCCTTCTTTTGTTCAGCCCTCCATGGGTGCAATGAATTATCCCAACAAATAGGAAATGGTACATTTTGGAACTGTTCCCCAGCCCAGTGGGTGGGAGATGGGTAACTATGAATGTCAATTTTTTCCTCCAGACATTTGCAGGGGATTGTTACTATGGCTTTGACATGAAGCAATTCTTCCTTATTGCTTCATCAGCCCACCAAATCAGAGAAAGAGGACCCCAGCCCCTAATTAACAACCTGAAGCAAATTGAAAACAGCTGGGAATAATTAGACAATTTAAGTGCTGTTAAGGAGGAATAATTTCTGCAGCCATTGTAATAAATCTTATGCTGTCCAAATTCATATGTCCTGCATGCGCCCCCCCCCCCCCCCCCCCCCTCCCCCCTCCCCCCCCCCCCCCACTTTTTGGTAAGTTAGTGCATTACTCATAAAAGAAACAATATCCCTTTTGTTTTGATTGGGTCTGCTTAATAACAAAAGAGCATATCCTCGCAAAGGGAAGCATGATGACAAAAAGAATCGGCCTTTACGTTTCCTTGATTTTCCAATGTTGTGGTTCAAATCCTGTGTCAGATTCCTGGCATGGGCATCCTCTTGACAAGGGGAGAGGGAATCCAATCCCATGAATGTGTTTAGATTTGGTTTTCAAAGAATGTGTTCAGAAAACACATGTTTAGGAGGAAAAACATCCAGGTGGAAGCAGATTTGGAGATGGGCAGGCTTAACATCCACCCTTGAGTTTCATGCATGTTGCCCTAGCAGGTGCTGAATGCCACACATAGAAACCGAGATGGGCATCAAGGACAGGCAGGACTGGGCAGCTGCTGAGGATCCACAGCCCAACACGAGCTCACGGACCAAATCCTCCCAGCTCCTCCTCCTGTTCACGGTTGCCTCCTGGCCCAGACAACTTCAGCGACGAGGATGAGGAGGAGCCAATGCCATGGCCTCTTTGCACGCTGGCAACCTGCCTGCCCATCAATCAAGTCAGGACCGTTACGGAAAGGGGAGGAGGAGCAATCACAGTGGGTGACCAGGGCACTGAAAAGGCAGACTCCTTGGGGATGTCATGACAAGGGCCCCCCACTACCCAGGACTAGCACTGATAGGAGCATCAGGAAAGCTTTTCTTGGCTGGACCCAAGGCACACCTAGTCCAGGATGCAGAGCAACAGGTGGCGATGGCTGGCCTGCTGCTGCTTCCCAGCAACAGATATTTTGTGGGGTAATTTACTGTCCCTGAGCCTGCAGATTGGAAAAGGCCATAATGACAAGTCGGCATGGATACCTCTTTTCTCCATAAATTGTCTGCCCACATGAAAGATCCCTTGCAGTGGGCTTGCAACTCCGTAGAGAGCACATGCTTTGCATTCAAGAAGTCCCAGTTTACTTATCTAATCAGGTCAGGACTGGGCCACCAAGGGACATCTGTGGGCCATTTCAGGCCAGAAATGGCTTCTGTGTTTGTTACAAAGTGCTCAAAGGGTCGCCTTTACCATAGAACCAAAGATTTAGCATACTAGGAAGCCAAATGGGTGCTTTTTGGTGCTCTTTAGCTGCAATAGAATACTAAAAAGATCTGATTCTGTTTGCAAAAAATCTGGATTTGCCTCTTTGGCGCTCTCAATCAGCTCCAGATACCAGTTCCTCCCTGCACTACACACACACACACACACACACACACACACACACACAGAGGATCAACCAGAATTCAGCACAATCGCAGGAGCTGCACTCTGGGGTGGTGGGGTCCACATGTTCCCACTCCTAATTTATGTTGTGATTTTAAAACACTGATATCTCACCTATTCTCCAGAAAGTTCTAGTTAGGTCACAACAATTAACAACACAGTAATTAAAAACATCCCTCCATGTTGCAGAAACAGCAGCCACAAAACAACACAGTGATTTAAAATAAAAATAAAAAGGAGAGAACAAATTAAAACTGCACATAAGTCTCTCATGGCTGCCACTTCAATAAGACAAGCTCTGTATAGAGTTTCAGATGTTGGATGTGAAAATACAGCTGCAGGAACCTGGTGTGCAGCACCTGTATGCACTGCTTAATCCAGAGGAGCATGTGTTCACTAAGGACGTGGCAATCACTCGAAGAAACAGAATGCCTGTGTGAATCAGGCTACCAGCACTGGAGAGATGACAGCCCCTAAAGCAGGGGTGGACAGCTTGTAGGTCAAAACAACTGGAGGGCCGCAACTTCCATTAGTCCAAAAGAGCATAGCCAACAGAAGGGAGCTGGGTGCCTCCATTTAGAAGATGGATGATTTACTTTGGAGTGCTACACTGAGCAGGGGTTGGACCCGCTGGCGCTCTGGCCCCTTCCAACCCTGTTATTCTAAGATTCTGTGATTCACCTTGCTTCATGCTGCCACTTCCGGCCTGGGAAGTCGGGGTGCATCAGCTGCATCCTGCTTCTGTGGTGGAGTGCCAGCATAGTCCTGGGGCTCCAAGCAGGAGTAGCAGAGAACAGAGACTGTGCACGTGTTCGCTTCCGTACTCTGCAGTTTTCTCTTTTGGAGCAAAAGCCTCCTGTAGTAAATGCTGAATATTTATTTATTCATTTATTTAGTAAGCTTCTATGCTGTCCCATTCGCCGAAGCCTCAGGGCGGCTCACAATAAATAAATAATCACAATATAAAAACAATATAATTTGAGTCGACCTGGCCAAAGAATAATAAAAATAAATAATATTAACAATTAAAATAATGCTTAAATAAAAAGGTCTTGGCCTGGCGCCGAAAAACAAATAACGATGGCGCCAGGCGGAACTCTCTGGGGAGTGCATTCCATAGGTGGGGCGCCACCGCAGAGCAGGCCCTCCTCCGGGTACCACCCTCCTGATGTCCTTCACAGAGGGCTCCCGGAGAAGGGCCTCTGCTGCTGATCTCAAGGAGCGGGCGGGCATATAAGGACATAAGCGCTCCTTCAGGTAACCAGGACCCAAGCCATTTAGGGCTTTATAGGTCATTACCAACACCTTGAATTGGGCCCGGACTTCAATGGGGAGCCAGTGAAGCTGATGGAGAACTGGAGTCATGTGAACATAATGCCCAGTCCCTGTCAGCAGCCTGGCAGCTCTGTTTTGAACCAATTGAAGTATCTGGACCGTCTTCAAGGGTAGCCCCACATAGAGCACGTTACAGAAGTCAAGTCGGGAAGTCACCAACGTGTGTGTCTCTGTCACCAGGCAGTCGTTCTCCAGGTAGGGACGCAGCTGATGGAATATGCATGTGAATATCTGCATTTCATATGTTTTAAATACCTTAATATTCACATATCGGGTATTTGAGTTTGCCTCCATTGGGATGGGTTGTATGGTAGGTTTTAGCCTTTGAGAGCAAGCATTTTAATATTATAACATGTTTTGAAATGCAAATGTTATGACAAACACAGAAAGCACTCATTTAAAAAAATCTCCAGGAAGAAATATCCCCATCATAAAATAATCAGGTATTATTTGAAAGTGTAATTCTATATTGTTTCATTTCTCTTTGTATGATGAAGAAATAAATTCATTGATTTGTTAATAGTACATTAATAATCACAATAATACTATTCCTGGCCAATGCTATGAGGGTGCTGCCCTGGAGGGTGCAATGGGGAACAAAAATATATTTATTAGGGAAATGTGTTTCAACTTTCAAGATCTGAAGAAGTAGAAAGAAGTTCAGAAGACTGGAAAGAGAAAAATTCTGGACACCAACTTTTTCAAGAAATACAAAGACTGAGATTAAAGGTGGCCTGGGATTTATGGAGTTGCTTGTCAGAACAATTCCATTAGATTACATAAGGCAGGTTTCAGCATTAGTTGCAGCACTGGGGAATTAGGAAAATGTCCCCTAGCAAGAGCCATAATATACTATTCCATCATCAGGCAGGAGCACAAAGCAATGTCAGTTTGCATCTCTCCAAAACCTCATATATCTTTATTCCTTCCCTCCTCCCCTCCTTTAAAAGGAAAGTCTCTCACAGCATGAAAGATAAAAGGCTACCAAAAAAAGAAAAAAGCTAAAATGGTCAAAAGAACATCAAAAACTGAGCACAGGAAAACAGAAATTGTATATCAGGAACAATTCTATGGAGACTTCAGAACAGGTTAATTATACTTCACTTAAAGCTCAGGTTTAAATTATCTCAAAAGGAGCTGGAAGGCTCATCATTGGGTTAAATAGGAAAGCAGATTGTAAGAAAGCAAAGCCCAATCCACAGCCAATTTAAACTGGAGTACTTGGACTGTGGGCGGAAGGAGCAGTCCGTGGGGACCGAGTGGGCTTCAGTGGCTCGTTTAATGGCAGGGCAGACCTTCAGAGGAAGAGCAGATCTTGCCACATGCAGACACTACCTCCACCTCTTGGGTTCGTTCTCTGGTTCAGCCAGCTGTCCGTGCAGCCAAACCTCCAGCTGAGACTGAAAAAAGCACCCTTTTTGCAGTGTTTTGAACATGGGCAGTGCACCACTGGAATTTTATTAACTAGTACCAGCAGCCAGTCTCTTCTTTAGATGCTAACTTTTGTTAACCACCCATAGAGTCTCAGCTATTGAGCAGTATATAAAAGCATGCCTGTCCATTTTTCTCTCTGCATCTGTGTCTTTCTCTTCTCCCTCAAAGGAGTGGGCAATAGGCTCCAGTAATTGTGGACAACAGGCTAAACATGAACCAGCAATGCCATGCAGCTGCCAAAAGGGCAAATGCCGTTTTGGTATGCATTAACAGAAGTATTACTTCCAAATCACAAGAAGTAATAGTTCCTTATACTCCTCACTAGTCAGACCTCACCTGGAATACTGTGTCCAGTTCTGGGCACCAAGATTTAAGATAAATTAGAAAGGGTCCAGAGGAGAGCAACCAAAATGATCCCGGGTTTGGAAACACTGCCCTATGAAGAGAGACTGAGGGAACTGGGCATGTTCAGCCTTGAGAAGAGAAGACTGAGGGGGACATGATATCCCTCTATAAGTACCTCAAAGGCTGTCACAAAGAGGAAGGTCAAGATGTCTTCTTGCTGATAGCAGAGTGTAGGACACGGAATAATCAATTCCAGTTGTGACAACCGAGATTCAGGCTGGACATCAGGAAAAGCTTCCTCACTGTCAGAGCAATATGACAATGGAACCAGCTGCCTAGAGAGGTGGCGGGCTCTCTCACACTAGAGTCATTCAAAAAGAAACCGGACGGCCATGTGAGTGGGATGGTGTAACGTGGTGTCCTGCAACAGCCGGGGTTTGGACTCGATAGCCTTCATGGCCCCTTCCAGCTCTACTATTCTATGATTCTACAAGTCAGCCCTCCTCCCCTGGTCAGAAACATGCGTCACCACAGGGATTCCTGGGAAGTGAAGTTGCAAGACTGCCCAGACTCATCATATTAGGAATCGTAGAGAGCAGTGGCGGGCCAACTTCATTTTGTTTTATTGCTGGAACCCCGGCATCTGCCATCCACAGCCAGTTGCAAACAGGGTTAAATGGCCCATTCTGTTAAATCAATAGTGTGAAACTGAGACACTCTTAGTAGTCTACTTACTCACAAGTAAGGGTGCAGGGCTGATCTGGGATTAGGATCACAGAAACGTGTAGGGAACTTTTAAACTCCCTGCCTGCATGTAGCAAGAAAAACTAGAGAAGTTCTCCTTTGCTACCATATATAGGGGTGTGGAAGCAATTTGGGGAGGGGGACAGCTGTAAGGCTACAGTATAGCTTTGTGTCATGTGGCCCTGCTTGGATGGGGAGTCCATTTGCTAACCTGTGAGTAAAAAACAAAGGAATAGTTAGTTGTATTCAGTGTACTTAGCTTAGGGGTTAGTTTGAGAAGAGGCTACGGCCCTAGGAAGTAAAGTCTCTTGAACTCAGAAATTTGTTCTGAATATGAGAATTGAATGGATTTCAGTCCTTCATGGTTACCCCTGCTCCGTTTTCTTCATTGTTGTTAGTTGTGAAGTCATGTCTGACCCATCGCAAGCCCATGGACAACATTCCTCCAGGCCTTCCTGTCCTCCACCATCCCCCGGAGTCCGCTTAAGCTCATGCCGACTGCTTCCGTGACTCCATCTAGCCACCTCATCCTCTGCTGTCCCCTTCTTCTTTTGCCATCTATTGTTCCCAGCGTTAGACTCTTCTCCAGGGAGTCCTTCCTTCTCATTAGATCGCCAAAGTATTTGAGTTTCATCTTCAGTATCTGGCCTTCTAAAGAACAGTCAGGGTTGATCTCCTTCTAGGACTGACTGGTTTGATCGTCTTGTGGGCCAAGGACTTGCAGGAGTCTCTGCCAGCACCACAATTCAAAGGCCTCAATTCTTCGGCACTCACCCTTCCTTATGGTCCAGCTTTCACAGCCATACATTGCAACTGGGAAATCCATAGCCTTGACTATACACACTTTTGTTGGCAGGGTGATGTCTCTGCTTTTTAGTATGCTGTCTAGATTTGCCATAGCTTTCATCCCCAGGAGCAAGCATCTTTTAATTTCTTGGCTGCAGTCCCCCTCTGCGGTGATCTTGGAGCCCAGGATTATAAAATCTGTCACTACCTCCATTTCTTCCCCATCTATTTGCCAGGAAGTGAGAAGACCAGATGCCATGATCTTAGTTTTCTTAATGTTGAGTTTCAAGCCAACTTCTGCACTCTCCTCCTTCACCCGCATCAAGAGGCTCTTTAGTTCCTCTTCACTTTCTGCCATGAGAGTGGTATCATCTGCATATCTGAGGTTGTTGATATTTCTCCCAGCAATCTTAATTCCAACTGGTGATTCATCTAGTCCCGCCTTTCTCATGATGTGCTCTTCATATAAGTTAAATAGGCAGGGCAACAGTATACAGCCTTGCCAAACTCCTTTCTTGATTTTGAACCAATCAGTGGTTCCGTGTCCAGTTCTCACTGTTGCTTCTTGACCCACATATAGGTTTCTCAAGAGACAAATAAGATGGTCTGGTACTCCCATCTCTTTAAGAACTTGCCACAATTTGTTGTGATCTGCACAATCAAAGGCTTGATTGTTTTCTTCATTGCAGCAGTATTAATTGGGGAGAGGGGGCATTTTGTTGAAACTTTTGTGAAATGACAAGGAGTCAGGAATCCTTGCCAAAATCCTTCAGATCGACCAGAGATTTGCCAGCAGGCCTGAATGTCCCTCCTTCTCGTGTCCTCCATAGTGCTCCTATAAGTGATTGGAACATTTAACTTATAAGCATAATGCAACCATTTAAAAAACACAAGGATCGCTGTGGTGGTTAAAGGAACAGCCAAACTATCTATTGTCAGTAAAAAACTTGAAAGCAGAGGCAGCATTTGGGGGTGGGCCACTAGGGTTGGAGCCTCAAATCTTTGGGACACCACCTGCCCCACCATCTTGCTGTCCATGGGCCTTTGCTGAAATGAAGGTCCACACCCTGTGATGTCCTCTGTCACACCTGATCCCCACACATTAACTGGCTTTTTCTCACCTGTGCTCTACCTCCTGCTGCTCTCCCCTTGAATCTTTCTGCTGGAGGCCTTTTTCTAACATCAAATGCCTTCCCTTTCTTGCCCATATATCTTCTTTACAAATAGGGATGTCCTTAGGAGACAGGGTCTTTTAAAGACACACACACACAAAGAAATACTTTAGCACACCTGTAACTTAGAATGTGCAATGTGGTATTTTTCATTCTTCTAGCTCCATGGGCCTGGGCCTGACATCTTTTCCTTGCCTAGCATAACCCCTGAATGGGAGAGAAAGCTGTGCTTTGCTCATGCCTAAACGCCATAAGATTTGGTGCTAGAACACCTACAATGAAAGGAAGCCCGAAAGATGACATGCTGCTCTGATGAAGCCCTGTTGTTCATAGACAGTTAGCTCACTACAGTAAGTGAGGAACATCCAGACCTCTGTTGAGAATAATCATTAGGTTCCTAGGACAGAAGGTCATCCCTCAGATGCATCAGAAGGCTGAAGATTTTGAAGGGGAACCAAGAAGCAAACTGAATCTCGGCCTGTAAGGGACTTGAGATCCAACAAGGTCTTCAATGAAGTGGCCTTCAGTGCCATCTCCCAATGAATGGCATTCCTAAATTGGAGAAACTGGAATCTAGGTTCAAGTTCGCACCAGTCTGTGGCTTAGAATGTCCACATAAATTGCTTTAACAGAGAACAGTGCTCAGTTTGAAGATGTTCTAGAGAACTGTGAGTTAAAGGAGAGTCAGGAAGAACAGTAGGGCTTGTTATGGGGTTAAGAAGGCTCTTAGAGACCTCAGGCAAGGCCTGTCTGTAGAGGGACTCCTTGGGTTGCCCCATGTCTTGTATGAGATTCGAATATGCTGAGGAACCCAGATCCTCCTCCTCCAAAGTAATCTCCTTTGCAGTTGGGTTGGCTGGAAGCCTGACAGCAGAAGCCTCAAGATTATCCGTCAAGTATCATCATGTTAACAGTAGTCTAAATATGTACACAGGTCTCCTGGGCACAATCTTCCCTATTAAGGTGGTATCAGTAGGATTTCCATTTAAATTATTCCTAACTTGCACTATACATGTAAATCAGCATGTACACTCCCTGTGTGAATCTCTTCCCTCTTTTTTGGCAGCATTTGGCACCCCATGACTGCAGCTGGAGAACCAGGCAGACCAGAAGAGTCAATGGAGTCAGTGCAGAGCGATCCAGACATGGCTCTGACAGCTGCCCAGGTAAGCCAGCGGGCTCTGCATATGAAGAATTCTGAGATATGCATCCCTGGGGACTCCTAGACTCTGAACATTTCCTGTTTGCCCCAAGCCACATTTCAGGGAAGCTTATCTGGTATCACCATTGTGTTGTGGTTACTGCATTTATATCCCACCTCCCTTCTTCTTGCAAGAAACCCCAAATAGCTGACAAGGTTCTCTTCCTCTTTCTTTTATCCTCACAACAACAGCCCTGCGAGGTCGGTTGGGCTGAGAATCAGTGACCAGCCCAAAGTTACCCAGTTTGCTGCATGGCCAAGTGAGGCGACCTGAGTCCCAGTCCCACACTCGAACCACCACACCGCATGTCCAGCAGTGCTCTCCCTGAGGAACTCTTGCTAAGCTTTATTGTAACAACAAAGATCACTAACCACTAATGTGGAACAGGCCGTTGGAAAAGAAAAGAGAAATGCCCTTTACAAATAGCAAGAGAGAACGGTCAAAATCTGCTTGCCCCAGCTTCTGCTGCATAAATATCTCCTGGAGGGTTAGCAAATGGACTGGGTTGGCTGGGATCAAATGAAAGAGAAGACCCTCTAGTGTTTATAATTCCAATTGGTGTAAAATTTCCTGATGGTTAACACATCACATTGCAGGCACTTTTGAATGAATGACTCATTCCCAGATAATTGACCAGCTTTGTAATCTGGGAAGTAACATTCACATTTATGAGTCCCTTGAGCAGAGGTCTACATTGTTGTGCCTAAAAGTAGATAAATCATATTTTAAACGTATTTATTTGGTAAAAGCTTCCATTAGCCTATTGCGTATAGATTGGAGTAATGCTTTTTAAATGTATGCAGCTGCCTTAAGTCACTGGTGCATTTTGCTATATCTTGGATTGAGAATTACAAATTGCCTTGCACAATCCTGCCTTCCTCTTTCCTTGAACCTTCTTTCTGAAGACTTCCTTTTATACGAAGCCTCTTAGCATGAACACTTAAACTGAGGCAAATACTCCGAGCCTGAAGGATTCTTCAACAAATCTGAAGAGTGCTAATTAGGTAAACAGAAACACACAAAGATCAGTGCAGCCCGGATTAAGGGCTCAGCAAATAAATGCTCATCAGGTGCGGGTCTCAATGCATGCCACAATGAGATCTCTAAAGAAGAGCTCCTTGGTGAGAGAGGGTCACACCCAGAATGTGTGGAGTTATCTTACAGGGCCAGCATGAAGCATCAACCTGGGCTGGGCTTCTGCAGAGGCCTCCCCTCAGGTGCACCAAAAACAGGTCCTTCGACCTGCTGCTCCTCTTCCCCATCACAGCCTGTTTGCTCGTCCACCTCCTGCTCTGGCCCAGACAGAAGTGATGGTGAGAAGGATGAGCAGTCAATGTGCCTGCCTTCCGATTTGGGATGGATTCATAGAAGTATTACTTCCAAATCATGAGAAGAAGCCGTTCCCCTAAACTCAGCACTAGTCAAACCTCCTCTGGAATACTGTGCCCAGTTCTGGGCACCAAGATTTAAGAAAGTCTGGAGCAGGACTGTGCCGTTCACAGAAGGTGCACCACCTACCTGTCATATTCTGGAAATAAGTGTTTCCACTCATTTCAATGCTTATTTTAGGAACAGCTTATTTCTGTTGTGCTCGTGGTCCATTCTGCTAGCACAAAAGAAGTAGCAGAAGCCCAGGTGTTAACAGTAGTTAAAGCTGCTCCATTAGTAGTATTTGATGTTCCAAAGGGAGAGTTCTTGCACGGCGCTTCATGAAGATATCTAGGTTGGGACATTGTTGATCTCTAATAAATAGCATGTGCTCAGACACTAAAAGAATGGCCAGGCAGACCCTAAAGTACTGTCATCATGTGATTTCTAGTGACCAGGAATTAAGGAGAATTTTGTTTAGTTTGTGTTTTAACACAAGTCAACCTAATTTCCGCTTTCCAAACCAAGCCACAAACCAGGACTCAGTTATCCTTCACTTTTCACATCTTCTGAATTTTGCAATGCAGTTCTCTGGTCAAAATTTGGATATAAAAATTAGGAGGAAATGCATGCCAAAATGCTTGTTAGGGGAAATAGCATGCAAAAGGTGTGTATTGGGGGGAACTGCTTGTAAAGGGATTAGGGAAAATTGCATGCCAATATGTGTGCAGATTTTCATGCAGACTTTTTTTAAAAAGGGAAAAAGAACTTAGCAAACTAATTGGGAAGCAGATCGCAATGAATGTATGCTTGAGAAAATGTAAATACTACAAAAAGTTAGGCAGATGCATCTGTTCCTCCCAGTGACCTGTGCTTGCCATATCCTGCATGATTTACCCTTCCAAACATCTCTCAACAAAAGCTCCAATCTCAGTTCCACTCACATTTTGGAGGTTACACAGACATGCATCATTCTGGGAGAGGAAGCATTTCCATTTAAGTTATGATAGATCATTAATTTACTCTAGCTGCTCAGTATTTCACTTCTGTTCGGTCTACCGTGCTGACTCAATGGAGTTTTCTCAGTGAATTGGCCTCATGGATGGGAGAGAAGAAAGATGCTTTGTTGCCAAATTGGCTGCGAAGGTTGGCACAAACTCACCCAAAACAAAGTCTGAATCTGTCAATAAAGGATGTGGTGTTTTCACCGCATAGTGGTGGTGCAAGTTTATTTTGGCCATCACGTCAAGCAGAATTTCTAGTTACTTTGGAACAGTCAAAAGACAATGAAACCGAGTGAACTAGCGATGCTACCAAATTTCACAATTAGCTCAGTGGCTGAAATTTGTGCATTCATGATGCTCACCTTTGCAGCAAGCCTGAATCTCCATGTCACAAATTAGTTATTCCTTCTGTGATGGTTTGCAAGCATTGGTCCGTGCATGCCCTGCATCTCAGTGAAGCTGTTTCTGCACGTGCACTGAAGTGGTTGGTTCAGCCTTTCTTAAGATGATGCGATAAGGCCATTCTGAGCCTTTAATGAAAGGACTTATTTCCAGTTATAAAAAGCATATTTTAGGGGGTGATGGTAGGCGGCACTGGAGCCCAACTATGAAAAGGATATTGAAGGAGAATCCAAGCAGAAGGAAGTCAATTCATCTCATGCCTTGGGCAGATCTGGAGAGTCAATATACGCATTACACAGAGTAAGATGGTACAGTTCTGGAAATTATACTTCAGTTTGTAGGTAAAAAAATTAAAGTGCTTCCCCACTGAAAAAAAACAAGCAAACAAATCTTCTTGGACTGACCTATTGCATCAGAAAGATGTCTCCACTATGCCATTCTCCCCAATGTGCTATTTGCTACCAATAGGGAGTTTTACTTTTCACATGTTGGGCCATTCAGAAGTTTGAGCATGATGCAGAATCTGAAGCAGCCTTGTCCAGAGCTCTACAGCTTAACTGGACTACATGCATGGATTATTGCTGACTGCAAGACAAGACTCAGGTGCAAAAGACAGGTTCATCTTTGTGGTCAGCAGTATAACCGTGACATGCAGCCCAGTAACTCTTGTGAAGAAACACTCTATTTTCACCTATTTGTGTTCTGTTATCCTTAACATGTTCTGTGCGAGTGCTGCAATGCATCTGAGTGGGCCAGAGGCCTAGCTTTGTTATGCTTTCAGCAGTGGAAGTCACCTTGGTTACTAGGTCTTATAAAGGAAGGGGAGGTGTTACCTGTGCTTCAATTGGTCAGGTCAGTCAACAAAGACTGTGGAAAGTCCCATAAGGAACAAGATTGACAAGAGGTATTTGAGGTCTATTGCAATCAATTAGAGCACCACCCTATGCATGTTTAGACATTCGAAAGTCTGACAGCTCCCAGCATTGACCCATGAGCCACAGTAGCTGAGGAATCCTGGGCATTGTACGACATTCACCTGTCTATATATATGCATAGGATGCTCCCTTGAGAGACATGTGGAAAGCCAGTGGCAGAGAGGCGAAGTTGCTGGCCTCTGGCTGAAAGCAGCAGGGCCCAGAGCTGCAAAAGAGAAAGCCAGTGTGAGAGGACACTTCTGGAGGAAGCCTTGGAATCCACAGCTGGCGGGAAGGATGAGGTTGGGCTGTGCAGGTGAGACTCAGCTCCAGGGGGCGCAGTCAGGGGTCTGACCAGATGGAACTTCCGAAAGTGCTTCCTGGCATGGTGTCAGCACCCTAGAAGCCAGAGGCAGCAGGAGGGGCTGAAGGACGAGGATAATAGCTGCATAGCATCCATTCCTGTTAAGAGAGATTACCTGGGTAGGTGTTTAGGTTGTATCAGTCACTGCTAAGGAAATGTTTAATTGCATTTTATTGTTTTGTTTTGTTTTATGCACTGCTGCAAAATGCTCTAAATGCATCAGATATGGGGCTGTATAGATACGAAATAAATACATAATAGGGCAGCTAGATGTGGGGGAAAGCGATAGCAAAGCATGCTGGTGCCAGGACACTTTGAAAGCACTGTCTCTAGCTGTCTAAATGGGCATCACAAAAGCAGCCAGGTTCCGTACCCTCTGGGGGAAAAAAATTAAGTTGGAGTAGGCTGTGATGAGCTGAAATACTCATGATGGGAGCAAGGAGCAAGGAAACCAGTGCCAGCTGCCTCCAAGTCCCTCTCTTGCCACAGGGCTCTGTAGCCAGTTCCTGGTGCCCATGGTTGTGGGTACGCATCCAGGTCGGGGTGGCATGACAAGCCATCTCGGGTTCTACAGCACCTGTAACAGATCCTGGGCTGTTGGATGACTTGTGGGCCATGCACAACTCACCCTGGGGAAAGTGATCCTGGTGCCATACTCTGGCCAAATACTAGATACCTAGAAAATTGCAGACTTTCATGGGTACCTGTTATGGACCTACGCACACTCAGCTGTGTTCTCCAGTAAGGCAAAAAGATCTGAGATTACTCTTGGTGGAAGAAGTGTTCCCTTCCCTTCCCTTCCCTTCCCTTCCCTTCCCTTCCCTTCCCTTCCCTTCCCTTCCCTTCCCTTCCCTTTTTGCATATTAGGCCTGATCCTTGGGATCAAACAGGTTCCAGAGCTGTAGCTTTGGTGATCTCCAGCTCAAGTTAAATCTTGGGTAACATCTAGAAAAATGTTGCCCGAAGGACCCTTGAATAAGTGTCCATAACGTGGTAATGAAATTGGACAATAATCAGGTTGTTCATGGGCTTGCTATTTTATTTGCAATGCTTTTGAAACCAAGAAGCCCCCTTCAAATATGCAGCTGCTTTTCCCACATTTTTAAGAGTACTGTAAATGAGTTTAGTATGCTTGAAAGACCCTGTAATTGTTTCTGCTCTTGTTGACACACCAGCTTGATGCCACACAGAACAAGACTGGGTTCAAACCCTTTGGTTTTGCAGCTCCAGTGCATTTCAACTGCTTGACAGGTCCGGCGCTAAGATGTTCTGAATTAGATTTGAATTACAGCCACTAAATGCCCTTGTCAGAGCGAGTTATGCCTGACACTAGCCATACTCATTTAACCAACTGTTCTTAAGAAAAGTATACAGCTTAAACAAAGACATACTCCAAAGTTTCATACTGAATTGTCAAAATGTAATTGAGTTTAAAAAGCAACTAAATGATATGGGGAGCAATCTTTGCTGCTTCTTTTTTTTTTCTTTTGAAAATATATCCATAGGACATTTTAGTGGAATCTTAGAATAAAAGGGTTTATATTGGTGCTGTGGAGGCACTGTGTCCCATAAAGAAAAGACCAGAAATGTTCATCAAGATGGAGCCCAACCTGTGGCTCTACCAATGACCCTTTGGAGAGGCACAACCCGTTCAAAAGTTTGCAGAATGTGAAGCACATAGAGGCATTTCAAGGAGTGGGAGTGTTCTGCGTCCCATCTCCGGTGAGATCCATGTAGCAAGTGCACTCAAGTTGCTCAGTTGGATGGATATTTTTCATTCCCACTGATGGAAAGTGAGGGAGGCAACTTTCAATTTTTTCCGTCTTCCTCCCTAGCCCAGGCAGCACCTTGCCTACCATTCTGCAGTAGGGCTACAGTAGGAGGGGGGAGTCAGTCAGCATCCCTTCCATTCCCAGTTCAGCCTGTGGAAAGTCTTTGTTAGATCAAAAGGAGCCCTTCCACCCACCAAAGACTTTGCAGGACCCGACCCAAAGCCTCTCTCCATAGGCTACTCTCATTTTAGTTCACATCACATATTACTCTAATCTGTATTTTCAGGAAATTGGTACGGCCTTGTACCACACTGGAACATTCTCCAGTCTATGTCCACTCTCTAGAGCCACAAGCCTACTCAGTCATTCTTATGATCTCACATTGACAATACAGTCTTATACGGATCTGCTCAGGCATTCCCCATGGGGTCCAATGGGACTTACCCCTAGGTATGTGTGCATAGAGTGACAAACCTGAGAAACATCAGCCTCGGTTCTTTCTTGCTGATGCTGTGTCCTCCATCATATTGGTCCAGTGGGAAATTGGCCCATTGGGTACCCATTGGCTACTTCCTTCTTTCTTAGTGAAAGTGCTTGAGATGACTGAACGATGCTCTTGGAGGATACCGATTATCCTCATGATTATGTAGACCCATTCCAGTTTGGGTTTCAGCCTGGTTATGGGAACAAATCAGCCTTGGTCCTCCTGGTAAATGACCTTTACCAGGAGAAGGACAGGGGGAATGTGACCCTATTAATTCTGCTTGATTTCTCATTGACTTTCAATACCATTGATCATGGTATTTTCCTGGATTGACTCCACAGGCTGGGTCTTGGAAACACTGTGTTGCAGTGGTTCTGGTCTCACCTACAGGATCAATTTCAGAAAGCTATGTTGGGTGACTATTCCATGACCCTTTGTCCACTGAGCTATAAGGCCCCACAAATACTATCTGGTCCACAAATACTACCTGGACCCCAATGTTAACAGCTATATGAAGTCCCTGGAAGTTGCTACCTGGGAACTGGAGCCAAGTCTATTAATAGGCTGATGACATGCAGCTCTGTCTGCCTGTGATGTGTGAATCAGGAGAGGTGGTCCAAGTCATGAATTAGACTCGGGTAGACTTAGTGATGGGCTAGATGAAGGTGGTAAACTGACAAATTGGGTGAGTGGGACTCAAGTCTGAGATACAGGCCCGTTGCCCTGTATTCCCCTTGAAAACTCAGGTTCATAGTCTAGCTCCATCATAGCTGCTGGAATCCCAAGTGACCGAGGGGACTCTGTATCGCTGTGACCAGCTTTGACTGGTCACCAGTTATTACCTCTCCCAGACAGGGGTGGCTTGGCCACACTGGGACCAGTCCTAGTAACCTGAAGACAGGACCACTGCAACGGACTCTAAGCTGTCCATAAGGCGGCAGCAGAGGCTGCAGCTAGTGTAGAATCCAGCAGCTTGGATCTTCTCAGGAGCTGCCCTTTTTAGCCTTCAACTCCTTTGCCAAGGGAACTGCACTGCTGCTCATTCACTATCCAGCCAGATTTGGTACGGATGAGGAGAACCTTGAACATCTTGGGACCAGGGACCAGAGAGAACCTTCTCCCTGATCAACCTGCCCGGCCACTGAGGTCATAGGATAGCAAGTTCTTGGTGGCTCCGCATGAATCTATGACCCAACTGGAGTGCTGCATATCTCTGGAGCTCCTTGCCTCTGACAGTTAATTATTTTTGGTTGCTTCTGGAAACATCTTTATTTTAGGAAGCCTTTCTTGACTGACCAGCCACAGTTCTTATTGATTCTGTTTAATGTATTTATTCCTTTTATCTGTTTTTATCTTTTTATTGCTCACCCCTCTAGAATCTGTTTAGATGCACAGCAGTATACAAGTGCTGCAAAGAAATGAACCATGATTTTGCTGCAGTGGGATGTTCAGTGTGCCCACACACAGCAGAAAGCAGCAGTACGAAGCACAGTAATCCATTGATAAGGATCGGCACGACCGCAGTTCTGTGATTTAACTCAGCAGTGCGTGTTTCCAACTGCGTACGTTCTAGTTGTGTAATAGCACCAACTTCAACAGAAGACTTTCAGGCAGCAGAAATGCAAGCTTTTAATTAGAAATGCAAACATCTTTTACTTGATTCCCCCCCACATTTTCTGATTACTTGTATGTATGTATGTATGTATGTGTATTTATTTATTTAAAGTTTTTATATACTAAAAGTCTCTGGATGACTTGCAAAGTACTAAAAACCAAAGAATAAAACAAACCATAACAACAACACACAACACACTGCATCCGATAAATAATGATAAAAACAAGGATAAAACCAATTAATTGTTAAAATATTGAGAAAATAAAAAGGTTTTCACCTAAAGCCAAAAAGATTAAAGCGACGGCGCCAGGCAAACCTCCATGGGGAGCGTGTTCCACAGTCAAGGCGCCACCACTGAAAAGGCCCTTCTTTGAGTAGCTACCCTTCAGAGAGGGTTCCCGGAAAAGGGCCCCTGCCTCCGATCCCAAGAGGCGGGCTGGCACATAGGGAAGAAGGCGCTCCTTCAGGTATTCAGGACCCAAGCCATTTAGGGCCTCATGGGTCATTACCAATACCTTAAGTTGGCCCCAGACTTCAGTTGGCAGCCAGTGTAAACAAAAGAGGACCAAGCGTGATATGCTGAGTATTCTTCTTAGATGCTATTCTGCATTACAACAGTAGCACTCCAAAGCCTCACTATCACTTCCTTTATTTGCCAGAGCAAGCAACGGATGCCAGCTATCCCTGAGCATGGGTTCTGAAAACAGCCTGGAAGCTGCCCTTCCATGCTCTCTCCCTGCACTCTCCACTGGCCTGGGCCATTTCACTGGCAGTGCCCTCAGAGGGGCTATGCTCCTCGAGAGAGAGCTGCAGCACAGACCTCAGGTTCCTTGAGCAATTCACAGCGGTAACTCCCATCGTGCTCCCACAGGTGACGGCACAACAGGCTTCCAGGCAGGTGGAAAGATCAGCATCTGCAGGGCCTCCAGTGACGATGTGAGCATCCCTCTGACCCCCATCTATGTAGGACTCCTGGTGAGCTGTATCATGTAAGCGAGTGTTTGCTGAGATTTAGACTGCGAACAGCAGGAAGAGTTAAGCGGATGGCTAGATGTTTAAAGTGCTTGGCAGGCCTGCAACTGCACTGAGTTATTTGCTCACACAATTCATCCAGCCTCGTTCAGAACCACAGGCAACGAATTGGCACACTGTTGTGAGTTCTTAAAACCTTTTGAAAGTTTTACTCCTCGGGGCTCTGTACTAAATAAGTGTAAAGTTTCAACGAAAGGCACTGGTGGTGGGGGGAACCCAGAGAGGCCATGCTATTCTTTGTTAATTTTTTTATTCAATTAAGAAGCGCATGCTGATTACTTTTAGCAGCGTCCCTCTGATACAATTCAGATGTAAATCACATTTCTGCAGTCAGCTGCTGCCGCTTAAGCAGAAATATTTTGACACAATAATTATAGGGCTGAAACTATGCTTTGCATTCGTGTATAAAACACTCATTAAATTAAAATTCTTCCATGAAATCATGAAAATAAACAGTCTGCCTGAGCTGGCATCAACAAATTCGCAGGATACTCCTGCGTTTTCTCAGAGCTGGCCTTCAAGTGACTGCATTACGGGGGCCCTCAAGTTGCCGGCAAAGTGCTAAAGTTCGCATTCTTTTGAAGGTTCCATGCTGCTTGTTGTTTTTAATATTACGGCTATGATTGTTTTTACAACTTGCATGGTTTTAAAGCTATTAAGCTTCAAAGGTGTGGGAGAAATTAGAAAGGTGATCACCGGCAGCACTCAAAAGGTTGGGCGATACGATGGCGGCAGCCCTCCCGCGCCGGCACGGATTAGACGTGGATGGGGCATGGCACCAGATCCAGTGCCTCATGTCGCTCTATTATGGCTAGGAGACAGGATGTACACTTCATACTCAATTCCTTGAGAAGTTCAATAGAAACCTGGCTGTTCGAGGGAAAGGGTGCTTGGAGGCAGAGGAAAGGACACAGACGGGGTACCTAAATGCCATTTTGCCCCTCTGCGAATCCAGAAAAGTTCTGGAGCCCAAAAGCTTGGGCGGAAGTTATTACTGAATATTTACAAGGGCACTGCAACAAAATGTTGCATTTTTGTTCTCACCAAATAGAGGGACTGCTGCTAAGCGTTCTGCTGATGCAGCCAGCCGGTGCATCCACCCAGCACCCCCAGTGCTCTTTTCTTAATTTCTAACGGACAGGCAACAATCTGTGACTACTTAGCATAGTCAGTGAGCTCCTGACACACGCACACGCACACCGGGCCAGGTTGCCAGCAATGTTTTTGCACTTCTGCAACCATTCTGTTGAAATCCACCTCTCATTTCTAAATGACCCCACAGCAGAGTCATCTGCACTCGGCATCTCATTTTGGTGCTAGAGGGGGTGACGCGGTGTAAGTAAAGAGCAGAAAGGATAGTGCTGACCAAGGAAACTTGTGCTAATCAGGATTCAGTCTGCCATCTCACCTTTATGAAATAAGACATTGTGTCAAAGAGGCTTAGGGAGGAACCTCTCCATACCGCGAGCCCGAGGCTTCTGTGCTGAGCTCTTGCTCCATAATGACTCAGAAAGGGCTGGGCAACTGGCTGTCCTCCCGATGCTGGCATACAACTCCCATCATCCCTTACTCCTGGCTATGCCTGAAGAGAGTTGTAGGCAAGAACAGCTAACAACGCGTTAGATATCTTTGGTCCAGGGCAACGTAAGTCCTGAAGTCCGTATGTGATGCCCTGTCCCGCCCCTGCTTCATATTGTTGGCTGCGGCTGTTGTTGGAAATGTGGGACGTCCGAGTGTGGAGATGTCAAGCTAAGCATGGGGTCTCCTTAGCATTACAGAGGAGGAACGGAGGACTCCACGCTGGGCTGCTGGTTTTGGCAGCTGGCAGCCTCTTTCCTTGCAGTGTGCAGTTGTGCACTGAAATCTGTCAGGAGTAGGTGCCATGGAATATAGCTGATTCCTATAATCTGTGCTTGGTCAGTCCCATTCAGAGGATCCATGACTCTCAATTCCATTGTCTAGGCCAGGGGTGGGCAACCTTAAACACTCAAAGAGCCATTTGGACCTGTTTCCCACAGAAAAGGAAATTCCAGGAGCCACAAAACCCTTTTGACATCTAAAATGAAGATAACACTGCATATATCATTTTTTACCTTTATGCTATGTATAAAAAAACTATTTGCATTTATGAAATCAATGAACTGCTACAGAGAAAACAAATTTTTATTTCTGCATGCAACAAAAACATTTTGAACTCTGAAAAAAAAGACACTTGGTTGAAGGTTACTTTCAAATAAAATACTCAATGTCTATTTGAGTCCTCCTCATATTTATGAAATAAAAAGCCAAACTTAAATTATGATTTTTGCTCAGATCAACCTTCCGCATCAGTTCTGAAATGGCTTTCTTTTTTCTCTCATCTCTATCCGGATATTTTTCAGCAAAGGCTGTGTGTTTATTCTGGAAATGTCTTGCAACATTTGACTTTTTGTTGTTTGCCAATCTCTCACCACATATTAAGCATACTGGTAAACCAGTCTCGTCAGGAGTGAAAGCAAATGAATCTGCCCAGGTACCATTAAACACTCTGTTTTCTTCTGAAACTTTTCTTTTCTTGGATTTATCCATGGTTGGCCTACCTGGGGTCGAAAAGCTCAATAAATCGCATGCTGGCGGGTGTTGCACATTGGCGGTTGTGACACACATTTTGAGCGACGGGGATGCGCAGCAGAGGGATGAAAGAGCCACATGCAGCTCTGGAGCCGCAGGTTGCTGACCCCTGATCCAGGGCATCCCCACTAGCTAGGAGGAAACTCATGAGCTGTTTTTAAATTTATACCAACGCCACAATTTAGGGAAAAGAGCAGCTGTGAACAGGGGTGAGCGAAGTTTGGGTGGGGAGGGAAACACTTTACTAAAGTTTGTGCATCTGCTCACTCTTTTCTTTTGGTTGAGCTACAGTTGCAGATCCCATACCGTGATACAAATTTGCCTGTAACATGCAGTTTAGAGCTCACATGTTTCATTTTGAGGCTCCCAAACCATGCCCCATTAAGTGTAATAGAATTTCAGATTTGTCCCAGAGAAACATAGAACAGAGCAATCCAGAAGAGGTCTCCTGGGTCATCTAGTCTGACCCCCAGCTCCTGCGGGCTCTGTTCATGACATGGTATCCCCATGATTACCAGTGATGGGAAAATGGGAGTCATTGGAATTTGCACTAGAAGTAATCTAAAATCCAGGATGAATCAACTTTCTCTCCTACATGTTGAGCTCGCAAATCATAGTAGAATTTAGCACATGAACATTATACAAGTGCACTTTTTGAAAGTGATCCACTGAGCACATGATTCCTGCTGGGCCTTCCTGCGTGGGAAAGGGCAACACTTTTGGTTCAGTTTGACTTTTATAATAATGTACCAACATTCACAACTTTCTCCATATTTGGAACAACCAAAAAACTTGAATTAAATAAAAATATACCTAGAATGTAGGAGAAACAGAAACTGCCAAACTTGGAGTACCATGCTGTGAAATGTCTGCATTTGTATATCCAACCTCTCTGTATACCCAACAGTTTTATTGCTTAATCTGGGTTACCACCTCTCTTTTCTAACAGTCTTTTCATCAGTTTAATAGCTACATGGGTGGGAAAGAACAGTGTATTCCTTTCAGTACTGGGAATAGCTGTATCCAGTGCTTGTTGCTGGTACAAATGGGTGAAAAATGTGTTTCAGAATGGTTTTTATCATAATTTACTAAACTTTGCAAAGTTCTTCATATTCTAGAGGGAAAGAACTTGAGCTTCAATGAAAAACAGGAGAAAGCAAAGCTGGCAGATGGGTCCAGCTCTAGTCCTGTATCCTTCTCAGTCTGGCCACTGCCATGTGCCATGTTTACATCAGAAAGCTGCCAGTGGATTCGCATCCCATGAGCAAGCATGCTACAGAAGCTCCAATGATGCTGCCACGGGAGGAGTCATCTTTTGCAACATTTTAATTTCTTTGAACTAAGGAAGCAATCCAATGGCCCTGGGATGTCTCTAGGGAGCCATAGGATCCTTCAGATTCCCAGTTCCAAGGTTGGCAAAGAGGTCCAATCTCAGAGCTGGAGGTCCATGCATTTATTTATTTATTTATTGCATATATATGCCATCCCAGAGACCAAGGGCTCTCTGGGTGGCTCTCAAGAAACAACAACATGTCATAAATATAATAAATAAAACAATGGCATCTAAAAACCAGATAAATAAGCACTTTAGTTTCCACTTCCCACCTACCCTTACAGCTCTCATGGAAAGAACCACACCAGCTGCTTGTCTGAGGTTATAAGACTGACCTCAGAGGAGGGTTGAAGGGGGATTCTGGGGGGCAAGGAGGAGATTATGCATTACCGGAACACTTTCCTCCCTGTCTGAAGCTAGATGGCTGGAATCAACCACAGGCCCAGGGGAATGAAGATCAGCTCTGTGTCCCTCTGAGGCTGCATCTGATGTCCATAATCATCTGAGCTTGGAAGCTTGGGGGCATCCCCACTGGATTCTACTCCAAAGGCTTAAACATATGAGCATGCGAAAAGGTGGCCAAGAGGGCAGATAACACCTAGTTTGGGCTATGTGGGCAACCTAGCCGCATGGTCCTTGTGAAGAGGACAAGGACAAGAGGAATTAATTTCTAATACATGGATCCAGACTTAAGTCATAATTAGAGCAGACCCACTGAAATCAGTGGAACTTAAATCAGCCATGACCAATGTAACTCTTACTGATTCTAATAGGTCTACTGTGGGTATGATCCAAGTCCTTGCTTTTAATTACAAACATATTATAATTTCAGCACATTAGACTCAGAGCGTGCAATACCTGTGGGAATTACAAACAGGCTAGATTCATGTTACGCACCAGCTAATTACAAGTTTCGGCAACATCACTAATGATTACCTGTAGACGAACTCCAGGTTTCCTCTTCAATGCTAACATGGATTTGAATTTAAAAACATTACCATATAGCATCATACATACTAGAAGACCTCCTCACTGTGCAGACTGGTGTGGGACTCAGACGTGATCGCTGTTGATGTCACGCTGGTGTTTTGGCAGCAAGTGTATAAAATATGCAACACATACCTGAAGATTCACACGCCCATGTGCATGTTCCTGAGCTGGGACTCTCTAATGCATGCACAGAGGTGACTGGAAATACTGGCCCAGAATGCACAATTTGGCCCAGTTAAGCAGACTAATCACAGTTAGAATCATAGAACAGTAGAATTGGAAGGGGCCACAAAGGGCATCAGGTCCAACCCCCGGCTGCTGCAGGACACCACGTTACACCATCCCACTCTCATGGCTGTCCAGTTTTGTCTTGAATGTCTCTAGTGTGGAAGAGCCCACCACCTCCCTAGGCAGCTGATTCCACTGTCGTATTGCTCTGACAGTGAGGAAGCTCTTCCTTATATCCAGCCTGAATCTGGGTTATTGCAGCTTGACTTGCTTATTCCATGTCCTGCACTCCGGTATCAGTGAGAAGAAATCTTGACCTTCCTCTTTGTGACAGTCTTTGGGGTACTTATAGAGTGATACCATGTCCCCACTCAGTCGTCTCTTCTCAAGGCTGAACATGCCCAGTTCTCTCAGTCTCTCCTCATAGTTCTAACTGTGCTTTGGAGATCAGGGACAGGCCAATGGGCCAAGTCCTGCCTAGGGTCTTAATCTGCAGAAGGCCATGGCCCCTCTCCCTGGTCCCATCTTTCTTCCAACCACTGATTCATTAGATGGTTTTCCAGATTTTGCAATATCGCATCCCCTCTCCATTTGAAAAGGCTGAAATGCTTCTCCCAAGGCTGCTTTACTGACAGTTAGTGTTTTAAGCTAAAATGTGCTGCTCTTGCCCCAAACTGTTTTGGTCCCACCCCACTGGCTTCGGTCCCTCCCTGGTCTGGCATGCAACTCCTCCAAACCTTCTTTGTAGTGGAATTCAGTTGAACGAAGTTCATGCCCGCCCTAATGAATTCATCCACCAGGGGACCAAGCCTCAGGTATGGCAAACACTAGCCAGGTTCCTTCGTACTGAGCATTTGCGCACTGGTTTCAGACTCTGGCCTCTAATCCTGGAAATTACAATGGGAAATTTGAGGGATTTAACTCTGGTCAAGGTTGGCACAGATTACCGTTGCCAAGCAAGCAGGGAGAAAAACAAAGTTTTCCTGCTTTGGAGCAGTTGCAAGAAAGTCAAAGGGAGAGGCCAGCGTTTCCAGCTTAGCTAAAACCACATTGCCCGACTCTTGGAACCCCTGGGAACCCCTGGGGCAGCACTCAGAGGCTACTGGTAGTTCTGAAGGCAGAACTACCTCATGCTTTTGGCAGAAATCCCCATTTTCTGCCTCTTTTTACTTCCGCACTGGATCCACGCTGGTACCCACCACAGTAGCAGAATTTTTATATTTGCAGGTGTTACAGCTTACCATGGTTAAGGCCACTGGGGAAGGGAAGGTAGAATTGATGGGCATGAAGAGAGGCATGCAAGTTGTGGCGGAACTGGCTAGGAAGACATTTTTCTTCTGCTCTCATAATACCAGAATCTGGGCTCATCCCATGCCCTGAGCGGAGGGAGACTGGGACGGAGAAACAGCAGTCCTTCTTCACACAGCATGGAGTTCAGCTTTGGAATTCTCCACCACAAGAGGGCGCCATGGGCACCAGTTTGGGTGGCTTTAGAGAAATGCATGAACAGGAAGACTATCAGTGGCTATTGATCATGATGGCTGCAGGCTACCTCCAGTGTCAGAGCCTCTCCTGCACTCGTGTTCTGCTTCTGTGCTTTCTCCTGGCAGCCGAGGGGCCACTGAGTAAAAAAAATGCTGGACTACATGGACCTTTGTGCTGGCCCAGTGTGGCTCTTCCCATGTGCTTTTGAGAGGGCCACTGACTCCCTCTCAACCTCGGGCAGCGATCGAAAGAATCAAACCTACACCAGGCATTTACAGGTTTGCTACCGGAAATGTCACCATTGCACCAATATACTTAAAGTTATCCTGTCAGCCCAACGAGGTGAGCAAACTTCCTAAGCTAAAATTATAAATCTGATTGTCTCGTGTCAGAAAGCTATATACCAGTGATGGTGAACCTTTTAGAGACCGAGTGCCCAAACTGCAATCTAAAACCTACATATTTACTGCAAAGTGCCAACACTGCAATAAAACCTGAATACTGAGGTTTTAGTTTAGAAAAAACAACTCACAGCCAGTCCAAGCAAATTTATATATGTATCCTTGGCAGCGCCCTGACTGGCCATGCGAAAGCTCAGACGAGTTGCGGACGAGTTGCGGGTAATTAGTCATGGCTCAAGACATCATTGCCTGGTGTCGCTGCTCCTTTCCGAGCATGCGCATGGCCCCTGTGTGCACTGCGATCCGATGCTCAGCTGCTGGGGTGATGCTGGGGCGACTTCGCTAGCGTGCTGACAGAGAGGGCTCCGTGTGCCCGCTGTGGCACACGTGCCATAGCTTTGCCACCATTGCTATATACTGTAACATCCTAGTGCTATTACTAAGACACCCTTCTGCAGTTTGGTGTCCTCCAGGTGTGTTGGGCTACTAATCCCATCATCCATGGCCAGCTTGCTGTTGGACTGCTGGGTGGGAACAATGGGCTTTGTTACCCAAGACATCTGGAGGATGCCAGGCTGGGGAGCTTTGCCCTAGTGGGAAAGAGCGGCTGAATTCTCTCCATTGACACTTGAATTAGTGGTGCTTATGGGTCTAAACTGAAGTTCAAACCACTAAGCCATTCCCTTCTCCTTCTGGGTGTGCAAGTAAGCACATATGTGTATATATACTAATCCTTATAAGCCTTAATTGTGTTTTGTTTGTGTTTTTGTTCATCTGTACAATGTCACCGATCTCTACGACATAAAAAGCAGGCTGTGGTTTCTCTAACGTTGGGAGTGAACAACGCGGGACCTTTTGAAACAAAGATGATGTCATCTCAGTGGTGGAGAACATTTTTGTTGCTTCTATATTCCACTAGAATCCTCAATTATGGTTGCCTGGTCTTTTGACTGAAGGGCTTCCAAAAGGATGGTCTGCCACAATAATTGCGCCATTTAATCTTCAGATGCGAATCTTAGACTGATCCTTCCAGTCTGATGAAATTACACACACCATGTCATTTTCTCAATTTGCGCAAAATGTATACACAAGGGTGACTGCAGGAATGTATACTTAGGTTTAAGTTGTCAGAATGTGCCCGCCCATCAGCCAAAAAATAATCATCATCAAAACCATTAGAAAAATTTATTAAGCAAGGAGTGGAATGTTTAAAAAAGACTTTAAGAGTGGAATCATTCCATCTGCTTTATGATGTGTCCATTGCTCCCATTCCCTTGGGAATTCAGAGCGTCATCTATGAGCCTGTTCTCCAGCCACCAGTTGTTTTATCTGAAGAACTACTCCAAGTGCAAATGAATTGAAGCAGGTAATTAACAGGGAGAGGCCTTTCCTGAAGTGGCACCCAAATTCAGGAACAGCCTTCATGGAATCATTTGTCTGGCACCATCCCAGGGGTCTCTTTAGCACTGAGAAGACTCTTCCGTTCACCCAACCTTTTGAAGAAGAGCTGTAGTCCAGGTCTCACCATGCTAGAATAAAATTTAATGTAGGGGCACTATATGCTTCCTTTGATTGTCATATTTTATGCTTTTCTGTTCTAGTTTGAATTGCATTTTTAGCTTTCATTTGCTATGAGCCAGCCAGACACTTTTGTTAAGGGGAAGCATGCAAATTTCATTACATTATTTAATTAATAGGAATACCCATGGATTGAGTTAGGCTGACGTGATGCCCTTCTCCTAGTCCAACACGCAAAGCCATACCCCTCGTGCAAACATTTCAGCATCACTGTTCCACTTACAGTATAGGGAGAAAGCACAGGTAGCCTGCATAGCTATACATCAGACTGACCGGTTGTGTTGCCTTTGCTAAGCTGGAACAGTGTGGGTCTGCAGCTGGATGGGTGACCACATGTGGAAGCAGAGCAGCAGGTTGGACTCACAGCCTTTAGGCCCCTTCCAACTCTACTTCTATTCTATTCTACACATGGTTCTTAATTAAAGCCACCCTCTCCCAGCATTCCCTATCCACAGGATTTCAGTTTCCCTGCCTTTACAAGCAGCAGAGAAACAGCAACATGGATCGAGACTGCAGGGGAAGAGGAGGTAGAAACAAAGAAACAGAGTGAGTCAGAAGGGGCCTCCCAGGCCATCTAGTCTGATCCCCAGCTCCAGCCGGCTCTGCTCACGACATGCCCACCAGGTGCATGTCTATCTTTGAACACCCTCACCAATGGGGCCTCAACCACCTCCCATGGAAGCCCATTCCATACCCTAGAGGTCCTAACTGTCAGGAAATGCTTCCTGGCATCCAAATTGAACCTTGGTTCCCTGAGCTTTGCTCCGGTGGAGTGCATCCTGCCTTCCTCTGCAGGGGAGAAGAGGTCTCTACCCACCTCCATGTGACACCCCCTCACATACCTGTATGTCGCCAATGTATCCCTCTGAGTCTCCTCTTCTCCAGGCTGAAGAGACCCAGTTCCCTCAGCCACCTCTGATCAAAATTGCTGCAGGAAGGGGGTGAACCCCCCACCCCCATGCTCCCGCACCACAAAATATGCCCGTGTGCAGCCCACCCTGTCCAGGTTAGTCAGCCATGCTGTGGATTCTGCTCAGAAACAAAATGGTCAGTGGTCCTGATGGGAACTAGATCTCAGTAAAGCCAAGCCCATCCAAACAAAGGCCAGCAAAAGAAGATGCCTCCAGAAGGAAGAGGCGGGAGGCTGGGCTTTCTTTCCATGTGCATTCAGTGGGGGGACAATAGGGAAGGAGGGCTGCCAGCCCAATATCCCCCTTGTGGGCTTCCCAGCTTCCTTTGGATGGTCACCGAGGAAACAGGATGCTGAGTTCCCATTTGCTGATGCAGCTGCAGTGTCTTTTGTTGCACACATGGTATATATTTAGGGGATCCCCCAGAGGACATAGTTCCTGGGTTCTTTTCCAGTCTACACTCCCCCCCCCCACCAAGACAAGCATCCTCCCAAACTACTGATCAAGGGAAGCTTCATGCAGGCTTATAGCAGTGTATGTTTACCTCCAGATGCGTGGCAGGAAACTACAGTCAGCCCCAGCTGATTCTCTGGAAAGATACAAGGTGAGAAACACTCACGAATATAAAATACGTCCTGTGGTGCACATGGCCCCGATCCAGATCAGGACCCTGAAGCTCTGGGAGAGGTACAGTGGGACGTTTCCCATTTTTGTCCCAAAATTTGACTCATACCACAGCATACTAAAAAGCAGAGACATCACCCTGCCAACAAAAGTGTGTATAGTCAAGACTATGGTTTTCCCAGTTGCAATGTAGGGCTGTGAAAGCTGGACCATAAGGAAGGCTGAGTGCCAAAAGCTTGAGGCCTTTGAATTGTGGTGCTGGAGGAGACTCCTGCAAGTCCCTTGGACCGCAAGGCGATCAAACCGGTCAGTCCTAGAGGAGATCAACCCTGACTGCTCTTTAGAAGGCCAGATGCTGAAGATGAAACTCAAATACTTTGGCCATCTAATGAGAAGGAAGGACTCCCTGGAGAAGAGCCTAACGCTGGGAACCATAGATGGCAAAAGAAGAAGGGGACGGCAGAGGATGAGGTGGCTGGATGGAGTCACTGAAGCAGTCGGCGTGAGCTTGAGTGGACTCTGGGGGATGGGGGAGGACAGGAAGGCCTGGAGGAATGTTGTCCATGGGGTTGTGATGGGTCAGATGCAACTTCGCAACTAACAACAACAACAGAACTGTTTTAAAAAGGGGTCTTTTGGAGGATGTTTCTTTTTCTGCTCCCACCCCCCAAATTAGGGCAAAGAGGGGTCGAATGCTTTAACACCATTCTTCCAATAGCATAATGATCCTGATCAGAACTGGGGCCACAGGCACTAACTCAGAAGTAAGTTAGCTACAGCTAAGGTTGGGCTGGAACTCAGCAGAGTCCATCTGTCTGGGATTCATGGATTGCACTCATGCTTGGCCCTGTCCTAGAAAGTCAGGTGAGCCAAAAGGAAGTCCATGAACCCTTGTGGAAGGAAAACTGCATACCTGTTAACCTTCTCCCTTCAGTGCAGCAGCACAAAGAAGGGCAGCTGTGCATGGCGTGCAGGTGGGACATGGTTTGCGCAATGCTCACAAGGGGCTTGGCTCCTGGTTGGTGCCATGTGAATGCTGGACACGCTTGCCAGAGCCCAGACTCAAGGCTGGGACAAGGCCGATCAGAGTCTGGGGATCCAAGCCCATGGCTGCTTTTGGCGGTGGCTGAATTCCACCAGAACTCCATCACCACCACCATGAATGGTCTGGAATGTTGCTTTTTATGGGGAACAGGGCCTCCAGATGTTGAGATGGGAGAAGCAGAGGGGCTTATTTCAAGGCTGCTTGCTCCAGGTGTTCAGGTGGACTCTGAGAATAACCAGGATCTCTAACTGCCAGCAGGGACCATGGGACAGGAGCTCCAGGAGCTAGACAAGCCTGGCATGACCCATGATGCAGCAGTGGGAGAGAAGAGCTAGCCAACCAGGGGGCATGGCTAGCTAAGAGGCTCACCTGCTTCCAAAAGGACCGTCCCAGAGGGAAAGGGCCCAGCATTACTCCAAAGGAGGGTTCTCAGAAGCAGTTGCTAGACTGGGTTCATCAAACCGCTTTGTGCATGCTCAGAGACTCATTCTGGGGTGATTGGGCTTAGTGGATGTATCTTGGTGAATCTGAACTTTTGCCAAAGAACAGTCTGTTACTTTGAACGTACGAAAGGGGAAACCCAGCTCCCGACCAATGCTCACACATTGGTGATGTGGGGAAGTGGCATCAGATTATTGGTGTAGTTGAAAACAGCATTAATTGCTTACCATGCCACCTTCTCCAACCTGGTGCCCTTCAGAAGTTGTGGACTCCACCTCCCATCAGCCCCAGCCACCATAACCAATAGTCAGGAATACCAAGCACTGTAGTAGAACACTTCAAAGGGCTCCATTTCCCCCCTTTTCTTTGTCTTGAACCCTGCCAGCATCTGAGGACTAGCAATGAGATAAACTCCAGATGAACCCTCCGACCCCGAAGACCCATTTCAGTAGCTGTAAATTATCTGGAGAGTTTCTTCACTACCCAAGCTTACCAGCAGCCTTCACTCAACCCGGTGCACTCCTGCTACATTTGGGCCATAGCTTCCATCTTCCACAGACACTGCGACACATGCTTGTTGAGGATGACGGGAATTGTTGTCCAACATATCTGGAGGAGGCCAGGTTGGCAGAGGCCACTTTACACATGCTTAGTTTCCTTTAGTGAACCATGAAATGTATACACTGGAATAATTCCGAAGCCGAATTCTCACTTTGTTTCCTTACACCCAATAAGTAAATTCTGAAATTCTTAAGAGGCAGAAGAATTCAGTGGACTAAGGGGGGGGGGAGTAAATAAATGCAAACTATATATCAAAAAGAAATCATATGACATTCTTATATTCCAAAATTGCTTTGATATTCCAGTATGAAACCTAGCAGTCTCGGGGTTCTGTGTATTTTTCTCCCTTTGATTCTCCCCAGTATTTTCCCTTTGGAACTGGGATCTTGTACTCACTAGAGTACAGGCTAGTAATAATAGACAGTTGCTTGCGGAAAAGCTTTTGCATGTCAGAAATTACCGGATAGGACACAACATAATTTGGTTGTTGTCCCTGCTTGGTGACTGAGTTGTTGACTGGTATACTCTCTGATGCATATTCTTTTTTCATGATGCTACACAGTGGGACTTGAGAGGTACAAAATGAACAAGTGGAATCTGCAACGAAATGGTGCAGTGCAAAACACTGCTTTGCAAGATTCAGGGCAGCCATCTAATCATGCCCAGTCCACACTGGCCTATTTTGTTTAAGAGATACACCTCCCCCCCCCCGCCCCCCGCCTTGTGAATGGATGGTTCCATTTTGGCAATGAAAGGATAGGAGCTTGGAGCATTCATTCCGCTGTTAGTGTATGGGGTGAAAGCCATTACATGTCTAGAAAGAAAAAAGTCTTACGCTTCCCTGAATTGTCGGGAACTGTAAGACTTTCTTCTGTATGAACATGCATTGAGTGCACCCTAGAGGTCAGCGTTCCTGCCAAAGCATCACGACCTGAACAGCAGCTTCCTCGGCCACTCATACATTTCATGTGGTGTTGAATCAAATACTCCATGCAATCAGATTTGTTCTTCCTCAGTCCAAATTAACTAATGTTAATACCATCATCCAGTTCCACAAACAATAAAAATCTCAGTGAAATGCATAAGAATGATCATTCCTTAGAAAATATATTTTCCAATTCCACAATCTACATGATTTTCTTTTCTTTTTTTTTCATCATCTCCTCTAAATAAGTTGGCTGTAGAAAAGTCAAAATCATCCCTTTTTTGGGGGGGGGTCTTTTCCCTACAACTTTAACTCTTTTAGAACTTTGGTATTTTTCAAGAAATTGATCTTTGATCATTTCCCTGCTTTTTATGAAGGCCATTAGCTCATATTCAGATATTTTCTTTGCTTCATTTCTTCTTCCGCTATTTCTCCTTCTTGTATTTTATTATGTTATTTCAATTAAAGGATAGCTATTATTACTATTGTATTCATATCATGCTCTCTTTCCACTTGTGAGGCACCTAAAGTAGCTTGCATAAGAAGCCACCTCTCAATTTTATCTTCATAACAACCCTGTAAGGTAGGCTAGTCTGTGAGTCACCCAGTGAGCTTCATGATCAAGGGAGGCTAGAACCCAGACCTCCTGGGTCTGAGTCCAACACTCTAACCACTACACCACACTTCTCTATGCTTTCATGAATATATATTCAAGTGCATACATTAAGATAGGTAAAAAAATCAATTTAAATCAACTATTCTCAAATGGCTCAAATTTGGTTTCATTGCAACCTCAGTCACAAAGCAAAAATAGAGCAACAAGTGCACAAGTGTTAAATTGTTTTGTAGTCTGGCAGAGAGTGCAACTCGATGGCACAGCATGTGTGTTGTGCAAGGAAAGTCCTGGGTTCCATCTCTGACATCTCCAAGGAAAAGGATCCAGTGGAAAGTGGTAGGAAAAATCTCATTAAACCCTGAAGAGTAAGCATTACTGGACTAGAAGCACAATATTCTGGCCTATTCCAACCACTCCCCATTTCTTTCTTGGGGGAAAAATGCTACTTATTACACTGGAATCCTACTTTCTTGTCCCTTTCCTGATTTACCACATGATTTTATATAAAGAGCAAGTAATCACTTCTACTTCTAACATGTGAGACAAAGATTAACATGTATGAGCAGAAATTCAGAAATATTTAGACTTAAAAGAAAGGATTCACTATTTTCCCACTGTGTGATCTGCAAATGTTTCCTATTACAATCCTAGCAAAGAGAATTTACTTGTTAAATATAAATATCAACAAGCAGTGGTATGACCCCTTTTCAAAAGAACACAGTTTTGCTGCTTATGCGCTAGATTTTGACATTCTCCTCCTTTTGGGTGAAGCAATAAACACAGCCAATACCTGTTTATTCAGAAAGAACCAGGAATGGTTTGACACATTTGTTGGCTTCCCTGTAATTTGCAAATCATCATGTCATACACCGCTTTCTTCCAACAAATTGCTTAACACATCCACCCACATTACTAAGATGCCAAAAATCAATTTGGCAAGCATTCATTATACAGAAATCACATTTTTTTAAATAACACAGAAAGGTTATCAAAATAATCACAGCTATTAAAGAAGTCGAAATTGAATAAGGTGTGAGCGTACCGCAAGTAAGGCCCTTGGAATATGTGGCTGAGAGTTAGCGGAGGTTTTACTCAGCTCATGTCAAAGTATGCGAGAAGAGGTTTTGGTTCACCTGGAAATGGCACAAAAGGTCCAACTCTCTGCTACTTTCTCTCCTGGTTGCCATACAAGGAAAGGGAAATCAAAGTATGTATGAGCCATATTGCTTGCCAGGGCATTTCCACACTCAAGTCAGATTTGCTGGTGTTACCTTTAAAGTCCTAAGTGGCTTGGAACCGGGTTATTCAAAGGACTGCCAGCACCTACATGGACCTGTCCGGAAGCTATAGGTGCTCCTCACATGCCTGTAGGAAAGCTTCATCCCAAAGGCAAGGATAAGAGTCTTTTCGGTGGTGGTACCATCACTGCTGAATTCCCTTCCTTGGAACCAATATCTGGCTCGCTGTTTGATTGCTTTTAAACAGGACCTTGTGCCCTGATTGTTTGAGGTTGCTTTCAGCTGGAGCAGCCTTGAAGTGACGGCACTGATGCTGATCTGCCTCGGAAGAATGTTAATGGCCACTGCAGTTTTGCTGCTTTTTAAAATACAATTCGCTTTTGATGCATTCCTTCTGCAGAATACCAGAAGGAGCAAAGCACCTTGGGAAGCTCTTCTCTATCCCAGTTGGCAAATGGTGAATGCTGCCGGTGCCCAATACCTCCAGCAGACCGACAGCCGCCTCCTGTTGCTCCTTCCAGCAAAAGCAGAATTCAGCAACACAAGGCAAGCACACACATGCAAAAGCAAAACAGACTGAAGACATGGAACTTGGCCCTCAGCTACAGGGAGGCAGCCCTCTTTTTCAAGTATTTGCGAGCGACACCTGCAACATGCGGCACAATTATTCAGGGCGGCCACTTGAGCTTTGCCGAGAAAAGGACAAAGAGGAATATTCATGCTTGCATATGCTAATTTAAGGGGAAATAGACTGCCTCACCACAGCGGGGAAGACTGACTAGAACCCCGTCACTAAGTGACCCATGGACTTGCCTGGTTTCCATTCAGGAGCTAGACAATGACTGGCAACTTGGATGTTCTCCTACCTCATCATTCTTTGATCTGAAGCCAGAAGTCGGAGCGGACAGTCCAGCCAGAGGACAAACAGCCCTGACAGCTCCTCAGAGAGAGGATCGCTCCCCATTCTGGTCACACTAAGTATGATCCAAGCCAAAGAAGTGGGAGTTCAACCATCATTGCATATAAAATATATGCAGTATGTGTGCATCAAGACTGCCCCCCCACCACTCCTCCTGCTGCCCACATTATCTTCCTTGTCCACAAAATAATGTTCGGTTCCCCTCTTGCACCATCACTTGCCAGAGGAAGAAATACCGCTGGCCAAAATTGCACATTGTGCAATGCGCTGCAATTTTACCAAGCCTCCAGATTCCATTTCCTCTGAGATCACTTTTCATTTTGCCCACCTTTTCCAGTCCTCTGCAGCATTTCCATCAAATTCCAACTTACCCGCAGGCTTCAGCAGCACATTTTTTGTTTCACTTCTTACTTTCAGTTTCTCTTCTGGCAGCATGGGCTATTTCCCATTGCAACTTTTAGGAAAATGATGCCACAGGAGACTGAAGGATCGAACACATGGCAAATTCCATGTTAGGAGTCATTAGGAAAGGAATTCAGATTAAAGCTGCCAAGATTTTACTGTCCTTATACAAATCTAGGATGTGACTGCACTTAGAGTACTGTGCACAGTTCTGGTTTCTGCATCTGAAAAACAGATATGGTACAATTGGACAAGTGGGAAAAGGCAAGTATAATCAAGGAATTGGAGTAACTCTCCTATGAGAAAAGGTTGGAGCAGCTGAGATTAGTTAGCTTAGAAAAAACGCGAGTAAGGGGAGCCGTGATTGAGATGTACAGAATTGTGCATGGCATGGAGAAAGCAGAGAAGGAGACATCTTTCTCCTACTCTCGCAAAACTAGAATTTGAGGTCAGCCCATGAAGTTGCTTGGTGGGAGAGTCAGGACAGATGAAAGTCCTTCTTTGCACAGTGCATAGTTAAACTTGCTTCCATGAAGTGTAGTGATGGCCACCAATTTGAAGGGCTTTAAAATGGGTTGGACAAATTCATGGTGGAGTTGGCTATCCATAGCTACTAGCTCTATGCTACCTCTATGAGAGAGAAAAGGCAGCAGAAACGGAGCAAAGAAGGGGCAGCTTGGTCCATTTTGGACTACTTTCTCATCACTAGCATTCATTCATTCATTCATTCATTCATTCATTCATTCATTCATTTATTTATTTATTTAGGGAACTTCTTTATTTAGGGAACTTCTATGCCGCCCCATTCACCGAAGCCTCGGGCTGGCTCACAATTGCCCAGCTCTTAGTTGTACACTAGATCCAACAGGTTCTTCCCACGTAATCTGCAAGAAAACGGTTCCCCTTCCCAGATTCAGAACAATTCTTCGATCCCACCTTACTTTGTAGGCACATGAGGCTACAGAAAATTGGTGCTACATTAATGTACATGTTTGCCAAAAGAGCAAAGTATTCCTTCTCCCTTCTCATGATGCCTGAGCTGTCTGTTCTCATCAGCAAAGGAACCTGCAACCACAAACCCTACAAGGAGCATTTGGGCCCTGTTTCCAATTTCTGCAAAACAGTAAACTCACTTGTTTTTATTTCTTCGTTCAGTAAACATTTCTCTTTCTCAAATGGTAACTGCTGTTTATAGAGAATGGTAACAACACAGGACAGGGCTCAATGAGATTATAGTATTACTTCAACATTTCCAAACCATAATAGTTCTTTAAAGAAGAGAAAAGGGAAAAAAGAGAAAAAGAAAATCAACCGTTTTATGAGTGTTGCAAAAGGTTGGGCTGGGCAGGTTGAGTTTTGCAATGAATTGCTTAGACACGACTGCTCAGAAGTAAGAAGTGAGCTCTGCTGACTTCAATATGGAAAGATTGTGCTGGGTATCAGCACAAAGCTCTGAACTCAGATCAGGCTACATACAAATTCAGTCATACTTAGAGGTAGCTCGGCAGGTACAGATTCTCTTAAATCAATTCCATCTGTATTTCATGGATGGTCAGGTGTCTTTCCTTCTGTCATCCATTCATTGATGGAATAGGATTAGAAAGAAATGAGCATTTTTCTTCACCTGCACTAGGGGGCATTAGGGTTAGCGTAAATTTGTGCAGATCCCCTTTAAAAAGCAGTCCACAGATCCATGGAATTCACACAATTTGGAAACAGTTGACCTACTGCAGAATCTACAGGTCAGGTTTATAGAAATCCAAGTTCATTTGACTACATCAGTGGCAGACAACCTTTGGGGCCATGGAGGCATTAGAAAATTTGAGAAACAGTCCTGGGTACCAGCAAAAAAGGGCTGGTAAGGAAAGAAGCCTTCCTAAGGCACTCTGTACCAGGCAGGAGGCCCAGCACATTAGCAGTTCCTTTGAAAAACAGTTTTCAGCTCCAAAAGGAATCTTTCACAGCTACCCCAGCTCTTGTTTTGTGTATGTCATTTTGATGTAAGAGGAGTATGGCGTTTTGGTGGGCACCAAGAAAGGTGCTTGGGGATGCCTTGGTGCTTCCAGGTGCCCTCTTTCCTACCTCCAGTCTACCTGTGAAGGAACATAAACTTTTGCAAAAGATGGGCCTTCTTTAAGGGGGAATATCCTAATTGTGGGATACTGTTTCAGGTTTGTTTGCAACTCATGCAAGATGTTTGAATCCCTGAATGACAAACCTGGAAAAAAACAAAGAACCTTATGATGCTTCACTCAACTGCTGGGGCCTTTCTCTGAGTGCCAAACCCACAAGAGGCTTGGAGGATGGTAACCGGGGCAGGGCCTTTTCTGTGGACCGCCCCCCCCCCCCCAGTCTTTGGAACAACCTCACTGCTGTGGCCCACCTAGTCCAATTTGCCATCTTTCCAACACCAGGTCAAGACAGCCATCTATACAAAGGCCTTTAAAGATCCTGGTCAGCCATGGGCCTGAACAGATTATCCTGGTAATTTTTCTTGCCAGGTCTTTTTGACTGTATTTATTTTAAAACTATTTTAAATTAATTTTAACTCCTCTAACATTGCTGTTTTATGTTATTTGTATTGTATTTTATTATTTTGTTTCGATACCTTGTTGCCAACTGTCCAGAGACCTTCAGCTATGAGGCATTATAGAAATGAAATTATTATTAATAATAATCCTGGTGCCATAAAGACTAAAGACAAATCCAGTGCATGTTTAGACAGAAAAATGGCCGATATTCCAGCCAGGTGAGGGATAACTGGGTGGGGCATGCTGGGAGTTGTAGGCCTTTTTAGCTGGCTAAATTTGCACAGGATCATGCCCCACTGCATTTCTTTTGGCATACACTTTCATGGCCTATAGTCTTTTTCACTGCATGCATGGACTTTTATGGGGAGTTTCAGGTTATTTATACAATACATACAGGGTGGGAGAGTTTCATCAGGTGCCAGATAAAACACATGATATAAATCCATAGTCCTAATACAAGACTCTGAGGAAAGAATGAAACTCATTGATCATTTTAACTCAGTGTTCTCTGGTTCCAATCTCCAATGAAGTTTCTTCCCTTCACAGTGCCAACTTTGAGATCTGTGAAACAGTATGGTATAGTGGTTAAGAGCATGGGACTGGGACTCAGGCGATCTGGGTTCGAGTCCCTGCTCGGCCATGGAGCCAGCTGGGTGACTTTGGGCCACTCACAGACTCTCAGCCCAACCTACCTCACAGGGTTGTTGTTGTGGGGATAAGATGGAGGAGGAGAATGATGTAAGCTGCCTTGAGCCCTTGCAGGAAAATGGCAGGATATAAATCGAAATAAAATAAAATAAATAAAATACTGAGGCCTGATTGAGGTCTGAAATATCACTTATTTCTGAATTTTGCTCTTGTTGGTGTTAAATTAAATTTATGTCCATTTTTGCTGTTGTTGGTGTTAAACTAAATTTATGTCCATTTAGTTTTAACTGTAGAAACTGACCTGTTTGCCCTTGACAATTCGATTTTATTTATTTATTTAAGAGCTTGGTATACTGTAGAATAAATTTATCTCTAAGTAACTTCTTAGATTTTAGTCCTTTGTGTTCTAGTTCCCGAATCTGAATAGAGGGGAAGCATCCTCTTTGCACTGTGTATACCCACACTCCACCTTGAACAACTGGAATATTCAGCTAGCTAATTTCAGATCTGTACAAAATTCAGACCTCCTTTCCGCAATGTGTGCAAATTTGTGAAATTGATGCAATTTGTGCAAATTTGTGAAATTTGTGCAAATTGTGTAAAATGTGCATATTGCATTGCCTGTGCACAAAATGCATAGCAAAGTCCCAAACGGCACAAATGTCCCCAGGTTTTATTTCTCATTACACAAATCATAGCCCATTTTAAAAATTGTGCTTGGAATAAGTCTGTGCAGGTGCAGATTGACAGACTGAAATCCACAGAGACAAGTCAAGAAAATCCATCAACTTTTCACTGCTTCACAGAGTCATAAAATATCCTACGCCTCATGTATTTGAAGTATTCGACTATAGCACAGCTCCACCTAGAGGTCATGCAGTGGAAAAGCAGAAAAGAGTTCTTTTTAGGGCTGGGATCTCAGTGTGAAGGCAAAACCAAAAGTAGTTTCAGTAATGAACAGCCTTGTGTAGAAAAGTTCAAGCAGTGACTGATTTGTGAGTTCACCGCGAAAATGAAATGAAAACACTGACCCTAATGTGTGCTTAAGAAATTGGCAAATTCCATGCTAGACGTTATTAGCAAGGAGATTTTTAAAATTTAACTGCCAGGATTATAATATTATTAAAAAAAGTGCTGCTGTTGCAGAATATACAATATGCACAGTTCTTGTTGCCACATTTCAAAAGGGAGATTGTGGAGCTGGGAAAGATGCAGAAATTAGTGACTGAAATGATCAAAGGAGCAAAATAACTCCCCAGTGGGAATGGTTATGCTTGGAGCTTTCAAGCTTAGTACAGGGCTAACAAAGGGCACATGGCTTGCTGGGGCCTGCTGGAAGTTGCAGAATTTTTAAGCTTAGAGGTGCATAGCTGAGGGGAGACAAGAGAAACATTTATAAATGTTGCTGAATGTGGAAAGAGTACCTAGAGAAGCTTTTCTCCCATTCATAAGACTAGAACATGGGGTCACTCAATGACATTGAATGGTGAAAAATTCAGGACAGGTAACAGGAAGTATTCCTTCACACAACACACAGTTATAATGCACAGTCCAACTTATATTTTATTTATTTATTTATTTAAAACTTTTCTATCCTGTCCGTTCACAGATGTCTCGGGATGGTTTACTTTCTTAGCACTATACCACACTGGCTCTCTGCTTGTGAGCTTCCTTGAGACATCTGGTTGGCTATGGTAAAAAGCCAGACATTGGCCCAGAAGGACTGCAGGGAGCTGAGAAAGCCCGTATCCCTCTGGACTCAGAAGATATTGGGCATCCTACACAGAGAAGGAGGAGTCACCTCTATACTCTTCTGCTCTGTGAAGCAGTTCCATAGCCTGCTTTGGCTTTCTCCCTGCAGTGTCTTGAAGGAGGAGAAAAAACAGAGGAGGAATATCCTGGCAGCACCAGTCTCCTCTCCTGCTCCCCCCCCCCCGCCCCACCGAACATCCCTAAACCCTTTCTCCAAGGTTGCCCTTACAATCTCTGAGAAGCGGCTGGCAAGGTTCTTTCTGCACCAGCTCTGAGGTGGGGAAGCGGATCGAGTATTGATCCCTTGCTCTGAGCCTGGAGCAACTTTCTGATCCAAGAGATGGGAATCCAACTTATCCTGCAACTTATCCTGCCTAGAACCTGCCTAGCATCCATGGGATTTCTCTTACGTGACCATACAGCAGAGCGATTTCAAATGTAGCACTTTAACATCACCTTGCTGTACAAAGAACCGTAGCTGCTTGTTCGGCGATGCCCTGTGGCCAGAAAAGAGAAGGGCTTGAAAAGAACCACATGCCTGGCAGCAGGTAACGCAGTTCAATGTTCATCTGTGACATTGCAGAGATCCACTGAATGGGAATATGTCTGTTTTATCTCCACACTCTGCTGATGTGGCCTTTATTATTTCTGACAAGACAGGAGGTTTTGAGGGACATTAATCCTAACTCAATAATTCTCAGGTGCTTTATCCTGTCTGAAAGGCTACCAGTCCCCAAAGAGCCATCATGGTTTCTTACCCTTTTGCTCTGACTCTCTGGGACTGATCAGCGCCACACTCTTTGCAGACTCTACTGTGGGACCTATTTGTCATATTTCTCACACAGAGTTCTTTCAATGGAGGCAAAGTAGATAGACAAATGATTACTCTCCAGGCAAGGATATGAAGCACAGGCAGAATTGCGTGCGTGCGTGTGTGATGCGAATAAAAATGGAAGTGAGTCTGGAACAATTACGCGTGCTGTGCTCTTCCTCCGGAGTGCAACAGGAACTGCTTTCTAGCAGCTCAGGAGGCTGATGCACACAAATCCTCTAGGAAATGCTGGAGTCTAATCTGCTGGCCTTTTTGCAGAGGCCATGAAAGGTGGCGGAGATTCGGTCATCTCACATGATACAGCTCTAACTCTGTCGATGTCTGGACCATGTCATTTGATTGGAGCCTGGCCATAAATACCACTCACTAAGCAGCACTTTTGCATGTCATGCCTTTATCACACAGTACGATACTGTTTCCTCAATATAATACCATGTTGTATTTCCCACTATTCCCTGTAGCTTTTAGGTCAGTGTTCAGAAAGCTTTCAGGCCTTGGAGTTTCATAAAATCAAATAGATTTTCAAATGCTAATGAAAGAGGTAAAGAAGGGCACCAGATGTCTGGAACTGAGCTGAAAAGCACAGAAATTATCTGCAGGAGAGTCTTCGTCTTTAATGTGTAACACAGAGTAATATATATATATATATATATATATATATATATATATATATGAGTACAATATGAGTGCTGCTCATTGGTTCTCAGTTATGCTGCTCTGTTTTCTCTTCCTTATTCAGCTGTGTTTACTCTCTCCAATTGCTTCTCTTTCCCAGTATTGGTTCAGTTCCTGAATGATGGCATTTGGCTCACTCCTGACATAAAGCATATCCAGACAGAGAGTTTCTGAGGCTCCCAATCAAAAGATACTGCATTGCTATTCCATCTTTTCCCCCTTAATTGATTTACTCCAAAGAAGAAGACAATGACAAAGATGAAGTGCAGACTGCACTGAATGCTCATTTCCTTGGGAATAAATTCCATTAAACTGAATGGGAATTTCTTCTGAGACATTAGTTACAACAGTTTCTTTGACTTCCAGTTTGCCACTAGGCCTGACTGAAAGTATTGGTCATGGCATTTTAAGTCTAGGATTGGGCCCTAAATATAGGTATTAAGATTAGGCCCTAAATATTTTAGGAGCCTATGAACTGATAGAAAGAGCTTGTAAAGCAACTTTCTGTGTTGTTTCTTTGCTAGAAGGAGCCAGCGTGTTCCCTCATGTAATGCCACTCTTTTCTCAGTGGATTGGCTACCAGTGCATCTCCAAACCCAGATTCCAAGTGCTGGTATTGATGATTAAGATACTAAACTGTTTGCACCAGACTACCTTAAGGGCCCACTTCCCCACTAGGTCCCTGCTTATCACCTAAGATCTTCATTGCTCATCTGCCCTATCACTAAAATAGGGTTGGCTTGAGGAGCAAAGAAACAGGGCTTTCTCTGTGGTGGTCCCATGCTTATGGTGGCCATTTGACATTCACTCAGCTCCTTTAAGGGTGAAAACAAACATTTCTTTAAAACTGTATCTAGCTGCTATGCCTATTTTTCACCGTATGCCAGAGGAGGCATTGAGGGAAGAGCAGATTCAGTTAGGGACTCTAGCATGGCAGGTATGTGCACTTTAAGATCTGCTCTGGAGGTTCTGCACCTACTCTAGACTAAGATACAGATTTAATGTTTGGCTTGGCCCTGTCAGAGCTCTAAATACTCTTCTTACTGCTGCCTTTCCTAAAGAGAACTGATGGTTGAATGTTGCCAGGCAATTGCCTTGTACCCCTTTGTAGCATCCACTGTGCAGGCATGTGATCTACCTAATGTGCTGTCCTTTCTTTCATTTTGTGTGCATTGTCTTGAGAGTTCTTGGTTCTTAAAGGGGGGTTTCTGGATACCTGGAACCAATGATATTTCCCTACCTAGACCAGCATTGTGTATTTGACTTCACTCTGGGGTTTTCCAGGTCTACAGATCTTTTCCATCACTTCCGGCCCGGAGATGTCCGGGAGGTTTTCATGCAAAGCACTGAACATCAGAAGCTGCCTTATACAGAGTCAGACCATAGGTCTGCCTAGCCCAGTATTGCCAGCATGGACTGGCAGGACTGCTCCAGAGTTTCAGGAAGGATCCCTTCCTGGATTTACTTGAAGATGACCAGGATCGAACCAAGGAGCTTCTTCAAGCAACACAGATGCACCTCCCACTGAGCCGTAGTCCTTCCCCATGACCCAAAATGTCAGGCACGGCTTCCCTCAGAAATGAACAGGAGGTAAATTCAGCCAATGGGAATAAAGCAAGCAAGGACACATCTGTTGCTAGGGTGCTGAAGGCAGTAGTGACTGAAAGCTGGAAGTGGCTACTTCTATAGCTATTCTTGCTAGGAGACTCTATGGTGTTCCCATACCTACAATAGTAAAATAGCAGTCTGGATGACCAGAGAAGTGAGGTGTGAAAACCTTAAAAAAGAGTCCTTAAAAACTAATCCTACCATTTATTTATTTAAAACTTTTATATGCTGTCCCTTATGCATGGCACCTCAGGATGGCTTACAATCATTAAAAATAAAACTCCCACATCCATATAAAGGTAAAGGTAAAGGTTTCCCCATGGCATTAAAGTCCAATCATGCCTGACTCTAGGGGGTGGTACTCATCTCTGTTTCCTAGCCGAGGGAGCCAGCATTTGTCCGTGGACAGTCTCCGTGGTCATGTGGCCAGCATGACTAAACACCGAGGTGCACGGAACGCTGTTACCTTCCCACCGAAGTGGTACCTTTTTTATCTACTTGCATTTGCATGCTTTCAAACTGCAAGGTTGGCAGGAGCTGGGCTGGAGCAGCGGGAACTCACCCCGTTGTGCAGATTCGAACTGGCGACCTTTCGACCAGCCCAGCAGCACAGCAGTTTAAACCACTGCACCACCTGCATCCCTTCATATCAATATAATAAATAACAAATAACCAAAATATAGATTAAATAAGTTAAATAAACATGCAGGAACTCTGGAACTGGGTCTGGATAACACAACACACCCACAATGGTAAGATTTCACCATGTCTCGGGTGGTGCGAAGCTGCCCACTGTCTGTGTCCCACTTCAGAAACATTTATGAGTACTTTCCTACTTGGATTTGGACTTTACACAGGTTGATTTCATGGCAGACAAAATGATTTTTATTTATTTATTTATTTCATTTCTATACTGCCCATAGCCAATGCTCTCTCAGTGGTTTATGACAAAGTAAGTATGAGGCAAGAACTGAAGTGATATTCGATCATAACCTCACGTTTGCTCCAGTAGTAAAACAAACAGTGGCTAACTCTGCCTCCATTTCAATATTTGTGTTTGTAGAACAACGCATTGTGCAGTTCTTTTCATTTGTCACAACAGATATGCAAAATTTCCCCTGCCCCCAAAGTTTATGTTTCTGTGGCAGGAAAGTCACTCTTCCAGTACTTAAACCATGATCTTTGGTTATTCTGTGTGTTTCTCTGTATACAAGAGACAGAAAGAAATCTCCTCCACCTGTTATATCAGAATGATTATCATGAGTGCTCTGTGCAACATACTAATGTTAGAGGCAAGATTAGAACTACTTTGTATATTATAGTTTTACTATTTTAAAAGGTTCTCCACAAGCAGAATGTATAGCAAGAGTGCTAGCAATGTATTGCCAAAGGCTGAAACCATTCGCATGGAGGAAGCATGGGAAACCTCTTTCAGTCCAAGGGCACATTCACTTTTGGAGCAAGTGGCCGGAGCTCCAGTGCAGTGGTGGATGCGCTCAAAAGTCCAGGTTTGGGGCCTGGATATCCAAAGGAGCATCTCCTCCTGTATACACCTCTCCCTTAGAGCAGTGGTGGTGAACCTATGGCACGTGTGCCGTAGTGGCATGCAGAGCCCCCTCTGTCAGCACGGGAGCCGAGTTCCCTCAGCATCGCCCCAGAAGCCGGACATTGGATAACAGCGTGCATAGGGGCCATGCGCATGCTCGGAAAGGAGCAGCGGCGTCAGGCGAAGACGTCACAAGCTACAACTCATTAGCCGCGACTCGTCCGAGCCTTCGCATGGCTGGTCAGTGCGCTGCCACACACACACAGTATTTATTTATTTAGCAAATTTCTATGCCGCCCCATTTGCCGAAGCCTCGGGGCGGCTCACAAATCTATCAACTAAAATATTGTACAATAAAAATATAAAACAAGTTAACAATATAAAATAAGTCGCCCTGGCCGAAGAATAAAAAATAAATAGTATTAACAGTTAAAATGAGGTTTGAATAAAAAGGTCTTCGCCTGGCGCCAAAAAACAAGTAACGACGGCGCCAGGCAGACCTCTCTGGGGAGCGCATTTCATAGATTGGGTGCCACCGCAGAGAAAGCCCTCCTCCGGGTACTCACCCTCCTAATATCATTCACAGAGGGTTCCCAGAGAAGGGCCTCTCCCACAGATCTCAGGGGGCGGGCGGGCATATATGGACGTAAGCGCTCCTTCAGGTAACCAGTATATATGTGCTTGGACTGGCTGTGAGTTTTAATACATTCATTTTTATTAACACAAGATTTTAGCTTTGAGTTTTCTTATGTATGAGTTGTTTTTTCTAAACTAAAACCTCAGTATTCAGGTTTTATTGCAGTGTTTGCACTTTGTGATAAATAAGTGAGTTTTGGGTTGCAGTTTGGGCACTCGGTCTCTAAAAGGTTTGCCATCACTGTCTAAGATCGTCTAAGGAGGTCTTTGTGAGCCACCTTTAAAGGAAGTAGAGAGGGCGGCTGCAAGGAGAAGGGACTTCTCAGCTCTGCCCCCCCCCCTTTATGAAATCAACTCCTCAAGGAGATACGTGTGGTGCTGTTGTTATATATGTTATGGCAGCAGGTTAAAACCTTTTTATTTTCATGCCTTTTAAACTGTTGAATATATTGTCTAGTTTTATACTGATTTTTAAGATTGTTATTGGTATCCATGGAAGAGTTGTATAATTAATTGTTATTATTATGTATTGTTTTGCTTACTATTGATTTGTATATAGGGCCACAAGGATGGTGGCTGGATTTCAGGGAAAGCCATATGAGGCGAGACTGAAGGAACTGGGTCTTTTCAGCCTGGAGAAGAGGAGACTCCAAGGGGATCTGTTGGCGACATACAGGTATATGAGGGGGGTGTCACACAGAGGTGGGTAGAGACCTGTTCTCCCCTGCAGAGAAAGGCAGGATGCGTTCCAACAGAGCAAAGCTCAGGGAACCCAGTTTCAATTTAGATGTCAGGAAGTTAGGAGGGTATGGAATGGACTTGAAGGGCTTGAATGGGGTTGAAGCCCCATCAGTGAGGGTGTTCAAGGATAGGCTAGACATGCACATGGTAGACATGTCATGAGCAGAGCTGTCTAGAGCCGGGGGTCAGACTAGATGTCCCGGGAGACCCCTTCTGACTCGCTCTTTTTCTATGTTTCTATCTGCCTGTTGAATTTTATTGACAGGTGTGTTTGTTCTGAATCTATTTTTAAATTGAATGTATAAATTACATGTTGCTTTTAATAGGATTTTGTACACCATTCTGAAAGCATTGCACTAATTGTGCATTGTGCTATAGAAATACCTAAATAAATAAATAAAAGCCAAAGGGGTTCAAGCAATTACAAAATGTCAGCACATTGTCACTTACAGCTGCTGCCAGTAGCTCTTCTTCAGGTGAGGCATGTCAACCTTTCAGAATGTGAAAAAAACAGCAAAAAAGCTGGAAATCTGCCCAGCAGCAGGTGTGGGGAAAGGTGGGGCCATCTGGGAAACCCTACAATGCTAGATTTAACTCTTAGCCTGCAGTTACTCAACCTTATGAAAAGCACATTTAAAGGTCAACAAAAGTAAAATCAGCAAAGCTACTCTCTTGTCTCCTTGCTGGAAGCTCTGCCTTTTTACCTGAATTTTCACAATACTTCAGCCATTTATACTTCCCCCACCCCACAATAATTCAAGGTGACTTAGAAGATGATGAAAAATCAGAAGGACCATCAAAAGAAAACAAAGCTAAAGAATTGCTTGTACAGCCTTAAATAGCATCATTCAAAGAAAATCTCATGAGAGCAAAAACAAAATTGAATCAGACAATTCGTTCTTCATTTCAGATTGCTCTTTGCACAGTTTGTGCTCCTTCTCTGGGGCTCTGGAGATTACATAATTGATTTTCCATGGTTTCCCTTCTACTCCAAGTGGCAGACACAAAGCTGCTGTTGCATGTGGACCAAATATTCTGTTATCCAGGACTCAAGGAGTATTCCACAATGCAGAAGCTTTCCCCAACCCGGTGCATTCCAAAGCTGTTGGACTACAATGCCCAGCATGGCTGGTTGTGGGATACTGGGAGTTGCTTTTCAACACATCAGGAGGGCATCACTTTGGGGAAGGCTATGCTAAAGGATTTACCTGGCAAATGAACCAGACAGAGGTGGCTGGTGTTTACCTCTACACTGACATGCACTCTCTTAAACCCTGGGCTGCCATATGGAATTGTGCTGACACCCCACAGCTCATGGCACAATGGCGCCACACTGGAGCCACAGTAACCGCCATATGCTACTGAAATGCAGTAAACGTCTCACCATAACTACTCTATTAAATCGATGCCTTGCAAATGTACATTAGGCAACCAAAATAAGTGTCCTACTGTACCAGCCCCCTTTTGCTATTTTATTTTATTTCATTTCATTTCATTCATTTGCTGTATTCCACATGCAGCAACTGTTTTATTTCTAAACCGGAGGTGGGAGGCTATGAGGTGAGCAACCAAACTTGGAAATATTTAGTCTTTGGAAGATAGATAAATGGAAGATGTCAGCTTAAATACATATTTCTCCCACATGTGTCAATATTTGTCAAAGTCACATTATACATTTAAAGAATCTGTGTTGCAAAAATGCGTTCCTTAAAAGGTATCATAGCACAAATGTCTTGTCGTCCAAAGTCGTCTTTCTTTCAGACTTGAGTCTTACAACTGGTCAAAATCAGGCTTATAAACCAGCAAATCCTGTAAGCCTTCCCAATTCCTCTGGAGCAGCTTTTCTCCTCTTCCTTCCACCCTGATATACTACACATAAAGCACGATCTGAAAAAAAAAAAACCAAAAACTGGCTGTAATATCTGAGTGATTTAGGGAAGGACAGACATTTTCCAGTGTGTGTCAATTTTGCATTCATAAGCCTATTCCATCTCATTCCTACATAAGTTTGTATTTTTCCCCTTTTTTTAAAAAAGTGAGGGGCAGGATGTGGTTAGGCACTCCCATTAATGTAAATTAGTGTCAGGGAGTGCTTATTGCTCTTGTGCTAGTGTAAGGGAGCTCTAGTGCAACAGCAATAGCACCAGCTGGCGTGACAGGATTCCCCAGAAAACCCATCCTGTGAGCAAACGCCATTGACATGGAATCAGTGGTCACTTATACCAGAGCAATGTAATTTATGTTATGGGTAGCACTGAATTGGATACTACCCATAAAAACAGATTTTAAATTTGTATTATACATTTTACGTGCAGTTTATTATGATGCCTTTTTAGTTTCAGTTCAGGTTTGGAGGTGAGAACTATATTGCAAAATTTGGAAAAATGCCCAACCTGGAGGAAAATTGTGTTCCAAGCCATGATTTAGTCGAGGAAGCATGAATCACATCAGTCCACTTTAAAATATGGACCAAACAAACCACTGAGCATTCCTAATTACATCTAATTCCAGCCTGAACTTAGCTTTGAATGAGCACATATCAGGTCCTTCTCCTTCAGTGCTGTGTCCCAAATAGTATCTTTATTTGTTGCAGGGAGGTCCCCCCTCCCTGGCAGATTGGTCCATGCTCTGGAAAACATTTTCATAGCACAATAAAAGGGGGGAAAAGGGAGAGGAGGACGGGATAGGGTCATTATCTCTCTACACACCCTCCCTAGCTTACATTTGTCAACCATAATTTATGTCCCTGCATAATTCATTGCTTAAAATAAATACTGATACCCCAGAGAAAAGCTCTGTGCAGGATTTGTACAGTTAAAACAAAAACAAGCCTCCAGAAAGTCACCCCAAAGTGCCAAGTAAATGGAAGTTGTGGTTAACTTCAGCTCTCGTCTTATTAGCATTCTCTGGGAGTACAGTAAAACAGGCGTAGCCCCCCCCCCCCCCCGCCGCACCCGGGCCCAGTCTCTTTTACTAGCCTCTATTGTGTCTGTTGAACTGCTGCTCTGTCTTTAGTACAATCTCTTGCAATCGAAATCTTCTATTAAAACCACCTGTAGGGCTTTGTCAGCCGAGGCAAGTGCTGTCAAGCAACCGAGCTGCTTAAGCCAATACAAGTCATTAGGAAGAGGGTGAATTAGAGAGCTTGACGTTGCCAATAGGAGCTATCTATGATCAATTGATACCTTCCTCAGATAAAGTGGGGCTCTGCAGACGACACCGGTTCCCCCGCCACTCCCCACACCCTCCTGCCTCATCCACCCAGGCCTCAAGCACTGGATCCAATTAGAAGTGAGGAATACCAGGCCCAAACTTGTGCTGAAAGGCCATCAGTAGGCCTATCCATTAATAACTCTCCAGTGCGCTGTACATTGTAATTGTCAGGCTGCAATTTACAGTAATCCTCCAATGCAAAAAGAGAGAGGGAGAGAAGGGGGGGAACCCCTTAAAGAGCTGCAGCTGATTTGAAATTCATACAACCAGTTGAAAGAGAGAAAAACAAGATGCACGGGTTAAAAGGCCAAGCCATGCAAGTGTGTGCGTTGAGTGACAGACATTTTAGTACTAGCAGGGGACCATATTTTAAAAGGTCACTGAAAACTTTTGGCTTGGGCCCTCCTGACAAACAATGAACTTTCCATATATTTATTTGCCATCTCTTTTGTTTTTACAGCGAGCAGAATAAATGAGTTACATGACGTTGCCGGGGCCTGCACATTGTCAGCACAGGTTATAAGTCATTATTAAACGCCATCAAATCAGACCCAACCCGGTCTAGGCAACGAGACTAAAAGTTATTTGCATTCCTTCTGTCATAAAAAATCATATCCCCTTACCCCAAGACTTTCGTTTCTTTATTAAATGCAGCCACCAGAGTATTTCAGGTCTGGCAACGTGAGTGCAGGAAACCTTACTCTGTATAACTCAGTGTAGCAGCTTAGAACCGATTCCACTAAAATGTCCCAGTTGAGTGTATCTGGGCACTCAATCAAGAAACACATATTACTTTTAAATAAGATTAGCCTTTCTATTTTGCTGCTTAAGTTAAAACTTTTCATGTCATTCTCTGGCTTTATGTAAACTCCAGCCTCTTTTCTGGATCCCCCCCCCTTTTTTTTGTTGGGGGGCAGGAGCGGGAATGAACTGTGCAAAATTAAAAACCTCAGGCTCAAGGTGTCTTAACAGACATCACTTAATAGCAGGATAGGCCGCTCAGTGACAGTCAAGTGCCATTAAGTAAGATGAATTTCCCTTGTGCTCCTCTGGGTTTGTAATTATGCAGGAGCCGTTAAGTGCTTTTTCCTTATGATGGCAAAAGCGGCATCTGCAAGACAAGGACTTAAATGACCTCCCCCAGCCCCCTTTCCCTCCTTCAATTCTCAGGTGAATGTAATAATTGTTTTGTAGAACTGTGTCCTTCACAGTCCTTTTATATCCCACAAAACCAACCTAGTCAGCCACATGGGCAGGGGTCTCACACTTGACTGTGCAGACCTAAGAAAGCACGTTATTTAGGGAACGTTTGTTCTTCTCGGGTGGCCTTCTCTGCACCTTTTGCAATCCCATGAGGTGGCCCTGGTTCTAGTTCCCCTTTACACTTTGCACGTAAAAACAGAGGCATGTCGGAATTACCACAGATTCTTAGCTGACTCCCGCCTCATACTCCATAGCCATTTCACTCATAGTGAAGGCTTAACTCCAGCAGCTGTGTGTTGTATTCATTTATCCTGCAACAGCCTCTCCTCCACTGATTTGAAAACTGACAGGAGCACATTTTGTCAGGTTCAAGATATCTTAAGTGCAAAATAAACCTCACCACTTCCAAAGATAGGTTTTCACTTGCTGACAAAAGGAGGCCAACTATGTTTTTGATAGCTTTGCTAGGCAATACTTTCCATATAGCGGACCTGCACTGCTCTCTCACCTTAGTAAGCAGAGGATCCATATAGTGACTGCCTTTAATGGGACACTTCCTATTCTCTGTTCCATTTACACTGGCATATGCCTCTGCTAAACTGTGCAAAAGGAATGAAGAGCTCCTAACGTAAGCACCAAAACAAGCAGAAATGCTCATTTCCAGATCAGCAGAGTTTCCTCCTGCAAGCTCTGTTGATAGGCCCTGCTCCCAAAACAAGTGTTAAGAATGCAAGAAAAGCCCTGCTGGATCAGACCAGAGGTCCATCTAGTCCAGCACTCCTTACACATAGTGGAAAACCAGCTGGCCACAAGCTTTCTCAAGCAAGATGGGTGCAAGACCTCCACCTGCCCAAGCTCCTCAGCAATTGGTGTGTGCAGGCCTGCTGCCTCTGGCAGCACATAGCCAGCAATGCTAGTAGATTCTCCTTGAATCTGTCCACTCCCCTTTTGAAGCCATCCTATGTGGTGGCCATCACCACTAGCCATGGCAGTGAATTCCATAGTTTAACTACGATACATTGTGTGAAGTAGTACTTCCTTTTGTCTGACCCAATTCTGCCACCAATCATCTTCATGGGATGACCCGGGGTTCAAGTGCTATGGGAGAGGGAGAAAAATGCCTTGCTCTCCACTTTTTCCATACCGTGCATAATTTTGTAAACTTCTATCAGGTCTCCCCTTACTCATAATTTTTCTAAGCTAAATAGTCCCAGTTGTAGCTACTCCTCATAGTGGAGTTGCTCCAGTCACCTAATCATTTCTGTTGCTGTTCTCTGCAATTTTTCCAACTCAATAATGTCCTTTTTCAGGTAAGGTGATTAGAACTGTGCACAGTATATGAAGTGCAGGCACATCAAAGATTTGCATAAAGGGAGTATGATTTTGGCAGTTCTATTTTCTATTCTTTCCTTAATTATACCTAACATGGAGTTGGCCTCTTTCACAGCACCTGCACATCGGTTCAACATTTTCATCAGGCTCTCCATCACAACCCCAAAGTCGCTTTCTTGATCAGTCACTGCTAGCTCAAATCTCATCAGCCTATACTGATTTTTTTGCCCCAGTAGATGCATTTGCAATATATTTCCACTTGATTCTGTTTTTTGCAGGACCCTTTTGTGCCTCTGGTGTTAGCAGTGTGTTTGCTATCATGAAGACAGTACAGGATATTACCCCATATGGTTATAAACACTAACACTACAAGGTATGGATTGCCACAATAAAGCAGTTGAGGATAACGTGTGGGTAGTATGTTGGAAGCTGAAAGCTTGAAACCGTGGATGGACAATCTGAAGTTCTCAGCCTAATTTTGAAAGCCCTTTACAAGCAAACAGTTCATACCCCTAGCAAGAGTGTTTTGTTCTCCTGAATTCAGAGAAAAGAGGAGAGAGGGATGGGGTGCCAGGAGGAAAGAGAACAGATGTTGTCCTGCTTACTTTTTGCACCTGCCTCACCCACAACTGGATTAGGCTCAAAGGAATGCAGCCCTCTATGGAGAAGTTTTCATGCCTCTGCACTCAGTAAAGTGGCCAGGCTCACAAAGTGTGTGCTCCAGCTCTTTGCTAGGAATCCTTGGAGCTGCCTCCAAGCCCTGACCAAGCAAGATGAGATGGGATGCAAACTAGTTCTGCAGACCAGTCAAGGGTAAGAAACTGGCAGCTCCTCCGGGCTTCTGGGTGCACTTGAAAAATGCCAGGTAGGATGGCTCAGCTTCCTACTTTATTGAGGACAGTCCTATATTTGAAGGGCTGCAAGATGACAGCCTATTATTTCAAGGTGCCCTCAATTTGGGGGGTTGTCAAGTCCAAGTCGAGCTTAAAGAAAAAGAACCATAAGGAAGGAGAGACCTTGATGTTGTCCATCAACATTTTGCATCTGGATAACAGGAAGAGCACACCTAGAGTTCACCGTGGCACAGTCTTTACTCCAACAATGAGATGTATTATAGTATTATTAAAATAAGTCATCATTTCCAAATTTGCATTAATCCCTATAAATTAGCATATGCAAATCTTGCACAAATGTACACCATCTTTTACTTTTTTTGGTGTTGTGTTTTCCCTTTTTCTTTGTGATGCATATGTGGTCGTCCTGGTGTAGCAAGACATGAGAGTTTGAGAACATCACTTAATGACTGCATATAAATCCATGTTGCACACAGGGATCCCTGGATTGGGACCACATCAGCAAATGGTTGGTGTGTGTGCATGTGCATAAGAGAGACACCTTGTATCTAGCACTGAAATCTAACATGGGGGTGCTGGTAACACCTGCTCGAGAGGTGGAGTGTGGTTTATTCCAGAGGCTTGCTGGCAAAATTAACCATGAAGACTATTTTATCAGCAGGCAAGATTCTCACTAGGGATGTATGAGAATTTTGTTTTGGATCTTCTTAACTTCAGGTTTGATGTATTTGCAGCTGTAACAAAAACGGGATAGCTCTTTTCCGGAAAAACTCACAAGTTCTCTAAATTCAATTTGCATTTCAAAAGTATACCTCAAAACGTTATTTAAAAACCCGTTAGAAGTTCATTTTTTAGAAAATGTTTTTAGCCTTTGAGGGAAAGTGCAGCTTTTGAACACACATTTTAACAAAAGTGCACACTTTTCAGTTCAAAAATAAAAAAAAAAGTTTGGGAATGGGAATGAAATGAACCAAAGCCAAAGGAGAAAATAGGAGAATCTCAACTACCTCAAAGCTTTGTTGTTGTTAGTCATGAAGTCATGCCCGACCCATCGTGACCCCATGGACAACATTCCTCCAGGCTCTCCTGTCTTCCACTATCCCTTGGAGTCCCCCCAAGCTCATGCACATTGCCCCAGTGACTCCATCCAGCCACCTCATCCTCTGCCGTCCCCTTTTCCTTTTTCCGTCAATTGTTCCCAGCATCAGGGTCTTCTCCAGGGAGTCCTTCCTTCTCATTAGGTGGCCAAAGTATTGGAGTTTCATCTTCAGTATCTGGCCTTCTAAAGAGCAGTCAGGGTTGATCTCCTCTCGGACTGACTGGTTTGATCTCCTTGCAGTTCCAAGGGACTCGCAGGAGTCTCCTCCAGCACCACAATTCAAAGGCCTCAATTCTTCACAGATCCCCAATTCTCAAGGCCAGCAACACTCAGAACTTTTAACAGTGAAAGAAGATTTGGGGATCAGCACTCCATCATTAAAACACAGACTGAAATTTTGCTGCTTTTAAAATAGAAACTGTAAGTTAAGAAGCTGGTCGCTGAGTAATAATATCTGCAGAATTTCTCATACAAACTTCTAATTCATTACATTAAGGATCATTATATGCCATTAGTGAGCAAATCCCAGTGAAAACCTTTCAAAGACTAATCATGCTGTATGAATCCAGCCTCAATCTTTGCCATAAGCTGACATAAAACTGCTTTTTTGTGGGAGAAAGAACTGAAAAAGCAATTCATAAACACACTTCATAACCAATCTCTGCAATAACTCACCACCATCACAACTCTGTTTAAAAGGCACGAAGTCAGAATTCATCACCTATGATGAATAGAATTTCATTAGTCTCTGTGTGTGCATGTGTGAGAGTGAGTATTCATAAAAGGGTTGCACACAGTTCCACTTCCTGTCTTTGAATAACTTGCAATAGAAGATTCAAGGAAGCATCATTTTATTCATTTCTGAAATGGGTTTGGGGAGGACCCACAGCTCTTTAGCAGAAAATGTTTTGTGTACAGGTCAGGCTTCTCTAGTTGAACAGATCCAATATCTGGTGATGCGAAAGAGCTCCAGGACAGGTCAGAAAATGTTTCTCCAACGTTGCAGTCCATTCTCAGTCTAAAAAATCAAGAGAGGCTCTTTATACATAGGCAGGATGGAGAAATTCAGAGGACTTTATGGGTATGGAGCTATATATTTTAGTGATGGCACCCCGTGTGAGAACCCCAGACTCAGAAAAGTTTCCTGCCATCTCCTTTCTGGTCCTTTCATTGCCGGATGAAAACTTTAAAATTCTCCCATTTTAAGCAGGCATGGCTGGTCACGAGGGTAAGCAGGGCACAGAACCACTGTTGCTTCTTTATCTTTTGTCTCCCTCATTCTGTTTCATATTACCAGGAATTATGGTTGCCGACAGTCTGTGCTTGTTTTGCTTGGCAGGGCTGCACAGAAATTTTAAGCAATTGCGCATGCTTTCTGCATAGTCCAGCCAATCAAGTTCAACTTTGAAATGGATGGAACAGCACCACTATATTGCTGTTACCCTTACTATTTCGTTTTTTGTGGGGGATGTGGATTCTGATCCTAAAGGCTCTTATTTTTCTGGGCAATGGGAGATGTTCCTGAAAGCGAGAATGTAACTTTAAAGGAGTGATTCTGTCTGATTGTGTAAGACAGGCAGTGGAGTTTGTGTGATCGAGTTAAGTGCAAACTGATTGGCAGACATGTACTCCATACTTTTGTAATGGGTTGTTGTGGAGTTCCCGCAAAGGGGTTTCCACGTTGTGAGTCTGAGAACATTATGGAGACATGGAATGAAGTGAATTTTGAACGGATTTTTTTGGAACTTATTGGCCAGAATTGTTTCTGAGTCATATTGCCCTTTACTGAAATGCATAAATTATTGTACTGTGCTGTTTCTGCTACTTCCAAGTAGAGATGCTGGTATTTTGTGTCAGATTCAATAATTTTGTACATTATTTGCAAGTTAATCATTACCTGGCTTAGCTTTTCTTCTTCTCTTCAATGATAAGGTGCCTCTACCCTATATGTAGTATGAGGGTCCATTAATAAACATAAGAAAAACCATGCAGTGCTGTACTCTGATCACATGGCAACAAGCCAGCTGCCTACCAGATCGCTCAAGCAGGATGGGTACAAGAGTTCTACCTACTCAAGCTCCTCAGCACAGGCATGCTGCCTCTGATAATGGAAGCAGCACATAGAGTTTGGTTTCAGATTTTTAAAAGATCATCATGCTCAAAATTGTTCAGTGCACTGAATATCTACTGTTTTACTTTTCATTTCAATAGAGAAGGAATTATTTCTTAGGCAAGTATAATTGGCCTCAACTGAATATATAAAAGGGGATCAAGAAAGAGATGTATTAAGACTTGTTCCTCACAATATCCTTATTGTATGGAGTGAAACATACTGACTTGGGTTTAACCTTTTTAGCCAACTTCAGTCTGGTTTTCAGAGGATGATAGTGGCATTAAAGAGAGGGGCTGCATCTCAGTGGTGAAGCAAATACTTTTCACACAGAAGGTTATATTCCTGATATCTTTAGGTGGAGCTGGAAAAATTCCTGACCAAAACTTTGGAGATCCATTGCCAGTCTGTGTGCCCCTTTTGAATGGGTCCTACACCTTCTTTTCTGCATTGTGGCTCTGAGGGAATCATCAATCGATGATACTAAAGGATGCCCCCCATCCCCACTGTTTTGCAGTCCTTACTTTAAAATCACTTGATTATGGCCAAGTGTAGATGTGATGTTTGGTGGAGAAGCCTCACTGATCTACACAGGAGTGTGACTGCACCTGTACTGCCCAAGCACCTCAATGGTATTGGGAAACCAGGACTCAGAAAGTGCAGCTGCTGTATTCTTAAATAAGAATGGAGATGTCCTTTTTAACTACTTGTCACAGTGTTTGTTTTAAGGTAAGGATTTTTGTATTCCAGGTTTTTTGAAGGAAGAAACCAATTTTTAAAAAGTAATTAATAGTTGCTAAATCATGTCACTCACAAATTGCCTGTAAAAAAAGTGCATTACATAAGTTAAAAAACCCACAAAAATGAACAGACCATAACTTTATTGGAGATATATTCAGCTACAATTATTACAAAAAATCTATTAAAGGTAATTGTGATCCATAAGGTGCAGACTGCAATTTCTGCAGCATGATTACAGTATGAATGAATTACATTTTATGTCCCTTAGACAGCTGCAGCATGTGATGGGAAATATTTTATTGTCCATCAAATTATGTTATTCATTCTACTTGATTTTAACCATCTTTAAAGTCAAACTATTTACAATAAAAGCCTGCAATTTTCAACGCTTGTTCAACTTGTTTTTCTAGATAACTTGTTGCTGTAGTAAACTGAGTGCATCTATCATAGTAATTTAAACAGTCTGTGGTTTTTATCCAAATTAAAGATACAAAGTAGTGGGGAATCTAGAAAAGGATTATGGAGACAAAATTGATTGATGAATGCTGAGTACTCTTGAAAGAAGCTGCAATTAACTGTTCTGTATTCTAGACTGATCCCTAATAGAGATCTGTTATCAGACTTCTGCTGGTGAAAATTAGGTTTCAGTTAGATTTCATGGTTGTAAATGTTATGGATTTAAAGACAATTTTATAAATAAACACACCATTCCTTACTTGAAAATGAAAGTATTTGCTACCAAGAGCCTAAAAGTATCCTAGGTGCAATCCTGTTTTCATTAGTCACACACAACCAATTCCAGGACATTCATTGAGGAATGCGGGAGAACAGCATATGGCTCAAATATGGTCAAATAACTATCTTAAAATCTGAAAAAGCCTTGATTTGGGGGCTATCAGTTTATGCTACCTCCAGATGTGTTCTTACATTTTATAGGACTGTTCAGCCCTGAGCAGGGCCTATATTTAAACTGACAAGAGCTGTTGCTAAAAATTATGTCCTCAACACTCAACCGGATGATACCCACAGATCCCTTCATGTAAAAAATGTAGAAATTTAATTGACCATTATGTATGCATGTTCAGTAAATTTACAGCAGGGGAGGGGAGGGGAGGGGAGGGAAGGCATGCAGAGGTCAATCTGAAATTTAAACCGTTCCATAAAAAATGAAAATAAGGCATAATGAAGAAAAAAGAAAATGTGTGGGATCCAGAAAACCACTGAGCAGAGTTCTACTCGCAAAACAGAGTCCTCTCAAGTCGTGCTTCTCGCAGCCCCTTGCATCCGCTGAAAAGATGCTCCTGTGGATTGGGGGACCCTCTAGGAAGGTATGGGATGTGGTATGGGCAGCTGCAGCAGAGGGAAGACTTAGCTGGAAATTGAAGGACCCCACAAACTCATATTTGTGGAAGCACCTTCTGGTCATACAAGGGGCTCCCTGGATCCTGGCCAACAGTTTTAAAACAACAAACATATAGTAACATGCCACAGACAAAACAAATGGCCTTTTTTTAGTTGTGCAAGTTAATTGACACAATGCAGGCATTCTAACGATCTTTTTCAAATTCAGCAAATCAAAGCAGCAGCAAGGCCCAAACCACATTTTTCCTCTATTAAGCATATTTCTCCTTGAAATGAGGTAAAGCATGGTACCAAGTGCAATGCTTATTTGTGCTACATGAACAGAACAGCACAAAACAAAGCCATCATAAAAATAAAAATGCAGCATAGTTAGGAGGACTGTATAACAGTATACACACAAACAAAACTGAAACTAGGCTCATGCCAATTAACCCCTCTGCTGTCTACATGAGGAGTCCATGTTGTTTATTTTGAAGACAGGCTTGGAACAGTCCATTTCCTATCATGCTTGTAGCATATCAAGGGATTTCAATCCCAACCTTCAAATGATCAGATTTAGGTCTAAATAGCATACTTTTTCCAATACCCCAATTATATCAAAATGGGTAAAGCACTTGTAGAACATGAAAACTAATGTGGTTTTGCATCTTAACAGCTTAATGAAAAAACTGAATTAAATCATACAGCAAAAAGGTCGTGGCAATAAAACACACAAACAGCAGCAGGACCTACATTTACAATTGGCCCCTACTCAATATTTTCAGTTCATCAGCTTGATGCATCATAGAGGCATTGATACTTCTGATCAGGGAGCGTAATGATCAAAGTTTTCCACTGCAATTAGGCTACACTCTAACCTCTGAAATTATCCAAGTATTTGAAGTATTCACTGAATGTTTTTCAGAATTACAAGATTGGTTTAGATTTTATATATGGCATTTCAACCACCACAAACCTTAGATATTTCATTGGGATCATACATCTCCTTTGTGAGGTTTTAAAGACTGAACTATGCATCACCAGAGAAAACTATCAACATTAGTAACAATTATTTGCTAGAATTACAAAATTCTTACTCTGGTCTACAATTGTGGATTTAATGGTGTTTGTTCATAAACTACTTTTATATCCATATTCTTGCATGAAGATGGAAGGATGGCAACCCTCAGTCCACTTACCACTGAGAAGTTCTACTGAACCCTGGGCAAAGTTTACTTTAAAAGCAACTCAAGTATCAGTGGCTTGAGGACCGTAATCTTTCTTAAGCATTCTAACAAGTGTCTGCAATCCAAAGCTATATGCATGTTGTGGGGAGTATTATGCAAGTAGCAAGAGTCTTCTTAGAAGTCTGAATGGCTGCTGCTCACCCTGAAGCTGAAGAGAATGGCCATTTTTAAAGCTGAAAAAATGGTTTGCCTCTTAATCAGTGTGAGTGGGCTGTAATGGAAACAAAGAAACTTCAAGCTACATGTTCAATTCAAACTTGCAAAAGGAATCATGTCCTTTATGCCTTCCATATTTTACTTTCTCACTGTAACAGAAGTCTCACTCCAATATTTCACTTTACTGTCCTTATTAGAAATTTAACAAAGAAATCTGTTACTCAAAATACACTTCTGTAGTTCAGAAAATTTTAATGTCTCCTGCCAGTGAGGTATGTTTCTTCTCTTTCAGAAAGGTAAGCCAGATGTTTTTCCCCTTTAAATTTTTGAATGCATGTGTATGTGTGGGGAAAGGGGTCTTTAAAAGCAGAGAACAGTATTATCTGTAATTTAACACATAAAACAGCATCAAGAGCAGACCACTGTGCTGGAACACATTAAAAAACCTTGCTCAGCTCTCTCAAACTTCAAGCATAATTAACAGGGTAAAATTGCAGCAAACCTCTACTGATATTGGTGGGAGTGCAAGATGACCCACAGCTTTTTAAAAAGGTAAATTAAGAGGTATTATAGTTACAGTGCAAAAATTAAAATTTCAAGCATAATACATACACATAGCACCAAAACAAAACAGAACAAACAAAAATAATGCATGCAAAAAGGAAAAAAAAGACATGAAAGAACAAAGAAGAACTGAGGTATTTAAGTGAAGGGTGCCTACAAATACCTAAAGAAATTTAGGCATAGCCTAAAATGTATGCTTTCATATCAACCGAAACAGCAACAATGAGCTAGTTAATCTATGTTAAAGGACCTAAATCACAGATGTATCAAAAGTATGGCAGTTTCTCTCACACAACAACTTCCATGGCATTTTAACAGCACAGCTTTGGTAGGTGAAATATGCATGCAATTCTGAAAAGTACAGTAAGAAATTTATGTGGAAATTGCTCTTAAAGGTGTAAAGGTGCTCTATTTGTTAAATATGTATCCAATATAAAATCTGCAGCATATTTTAGGTGCGATATGTCAAAGGTTCTTTTTCTTAAGCAACAGTTTGCACTGTGCAATTAGTTATTATTACAAAGTTCCAATACTGGAAACTGAGTCTCCACTCCACCAAGATAATCTCCCGCACAAGCCCCTTGAGGTGAAAGAGGGTTCTACAGGAGTGATGGATTGTGCTCAGTCTAAACTCTTGTTTTTTGTAATATTGGAAATAAGCAATAAAATTTGTTTTCAATATTAAATAAACTCTGTACTAACCATTTCCTCTGAATTGTTAAAAATAACCTCATTACATATATATGAATACAATTGCTATTACAGTTGTGTAATAAGTTAAGTCACAGCTAAACTAACATGTACTGTAAATATGGAGCTTTACCGCTGAAAAATGCATTTTAAAAGTGAAGGGAATGTAATACAGTTTGCTCCAAAGATACCAGAAACAAAAAATGGTGTTAGTGAGGGCTTATGTACTTTTAAGGCAAGAACCTTTTAATGCAATGTGGCATCAATTTAAAATTCTATCAGATGCCAAACATTTCAATTAAAAACCTGTCCCAAACTAATAAGTGCAATAATGACTGGGAATGCCATCTTAATGCAAAGAAGGCATGGAAAGAACGAGGACAATACTGGCACGCTTATCCTTACACCAAATCATCCAGTACAGTTTATGAACTGCTTTATGACTGGCACTAGTGCACAGATTTGAGAAATCTCAAGATGTTTGTGTGTGTGTAAATCCTAGTAACTGTAATAGGCATAAGCTCCCTGGCCTTTAAACACTAAGCAAAGCTGTACTGACAAAGTAAACCAAAAAATACCTGACAACAATTATTTTCAACACTTGCTAAATGTTTTCATTAAAGCACTCTTGTGATTAAACAAAGCAGAAGTGAGGAAAGAAGACAAGATTGTGTTTGCGCATAAAAAACAAACAAAAACAAAAAACAAAAACAAAAAACCAACCCCCCCATAACTACAATTAGTTCCAAAATTATGTATACATGTTAAATGTTGTTAGCTATTTTGTTACCAAACTTTAAATGATGACTTCAATTTGTTCCTCTCAACAACATCTTTTACATTGCTCTTTACTGTATGTTTGTTTTTTAAGAGGTGTCTCAGCTATTTGGAACCTGAGGTTGATTTGCTTTGAGGCTTCGTAGAGCTCTTCTTGCTGCTGCAGATTTGGCGATCCGATAGCTTCTTCCAACACCTTTGAACTTTCCTTTCCCTACAACTTCCACAGTTACTCTGACCTTTCCATCATAGGTTCTTTCTGCTGGACTGTATGAGTGACAAGAAGAAACAGGAAAAATATACACATATTATAGCCAAGACAGTCAAAGCACAATCAATTCCAGAACAACTATGGTAATTTACAGCAGTGAATTGTATCATAAACCTTAAGGATTAATGTAATGCAACGGGAGGTTTTGTAGAGGAAACAATACACTTCACTGCATGAATGAAGTGGACAGTGCAGGTGTACATATAAACCAAGGGCGAGCAGTTTGTGGCCCTCCATATGAAGTTAAACTGTAACTCCCATCATCCTTCATTATTGGCTAAAGCTGAAGACAAGAGTTAGTCTGGAGTGCCACATGTTTTCCATTGCTGATATAAACAAACATTGGATTGATGGGGAACAGAGGGTGGAATTGGTCTTAATAGCCTTCGCAACAGAAACAAAATTTTGTGCTTAGATTTTTCTCTCTACTGTTCCTTAAATTTGAGATTTTTCTCCCACAGAAGAGCATGGTGTCCAGGTTATTATATGTATATCATAAATCTACTATATGGTACATGATTTCAAGAGTAGGGGAGGGGCTGTTGTTTATTAGTAAGAGCACAAGCTGTGCATGCAGAAGGTTCAGCCTCTGGAAACTTCATACAAGGCTCAAAAAGAATTGCGTCTGAAACGCTGGAAAACTGCTGCAAAAGTGTACTGGGTTAGATCAACCAATACTGGGTTAGATCAACCAATACTGGGTTAGATCAACCAATGGTCTGAATCGATATACACATGTTCTAATGATTATTTTATAGAAATAGGCAACTGGTTCATTCTTACCTGAATTTTGCTGTTTCTGGCTCCATCTCCAGCAGCTCTCTTACTGGGGAACGGGGCACATTTGCAGAAAATTTTTCTGTGTTTAAAAAATGGCATTTGTAATTTCTTCTAACACCAAAGAAAGAGTTACTGAACTTTATTCAAAGAACTCCTACATTACCTATTAATGGCCTCATCATTGGATAGTACACTTGCCAAACCATTTCCAAAGACATTCCACTATCCATGTAAATGGCACCAGCAAGAGATTCAAATATATCCCCCATCGCCTTTGGTACTTCTATGTCCTCTTCTTTTTCTTCATCTTCTTCAGATCTTCGGAGCTAAAACAAGCACCAAAAAAAAAAGCTGCATTATGTAATTGTTGAAAGTTTCAATTAAATGTACAACTACTAACTTAGGTTATTTCGTTGTCACTGCAGACAAACTTTAAGATGCTCGTTTTTGGTTATTTGAAGGATGGAGAACCAAGAACAACTTAAATAAAGTCTGAAATTAGGTAGGTTGTTAGCTTTAAGCAAACCTCAATCAAACTACAGGAATCTGTTTAAACAGATGGACCGTTTTTACAACGTATAGTGGTACCTCGGCTCACGAACACCTCAGTTCATGACCAAATCAGGTCGCAAACAAAAATGTCATTAAAAATTTGACTCAGGTCATGAACTCCACATTGAGTGGTGACTGCAATCGCAGCCATCACCCCACCGCCCCGAGTGGGGAGATAGCCGAGATCACGCCCGTCCTTCCTGCACGAGTGCGCCCATGATGGCACCCGTCTTTTCTGCAGGAGCACAACCGCGATCTCGGCCATCTCTGCTCCCAGCACGATCGTGTCTGTCTCCCCCCACAAGCGCACCCGCATTCACACACGTCTCTCCCCCCCAGCATGCCCGTGATCACACCCACCTCCTCCAAGCGCGCCGGGATGACGGGTGCGATCGCGGTTGTGCTGGGAGGATGGGGGGAGGGGTGTGCTCATGCTCGGGGTGGTGGGGAGATGGCCGCGACCTTTGTTGTTCTTTGTCACTTTGCTTCACATTTTTCTGATTAAAAACATAGTTACAGAACGGATTAACCTTATTTACATTGAACCTTATGGGGAAATTTAATTTGGCTTATGACCAATTTGGGTCACAACCAGAGACCTGGAATGGATTAAGTTTGTGAGCCAAGGTACCACTGTACAATAGCCACACCCCTGTCAGTCATTCGGAATATTTCTTGCTAACTTCTGTTGAATTTTCTTAATTCATCAGATTTTTGAAAAAAAGTGTTGCCAGATTAAATTTAATTCAACACACATGTACACCCCCACTACTGTCCAGTTGTGTCACTAACCTCAGAATCCATCCCTTGCATTTCATTTTTTTCCATCTGAAACTGTACAAAATCATCGATAACATGAAACAGCTCAGGAGAGACAGCTTTGAAGTACTTGTGGTAGTCATACTTTACAGCCAATGAAGCAAAGATGGTGTTATTAACAAGAGCAGATCGCAGGTCTGTTAGGACTCCTGGAGAGTGCTGCCGTGGGTCTTCGTAAAGGTGCTTGGTTATGAGGTAGTCCAAAATTGCATCTCCCAGGAATTCCAACCGCTGGTAACAATCTGAACACACAGGTGTTGAAGGATGGGCAGAAAATATGCAGCAATACAATTAATATTCCTGCCAGATAATCTGCATTCTTTATTTATGCAAGCTTAATTTAAAAAGTGGTTTTTACATAACTTACCAGTAATGGTGTTGTAATGATAGGAGGCATGAGTAAATGCCTGAAGTAGATAAGCCTTGTTTTTAAAACTATAATTAATTTTCTTTTCAAAGTTTTCAAAGCCAGATATAAGGTGATTTAAGGTTCTCTCAGCATCTGGGTGATCAAACATGCATCTTGGCGGAATCTTCAAACAGCCATATACCAAGTCTTTATACAGAGAAGACTCTTTGCTGATTAGAGAGGCTGAAATACAGTTTGCTGAGGGGAGTTTTTGTTGGCTATTTAAGTGGTCTCTGTAGGAATACAGAGCACTGTCCCAGTCATGTTCTTCAATAACTGGAAGCACTTTCAGCCCCAGTGAACAGAGGAAAAGCTGTGCCGCTCTCTCACCACAGCTGGTCAGATAGCAGCCAAGAAGGGCTTCCACACAGTCTGCAATACTTTTGTCAGCAATGCACTGTTCTGTATGCAAATCATAGGAGATGGACTGCTTTCCAGCATCAATGCCACAATTTTCCTCTGATGGATTCCAGAAACCCACTACAAAGTCATCTTCTTCAACAGCCTTACTAGGATCTAGATAGCACATTGCATCCCATGAGCTGTAGTCAAAATCATCAAAATCTGAAGAAAACTGGACATTAGTCAAGGATGATTTTTTGGGCACCTTCCATTCATAATTGTTATCAGCAGGTGGAAATGGGGAAAGGGAGATTTTCTTCACAAACGCTCCAGAGCCCATTAACATGTTGTCAATAAACTTGATATGCTCCTGATCATACTCCAAAAAGTCATCCTCAAAGTCAGCTTCTTCCTTGGGTACTTGCCACATTAAGTCATCGTCGTCATCATCATCATAATCGTCATCGAGTTTTCCATTAGACATCAAACCCTCTTTTGTCTGAAAGTTGAAACATAAAATAAAACATGAAGTTGCAAAATTCTTAAGTAGCTTCAGAATTGCAAAAGAAAATAGTAGTGCCTTTTATTACATTTGATTCAACTCCTATTGCATTTATATACCACCCCAATAGCCCAGAGGGCTCTCTGGGTGGCTTACAAACATTAAAACCCCAGTGTCCAATCCTAAACGAATAAATAAATTGGCTACACCACGACTGAGATTATGATGCATGCTATCAAAGAACTAATGGTGTTTAGCCCACCTAGTCAGGATGCTAGGTGCTGGGATGCACTCTTCTCCAGTGATTCTGGCCCCTTCTGGAAGGAAGGTGTTAAGAGGACTAGTGTTCCACTTCAAAGCCTTTTGGAACATTGCTAGATTCCATCTGGACCCCATAATTTTATTTAAGATCTAAGTGAAACCACTGGGTGAGGCTATCTCAAAATGTCAAAGTGACAGGTCATCAATATACTGATGACATCTAGGTCTCACTCTAATTTCCATTGTCCAATATTGGAGAGGCAGCAAAAGTTCTAAACTAGTGGTTGGGAGCCATTCTGGACTGGATGAGAGTAAATAAACCAAAGCTTATTCCAGACAAGACAGAGATTATTGCCTGACCAGGGATCTGATGATCCAAGGAGAAATATGCATCCTGTTTTGCAGTTCCCTGAAAGCAATTTAAGTTTATAAGAGCCCTGCTGAATAAGAATAGTGACCTATCTAATCCAGCTTCACTTCCCCCACTGGTCAATCAGATGCTTATGGAAAAAGCACAAGCAGGGCATGAGTGCAACAGCATTTTCCCACTCATAGTATTCAGAGCAATTCTGCCACTGATACTTAAGACAATTAATACACATCATGCCTAGTAGTTATTACTAATTTTATTCTCCTTGAATCTATCCATGCCCTTTCAAAGCCACCTCGTTGGCAGCCATTGCTACATCTTAAAAGAGCAAATTGCATAGATTAACTGTAACTGTGTGAAAAAGTACTTTCTTTTGTCTGTCTTGAATCTCCCACTTCTCAACTTTAGTAGATGTCTCTGGGTTCTTGTATTAGGTGAAAGGATTTTCTCCCTGTCTACTCTCTTCACACTACCCAGAGTCGCCCCGAGGCTTCGGCGAATGGGGCGGCATAAAAATGTTTTAATAAATAAATAAAAATAAATAAATACCCTCAGAAGAATATAAAGCAAAAACAAAGCAGTCTAAAGTTATTTTGGAGTTGTATGATTTATTATGAAACAGGAGCAGCAGAACAAGGTCCTCTGTACATTAAAATAATATATCCACCATGCTATCAGTCAGAGAACAATTCTGCAAACAATTATTTAAAATAGCAACACCAATATACCAATGACATACCAATATTTAGCAACAAATAAGATCTTTCAGTGAGAAAAACAGAAATCTCTGTTATCTTGGACTACTGTAATTAAATTGTGCTTAAGCAGAAAAAAAATGTAATTTTTTCATCTTAGTAAATACAGCTTGTGAGAAACCCATTTTCTCAGCATGAATGAAACCAGTTTAAATGATTGTTAAATTATATCTACATACAGATGTAAGAGCTCTAGACCAAATATTTTAAGTAGAGTTGACATTCATGTAAACAATTACTTGTGTAGCACTGAAACACTGGACTGGGAACTTGATAACTTGGTAAATGCCAGAGATTTAAATGAAGGTTTTGGTTTTCAAATACAAGTTATATTTGGGGGAAATTAGAACTAATTAGGAAAAATAGTCTTAATTGATAACTTTTCTGAAGCTGTTCAGCCAATATCTTTTTCAGTTATGATTTAGGACAAGAACAATCCCTATTCAAAGCTACAAACTAAATTAAGCTAATACAAAAATGCTTGCAAATAGAAACTAGCCTGCAAACTATTTCCCTGACATTGTTCATTCTTGTTCTCAGAGTGAGGAAAGGAAAAACATTATATATTTGAGACGTACAAAATACTTTTCGATAAACTCCATCACAGCTCTTGACCACATTTAGCATTCCCACATAAAAGGACATTTCCTGTTATGGGTAAGTAACTGGTTGAAGAACAAAAGATAGTTCTCACAGTAAACAGATCTGTGTCAGGACCAGTGCTATTTAGCTTGTTTATAAAAGATTGGGAGTCATTGATGAAAAGTGAGATGATCAAGGCTGTGGATGTCATTGAATTGTTCAAGATGAGAAAAGTCAAGAGTTCCAAAGGATCTCTGAAATGAGCAAAATGGCAAATGAAAAACAAATAAGGTTCAAAGTAAGTGGATATAATAAAATCAAACTTCATATATACTCTGAAGGGACTTGAACTGGTTGTGACTATGACAAGGTTATCAAGGATCATGGTGGGATAGCACAACAATGGTATTAATGTATCAACAGTGACAGCAAAAGTCCATGTTTGAGTTCTTTACAAAAGTGACTGAAAGGACTGTTAGTATTGTCATCTCTTTATGACCTAGACGCATTAGGAAGATTGTATACAGTTCTGGTTGCCTTATCTCGAAAAGAACTGAGGTGGAGCCAGAGAATATTAAGATCTCTTGTCAGATGGTCCTTGTTTTTTCTGGATAGTGGTGGGTACTTAAGCCCATTCTTGGAAGCCTCCTAACACCACACTGAGAAAGGCACAGCCAAAATTAAACAAGTGTCTTGCCCATAAGGAAAGGCCAACATGTTTAAGGCCTTTTAGTTTAGTTTTTTTTAAAGATGACAAAACAAGGGAGGAAGACAGAGGAGTATAAAACTATGAGTGATCTGAAAAAATGGGTAAAGATTTTTTTCCTATTTGTAACGAGATAACTGGGATAACCTTCATTAAATTAATTGCTACAGAATTCAGGAATGGAATGAAATCTTGATTTAGAAACATAGCTACAGAGCGAGTCAGAAGGGGCCTCCCAGGCCATCTAGTCTAACCCCTGGCTCCAGTCAGCCTCACTCATGACATGCCTACCATGCGCATGTCCAGCCTATCCTTGAACACCTTCTCTGATGGGACTTCAGCCACCTCCTGTGGAAGCCCATTTGCACAATACCTGTTTATATGAATATATTGACAAAAGATGTGATGAAAAACTTGCTCATAACTGAAATAACTACAATCAATACATATGAAATCAATACATAGTTCTAATTTATTTTTAAATAATTATATTCTATATATTGTTCCCAGAACTGGGGTGTGTTTGCAAGACCCATTATTCCGTTTTTTGAAATGCATATTCTTCAATGTGATCTTAGGAACAATTTCTACAATACTTAGGGACTGCAGATGGCACAGTGAGTTAAAACCGCTGAGCTGCTGGGCTGGTTGATCGAAAGGTCAATAGTTCAAATCTGCAGGACAGGGTGAGCTCTCATGCTTAGTCCCAGCTCCTGCCAACCTTGCAGTTCGAAAGCATACAAATGCAAGTAGATAAAAAGGTACCACTTCGGTGGGAAGGTAACAGCGTTCCGTGCACCATGGTGTTTAGTCATGCCGGCCACATGACCATGGAAACTGCCTGCGGACAAACACTGGCTCCCTCGGCTAGGAAACGGAGCTGAGCACCGCTCCCAAGAGTAAGACAAGGCTGGACTTTAATGTCATGGGGAAACCTTTACCTTTATACAATACCTGGAATATTTTATTCTGCAATCAACAGTACAAATAGCACCAGTTTTTGGTATGCCCTCTGGTGACTTTGTAATCAAAGCATGAATATAAGAAAAAAGATGAGTTCAGAGAAAATATTCTTCATTTGTTCTAAAAACGATTCTGACTTTTTCTGGAGGAATATCACTTACAAAGGAAAAGATCACCCTGGAATTTTTGACTGAATTGCTGTATGCAAATATTGAGAAATAATAGTTAACTGATTTATTTTATTAGTTAAAGAGATCTTCAGATAGAAATGAAATTAGATATGTAAATATATTGTTACCTTGTTTTATACTGTTCACTAAGAAAGAGGTCTAATGAATTTCTTTAGTAACAGGCAACCAACCTACCTTCCTTCCTTCCTTCCTTCCTTCCTTCCTTCCTTCCTTCCTTCCTTCCTTTATTTTGGCCAAAATAAATAAGGGAGCTATCAGTGGCTACTAGTCATGATGGCGATATGCTACTTCCAATACTGAAAAGAGTATACCTCTACATACCAATTACTTGGTAACATAAATGAGAAGTTGCTATTACATTCACATCCTACTTGTGAGTTTCCCATGGGCACTTGGGTTAGCCACTGTGTGAAATGAACACTGGAGCAGATAAAGCTTTGGCTGCCTTCAGCAAGGCCCTTCTTGTGTTATTAATAATGTAGAACTGAATCCAATGCCAGCTGTACCAATGTTTTTGAACTGCCGAGTAGGGACTTCAGAACCCTACGTTTCACTATGCAGCAACAACTCAGACAAAGTAGGCCAAATATCAAAGTTATGATTTTAGAGCTTAATAATAATACCAGGACATAACAAACTGTAAGAAATAACAAGGCTGAAACAAAGGTTCAGTAAGAGTATCCAAGTGGTAGTACAAGTAGAACATACACTACAGTAAACCTAAAATAGCAGTCTCCTGCTTATATTTTTGCTTTGATCATGTAACTGTGGTGAGATAGTCTAGAACTGGAAAAAAAGCTGCAATAGTGCAAAACCCAGTGCAGATATAAGTAGGTTTGGGAAATGTCCCTTGTGGGTGAGGCACTGCATAGCATAAGTCACTCAGGAACCAGCTAAAGAAATATATAAATGTTAATATATACATGAAAAAAGAAATACAATTTAATTTTTCCTTTCATCTGCTTTTGAATGGGGAAGGGATTACCAAGTCTGGTAAGTAACCTGTAAAATTTAGTATAACATCACACAGATATTTGTATGCATGTGTATTTTTGTCTGAAGGTAGGAAATTTTAACTTCTGAACTGCAAAGGAAGGAGCATGCAAGCCCAAGGCTCATGACTTCTAGCCAACATTTGGTGCTACATCTGAATCACCTCTTATTCAGCATCACAAGAGTACGGGGTGACAAGAGGTCTTTGAAGTCAGTAGGGAATCCACTGCATGACATTCACTAAAATGCTAAAAACTTCACATTCCTAATCACTGGGGAAAGGCAGTATATAAATAAATATAATAGAAACAATTAAAATGCCTTTAACTCTGACACTGTTGCTCTCCTCATCACCCAAAGCTCCAACTTAGGTATTAGCACTAACTTGATCTCCAAGTTAGCTGCTAGCACTAAGGTGAAAAGGGCATCCTCTGTTATGCAGAGGAGACACCTAATTTGTTTTTATGAGTATTCATATATTTATTGATATGATAAAGGAGAATGTTCTTGAAGAAAAATGTGCGCTTTCACAATAGTAAGCCAAAGAAAATAAATAGTATATTTTCACTGTATTTTTTTGCTTTTCTATTTTATAATTGAACCATTTTCCACAAATTGCCTTCATGAGTCTTCCAATATCACCTTCCTCCCTATTTTTATTAATTATAGAGATGTTTTAAGAGGAGTTTACAGAGATGTAGTAGGCGATATTTTGCTGAAGTATGATAAGAAGCAGAGGCCCCATTTTCCTGTTTCACTTGTAACAATATACTCATACATTGAGACATTTAACGTTAAATGTATTTCAACAAAGCCTTACCATTTCATCTTTTTCCCATTTGTCTGCATTACTCTTGTCTTGGTTTACTATGTAACCAGGAGGAAGCCAGTTGACAGGTGGATCAAAAATAGATACCACCATACGACTAGGAAGCCCTTTCTTTTTTCCAAGACGATACAAGTTACAATTGCTGACCTTCAAGAAAAAGTGTTTATCATAATTTATAGGTAATAGTCAAAAATTCTTAGAACACAAAAACAAGCGTAGGCTATAAACAAAAGGGATTAGTCAGAGTATGTAGCCAAGTTTGTCCCCATTATTTCAAAATGATAGCTTTTGAAAAAAACACAGTCACACTTTTATATCCCACAATATCTCTTCATTCATCGGGGGTATTTCTGAAGAAAGTCCAAGGAGTACACATCAAACAAAACTACACTGGCAAACACAATCACCAATGGATCACATGGGGATCTTGAAAAGTTTGCACTAGAAGGAAATCTAAGATTTCAGAAGATTCTGAGTACCCTATTTAATGCTGGACTGCTACCGGAAGAGTGGGAGTAATAACAGAAGCAATTTTCAACTCTCTGACCTGTCTTTTTTCCCCTCTGGAGAGAACTTAAAGTCTACCTACAGGAGTCTCATTGTGAATTTTGGCCTCTCTACCATCAAAAGCCACTTTTTCCATTCCCCAATTTTCCACTGGTGAACTCAGGAAACAGCTGTAGCAATTCTTTCCATGCCAGCTGCAAAGGGGAGGCAAACAGAACCCAGAGTTCTCTTCCCAATATCACTGCATTGCCTACAGGGTTGGGAGAGGAAATCTGAAAACTCCTACAGATCCTGGGATGCTCTGAGAATGTTACATCATTGTAGTTAAGGTTATTGGGAGAATTTTACAAACCACTGTTCTGCAGAGCTTAGAATGCTAAATTTGGATGAGAAATAACTTTTAGAAGTAGCAACTGAATTTTACTAGCCCACTATTAGAGATAATGACAACTACTGCACCAAAAAGCTACCATGTTTCTCTCTGAGCTAAATAATAAAAGTTATTCAGATATCTGTTTAGCATATTTTTCTAAACATAGCATTCCAGTAATTCCCTCAGTTGCAGTTGGGATTTTCATGGGCAAAAAGGTTTAATGACTGCTCCTTCTTGAGTTCCCTAGCTATAGTCAATAACACCTTCTGTGTGATGATCAAGCAGCTTGACTTTAGAAACTCCTAGCAATTTATACTACAAATGATCCTCTAGTATCATAATACATACCAACAATTAAAGTCAATGACTGAAATGCTCCAGAAATGTGTTACAGTGTTACTGATATATCCATCAACATAACTGCTGCCTTTTTAAAGCAGCTGTCAATCACAGAAATACTACTCACTTTTTTGCTTCTCATATATGAAAGGCGTCCCTCATGAGCATCAGGGTAAGTGCAAAACAAATACGTAGTGATGGCATGCTTTAAAAATGAATCACCAAGCATTTCAAGCCGCTCCAAATTAAATCCATCGCTAGCATTCGAGAGAGTCAAAGCCTGAAGAATGAGTCCAGGGTTTGGGCCAAGGGTTTTTGAGGAGTACCCACTGGAAGGGCTTGTTATAGAATCCATTCTTTCATTTGAAAGAATACAAGCATTTGAAGCACTGGTGGTTACTGCCATTTTGGGACATCCATCTGAGGTAGATTTGTTGGGATTTCCATCAAGATATTTATTACTCAGAGTACATTCATTGCTGGGCTTGAGCTGGTTCTCACTGTTGTATAAATTCTGAATAGGATACGAGGTAGTTGGTTGTACAGGTATTTCCTGCCTGCAGTAATTTAGCTGATTTTCTTGGCAAAAGTCTAGGTTAGCTAAGTCACAATTGCCGTTGGCAAGATTTTTATAATAAGAAACACCATTAACTGTTGCCAGTTCTACTGAGACATCATTTTGGAGTTTAATGGGTGACTCAATCAATGTTCTGTAGTTCACAGACATTTGGTCATGCTTATCTGCAGAGGAGGTTTTATTAGCACCTTGATGTGCAGCATTTTCAGGGACTACAATTGCGCTGTGCTTAAAATAATTTTCAGTCTCTGCTAGAGAAGAACTAGGTGCAGAGATGAAGGATTTGCTGTCAATAGATTTTTTCCACCCAAAGTCCAGGTTAGGATATCTGTAAGATGAATTGATTTAAAAATAGTTATTCATGTACTGATACACACATGCACAGAAATCCCAGAACTACCAGAACTACTCCAACCAGACAAATCACCCACCAATTGTACCCCTACTCCAATGCACTGATAACTGCTTTTAGAAGACAAGTCCCAATCTACTTGTGAATAGGAATGGAGACACTGCTAAGAGAGGTAAGATGAAGGTCCTACTGCTCAAATGGTACCAGCATCCAGGGATTCTGGATGCTGGCCATAGTACCCAGAGTTCATTTGAAGGTGTCATTTTTTTTATAACTAACTGATAACCACAAGGATTTGAATCAAAGAACCATGAGTAGAACAAGAGCATTACTAGCATTGTTCTGCAAATGCTTGTTCTACTGGAAGAGTCTGCACAGTGCTATGAACAGTCAGCTGAATAACACTCCTCATGCTTGTGCAAACAAAACATCATGCTTAGATTAAGTTTCAGTTTTTGCACAGTGTGCTAGGCAAACAGCCCTCCCTTAGGCAGACCCGCCAGACCCAAGGAGAAGCTACCAGAAGACACATTGGCAAAATTTCAAACTACTGTTCAGCATAATTACAGAGAATTAAACTACAGCAAATCCAATACCTGAAATCTGTAGGAAGTGACTTAACTCCTACACCAGCATCAATGGCAGTTTGAGATCTGAGTTCCTCGGCTGTCAAAAGGCAGTGAAGACGATAAAGAATACTAGGGAGACAAACTGCTTTTCTCCACAGTGATGCTGGAATAGGATGTATAGCACAGAGTTCTGGAACCAGGATCTTTAATAAAGGGAAAAAGAATCCTCCTTAAAGTCTGATATTATCTTTCAGAGTAGTAAAGCAGTACTACAGAAGTATTAATACAGGGAAGGACACTATTACCTGTTTGTTCTGTAGACTCTCCCACTTAGCTTTCCTCTTCTCAGCACTGCTTAATGGAAGAGCTTTACCCTTCTGATTCAAATGACGAGGAGTCAAAAGATTAAGTCTAAAAACATAATTAGAAAGCCCTATATTTAAAATACATAGTATAGTAACCCTGCATTCCACCTGGAAAGGTGGGTAAGAGAAGAAAAGAAAAACTTGATTTACGAGATGACGTTAAGCTGGAATGTTGGAAACCCTCTGAAATATTTTATTAGCCTTACATAAATTATTTTTGCTCCCCTGGAAATGTTTTTCCTGAGCCAAAGCCTCCAAATTTTATTTGGGCAAAGTTCAATCACAACTCTAGTTATAATCTACTTTCTAAAAAAATGGGTACTAAACACAGCAGCCCTAGGAGGAAGGTAGAAAAAGAATGCAGAGGAACTGTCTTTGCATTTGCCATGCTAGCATATGACCTTTCATGTGATCTTTTACTGCTGCTGGTTCTTTAAAAAGTTCAGCTTACCATGGCTGCCACTGGAAGAGAAATAAACTATGCCAGCTGCTTGTGGTTTTTCCACAAGTGTTCTGGTGGCATGCTCGGGAACAGGAGGGCCTTGAACCCTATGGATCAATCCCTCCCCCAACACCCCTCCATTTCATTTCATGTCACAGTTTTGACAAGAAGCTCTGGCTGAGTATCTTTCAGCTGCAGGTAGGAGACTTGTGAGGTCAGATCTCTATCCCTACAACACACATCCACTTTTGAAAAATCCAAACACTCTTGTGGTACTTTCCCAGCAATCATAGCATTAGGATATAAATAGTTTTAAAATTACCTCAAGTGATCAATATTTAAGTTTAGAAACATTAAGCAATATGTTTTTAATCAATCCCACAACTAAAAAGTATTTGTAAACTACTGCAAAGTTTTGTTTTGGTTTTTTAAGATTGAGTTTACCTTGAAGATGTGTGGTCCACATCCAGCAATGGCTGGTTGAGATTGGTCAGGTCAAGGTTATACTTGGTTTTATAATATTCGGCAAAGGTTTCATATTCTGGGGAAGGAAATTTGCTCAGTGGAGTAAGATCTGTGTAGACATCAGCAACATAGAATCGATGAGGCTGATCAAAATTTCGATACCTAAACAGAAGCAGATATTTGAGTTGTAATGGCAAATGTCCTGAACAACCTTCATAACATGTTCTGATGGTTAGCATGCTTTCAGGATTACCATGTAAGATTTAGAATGCAACCTTAAGCCATCTGAAAATAAAAAGTAGCTCCAGTAATCCTGAGCATCAAAATCATGCAATTTATGAAAGTAAACACTCTATGTTTATTTGTTGGGATACAAAGTTACTTTAGATGCATCCAAAATCTTTCCTGTTTTGCTTTGGTTTTTTGGTGCAGCCACTAAAAGGGTTTCTGAAATTCCCTCCCTTTGAAATTCAATATATTTCAAATGTATTATTAGGTAAGAAGGTATTCTGGTTCTGACACAAAGTACAAATTGCTATGGAAGTACATGATTAACTGCATAGGTCTCTTGAGCTTGACTACTGTGTTCTGCTGAAACAGGAAGTAAAGCTTAAAGAGCAAAGAAGACACATTATTAGTTTAAAAAGCGTAACTAGAATGCAGCAGGTTTCAGCCTTTAGTCTTGTGTAAGTCCAATAATAATATTTATGCTAGAAGCTTCCTTGTTTCTTTAAATGTATGTTTTAAATACTTGCAATATTCCAAGTTTTAATTCCTTTTGTTTTCCTGACTTATGCTATAGCAAAAGATTTCCATGGCTGAGGAATGCTGAGAATTGTACCACTTTTTCCTGCTTCAGCATGCAGAGGACTGCACATTTACAGTATCTTATTCAAGAGGAATGGTTCTTTTCCAGTTTGAGAAGCAATCTTTTCAAGCAAGGATAAAGCTAACTGGTCTGAGCCCCTGCCAAGTGCCATCAGATACCCTTTAACTTGCATCTGAACTATTAGTAACTAAGATATACATAAACACAGCTTTATTGTTTACAGGATACTGACCTTGGAATGATAACTGCATCCTGGTAATCTTCTAGTTTGAAAATAAAAGGTGTCTCCTTTGTATACTGTGTACTGGGAATGCCTGTACGAGCTTCAGATTTTTCAATATCTTCCATAAATTTAAAATCAATGTCCAAAGTGCTGGAACCATCAACTTAGAAAGAAGGATGGGTACATTGATTTTTTTAAAAAATGAAATGCTTTTTGGAATGATACTGCAAGTTCTTACTATATATTCTTGAATGGCAAACATTCATCTGCTGTAGTAAAAAACCACCAAGAATTCTATGCCACACTAAAATCTGTAAATGTAACAGGACTCCTAGCTGTGCCATAGACATTGGAAGTAATTCTAACCATGGCTACAATCCTTCTTTCAACCTCTAACCCCCAACTAAACAAAACTATTACTTGCAGGTAGAAAGTCATTAGCTCCTAGCACTGTTTTACAAATTTATAGACAATATCTTGGAGAGGATTTCTAAGATTCTGCACCATCTCTCAAATTTCCAGTGCATCAGAAAATGCCCCCACTCTTCTATATAATAACTAGACCTAGTTTTACTTTTCCTGCACCTTAGTCAAACACCTTCTCTGCATGCAGATGGGCACCTTTGATCCATTCTACTATATGTAAAAAAATTAGTATTTATAAGAGCACTCTCCTCACCAACATTAAGAGGTAGAACACAATAGGCTGAATCAGCATCGGTAGGTCTAAATTCTAGTGCAGGTTTCTCAAGTCGAAGAATGTGAGAAAATATGTACTGATGTAGTCTTGTGATCAGCTCAAGCATTTGTAAAGACAAAGTGAAACCTGATTTTTTTAGCTCAATAGATATGGTCACCTCTCCTGAGCGGGTATACACAGGAAAGTGAGGAATCTAAGAAAAGAAAGCAAAATAACAAAACAAAACAAAAACAAACAAAAAAACTAACGTCAATGCAAAATTGTTTCACAAAAGCACTTACCTAAGTTTGTATCTCTGGTTAACTGCTAATACATACTGATAAAGAGATGCAGATATTTTCCACAAAGAAAGCAATGTTTTGCAGACTGAGGGTATGCATAATATGTCATGTGCTATGTCATGTGCATGGGCAATAAGCCACGCCAGCAACTCATAAACTGTTATAGGAATTGCTCTACTCTTGATGGGTTATATCATCTCTGGACCCAAAAAACAAATTCCATTGCGGATAGGGAAAATCAGCTAGCAAGCCCCATGTGGCAAGAATGGCAAACACCCCTTGCCAGTCTTGCCATGGAGCTAATGGGCAAGCACCAGCAACATCCAACCCCAAAGTCCCCAACTTAAGGGCAGCTGGCAGCGCCCACCTCCCCACACCAGGCTTGCTCCATGTCCCACTTTTGAGAGATCACAACTCCCAATTTGACAGTCCCGTCAAACAGCCCCAGTGACATGTTGGAGGGGACTATTATTGATTTTGGGGGGCAAAAATGTACACAGAACTTTGTTATTATATCTGCACAGCTGTGAATTTCCACAGTTAAGCTACTATTGAAATCAAGGCAATGGATCAAGGAAAAAAGGCGCAAATTATCTATAGCTGCAAAAAGGGCTTTGGACAGCATTTGAACCCCCTGTGTATCAAGATCCTCAACCCCCCGCAATCTTTTAGTCCCCAAGGTACACATTTTACATGTTGTCCTAGGCAAATATGTGCTAACCCCTTTTTCAAAAGGAAAGGGGCCTTTATTTTCATTTATTTATTTATTTAGGATATTTGTATGCCGTCCTTTGCAAGAGACTCAGGGAGGCTTACACAAATAAAATACAAATAGCTAACGTAACATAAATAAATTAATGATCCACTCTGGCTTCAATTAAAATATGATGATAAAATTCAATATTAAAACTTATTAAAATATTGATTTAAAAAAAAAGGTCTTAACCTGGCGCCGAAAAACATATAATGACCTTTAACAGATAGCTGCCAAAATCTAAGTTTTGTTTTGTTTTAATGGAGGCCTGAGTAGGAACTGTGTGTTTTGGACTGAGGAAGCAAGACCTAAACCTTCAGTTCCCACTCAAGCTCACCTTTTCTCTTGAGAAAGCAGGATATGAATGATACTTGCAATTTCTAGGACACCTAGAGACTCAGGACAAAATGCAATCTGTAGGCATTAAAGGGGGGGAATTTAATCTTGCTCCTCTAAACCAATTTTTGCAGCTAAAGATCATTCACATCTTTGAGTCAGTCTACCTATCTAGTTCACCAAAGAATGCCATATAAAGCAAAAATGTTAAAAGCCTATCGAACACTCTACAATAAGTGTGTTTATCCATAAGTATGCTGTCCCAAGATGCCATGCAAAAGAGAGAGCATATAAAAGTTTTAAATAAATAAATAAGTACGTGGCTGTACAACTATCAAGAGAAATAGTTATGCATAAGTTTCTAATGCTGATGACGCTTACTTCTCTCTCTCTCTTTTTCATCAAATCTTGGTGAGGTGGTGGCAGTTTTGAATCACTGCCTGGGCTTGAGGGCCAATAAACTGAGACTCAATCAAGACAAGACAGAGGTGCTGTTGGTGGGTGGATCATCTGTCCAGCTGGAAGATTTTCAACCTGTCCTGGACTCCCCTTAAATGACAAGGTTTGTAGTTTGGGAGTGCTCCTAAACCCAGAATTGTCACTGTAGTCACAAGTAGACTCAGTGGCTAGGTGCGCCTGTTACCGGCTTAGGCTAATTTAGCAACTATGGCCTTATCTGGATGGGCAGAGCCATCCACATTCTGGTAACATCTTGACTAGACTGTTGTAATGCACCCTACGTGGGGCTGCCTTTGAAGACAGGCTGGAAATTCCAACTGGTTCAGAAAAGGGCAGTGCAGTTGTTAGCAAGTACTAGCCTCTGTGCTCGTATTATGCTGGTCCTTTACCAGTTGCACTGGCTGTCACAGTTGAGGTGCAGGCCCAATTCAAAATGTTTCTTTTGGCATACTGAGGCCTAAATGGCTTGGGGCCAGGAAATTTGAAGGAACGCTTGCTCCCATATGTCCTTACATGACTAGGAATATCGGTTACGGTGGTCCCTCTCAGGGGACTGCTCCCAAAAGTAGTAAAGGGGTGGCAAACAGGAGAAGAGCCTTTTTGGTTGTTGCACCCCATCTTTGGAACATAATCCACACAGAAATATGCCTGGCACCTTTTTATTTTCATTCGAGTGCCCGGTGAAAACCTTATTTACCAGACATTTTAAAAACTCTGTGTGTGTGTGTGTGTGTGTGTGTGTGTGTGTGTGTGAATTGTTTTATTGTTCTGCTGTACCTGGAACTGGTTAATTTATAAGACTGTTGTAGTTATTTCTTCTATGTTTTTTAGTATTGTAATGTTTGATTTTTCTGTATTGTTGTATGATAGGTATTTTATTGTTCTATAACTGTTTTTATTCTTGTCTATTTGAAGTATAAACCACTTAAGAGAGCCATGTGGGCTATGGGAGCTGAATAGAAAGTATTAAATTACTTTCAGAAAAGGTGAAAAGGATATCAGACATCATCTTAATATTACCCACTCAAATATTGAAAGCACTGTGAGGTCTTCAAATCCACTGTGTTTAGGAGTCAGGCATTTATCTTTTCCAGGTTATAATATTAGCCTTTTAGCAGTGAAAGGTTACTGAAAATCCATTGATGTTGACTTTATATTAATTACAAAGACTACATAATTTAAGAGAACAAATGTATCAGTAAATATTAAAGAACATTTCAATACTAAGTTTATCTGAATTACGCACTCCTCTCCAAAAGAGGTAACTGTTGAACATTGCCAAAATATATGGGTAAGCAACACATTAGCAGTACTATTACCTCCAACCATTAGCTGATTCAGATAAAGCCTTATTTAAGAAGATGCTGTGTAATCCAGTAACTATCCAACACAAGTTTTTTGCTGAACAAGATGCAACTTAAGATCAGCAAACCTTTCTGGCAGAGGCACAAAAACCATGTTCCTTCAATTAGACAAAAAAAGGACCACCTAATTCCCTACATTCATCTTTAAGGCTCTGTGTCTCATGCATATGAACTAATAATAAGCATTCCTAAACATGAATTGTTCCAGTGAATGCTTCTAATAGCAGAGGGCATTCTGGATCTGTAAAGGCAGAAGCACCAAGTCTAGATTCTAACAAATGCTGCAACTGAAAGAACATCTGAATTTGTGCTTTCATATATGAGCAATCCTGAATATCTCAAAACAACTGAGGGAGAGGGTACAAGCACATTTTTAGCTACCTGAGGTATAGGCTTGGCTGTCAGTATTCCAAAACATCTTGCAGTATCTTCAGGAGGATATAGCTTTCGCCGCCTGAAGTTGAGCTCATCAGGTAGAGGGGTAGTTAATACCATTCCAATTACATAAAGGTAACAGGGTTGGTCAGGTTTGGGATAACTGTCCCTCAAACATTCTGGAATCTATAGACATAGCATACATAAACATACTTTTAAAATTCTAAGTATAGTTAAATATGAATTTTAATTATAATTTTTGCACATAAGAGCTTTAAAAATAGAAAATATATTGGGACAGAGGAATACATGACAAGTTACTAATTCATTAAAGACTGTAAGCAAAACTAGCCAATCAGTCACCAGAACCATAATTTCTGCTCCACTGTGTCGACAGTTTCTGCCATAACAAAATAATAAAGCAGCAAATGAATCATAATAGAGTAGAACAGATAATTCATGTTCCGCACTCCAGTCTACAAATTAATCATGGCTCAAGTTGGTGAGTCTTTGCAAAGACTACATATTCTTGGCAGAGAATAAATTAGTTTCTCTAATAAAGGAATGTAGAGTAGCATTTAAAAGATGACAAATGCTAAAATAAGACTCCTGCATTTTTTAAAAACCTAACTCTAGCTGCAGGTGCTTTCCTGCAAATTGTACTAGGTCCTTTTCCTAGCTCCTTGTGTCTTAAATTCTGGTGAGCCCTCCACCAAAACAGTAATAGTATCTATAGCACTACTGAGCACACTGAAAGTCTAATTTAGTGAAATTCAATGCTTTTAGGGTTTAATGGCTGCTATAGAAATGGAAAGGGCCATGTGTAGCTTGCAATCAAACTAAAACTGATTTTTAAATGCTCAATAGTATTCTGGATGCTGCCTTTAAAAAAAAACGTGGGGTGGGAGTTACCCACCAAACTGCAGCATCAGTGAGGAAAAAATAGTCCCTAAATCTTGTGAACTTGCTTTCCCATGGTATAGACCATATAAAGCTAGATGGACAAAGCTACTTCTTTATGTATTAGCATGTAAACAACAATGCAGGGCTTTCATGGAGCAAGAAATATTATTAAATAATATTGCTTTTGTTTCCTGAGAGTGCAATATGGCATACATTGAGTTTCCCTGGCAGGCTTTCATCTAGTCACCATGCCTTAGCTTCCGTAAGGGTGCTGCATCACAGACTCCTTACAACATGCCTGGGTTCATACTGATAACTCGAAGTAACAGCCTACTTTTTATTGTTGTGTTGTAGCATTTAAACATGCAAAAGAAGGAGGAAGCAAGTACTGGGAATGAAAATCATTACTTATTCACCATGACAGATTAAGATTAAATTAACTTTATTTGAAATAAATTTCAGTTTCCTTCTACTGAATGTTTAAGCAGGAAAATCTAATGCCTGGGGGCCTATGCAATCATGCACATAACTACAACTGTCACTCTGTGGTGGAACAACAAGTCTCCCATCCCCAAACGTTTTGGAAAAAAATTGCTTTTGCTTCCATAACCGTTCTGTAGGGCCTCACATTTACACAGTGGAATAGAGAAAGAGGGACAGGAATGAACTACAAGACAGAAGAACCTTAAACATGTGCTTAAAGATTGTAGATGCGATCACACATAGCATGGACACAGAACTATACTAACAGCTTTAGGGTAGCATTGCCTTCGCTTTGTAGAGCCTGGCCTTCCTGGAACACTGGTTTCTTCTTCATCATGCAAATCAAGTTCCTCCTCATATTTCACTGTCTCTTTTCCAACAGGCATCAAGTGATCATCCAGTTCACCTAAAATGTATAGATAAAGATAAATTATAAATCAAATAAGAATTCTGTAACTCATCCAATAAAATGACTTTTATACAAACTATTTTAAAATACTGAGAACTGTGACATTTGGTTGACCTCAGTAACAAAGCATTAGCAGCAATTCTGCATGCACCTTACATTCTTTGCCAATTAAAGTTCTAAGGTTCCTAATCTGTTTTAAGGCAATGAAGGTAAAATTTTCAAGGCACACATAAAAGAATTAAAATAATAATCCCTTCTTTGTTGAAACTGACAGAGAATTTAATTTCCTGCACCAATGGTTCAGGGAAAGCTGTCCAAGTTTAAATTACTCAGGAAACCTTTACATGATTCTCAGACACTATGATTTTTTTAAAGTTATTGTTTAGAGACCAATCTATAGTAACTAAAGATAATAGCAGCATACAAAGATTAATAGTAAGACAGTTCCTGCACGCAGACTTACAATCTAAACAGATATGACGCAAAAGTAAAAGGGACTGAGAAGGAGTAATAAAGCAAAACTCAGTAACAGTTCAAAGTATTTGAGTTTTCTAGGTATTATAAGTTTTCCCTTCTGGCAGGGAAGAGACAAGCAATTTCCCTGCAGATAATCCTCTCTAACCAATGTACCAGTCCAGATTGGTATGCCCCGCCACCCTCTGAAATTACATTTATCCTGCGAGACTGTAGGGTGCAGTCTTCCAGTAGCCTCGGTTGTCTGCAAGGGATGAGGTTAACATACATAGGAATGCATCCTTTCCAAGCATGCTGGTTTGGATCCAGACATGTGAGAAGTTGCATGTGAACTTTTCCTGGCCCCTCCCTCCTGCCAGCTGCCCCTTCAGTGTTCTGACCCTCATGCAGAGGGTCTTGGGGCTTTCTAGAACACTACGAGGTGGAGCTAACTGAAACTGCAGTGGCAGCAGAAAGTCAGGCTGAGACACCATGCACAAGGTGCCTTATTGCTTTGGGACTGCATACCAGGACTGCAGTACAAAGGATTTCTACATGCACACAAATGCTTCCAAGCCAGCATTTCTCAGTAGCTAAAGGTTCTTCCAGATGAAGAACTCCTAGTGCTACCAACAGAAGTCATTCTGTAGCTATTCTGTCTTTTTCACATCAAAAGATTTTCGAATAGAAGAATTGAATAGAAGAAAAAGAATAGAAGAATTGATAAAAAAAATCAGGAGACTGGACACCCACAATTTCTGAACCAACCATAAAATATTATGGATAAGGCGGGGCAACAGTGTAATAACATCTTCCTCATGTGGAAGCCTCCTAAAAAATAATTCAGCAGCCAAAATCTAGGATTCCTAAAACTGTCCAAGAAAGCATACTAATGGCAGTTGTGTTTGTCACAAATCAGCTGAAATATTGCAGGTATGTTTGTTAATTTCTATGCTGCCCCAGAAGCTTTCGGGATGGTTTATAACAATCCACAAAACAAGACAATAAAATAAGAAACTGGAACCAAAGCTGCTGTAACAGAAGGCAGCCTACGTGTACCTTTAACTGTAGTTGTCTGAGTGATCACCTGTACAATCCACTTATGACATTTATGCCTCGCTAAGCAGCATTTCAGAAACTTTTCGAATTCAACAGAATCTGCAGGCCCTGAACATGAAAATCCTGTGCCTTTGCATTGCTCAAAGGCAGAACAAAAGTTATCTCCTCAAATAATCTGAGGACACCACAGGTGTCAGTCAGCAGCTTATACATGCAGCAGGAAAGAAGGGCAGGCTGCACAACTAACTACACAAATGATCACTCGAAGAATTATTGTTACATATAAGTCATTTGCCTTCTTCATGTTGTCTGAGCAGTCCAACATGTGGAAGAGTAGCAAGTAGATCGCCTGGAGGTGGAAGCAAGCATATAACCCAGCAGTTCTGCGACAGATATCACAGAATGTCTGCCACACAAGACAGACTACTGCCATGTGCTCTCCTGTGTCCACAGAGGCGGACTACCACTACATACAAATCAGACAATGTGAGCTCTTAGCAGAGTAACTATAGACAGCATCTCAGAGAGGCTCCAAAAGGATTAGAATTCATGCAGGTGTGAAACAGTCGTACAACAGTTTAATAAAAATGGCCAAAAGGTAAAGGCTATGAAGTGGCCACTGGATTCTCAAGTAAACCTTGAAGAATGGTACAGCAAGAAACAAAGCCAAAACATCCCAGGAAGGACAAACAAAATGCTTTTCATTAAAACAATGCCATCAATAGGTCTTAGACCTCAAGAATCCCACAGCAGAAAACAAATTAGTAGCAGCAGACTGGAAAATGCACAGCTGCTCAGCACCAGCAAGGTGTAGAGCAGGATAGAGACAGGTGACTTGATGACTGGTAACCTACATCTAAAACTGACAGTTCGCTTGCCTGTCTACCTGCTTATCCCCAGCACCCCACCCCAATATAATCAGCACATACATCATAGAAAACCTACTGGGCAGACCTGTGAAACACATACAGTGGATGACAATGTCTCAAAAAGAAACATATAGAGAAAAAGGAACCACAACACACACACTTTTACCTTCTCTGAAACATCTCCCAAATCTATTCAGGAGTGTCCTCCACAGCAAATGTGAGGCAAGTGCAGAGGGTGGCAGAGACAGGAAATCCATTCTAGTTGCAAAAATGATACCACTGGACATAACCCCAGGTACTTGGATATAAGCTAGGCACCAAAGAAAAAGCTAGATTCCAAGCTTTAAAGTATAGAGTGCTCTAGATAATGCTGTCTTCAAGTATAGTTACACAAGTGATGTGTACATAGCTCAATCTATGCATTACTGACAAGATGCAATTGGCTCGCTTCAACAGTAAGTGGAGCTATAACCCACCTTGTTAGTTCTTTGTTAAGAACTGCTTGATTCTTTTTCCTTCTCTGATTCCAGCCTTTCTAACTTTCTGTTTTTTCTGAGTCATGCTCCTGAAGACTGCTAGTGAATAAAGGTTTGCAAACTGCAATTGTGCAGTGTGTGAGGATGTTTTTCACAGTTCTGCAGCACTCTGCAAATAGGTATTGGGCAGGAACTTGGGACCAGGCAGCAGCCCAAAGTTTTGTAAAAAAAAAAAAAAAACCCTGCAGTAAGTGTGTAAATGAGAGTACGCAACCTCTAGAGTCCTTCAGTTAGTATCCTCATAGGATCCAGTCATTCATGAACACAACAGAGAGGAATTCTCAGAGCAGGATCTGCAAATAGCAGTTTGGGCCAACAGTTCCTTGGAATGGATGGTCAAGGAGACATGGTCAAAACCCAAACAGCAACTGAGTTAGAAATATCTGCAACTATATGCAAGGGAGCTTTTTCAAGCACCCTGGGTCTGATGCTGGGTGTTCTACTTTACACAGATCCTGTGTAAATGACAGTGTAGAGACCATAAAAAATAAGTGTGTAAAGCCTGGTGCTGAACTCTACTTGTAGAGGCAGGATGGGGTGGGGGAGAGGCCTCTAAAAAGGGGTACAACCAAATACACTGACTATTTGTATGCCAGTCTGCTATGGGAGATGGACAGCAGATCTGGAAGTGACTATGATCACAAGAAACAAGGGAACTATAAACATAGAGGATATCCAGCGGAAGGAAGATGTGCATTTTTGAAATCTGAACCTAGAGCTTTGCTGCATGTCTCTGTCCCATGTGAACTGGATCAGCAGTCAACACTGCAACCTGAACTAACAATTATATGACCATCAGCCAGACAGTGAATGGTACTGAAGTGACTAACTGCTCAGAAGGATACTGTGGAGCAACTACAGTTGGCCTGAGCACCCTAGGCTTGTCTGATAATGCCCTGAATAGAAGGAGGACACTCATTTTTAAAGAAATGTGGTTTCAGAGTGTGGTAATGGAGGCATTTATGGTGGTGAAGGATTATGCAAACTATATTCCAACAACTAAGGCAGAAGCTACACATACCTCATAGAGCAGGACAATGCCAAGAAAACAACCATCTCTGAAATGTATCCTACACAGGCACACATCACTTCTGTGGTAATGCACAGGGAATTCGAAAAACATATTGGGTTAGATTCAGAAACAGGCACTGATTATATGCAGTGCCACTTCCTACACTACAACATAGTAGGTGCTGTAGATATCTGCAGTGGGAAGGAATCAGAGAAAATCCCCGTTTTGCATCTCTGCATCCAATGGTATTTCATCCTGGTACCATTTGTGAACAGGAACCCTTCCATTCATAGATGGGCAAGTTTTGGTTCAACTGCCTAATCAGAGTAAACTCACAGATGTTGGAAAATGAATCAGTAGAACAACAGAACATTCCAAGACAATACCCTTCAATTGTTTCATTGCCAATTAAATGCTTTTCAATTTCAAAAATGCTTACCAATTTTATGCAACTTTTCACAGCAAATAAGAGCAACAACTCTCTCTGCCAATCTTGTACAACTCATTGGGGGACCCTAGATATAAAATTTGAAGCAAACACATCACCATTCTTTTACACATCTGTAATAATAAAATCACTTATTTTAAAATCACTGTTTACCTCAGTTTTAAATGACCAAGTATTATCACCCATAAAAAACACAGCCCTTCTACAAACAACAACATTAACATTAACAAAGCCACATTGAGAAGTATACAGCCTTACACATAACAGATCAATGTAATTTATATAATCCACAGAAGTTGCTAGCAGCTGCTCCCTGCAGCTTGCAGAAAACATGCAAGGCATTTCCTGCAAAATAAATGCCAGACCACACATGTATAATTCAGGTGAGCATTGAACTTGCAGGGAAAATAAGACATTTGCTTTTACTGACAGAAAGGGGTGCCAGGAGCCCACTCCACCCTCTAGTACTTCCTATGACATCTGCACAGCTAAGCTCTGCCAGTTAAACATTAGTCTGCTAGTCTGGAGGTGGTGGAGGGAAGAGATACAAAGAAGATCCTTTCCTCTTTTTTTTGTCCTATGCTGTTATATGACTTGCACTGATTTGAGCAGTCTCAGCTATGCTCCATTTGGCAGATCAAGTTTCAGCTGAGTCAGCTTAAATCTATACTTGAATCCCTTCAGCTAATCTCAAATCCATGGAATTGGGCTGCTTAACAGAAGCAGAGTAAACGTGTATCTAGTAGCAAAACATACACTGTCAGTATAAATCAAAACCAATGGGAAGTCATATAACCTGAACAATTTCAAAGGTTATAGTAACATAAGCAAAATGAGGTACTTACAACTATTGATGCTCGAAGAGGAGAATTGATAGGCAGATAAAGAGTTGAATAAAAGGTGTTATCAGGGAGTTCTCTAGTTTTACACTTAGGAGCCAGATGAGTAAATGGGTCACTAGGCAACCTAGCACAGTACCTATTTGATACAAAAGTTTAAAAGCATGAATTGCTCTAGAAAGAAACAGACATCTTACAGCCAGTTTATTTTCCAGTTACTAGAACTCAACAGGGAAGGAAGAGGAAATAATAGTTCCCCACTTTCTGTCTCTCCAAAAGTCATGCAGTAGGTTCGAGTTAAGATTTAAGGGCTCAACCAAAGGATAAGAACAAATACACCTGCAAGCTGCAGACTACTATTGGGTGGTGAAGAACTGGTGTGAGACAGAGGTTTTAAGCTCAGAATGTATAGTATGCTATGAGAATAATTACAGAAGCTTTAAGAAAACTTTAAGTAGATTAGATTATATTCTTTATTGCATTTCTTTTAAAAATTAGATAAGCATTAAGCATTTGTAATCTATGGGGTGAAATAACTTTCTCTGAATAGGACAGTAGATACTAGTCAACAATTACTTATACCAGCAGCCCATTCTGAAGGAAGGGTTGTAGAACAAAAAGAGGTTAATTTGCTCTCATGTAAGGATCAGGAAAAAACAAACATTTTGCAACAAGTTTGAGATGCACCAAGAAAAGGAGTGCTGGCAATTGAGATGACTAGTAGGTTCCCTGAGTTGTCCATTTCATGTATCTGTATTTACCATTTACTATAGCAGATTACTTAAAAATCAAGTTTCTTCTGCATCCACACCAAATTATTATTACTGGTATACAACTAATTGATATGACTTCCTTAGTTCTTGGAAGACAGGGAATCTGTAGCACAACCATAACCAAGTTTTCTCATATCTAAAGTTACTCCACCATTATGCATCAATGATGAGGCGTAAAAGAAATCCAGAAAATTATATAGAAACTAAAATAGCAACTGACTGCATACCTATTAATGTGTCCAATAGCAGTGTTTATTGTGACTCTTGGACCACTATCTTCTGGTCTCAGCACATATGGTGGAAAAATATCATCATCATCTATAATAGGCTCATTTTCTGTTTCACCAGTATCTACTGACTTTGAGCATTTGTTCCTCAGGATCTTTAAAAAAAAATCCAGACAGAGAAATGGAAGAACAAGAGGGAAACAGGGATACCCATACAGACTCTTCTGAAAGAAACTAACTAGAGCACCATTAAGATAAAATGATGAGGCACTTATCTGCTATGTCACAACCTCTGGCAATCCCATTAGTAAGCTCATATCCAGCCAAATACTCACTGTCCCCCTTTCCCTCCCACCCAACATCTAAGGAGGGCAATTACTCTGGGTCCTGTGAATGGAACAGGATATATCAACATTAACAGTACACTATAACTGATAAATTATCTCTGGCAGTGATATTGAGTGAAGTTGAAGAAAGTGAAGGTGAAGGGTAGCTTGCATGAACAGTCAGACTCTGGGCCTCTCCAGTTTAACCCCCCGCCACCACCTTTTAGTCTATTACCTAATATTCTGTTGTTATGCTACAAACGGAATTTGAATTATTGGACAGTATGGCAATGTTGTAAAGTAAGTAATGTTTTTGAAAAGGGCTAAGTAGTAAACTGGGAAAAAAAGGCTGGGCACCCCCCCCCCCCCACACACACACACTTTTAGATTGAGAGATACAGAGACTGGATGCTCATCTGGGCGAAGTTCTTTCTCTTCCTATATAGCATTTGTATCTCAGAGGCCCCCAGTGCAGCACCTGCAAGCATCATGGCACTTGGGAGCTCCTGGAAAAAAATACATACAAAAGCTTTTTGGGAGCCAACTATTTTTGTCACCTACCTTCTCAATTGCTTTGTAGGTTTTAAGATCTTCTTCAAAACATTTAATTTTGTCTGAATCTGCTAACATGATGTAATTTGAGATAGGTGCCCTGGCTCTTCCTTTGGACTGCACGTAGGAACGATATTCTGTGGGCAAATCAAAACGAACCACCAAATTGCATTTTGGTATGTCAACACCCTCTTCTACAATACTAGTTGCAATTAGCAAGTTGGTTTCATGTGCTCGAAATTTTCTAAGTACCTACAAAAGTAACCAAGAAGATACATTTCTAAGACCAATCATTGACAAACACTTTATACTTCAGAACTTAATAGGAATTAACCCTACAAATGTGTTTACAATTCACTGGTTAGTCAAAACAGTTTTAAACATAAAACTTTCACAGACACTTAACAATATAAGTATTAAAAAGCACCCTTCTTTCATCTTCCTACCCTTTCACTTACTTGTTTATGATATATGATCTTTATAGCCTTCTTACATAACTTAGGTCATGTTTGACCATCTTATTCTCTAATTTTTAGATACACTCTACTAAAGCAAATACAGATCTCAAAGCTCTTTGTGCATTATGGTAATTCTTTTAACAACTCCATAAGCAGGGTAGTAATTTTAGCCCCATCTTGCAGGTAGGCCAAAATAGTGGCTTGCCTATGTCTGTAGCTTAGATTTGAACTGCCAACTCCTGGATCACAACCTACTCTCTCACGCATTATGTTATACCACGTCTTGTTGAAGTGAGCTTTCTAGCCACTAAATATTAAACGACACAGGGTTGTAGGATGACACAGGGATCTAGAACAGCTTTAGTGTGGAACAGAAGGCAATTATTGCCATAAAAGAATTAAAAATATGTACTATTGTATTTCAATGTATTTTATCATGTTGTAAGCCGCCCCGAGGTTTCGGCAAGGGGCGGCATAGAAATGTTATAATAATAATAATAATAATAATAATAATAATAATAATAATAAAAAATAGTAATTACAATTCTGTTTTTTGTTAAATAAGATTACAGAGACACTATCATCTTTCAAAATCATTCACCACAATTTAAATCACTTAATTTTCAAACATTAAATCTCTCCATTTTACAATTCAAGACCCAGAAACATAAATGGTTTGCCTGGATTAGAAAAATCCCCAGAGGCATAGCTAAATACATTCATAAATACACTGTTATTTGAATATCAGTTTAGTAAACTAGCTGCTAATGTAGGGTCCTAAACAGCAAACCAGCTATATAAAGATATTTCCAAACATAGGTATAGCCTTCTTTTGGAACCTAGCAAACTCATTGGATTAGGAAAACCAAATCCATTGGCTTAAAAGTCCTGGCAGTGAACTATTGAAATATCAAAACAGGTTGCACAACCCCTAAGTTTCCTCAGCAAAATGTGACATATCACTGAAGTATTCAGTGAAGTGTAATTGTTCCATTATTTCTTAAAGCAAGCATGATCCAAATATGAAAACAGACTGACATACTTGCCCAAACTCACAATTAAGTCAATTGTATTTTCTAGAGGAAAAACCTCACCGTCTTTTAAGTTTTTTCACTATGTTGAGTAATTTGAATAATTGGAAATGGTGCCACCTTTTTCTTTATGCTTCATCAACAAAATGAAATAAAATCTATCAGTTATTCAAACTCAGAAAGACACTTAACTTCACAGAGACTACAACCACATTATAAAGATAGTATTTCAAAAAGTGGTTGTTTAAAACTTCAACTAGATTGGAATATATATATATATATATATATATATATATATTCATTCAAATACGTAATATATGTGACATATGTTAAATTTGCAGCTCAAGCTTTGGTTCATTAGCAGCAAGCACTATAATTATCATAGTATGCAAAAAGATTTAGTTAATTCCTGAAAGACTAGATACTATGTCTGATACATGTGGTACACACTGACCTTTCTAAAAAAAGTGCAAGTATAATTTGTTTCAAAAATGAAAACAGTCTTTCTACTATATATTAATAAACAAGAACTTCAAACTATGCAGAATTTTTCAGATAAGGAATTTCCTGGACTTGATGAGGGTTTCAAACACATGAAAATGCACAGCATTTTTGCTGTATTATTTTCATTAAAGTTACCTCTTCCTGCTTTCGGAATTCTATTTCCATCTGTTTGCTACGGGGCTGATTCTTTCCAATGCCATGTCCAGTTATAAAATTGCTGCTGATGTAAGCCAGCTCTGGATCTTGTTTGCCAGCTTCTTTTATCAACCTAAACACATTTTGGAAGCCACGTATAGTTTAGAAAATGTGAGTTAACCTCTGGGATATCAAACAATACTGACAAAGAAAGTATGGTAATTGACTTACTTGACTACATACACATACACTCATACACACACACCCACCCCACCATACACAAGGTGGGGGATATTAGCAGGGTCTGGGGACCCCCAAATTTTGTAACAAAACAAACCTGTCTTTTGTGGGGGGGGGGACCTCTAAATGGGTGAATATCCAAAACAGCCCCAAAAAAACACAAGTGTTCAATTGCCATGAAATGCTGACAGGATGGCAGGAAATCGGTTTCAGGCTAGACACCAGGAAAAACTTCCTGTCAGAGCAATACGACAGCGGAACCAGTTGCCACGATAGGTTGTGAGCTCTCCCATACTAGAGACATTCAAGGCGAAACGGACAGTTATCTGAGTGGGATGGCGTGACTTGGCATCCTACACTAGCACGGGGTTGGACCCAATGGCCCTCTTGGCTCCTTCTACCCCTACTATTCTATGAATTTCTGACTCTACAAATGCACAAAACTGGCTGGGATCCTGAACAAAACACTACATGTTTTGTTGCGGGTCCCACTTGTTGCACAGAATCTTTATACCTTAAGTTGAATTTTACAAGAAATAGTTGTTAGAACAAAAGGGCAAATTCAACCTTTTGTCTCTAATCTATTGGAGTTTCATAAAGCAAACATAGCTTTATGAAATGTAAGCTAATATTTTCTAGACTTCTAAAAAATATAGCACTTCCTACTGTTTTTCCTTCATCGTGTTGTAGACTAAAGACTGTAACTGTGAATTAAATTGAAGTAAAATTTTAATATCTATTTCATTTTCCATGTGACTGCTTTTCGATCAGCATAATTCATGGCTCAGTTTTTTAAAATCAATGTAAATAAAAATCAATTGTTCATTATTTCACAGCTGTTTCACTTCACAATGGTCCACAATCCACTATGATCTCACATGGCTGAGAATGTATCTCTAGCATGAAATACTTGCAGTATTTACTTCATTACTTCTAATCAGTTAAGAATACATTTCTATCTGTAACAAGCTTTAGGTGTTTCCTGTACAAGGACATGCAAACAGCAATCCATGCTACTTCGAAGAGTTTTTAAAATAGAAAGCTGCAAGTTCTTTTTATCTATATTTGTTGCTCCTGTGTGCTGTCAAATCATCTGACTTATGGCAACCTTCCTGAACAAATGCCTTCCAAAATGTTCATCTTATAAATATGCATATATCACCTGCCTTCTTTTAACTGATAGTATGTTACCATCTTAACTTGCATATCAAATATTTGAGTTTAGAAATATTTGGGCAGAAATCCAACATTGCAACAGAAATTCCCCTTTTCCTCCTGCACCCTCCATGCTCCCAAATCTACCCTGCAGGGTCCCTGAATCCTCTGGAATAGATTTCAGAGGATGCAAAAGCAAAGGAATACATTCCACTAACGATGTTCATTCTCTTGGTTGGCTGACAACACTGGCCTACGCTCTGGTTCCAGTTAGAACTATTCAACACATTTTAATCACTTGATATTAGCATATCACATACAACCCAAATACATCTGAATATATTTAAATCATACAAATGTCTTGAGAGAAGATGCTGGTTCTAGAAAGTCTTCATATCACTTTATATATATTATTGACTATATTGTCTCTTTGTATGGTGTGTTTACACAGATTAGTAGTAAGGAAGCCTTCACACAAATGGCTTTCAACATTTTTCAGGACAGCTATTCTATATTATTTCTTTTGCAATCAATAACAAATTGGCATTTTACTAAAAAGCCATACCTGTTTAGAACAACTGCTGTGTATCTTCTTTCCACAAAAATAATTCCACATAAAATATTAGTAAAGGGAGAAGGAAAATTAGTCTCAGTTTTCTCTTTCTCCTCTATTTCTTCATCCTCATCCTCATCTTCAGAATCACTCCAAGACACATAGTTATCCTGGTTCCTATTATTATACCACTCAACACTTTCAAATTGTTGCCGTTCATAGGGCTTATATTTACGTAAGATTTCAAGCAGTTTTATTACTTTTGGGGTTACAAATTTCAGGTCAAGTGAGGCAGGCGAGAAGTGCTCTTCACAGAGTGCATGTATTTTCCTTAGGAAAGTATCTGTAAACAATAAAAATTTCCTGTGCAGCTCCTCTTGCTCATGTTTAATGTACTTCTGTAGCTCTCTCACCATCATCCCGGCTACTTTATCTGCACACCAGGGTCCCAGAACAAGCAACACTGCTCGGCAGTCTGATAGTATCTGCAAACAAATTCAGTTCAACAATTTAGAAAAGCAGAGTAGCAGTTTTCATAGCTTACACTGGGCCCTCAAATTCTTTTAAAAAATGAATGCATAAGTACATGCTTTTTGTGCACTAACCAGCCATATATAGATGACTTCCTATGCCATGTAAGTTTCATTTTTAGCAGAATATACACACAGACTGATGCGCATCCCAAAGACCATTTTGAGTTAAAATGCATCTCTAATTGATCAAAATTATTCAAAATGGAAAGTGTGATAAATGGCCAGATAAAGTCTGAATGCTGACAGTTTAATACAGAGATGTAGCAGATTATTAAACAGCTGTATTTCAATTTTTGTTACAGATATTTTGCCAAGGAGATTTCTGTTTGCAGTTCCCTAAAAATAGGACACATATCAAATTGGGTTCAGCAATGGCATAATGTAAGAAAAATGACAGGTGAGCCATGTGTTTCTACCTGTTTAGAAATTAAGGTAGAATCTCTCTCTCTACAATGTACAGATATGTTGCAATCATTCAGAAAACTAAGTGCATCATCCAGCTCTGTTAACAATCTTTCATAGAGCCCACTTCTGTCAGCATATGGTCCACAATCCACCACGATCTCACATGGCTGAGAAGTATACCTGTAGCATGAAAAACCAAAAGACTTGTCAAGCATTTTTAACTACTGAGAATATAAATAAAGGAGTAAAAATAAGAGATTCGAGCTTCTTTTAAACTATAGTGGGTTGCAAAGAAAGATACACAATTCAGCTTTACCTAAATGGATCTAAATTATGTGTTTCCATTTTTAAAAATGGGACTGCGGGTGGCGCAGTGGTTTAAACTGCTGAACTGCTGGGCTGGTTGATCGAAAGGTCAACAGTTTGAATCCGCAGACTGGGTGAGCTCCCGTACTCTATCCCAGCTCCTGCCAACCTTGCAGTTCGAAAGCATACAAATGCAAGTAGATAAATAGGTACTACTTCAGTGGGAAGGTAACAGCGTTCCGTGCACCTCGGTGTCTAGTCATGCCGGCCACATGACCATGGAGACTGTCTGTGGACAAACACTGGCTCCCCTGGCTAGGGAATGGAGATGAGCACCGCCCCCAAGAGTCAGATATGACTGAACTTTAATGTCATGGGGAAACCTTTACCTTTATTTTTAAAAAAGAACCCTAAGTATGCAGATTCAGTGCACTTCGTCCAACTGAAAGTTTTGAGCATGCCATCCAACAAATTTACCAAAATATACCTGTCCAAAACCACTAAATCAGTTGCTGTTTCAGCACTGCTCTTTAGAATGTTCTCCAGTTTCTGAATCTTCTCTTCTAACTCTGCTGGATCACATTTCCCGTTTAAAATAGAAGCCGTTAATCCCAAGATACGAGGGCATGATGTACAACTTTCACAAAGCTGAAAAATAAACCAGAGTGTTTCACTAGGCTATTAGTTTTATTCTTAAGCAGACATAGCACTCAGAGTCCTGAATCTCCTTTTCTAATATGGGAAAATTCCAGGGGGTGGGTGGGGGGGTGGGGGGAATTGATTTAATGGACTCCAGAAAAAAGTGTGTATCTAACTCATGCTTAATTGCTAGAAGTGGAACTAATGATCTAATAATACACTGACATTGATTGATTGATTGATTGTTCTAAGCAATACACTTGGATGTTACTGTATTGTAATGGCTTTGAGGCCCTGTAGATCAGGTGCTGTCTAACCCCTGATAAGAGAAATAATTCAACTTTATCACTCCAGTGCATACTTCAAAAGGAGCCCAATGCTCCTTATGCAGGAGCTCTACACAACCATGGATAGCCTCAGGCTCACTGATCTGTTCAGTGTAAAGGCTACTCAGTAAGTTCCTTGCAGGTTTTGACTGAACATTTGGCAATGAAATACCAGCACAATTTTTCTGCCAACTCACCCACTGGACATTTTCAAGGAAGCCTGCCAACATTTAATACAACATCCTAGATAGGAATTACAGAGCTGATGAGAGGTAAGGTGATCGGAGAAAACCTTTCTTAGCCACTGTTGCTTTTAGTGGCCATTGATAAAAGAGCACCTACTCACTGAAGATAGGGTAATTAAGTGCATACCTCAAATTAAGGGAATAATCTCAAATTTAGCCCTAAGAATGGATCAGAAGTAGATGCCAAGGTTAGAGAAATATTAATGCACAGTATACAGGGCACTAGTTTGCCTACTTATTATGGTTTGTTTTGCCTGTGGTCAAAGACATAACTTACCTTCATAATTTCACGATAGGGGTGATCCTGGATTGCAAGATGGCACTCATCAAAAATAAGAAGATTAATGTTTGACAGGGATAAGTGTTCATTTTTTAAAACATTCAAAGCAACACAACAGGTCATAACCAGCACCTAAAATATAAAGAGATGCAAGATAAAAATTAAAGTTATTTCTGTCCAAGCAAGTAAGAGTCTCTCATTTTGTCAGCAAGAATAATATAAGTATAATTAATTGCAACTAATAATAATGCTTCTCTCTATACAAATTCAAATTTAACCTGTCGTTTGAATCCCAGGCAGCCTTAAGGTGCAGTTTAACTCCATCCTAAGATCACTCAATATTATTATATAAATATCCAAATTCCAGCTCAAGCCTTTTCCGATCATCTTCAAAAATTCTATTTGAAGAGTGAAATGCAAGCATGCACTCTTGGCCTTGGCATCTCTTCAATGAAATGTTGGCATATTTGGCTGTAAGAGGTTATAGAGCTCCATGCAATCAGGTAACATTCCCAAATACAGAGAACCTGAACTATGTTCAGCAAAACACAGTTATATTTCCAGAGTAGACCTTCCCAATCAACACAGGAAGGCTGTAGCTAGATGGGGTAGGAATGGAGTACATATCCCACTCTCCTCCTGGAGAAGGATTTTTGAATACCTTAAGGGTCAGTTCTCAGAATTAAATCAGGCATTATACAAAACATGCAAGTGCTGCTGAAAACATTAGAAGCACATTTAGGTGCTTCTCCACCATTAGGTATAGTAGAAATTATCGTGTGTCAATGTCCAGATGCTCCACAGTCCTTACTGTCATCAGAGGCAGCCAAGGATGTGAAACAGAAGTAGGAAAAGACAAACTGTAATGATAATATGATTTCAGTTCTTTCAATTTTTTCAGGAAAAAGTTAAACCTGCATTTTCAATGTTTAGTGGCAGGAACACATTATTTTTGGCACTAAACATACTGAATACTACAGAGGTAGTCTTTCTCTGAATGTAATAGATTTTGAAAGCAGAAGAATAGAATATTCAGTAGTTGCAACTGCATTACTTCTAATTTCCATATACACTTTCTGGAAAAGTTAACCAACTGGAAGACATGGCAGGTATCAGCAAACAGATACAGAAGGGCATCCACAACTCAGTGCAATCCAGTGTTCTGACTGCTCTTCTCTATTTCTTCTTTAGCACAAACATGGGTAGAAAACTTGCAGAAAGCTTGCCAAGAAGCCCGGCAGAGACAGACTCCGCAGCCTCTTCTCCTCATTGCCACTAGCACACAGAAATCTGATCTGGGACAAGACAGGAGAACACACTGTGATTATCTCTCTGCAGTGATTTCAGCCCAGAGAGCTGACACTGTGACCCTCTACCCCATATCTTATTAATGATTCCTGCACAAGTCCACTGCAAGTTTTCCACCAACCGAAGTCACACACTGTCTTTTTATGCTTGGTATTTATCAAAGTAAATTTTCTGTAAAACATAAAATGAATGAGTTCAGCTCGACAAACTTATTAGTCATATAAGTCTATCATGTTGCACTAATAACATGCATCCTACAAAGAATTACAGGACTGGGGAACATGCCCAGTTAACATAAATTGGACTTGGCCTAATGCTGCCATTCCTCATTCCTTTCCCAGCCACACTCCTCTCTGCCCATATTTGACTTAAACAGGCTCAACAGAGCAGCTGTGATTCTCTCTTCATGCAACACTGTAATTCTTTCTTCATATACCTGACTCTTGTCACTCTACAGTGAACCATGGTAGGGGCTTTCCTTATAATGCATCTACACTGCAATTATATAAATATTCCTGAATAACTGGTAAAGTTGAATGAAAACTAATTCTGTGCCTGACTCCAGATACAGCAGTCGCATTGCACCATGTAGACACATGAACTATATATAGCTCTGTCTCCAAAGTGGTTACAGAAGCTATAAACTTTGGCAGGATATCCTCCAGGTACAAAGCAGGGCTATTCAAGCTGTTCTAACAGATATCAGAGCACTAAATTCCTTCATAAAAATAAATCATTCATTAAAACACCTGAATCACTTATATCCAGTTGTACATCTTTGACATTAAGCTGACAGAAGAGATAGCTGCACTATGGGTTTGGACTGGTCTAAGAGTAATTCTCTCTCCCCAGGCAACAATAGCTCTCTAAAGGGTTACATGAAAATATTCACTGGTTTTACCAAACGAAAATTTCCAAAACCCCACTCAGCAGTTTCATGTAGATGTTAAATAACATAGGAGGTTGAACAGACCCCTAAAGAATTCCATACCGAAGAAACCATGTGATGAAACAGTATTCTCAGAACATCACCTTTTGGAGTCAGCCCTCCAAGCAGAAGCAGAACTACTGCAATGAATTAACCCCACTCCTACCTCAGACAGTTGTCCCAGAAAGATACCATGACTGAGGTATCAAAAGATGCCAAAAGATCCAGAAATATCAGCAGGGTCACACTTGTCATCTCTGTCTTCACAGGTAAGGATGACCAAAGGTCTTTCTGTGCCAAAATCCAACCTGAACACCAGCTAAAATGATCTCACCTGGAACTAGTTAGTCACCACCTGCTCAGAAACCTTGCACAGGAAAGGAACGCTTGCTAACAGCCTAAAGTTATTAAAATTTTCCAAGTCAGAGAGAATTTCTTCAGAAGTTGTCTACCCACTGCTTCTCTCAGGAGGCATGGAACAACTCCATCTCATAATGAAGCAATGATCACCTCTCTGGCCCAACCAATTGTTCCTTCCTTGTTGAAACTGTAGACCAGGAGGGAAAAGATCCAGGGTCAAAGTAGTTAAATGATCATGTCTAAGCACCTTGTAATTTTCTCAAGCTGTACCAACTGAAGTCATCCAGTAAACCTGGACTGGGCTGTGCTAAGGCACCTAGTCTGATTCAACTGCTACAGTTCTGGTGTCTAACTCCCTGTGGATGAAAGACATTTAGCAGATATATTAAAGCCACATTCACACTGGTCTAGGATGCCCCTGGGATTGCAAAAAAGCATTTGGAGAAGCATATTGCTAAAAATATAAAGGCCAGCAATACATAATTCTTTAACTATATGAGAAGCAGGAAACCAGCTAGAGAGGCAGTTTGACTGTTGGATGGCAATGGAGTTAAAGGAGTTCTAAACAATGTAAGATGACTGCACAGAAGCTGAATAATTTTTATTCCATCTCTGTCTGCAAAAGATATAAGACAGACACCTTTTCTTGAACTGATATTTTCAAGAAGGGAATGTGAGAAATTGAGTGAAACAGTAGTGACAAATGAAATTCTTAGACTTGTTGACAAAGTGTGAGATCACATGTTACAACAATAAACCCTGCAAATAAGGTACACAGAGTGGGTTGTTCATGAAAGGCCATGGGTTGTCTCCCCACCCCACTTTTGTGGAATTCTGGTTCTTTTTTAAAAGGAGTTCTTTGACAGAGCTTGTATACAATTTCCCTTTGACAGGGAAATTGTATTCTTATAGCACAATCCTATACATGCCTATTAAGAAGCAAGTCTCACTCGGTTTACTAGTGGTTAATTCCAGGTTACTGGGTATAGCATTGGAACCCCGTTAATTTTGGTTCTGTAGCTGTGAGGGAAAAAAACAACCAAACAAGCCATTTTCAGGCTAAACAGTTTGCCAGAAAAACAAAAACAACCCCCTCCCCCCACATCTGAACAGGCAACAGCTCCTTTTCCTACAAACAATAGGACAATGGGACCGTGAGCAACAGCATCTGACACGTCTCAAAAAAGTGGCTGTACAAAAGCAAACCAAAGGATGAGACTGCACGTGTGTGCTTTACAAATCATGCTAGAAATCAGGAAATCTTAAAACTATGGCATCACTTTATAATTTATATGATTTAAAGGTTTACCTTACCTGGCATTTAGTAAATTCTTGGTGCCATCTCTCTTTTGTCCATGCTTCAGTTATTTCTAAACTTGAATACTCTCCAACCTTGAGATCTGAATGAGTCCTAACAGTTGACACTTGTTGAGCAACTTGATTTGCTTTGCAGAAGCAGATGAAACATAGGGACCAAAATTATTATTTTGAAACGGTTTCTTAAGTATACATACAATTTCAATGCTGTGCTGACTAGCTATATCACTGCTCAGTTATGTTAAGCTGTGGCAATGTAAGTAACACTATACAAACATATTTTATTTGAATCCTTCAGTACACTCTATAACTTCAATCCCATTTTCCCTAATACAACAAATGTTGAGAAAACATTTGAATGTTGACAAAATTCATGACACTGGTTACATTTTAGTTACTCTTTTCTTAAAAACGTTATTAAAACATTTTTGACTGCCTGTATCTCTGCTGATGCTAGTATCACCCACTAGTGGCATTATAGCATTAGAGGATTTTTCTGGCTGGACATCAGGAAAAGCTTCCTCACTGTCAGAGCACTACAACAGTGGAACCAGCTGCCCAGAGAGGTGGTGGGCTCTCTCACGCTAGAGACATTCAGAAAGAAACCAGACAGCCATCCGAGTGGGATGGTGTAAATTGGTGTCCTGCAACAGCAAGTGGTTGGACCCAATGGCCTTCATGGCCCTTCATGGCCCTTTCTATGCTTCTATCAGAGACCTATTGATTAATTTAACATCACATCTTACCAGAGTTGACCAAGAATACTGTTCTTTTCCCATTTTTGTTGAAATCTCCCCTGATCTGATAGGACAGTTCTTTAATGAGTAGTACTGCAATAAAAGTCTTCCCTGAGCCAGTGTTTAAACAGACTATTGTATTATGATCCAGAGCTGCTTCAAGCAGTTCAACCTGTATTAGAATATAAAAAGGTTTATTTTAAAAATACCTCTAAATTATATACAAAAAAGTTTTCAGATATATCAGTGGAATATGGCCAAATATGTTTGTGTTGCTCTGACATATTATCCAAGAAAAATCAATGAGTTATGAACCTAAAGCATTTTTGGAGGACTTAGAATTCTATTTAAAAAGCACATGGAACAGTGGCAGTTCACTAGTATGCCATCTAAAGTTTTCAATGGACAAGTCTATCTATGAGCAAGACAATGCAACATCCTAAGAGGCTTATTCTCAGAAGACCTATGCCATGTAACTGCTGTGTGGATGAGCTGCCAGGTGAAATTACAGAAAGATCAGAGAATAAGCGAAATGATCTGTCAAAATAATAATATTTGGGTTAGATACTTAATATTGAATCCTCTGTAGCAACTGAAGTCATCCAATTTTATTTTTTTTTTAAAGAAAAATCTTAATTTCCAAAAACCACTTTAAGAAGTAGAGCAATGTGCATTTCTCACAGCTTTATGTTTTATATTCTGGATCAAGCATTTCCCCTAGTACCTTAAACATTGAAACTAAGATCAATATGACATACAGTAAACATTTTCATTCATGTGTAAGTAGGAAGAGTGCTATCTCCATTTATTCTTCCTCCCCCTTTTTACTTTAGTCACAAACCATCCAGAGGAAGAGCTGGGAAGCCCCTGCACTTAGGAGTGGCAGAAGGGAAGGCATGTGGATGAGACTGTAGCAAAGGCAAAACTGAAAACCCAAGTATACACAAACATCTGTTTACACATCATGATAAGACAGGGTTCCCCTAGAACTCTTGCTTATCAAGTATGAGCAGCATGTTTATGCACACTGCTTAACTGTCCCTGCAGTTAAACAAACCAGGGATCTTCCATCTGCAGGTCTTGCAGAATGCACATAATTAAGTGACACAGATTACATCAGTAAGCCGAAGACATTGGTGCTAATGTCTTCTCTGCTTCTAGCAGTAGCAAATAGAAAGAAAGAAAGAATTAACAAGTACTCCAATAAAACTGCAAGTAATGCATGGGTGGACTTCGAGTCAGCCAAATTTCATTCAGCTTTAAAAATATCGGCACGTATTAGTACCTGATATTTTCTTGGTGTGTAAATGTTATCATGAATCGCTTCTTGTTGCCAAGGTAGTCCAAAAAAAGGACCCATTGGGGAGGAAGCAGGGGTCATGAGTTGTAGTCCTGCCATGCTGAGGGACTGCAAAGCAGGGTTATTCATTCATTCATCCAGTGTTTCTTTCATTGCATTTTTGTTCCAGCACAGCTTACTACGAAAAAGGGGAAAAAGCATTAAAATCATATATTAAACAACAGTTGGTTATTCATATATATACACAAAACAAGATCAAATCCTTTATATGTTATATTTATAAGTACTTTAATTACTCTAAGTGGAAATACTTAAAAAAGCCATGCAAGGTAGGGAAGTTCGCCTAAAAAGGATAGGGCATTCAGTCTGACAGCAGCCTGCCTATGGGCATTTGATGTGCAACTCTATACATGACTACTTTGAATTAGATCCCACTGAGTTCAATGCAACTTACTGCTCAGTAAGTATATAGAGGTTTGCAGCCTTAATGAGTCAGTAGGTGTGAGGATGAGATATAATCTAGCAATCTTCTAGGTAACTCACCTCTGCACGGTGTTAGCTCCCCACTTTGATAGGTTGTTTTCACAATTTACTATCCAATTTCAACTGTAGTTCACAGTTGTTCCCTATTTTAGTTATATCTTTATGCTCTTGTGCAGTATATGAAGCAGTATTTGAAAAGCCCTGTGTAGCATCAAGATGATTTCTATACCCCAAGCACTGAAAACAAAGCAAGTTTTGTAATGGGTAACATCACAGATGCACCCAGTATTCAGAAGAATTTCCTACAAGTACAGCAGTCTTCAGAGAATCTAACTGAAGAACATTTATTTATTTATTTGTTTATTTAAAACTCTTCTCTACCATCCCATCACAGATCTCTTGGGATGGTTTACAACAGATCAATACAATAAAATATAAATAGAAGTAAGAGTAACACTCTTTCCCTGTCTTTTCCCCTCAGTGTCCCATTGCAGGAACACAGGACTTGTGTGGGGGAACATATGTGAGCATACTTGCAATATTTAGTTAACCTGTCCTTGCTCTTTTTCAGCTGGAATATTCTTTCAACCTCCAAAATCACTTAGAAACTTTTTTCTGTTGTAAAGTTTTACTGAAAACTGATGGGGGATCCTCCCTTTCTCTTGCTCTTTAAAGGATGCCTTCTATAAGCAAAAAGTAACCATGAAGTAATTTTGAAAATTCATTTTAATGGAAAAGCAGATTATAATCCTCAAATAAAACAAGAACTACTACTAGAGGTGTTGGCTTTCATCTATTATCCTCCAACCCAATTCTTACCTTTGAGATTTCTCATCATACTTCCAATGAGGGCCTTAAATGCTGGAAAAGACAAAATGCTCTATGGAACTAACACTGGCTACCGGCAATGCCAATGGAATCACCACGGGGAAGGTGTAAAGTGATTCCTCAGCCATGATTAAGTACATGCCACACAAATTGGCCTGCTTCCAACTACTATAAAAGCAGAGTCCATGGTACTTCAATTCTCATACATTGTTTCTGGACCTTAACTTTTAGGAAGGGGATGATTAAGTCCAAAGGAAATGTGCTGCAGGTACCAAGTGGTAAGCCTCAGGTACAAAAAAAGGACATCTGGATTCTAGAATGCAGTGCACCACTAAAAACAAAGACTTCACCCACAATCCTATACAACTAACACCGTACTCAAAATATAGTTCCTATTGCTTAGCAAAGCATCATGGAAGTATTTGAGCATGTAAACCTATTCATATTTACATGAAAATAGCCCAAATGCATAGAAATCCACTGTAACAGATTACATGTTTACTTGAAACACTGTGGGGAAAATGTGTATGTAACCCCCAGTAACCTTCCCAGTACTGTTAACAGTCTGAATCCCAAACCCTTCAAACAAGTACAGGACACTTGAAAATCTCAGCTTAAGATTTTTCTTGTTTAATTTGCCCCTTAGTCTTTCAGAGTAAAATTGTTTTAACGGACAACTATTGATACTTAATTTTATCACTGCGTTAAAATGCAAAAGATTTGGAATATAAAGAGTCAACATTGTTGCATTCTACTGACCAACTGAATGCTATTTCAAACCCTCCACAGTTAATTTTAAATTACTAGCAATTTAAACTGTGTATGCCAAGGGAACTGTGCATGTCACTCCCCTTCCCTCACACCTGACTATCTGTTAAAACTTTGCCTTGTCCAGCCGTGGCTTCTGCACGATGCCTGGTCAGCCACTGCTGCATTACCTCAGCAGTTCCTCCTGGAAGCAGAGCAGCTTCAGAATCACTATGGAACATGAGCTACTGAATTGCTGCCTGGAGTCTGCCTGGCAATCAGCACCAGCAATGCTAATATTAATCAGGATGGAAGTGCAGTAAAAAAAAAAATTGGCTCAGCTCAAATTGTTGGCCTAGACTGGCCAAAGAAGAGCCCTTCTTACCAGAAGAACTTTAAGAGAACAAGTACGGGCAACATGGAGGTACCAAGGAGGCAGTGCAGGCACAGACTACCCACCTATGTTTCTTTCTTTGCAGAGGTCAGGCAAAGAGGAGGAGGAGCTTCTGCTGCCCCTTTACTATGCCTTGACCACCAGAACAGCAAAGAAGAGACCAACAAAAGGGGGAAAGCAAGAGACCTCTTCCAGATGATCCAAGAAATCCAAGGGATTCTCAAACTAGATTAGGAATGCTAAAAGACAAACAGGGGGACACTAACTGACCAGGAGAAAATAAAGAGAAGGTGGAAATAATATACAGACCAACTAGATGGAAGAGATGACAGACTCCTTCAAAGAGGTGTCAGACAAGGGTGTATTTTATCTCCCTATCTGTTCAAACTGTACAGCTGGATTAGAATCAGAGAAAGGAGTTAAAATTGGTGGAAGACAAATCAAAATTTAAGATATGCAGATAACACCATTCCACTGGCAGAAACAGCAATAAGTTGAAATAACTCCTGAAGAAAGTGAGAGAAGAAAGTGCAAAATCAGAACTGCAGCTGTACATTAAGAAAACAAAACTCACGACTACAGAAGAACTACAGAGCTTTACTGTGAAATGGTGGAAGATTTTACATTCCTCAGTTCTGTCATCAATTGTAAATAAGACTTTAGCCAAGGAAATCGAAGAAGGCCAAGACTTGGAAGGGCAGCAATGAAGGAACCAGAGAAGATCCTCAAGTGCAAGGAATTCCACTGGAGACCAAGGCCAGGCTTGTCCATCATGTAGGGATGTGAAGAACGCTGACAGGAAGGGCATTGCCGTGTTTGAAACATGATGCTGGAGGAGAGCTTTGCACATACCCTGGACCAACAGAAGGAGAAGCAGGCAGTCCTCGATCAAGTCATGCCAGAGCTTCACCTCGAAGCAAAAATGACAAAGCGCAGGCTGCCATGCTTTGGACATATCATGAGGAGGCAAGAGCCCCTGGAGAAGACCATCCTGCTGGGGAGAGATGCAGACAGAGGAAGAAGAAGGGGAAGACCAGCTGTGAGAGGCATGCACTTCGTCACGGAAGCCACGGCCTGGGATTTGCAAGAGCTCCCAGGGCTGTCATGGATGGGACATTTTGGAGGGTTACCAGAAGCTGGAGGGACTTCTTTTCTTTTTCTTTTCCTTTATAACTTTTCTTTTATAACTTCTTTTATATCGTTTATATTTTTTATCTATTTTATATTATTAACTTTAATTTTATATTGTTATTTTTGTATTGTATTGTATTGTATTGTGTTGTAAGCCGCCCCGAGGCTTTGGCAAGGGGCGGCATAGAAATGTTCTAATAATAATAATAATAACAACATGCAGGCATTGGCAGAAAGAACAAAGGACACCTAACCAAGAAGAGGGAAGTTGTTTCAGTGTCTGTTGCTAATTCTAGCAAGGGTGGCAAGAGGTACTGATTCTTTGCCTTTTCCAGGCACAAAGAGCCTAATGTCTCCCTCAAGGACGGGCTGCATATTTAATTCTGAAGCTGGAATACTGCTATGAGAAGCAATTGGTTGGAACTGCCAATGAATAGGAAGGAAGCATATTTGTTAACTTGTGCCAGCTGGCAATTGTAACAGGCAATAATGAACAAATGCAATCTGCACATGTTCAGAATCTTTGTGACTGGTGAAAGATTTGATTTGCATCCCAAATCCCTCCAAAAGGAAAAGGCAGGCAAAGATAGCCAAGAGGAATCATGGTAACTTTTTAAATTGAAAACTGGATGAAAAAGTAGCAACTCTACTGGGCAACCAAAGCCTGATTAACACTTTCAATGGTAGTCCAAGAGAGAGACAGTGGGTAAGCGATAACATACCAAAATAGAAACCTTAAACCAGCAACAGCCAGTTACAACAGTTTTCTATATATCTCTACTCAGAAGTAATTCTTATTGAGATTAATAGCTGACTAGCTTATTGAGATGGTTAGTGGGGAATCATCAGGATGGCAGCCAGTAACAAGCGGGGTCCCCCAGGGCTCTGTCCTAGGACCGATCCTGTTCAATGTTTTCATCAACAACATGGAAGAAGGGGTGACCAGTCCGCAGATCAAATTTGCAGATGATACTAAAAAGGGGCAGTGCCCACAACTGAGGAGCAGGTACTCCAGATCCAGAAGGATCTGGACAGACTCTGGAAGTGGGCAGAGAACAACAGGATGACATTCAAGGTCTTGCACTTGGGGCATAGGAATGGGCCTCATAAGTACAGGTTAGGGGACAAGTGGCTAGAGAGCAGCACTTGTGAAAGGGATCTCTGGGTGCTGGTTGACTGCAGACTAAACATGAGTCAGCAGTGTGACAAGAGGGTCAAGGGGCGAACACCACCCTTGGTTGCAAAGCTAGAAGCATGGCTTCTACATCGAGAGAGGTCTTACTACCACTTTATACAACTGTGGTGCACCCACAACTGGAGTACTGTGTTCAGTTCTGGGCTCCACATTACAGGAAGGATATAGCCAGGTTAGAGTCAGTGCAGCATAGGGCCACAAGGATGGTGGCCGGATTGCAGGGGAAGCCATATGAGGCAAGGCTGAGGAAACTGGGTCTTTTCAGCCTGGAGAAGAGGAGACTCTGAGGGGATCTGTTGGCAACATATAGGTACATGAGGGGAGTGTCACACAGAGGTGGGTAGAGACCTGTTCTCCCCTGTGGAGAAAAGCAGGACATGCCTTAACGGAGCCAAGCTCAGGGAACCAAGGTTCAATTTGGATGCCAAGAAGTACTTCCTGACAGTTATGACCTCTAGGGTATGGAATGGGCTTCCACAGGAGATGGTTGAGGCCCCATCGGTGAGGGTGTTCAAGGATATGCTAGACATGCACATAATAGGCATGTCATGAACGAAGCCGACTGGAACCGGGGGTCAGACTAGATGGTCCAGGAGAGCCCTTCTGACTCTCTCTGTTTCTATGTTTCTAATGTGAACCACTCTGAGAGCTTCAGCTATTTGGTGGAACAGAAATTAAAGAAATTTAGTTTCAGGTAAATGCATATAGGACTGCAACCTTAATAGAATTTCAATTTTGTGTAAGACAAGCACTGAAAGCAGGATAAATGTTGGTATCTTTAATACTAGTAAGGTTCTTCTTATGGGAGAACAAACTTTGCTTCATAAATATATATTAAATCCAATTATTTAAAAATTATTAAATTATTACCCTGTTTAATGAACTGATTCCTATCACGTCATTATTTTTTTCTCTAAGTCAGATTAGCTAATGATACTGAGATAGGTAACTTGTTGAACATCCTAGGTGAACATCCTTGAGGTTTTTCATTTCCTTTAGAATGTGACTTGGCTCACTTGCTGAAGTCAGCTGCAACTATTTGTTCTACCACCATCTTCGGCACAGTATGTCTTGTTCTGTTTCTCTTTCTGAGGTATGCTACACTACTTTGGTTGAATTCTAAAGCTGCAAAACTATACAGGCTTATATGGGAGTAAATCAACATAAGTGAATAACACATGAAGCACCTTGATTTGGGACAGCTAGTAACTTTTGGGATCCACACTGTCTTATACTGGGAGAAGAGATCAGAAAGGTTGACTTCAGAGAATCTAATCCCTGCGTTAAGAATTGTACCACCACCAGAAACTAATTTATTTCACTTGTCAAGCAGATGCATAGAAGAGCTGGTCGCTGTCTTGTCCTAAATTAGCTGTGTTGCAGCTTTTACAAAAGGAAAGGAGTATTTGTGTGTATAGAAAAGTGGGAAGTTTCAAACATGTGCTGCATGCAAGTTTTCCTAAGAACAGAGTTCTGACTGTATGGGATGTTTAATTTTGTTCAGAATTGTGAGACTTGGTTATTAGATACGTTAAAACTTATGGGAATCCATTTACATTAGTGCTGTCATGTAAAATGTATCTGGGGTATCGATGCTGTCTCTGTAAAATGTATCTGGAATACGGATGCTGTCGTGAACTGCCCAGAGAATTTTGGCTGTTGGTCAGTATAGAAATTGAATAATATTTATACAATATTATTCAATTCAATGAGTTCTTTTGCATTTGTCTTTATGCAGACATGCGTGTGCACATATAGCAGGACCCCTATATCTGTTGTCCATTATTGTGGTTTTACTCAACTGAAACTGACTGTCAGCCCTCCACATTCTCAGGAATTAGTGATACAGGACTCCCACAAATGTGGAAAAACCATGGGTATCTCTAGGGAACTATGCACTCTGTTTGGGGATGCATGATCTTTGCTTGGTAGTAGCCAGCCTCATTTATGTGTTTTGTTTCTCCATGGGCACAGGGACTCTAGAGATATTTGTGGTTTTTCCACTTTTGCAGAGGTCCTGTGCCTCTAACACCCATGAATATAATGTTCACTACTATCTGCAGTTTCAGCCATCTTTTGGGCAGCTTGGAACCTATCCCCCACAGATATGGGAGTCCTCCTTTATATGCACACATCTTTGCTGTGGGCAGATTCTATTCTTAATACAAAGCCTTTCCAACATATGTAGCAGTAATTTACGAGGATGCCAACAATGATGACAATTGTGATAGAATACACTCTGACATCAATAATTTGCTTGTCTACATGGTCTACATGCTTTTAACTGATGGGATATATAAAGCAATCCATTGTGAGTCTACTCAGAAATACGTCTCACTGAATTCAATGGGACTTACTCCCATGAAAGCATGCACATGGCTGTAAAATATGGTTTCCCCCCTCCCCTTTCAATGCTGGAGAAGCAAGCTCTGCTAGCAATTGCTTTCTCTGTGTTATTCTGAATTAATGGAGATGAGGGGAGGCTGAACTTCTTGTAAATTTGAACCTGTTTTGGCATTCATTTTCCTTGCCTTAACTAAAGAATCACATTGAGGAATCCATTTTGTTCTACTGTGCAAAGCATCTCAACTACTATGAGAGTGTGATTTTAAACATCTGTCATTTTGGTAGTGCAAATCAATGTCTGAGAAGACAATTCCCTGTCTAAATTCCTCCTGTTTAATACTTGCAGAGACACACTTTTAAAGTAAAGTACCTTGTGATTATTACAGTCTTTGATTCTGGCTGACTGCTGCCTTACTTTGCTTATGTGTGAAACGGGTTTTTCCCTCTTTTCCTCTTTGCTTTCAGAGAGTGTGTGTGTGTGTGTGTGTGTGTGGAAGGAGGCAGTTTGCTGGGTTGAACCATATTGCAAAAGGCTTGTATAGCAAATCTCCTGAGACAAAAGAGGTATTTTCAGTTCTGCCTCCAGTTACTCTTCTTCCATCCACCCACCCACCCAGATAGACTGGCTATGAGCCTTCACTGATAAATACCAAACAATTCCAATCAAGGTAGAATTTTTGCAGCTCTTGATTAAGTTGATACACAAATACCATCAAATTCTTTATTTTTACTGTTTAGTAACAATTAATGACCTGTAATATAATCTATATTTGTGTTTCAAAGAAATGACTTTTAGAAATGCCTGTATTAAGAGTAATATTCAAACAGATATGAATTTCAGTTTGTTAGCTGTCAAGACTTACGGCATTAATTTCTGTGTCATCTGTCTATGTGTTCTCTGAATTGCTTTTTGACACCATTATATCCACTTGTAGGGCAATTACATCACTGCCAAGCTTCTGCTCAAACAATGGGAGAATGAGTTAGAAAGAATGAGCTAAAATAATGTTAAAATCTTTAAGAGTAAGAGTTTCCACTGCAACATAGTCAAAAATTTAAAGAAAAATCTTATGTTCCATTCTAACTAGAAGAGTTTACTGTATTACTATGATTGGTACATATATAAAATGTTAGCTACGTTATTGTATTTGATGGAAAATGTCATTTTAAAGAATAAAGGACAGAAGGTTTGGTTACCTGCATCTTTCGATGAACAAAACCTTCCCTGAAATAACAGTATGCAAGAAAGCCCTGACAAGGGGCAGGGGGCAGACAGAACTAGGAAACCCCTGTAGGAAGAGAATGCAGCAGGAACCTATACTGGCCCTATTTTACTTCTCTCAAATCTTTCAAAAACTGCAGTGAAGAAAATTTAAAAAGTGAATATCTTAAGCTTGAAAGCAAGAAGAATTAAAATTCTAAAATTCATGTGTTCTTTCATAAAAATGAACCATCTTGTTACAAAACTCTTTCTAATCCACACTGAGGATATCATCAGACAGAATACTATAGAATTAAAAAATACATTCCATTTTTAAATTCACAGATACAAAATGTATTATTTTTAAAACTGTTGAACTTGGGCAATATACAGTAGTCTAATATATTGTATTTATAGCCACACAAATGTTTCGTGGTGCAGAGTAGTCACAAAAGGTAATTTTTTTCTCCTAGAAAAAACTCATTCTTTGATACAGAGAACGTAAGTCTATACCTGTCACTAGGCAAAGCACTTTCCAAGAGAGGGGATGGTGCTGGAACTTTTACTGAAGCCTTCTTCAGGATGCGTGTAACAGCTACTATATCCCTATTCACTGGTAAGCATTGCTTGCAGATAACACAGGTAACATCCAGGTATCAAGGAGAAGGGCTAGCAGACATATTCCTCCTTTCCACCATATATGCCATCAACATGTAAATAGCCTTTTAAAATATGGCAACTTCCGTTGCAGTGCAATTTAAACTAGTTGCAGGGAAAATGGGAGGGAGTGCACCGAATATTAGCTCCTTCAAGTAACAAACCATTTTCTACTGCAAGGGAGGTCAATGTTTTCTCCCCTGGTCATGTTTGCCTACTTCACAAGGGTCATATTTCTCATGAAAATCAAGAAACTAGCTGTAATTCACTTTGATCCTAAGAGCCATGAGCTGTGTTTCACTCATAGCATGTAGTATTCCTGCCCCTCCCCTACCCATGCAGTTAGAAAAGAGAACTGGAATAAAAAGCATTACCCCCATTGCTTATGTGAGCCAAAGACCCACATAAGCAATGGGGCCACTTGCAGTATACATCAACCAAGTCTAAGTGTATTGTGTTACACGTAATTTTTAAGGATATGATCAAAAAGGGAGACGTTTTAAAATAAAATGACAACTAAAAAGCTATAAAGTTATTCTTCACTACTTCGTTAAAAAAGCAAATAATTAATCTTAAGCATCATCTCAGAAGTCTTTTGATACACAAAATAGCAAAGATGATGTAATTATCCTACATGTTAACTAACAATGTCTAAAGGCACAGATTTATTTAAAGTTTTTATAAACCATTCTTTAGTATATATTCTCAGAATGGTGTTGTATCAAGTTACTCAAGCAGCAAAGATGCCAGCTTTTCTAGAAGACATATAGAATCATTTCCCTAACAGCTGAATTATATTTTAAAACAATAACCTTTCTATCAGCAAAACTTAAATATTACAAATGTACATGTACAAGCTAAATATTTAATAGCCAAAACACATAGGCCACATTTCATCAAATTAATGAGCATTTCCAACTCTTAATAAACCATTCAGGAAAATCACAGTATTCTTATAATAAAACGTTATAGAAGAATTAAAAGGAAACCATCTTAATGAAAACTTCTACCCAAACAATATTAAAAGTTAACTGAGAACCCACACCTTGGCATTATATCAGAGCATTTTTTTCTACCTTGATTCCAGATATTGAGCTTTTCCAGAGTTTCAAGCCTGTAATTTTGTTTCAACCTAGATGTCCTAGAAGGCAATGTAAAGACACATTTCAACATAAACAGTAATAAAACCTAACAATGCATGTGGTAGTCTACTTTCTTGCATTTAATGCTGGACACTGGAATAAAAGCATATTACCCTTCAAAATCTAATTTTACATGAGGGGTTTGGTTTTTTGTTTTTTTGGCCAAGAATGCAGATAATGACTGTCTGAAAGATCAATTTAAGTGCTTGAACATACCTTCACATTTTTACTTTATTTATCTGCTAAACTATTTCCCAATATCAATTAGTTTTACAGCTGATTCAACATCACTGTTTCTTTAACTAGGAAAATTAGATCTTAAAGAAACTTAATATTCACTGTGCTATACAGTAGTGACATCTGTGCATTTACTTGTAACCACAACTTTGTTCTATTATAGTTATACACAAAGTACATTAGAACAGAGAGCCAGTACTTTTTTTTGGCAACTGTGCTAAAAAGACAGCATACTGGTAAGACACCTTTTCCATTTTTCTCTATTGTCTGTAAGAATAGTGCAAAAAATCTAAGAACATTTCTGATGTTAACATTTCATGTTAACAGGCTTTTGGTTTTGTTTTTATGAACAATATTCAATACTATTACAGCACTAGTACTATTGATAATCTATTAGCATAAACCAATACTAGTACAGTATCATTAGTACTTGATAGGAAAAGGGGAAGCGGAGTGATTTACCACTAAATTTCATCGCTTCGTACTAGTGCCATGATAGCAATGGCCAAAGTATGAAGCCAATTTCAAAACATGAAATTAGGTTTTGTAAAGCACACTTGGACAGTATAGTCTAGCCTTCTTCAACCTGGTCATGCTGGCTGGAGATGATGGAAGTTGGACATGAAAATATTAGAAGGGTTTTATGTTGAGGAAGGAAGGTTTATTTCAAAAATAAACAAAATGCAAGTCAAAGTTCAACTCGCCACAAATGAAGAATATTTTGTGCAACTGCCAAATGCTTTTTTAGTATGTTCATGGAACCACCTGAGACAGAGTACCCACTGAATGCCACCTCAATACTGATTATTATTCTAGCAAAAAGGGAATAAAGGTATAGCATAAGGTGTGAACAGGATGGCATCAGATATTGTCTTTATTATTAGAGAGACACATTTTGAACTGATTATGCCATAATGCAAGCAAACAGAAGAAACCGTATTTTGGTATTTTTGACATGGGGAAGGGGGAGTTTACACAAAATGACAGGAACTGATGGCTAGACCAGAGATAACCAAGGCAAGCCAAAACATATTAGTCCAACTGCGGATTTGCCCAACTTCTGTAATAAGGTTATGCCAGCAAACATGTTACCAACCCCTCTTCCATTTTTGGATAGACATACACATTGTATAGTCACATGAAATGAGGCAGATAATGCTTTTGAAAAATTAAGGGCACTTATTGACTTCTGTATTCCACTTGCAAAACACACAACTTGTTGCAAATAACTTCTCACTTTTTAGAGGAACAACTGCCTTCCCTCTAGTACAATTTCACTGTATGGAAGCAGTTGTAGTCTACAGTGGGTCAGAAGACAGATCTGTTTGCTATCTATCTATTTACTGAATTTTGAACAAAGAAATCCCTCTGGTCTTTCTTACTGCGCCTATCTTGGCACCTTCAGCATTATAGGAATTACAACAGTTGGCAAAATAATCTGGGGGAAAATACAGACTGTTGGTTCCCCCAACAAATCAACAGACATGCTACTTTATTTTGACCATTTGTTTTATTTTTGCTGAAGCAAAAATGGAAGAACAGGAGTGTAACTGACAGGAATGAAACTGCAGACTGCTATCTTCAGTGCAGCAAGACCCATTCTTTTCCTAAACTAACATATTGCTAGACAAGCTTCATACCAAAGACTGAGCCAAGTTTTAGTACAGAACTGCAAGTTTACATCCTATTAGCATGTCAATAGTTTGTCTCTTCTAGACAAAACGCCTGTTGCAGCAGTCAACCTGCCTGCTGTCTGATGGCCAAAGGCATACACAATTTGCTTGCAAGTAGGGTCTCACAGTAGCAACAATCTATCCCAATCAATCACCAGTCAGTTAACATCATATACACTGGAAATCTAATTTAGTATAAGAGATACTAACTGTGGTACAAAGCATGTTCATGTTCTTTTTCTATACAGCTCTTCATGATAGGAACGTTCAAAATGAAAGATTATTTGATGTATTACAAGGAATATATCTCACTTAAAAGTATTCTTGATTTTGTAGCTACTCATTTAATTCTAGTTTGCTGTCCAATCAACTTGTCTAGAAATACTACAGAAATAAAATGCTACATATTACTTTTTGGATTATTTCCAGGCAGCCCTGCTCCTTTCAAATATAGGTGTTTATAGATTTGGTATTTCCTTAAAGCAACCTTACTATTACTGCTAAATATATTGAAATAAATAAATTGAATTTTAAGATTTAGTTTAGGCTTCAAAGACAATGAATTCTATGCAAATCAAAAGTTTCTTTTGAAATACACCTGATTTTATAAGATGCATTAATACAACACAATAACAGCACTGTTGTGAGCATTTTAAAGCAAATCCAGCAGATCCGCTGTTCAAAATAAACTAATAAAAATTAACAAGATTTTACCCAGCCTTAAAATTAATCATTTAAGTAAAACAAATGATAAACATTGAGACTTATCTTACAATCAGATCTGCACAGTCAATTGCTTAAATGTAAGCTTCCTTCTGCCACAAGCTAGAAGCTAGTGGTAGGTTTGAAGTGTTTTCAGAGCCTCTATAATTTTTACCTCATGGAATGTTAGCAGCAGCTGTTATGGGCTAGTGTGGGGGCTCCATCACAGGATTTGCATATATGTAAATCATATACTTCTCCTTTCTACATGCTTAGAGGTGGCAAAATGCCAACATAATCAAAGGAATTGTACTGATTTTTGTATTCTATCCTTGCAAGGCTCTTGCTTTGAAATCCTGTGGCTAAGGACAAGCTGTGCCATATGTATAGCCAATAATGCTTTTTTAAATATACCCTTTCAACTTAGAGAAGTATCAACCCAAGATAATTTTCTTAAATGCATGCTTTCAAAATGTCATTTTAAATAAATTAAACTTGTTGCATATTTGGGCCTTGGTATTTGCATTGTCTTTTCTCCACAGAACATAATACCCTGCCCCCATCAACTCACATTGGAAAGTTTCCAGAAAAACCACCCAGAGGTCAAGCCAGTGGCTGCTGATGGAGGTTTCCTGCTCAAACTAACAACCTTGTGTGAGCAACTTCAGGGGCTTGTGCCTGCACATTCCCCTCTGGGGAATCCCTTCGCCAACTGATGCAGGCAACTCCCAACATTCTAGTAACTGCATCATTTAGGAAACCATGTGAACTTATTTGTATACTGTCCTCTAATTCCTGAGGAACAATATTCCTTGTAGAGGCCTAGAGTGAAATAAAGGCCATGGACTCCATCAATACAGCAATTAATCAATCTCCAAGTCACCCAACTTTATGAAATGCTTAGCTTTTCACATCTTGTAAAAGTCCTGTCTTAATTTTCAGAGGGTAGCTATGTTAACTCTTCTGTAGAAAAATCAACCAAGAGTCCTGTGGCATGTGTTTTTATAAACTATAGCCACTTCATAGATCCATGGAATATTAACAAAGAATATCAGACTTACACACTCATGGGTGGAGGGGGAATAGGTTCATATATCCTGATAAACCATGATTCCTGCATCTTAACCTTTTGTCTATGATTCTTCTAGCTGCTGCTCCTCCCATATGGGAAAAGAGGAGACAGATTTGTAATGAGTGAAAGAAATTTAATGGAAAATGTACTTTTCTGTACTTTCTGCATGTAATTTCCTTGTAACCTCACTGTTTACAAGTCTTCCTTCACCATCATATGTACTGTAACTCCAAACTCTCCCTTATAGTCCATGTATCCATTAAGTGGGCTACAGTTCATGAAAGCTTATGCCAGAAAAAACTTCTCTGTGACACATTAATTTTGTCTTGAGAGGGAGGTCCTTCCCCATTCCTGCACAGAACCAGGAACTGAGGGCTACATTGGAACTTCAGACAGCTATCCACTAAGATAGATAGTGACAATCAAATTCTGAAAGTCCACCCCATTAACTGGCATGGTAGCTGGATTTTCAAGACTCTGTTCAAAGGAAATGGCACCAATGTTGAAAATAAAATGGGTGTCCCTCCTGACTGCTGACTTACAACTTTCAACAGTTTTTCTAAACTGTATCTCTTTTGCTACTACTCAACTCATTGCCAGGAAATATGCCACATTCAAGTATTTGATGCAACACTCAAATTAGAATCTTACCTAACAAAACAAGCAAGTTAGACATTTTTTAAATAAAATCTTTTTGAAACATTATTGGTGTGCAAAACCTGATTCTTTTTGAGCAACAGAACTTAAACTGTTAAAGGCAATCAAAGTATGTGACAGAAATTGTTATTACTGGAACCTTACAGTACTTTTCATGTAACACACCAATAAATTATGTAGACCTAAGCAGACTGTCTGAATATACTAACTGGACACATGAAAACTTTGTGCACAAGGAAAATGGTTGCTCTGCACATGGAAGTCAGTTTCTATATATACAAGAAGTATCTGAACTGCTCCCTAGTTAGGAACCAATTAATTTCCTTGGGCTTATTTGAAGGAAATGAACTTTCAACTTCGTTTCTGCATGTTTATACTACATGGAAGCTTTGCACATTTTCAAGGTATTAGATGTATCATACAGAAAAGAACATATGTGGAAAGGCAAATATTGACATGCATGGTGATGTTCTTCTGAAATTTAATTTTGAAATCTTGTTACAACGGAAGCCTTTAAAGAAAATGTGAGCTAGTGGATTCCAGGTGCACCGGATTGCTCACTTTATAAATCTCTCCAGTACCCCAACAGCTGTAATCTTATAGAATAAACTAGATTTCTTTATAATATTGAAAGCTTGTTGAATCATATCCACTTGCTGGATTACAGGCCATTCGATAGATCAGGCTAGCATTACACTTAATTAAACAAGGCAGAAAGGGGATATATTAAAGGATTCTTGCCTGGTGAAAGTTATACAAATAACTGAACAGAGTGGGCTCATTCTTGCACGACTCCATTCAGCTAGGCCCACTTACAACTGTGCTATTAGAAGAGCCTGTGGGATGTAGAATATCAATTTTATACTGCCACCATCTACTGTTTCTGTTGTTGGCTGAAATGTTTGAAGAATGGTCCTAATACAGAAACACATAATATGGAAACAGTGGCTGACTGATCCCTTCCCCGAAACCACTTAAATCTCCGAGGTTCTAGACCCTGACCTCAAGAGTTCATGAACTTTGTTGAAATGCTTTATTGTGCCTGTGATGTGACTATTGTAAAAGCCATTCACTATCCTTTATTGTTCTGTCCCATGGAGTGGCAGGATCAATCTTGTTCCCATTAATGAATAGAAGAGAATTTCTGTACGTCCCTCAAAGGTCTTAGTTCAGAAACAACAAAAATCTACATAATTATGGCTTTTCCATCTATTTCTGGGCTGTGTATTTTTATTGTTTATATTGCATTTTATTCTTTTAAATGTTTGCATGTACTTTATATTTTAACTGTGTTTTAAAGCAGAACTTTAGTTTTTTAACTTTTTGCAATCCAGTCATTAGGCAAATCAGAAATGTACTAAATACATGAGAGAAACATATTTCCCCAATTCAACCTCAACATAGATATTGAGAAAAGTATACCAACTAACTCAGCAGTTAAAGAAAGGATTTCAAGGTGATAAAATTTAGCAAATTAAATGTGAAAGGGCTGAGGGAACAATACGAAGTGTATTGTACCAGCAACATACCATTTTTTCAATGTTACAAGGGGAACACCTGTTCATCCTCTAAATCTAGGACAGTTAGTACTGGGCTGAAGGCATATAACAAATTCAAAAGAGATACCAGGACAATTCCTTACTCTAAAGAAGCTCAGCATATTTGCCTTAAATGTTGAGGAATCCCCTGTGTTGCATAAAAGGGAAGTTTAAATAAGTAACAAAACATGAGCAAGGAAGGAATAGTTGTAGAAAATTTAAGGAATAACAGCAGCATAATTTCATAAACGTTTCAAAAATCAGGCAATTTTTCAAAGAACATGCACCTCAATCCCATGGCAGCACATAGGAAGTGATACCTGAATGTATATCTCTAGCTGGACAGGGAGATCACATAAACAAACATTAAGCCTACAGTTTCCTTTGGACAAAAGACCTCTAACCCTCTCCTGGAATCATTACTCTCTCTGTTCTCAAGAAAGACACAGAAAGTTATTCCAAGCCTGAAGCAGGGGAAATTTGTGCCCACCAGGGAGAACTGTGCCTTTGCTGGAAGGGTTCAAGAATGACAACATGATTCCCCAGTGAAGCAGGATATAAATACCACATTGCTGAGTTTTTATTGGCAAGTAATTTGTTTATATCTATCTTAGGTAGGTCTTCTGTTGGAATTGGATTTCTAGCAGCTTTGTTATTATTTTTTATTGTGAGTTGATTTAAGTAATTCCCAAGTGAAAAGTAAAATATAAATGTAAAAAATAAATTGCAGACTGGCAGGCTACCCTCTTTTTTCTGAATAAGTGACATGGTTAAACTGTTCCCGCTTGTTATATCAGATTGGTAATTGCTTGTTCGGTACTCTAACATCAAAGTGGTGTCATATACCTGTTTTTCATGGTTTTAGAGCCTGTTGTATGCAACCATATTCTAACTAGGGCAGATATGTATGCTAAATGAATTCCCCATCACTGTTCCATCCCCCTGTGTCCACCCCAAAATCTGCTCTACAGGTTATTGTGATTTGCAGTACAAGGTAAGAAGGGGAAATCCTGCTGTTCCTGAAGGAACTTGTGTGTTTCACCCAAGGATAGAATTGTTTCAGCTGGAATTTATATTTTGTCTCTTCCTCCCAGCAACCCTTGGAAGGATCCCAAGTGCAACCTGAAACCAGCTCTGTACCTGGTAGAGACTAATTTGATTGTCCACAGCCTCCTCCCACTTTCCATCTTAAGACTGTAACCAAATGCAAACTCCATGACTGGAATATCACCCACTTCTTTCCTTCCCCACACAATCTATTTTGCTGTTTATCATCTTATCTGATAGAGAACTCAAAAGCTTGCACAATAGTTTATAACTTTTGAAAGAGTCTAATAAAGGTATTATGACAATATGGACTTTTGATGTTTTTGTTGAATATTCTTTCCCCATATAACCTTTTAAGTAAATGTTAACAAACTTGTTTCAACCTGGAAGAACAGAATCATACAGAGAAAATATTTCAGATTATTAGTCCTAACAGTGCTTCCCTGCCTGTACCAAATCCTAGTACTAACACTTACATCTACCTCCCTCCAATTTAGTCTTAAAATACAGTGCCTGTCATGGGGTTGTCAATTCTATTTACAGAGTACCACATGAACACAGACAGTAGGTTTCTGGACACAAAAGCGTGGCATAACCTCCATAAATTAGCACAACAAGCCATTCAAGGTAACATTTAAAACTGTGCTCTGAGGGACAAATTAAACATTGCACAGAATTTCTTGTAACCTTCTACTCACATCTTTTCATAATGGTTCTGGAAGATGGAAGGGAAAAGTTGCTTAACCCCTTCTCTACCAGTCATTTTGCTCTTTCACAATTGATTTAACCCCCAGAATGCACCTTTCCCTGCAGGAGGAAAAGGAATACAAGACCACAGCAACAATGGTGCTCGAGTTTTGTGGATGAAAAAGGAAAGAAAGTGAAGGTCCTGCAATAGCATGTAGAAAGAACTCTAATGGGAAGATGAGTAATTCCCACAGGAACAGCAGGAAGTACTCTAGTTAAGGATGAAGAACAGATAAAATTTTCCCATCGTTGCTTTCTTCAATAGGTATTTATCACACAGAATATGCATTGTGCTGTTAATGCTGAGTCAGGCCAGCATTTGTGTAGTGTTAGTGGGAGGCAGGGATGAGGAAGATCTGGTAGCACACAGAATTTCATAAAATATTGCTGGGTATACTGACAGACAAAATGTGGAGATGAAGATCTCTTGGTGGCTTGCAATGTATCAGCAAGAGCTTCTGGCTTCCAGTGGTTTAAGAAGAGCAACAATAGAAGACCTTATTTTCCTCCTAAAATAGGTTGTGAAAATCAAGGAAGCTAGGAGAAAAATCAAGGTAGATTTGAATGGAAGCTGTGTAATTTAAAGCAAATTTCTGGGCAGAATATATGCTCAATGGCATCTTCAACCACTATCTTGCACCTAGCTTATTTCTGCATGCAAGGTTCTTATTTAAAAAAAAAAAGGTTCCCACAAACATGAAGTCACTGCACAACCTTGCTACTAGCATAACCATTCCATAAATGAATATCAGGTATCTACATATGTGTGTGACTTGCACTAGATCAGCAAGGGTGTCTTACTCCTAATTATTTAACACAGCAACAGAAACACAATGACTCCTCAACCCTAAGTGCCAAAATGAAGAATGCTGAGGTTAACCAGCATTCGTTTGTGTGTGTATGGAAGGACTGGGAGCTCCATTCAGTTCTGGTACTCTTCTTTCAAGCCTGACTTTTACCCACCCCTGCTCTACCAAACCTTGATTGCAAAGGAACTTTATTAAAAAGATCATGTCTTGTATAGAACAGCAAAACTGTTCCAAAAGACCACAAAACAATCTATAACAAACTCTATTTACAAAAATACAAAATCTAGTTTATATTAGCTGATATTAGCTGAACCTTAAAGTATACAACAAAGACATCCCAACAAATGCCTTTTCTCTCAAATCCAACCCCAAGGACTTGCTACTACAACTTAGACTTACTAAAGTACTGTTGTTTTGGAATTTTAGTTCATCCTAAACCCAATATAGCATTTCAAGAAATGAATGAAACAGACTTTATGAACATTTTTAAAACTTCATAATATAAAATGTGCTGTATTATTTTTTCTCCTCATCTCAAATTTGTTGTACAACATTTCCAATACTTTTATTCATGCAAGAAGGCAACAGCAACAGAATTGTATAAACTGGCTTGAAATTCTTGGAAAGAAAATAGAATATAGAAATATAATAAATAAATCAGAAGGTGCAGCAGGTACAGTTCACAAGGTATTTTGCCCAATGGCAAGTAGGGAGATATGAGGTTTAGTTTAAGAGACAAGTAAGAGTTTAGAAGATTCCTGTAATTCAAACAATATTTGAACAGAAGGACTCCATATGGAGCAGTAGGCATAGGAGAAGTCTAGTTTTCAAGAAGATGCTTACTTATGCCAGCATCATAGGCACATGAGTGTCAGTTTGAAGTCAGACCCCTAATTGAGGCCCTTATATCTTAGAAAATGTGTTTAGTGACCCCAAAGGGCAATGGATAGAGCAGGAAATAGGAAAGTGAAAGGTCCAGACACCCACGAAGCAAAGCCCAGCTTCTTCTCTCCCCATTTTAGGCCACATGCGTAAGGCAGGGGAGGGGACAGCATGTCTGGCTATTTCTTTCTGTGTGGGAGCCCCAAAAAGTATACTACTAAAAACATCACTGCGGAATATGCCTCATCATCTTCACCTCCCATCATGATAACATGTTGTGTAAGCCACCTCATCTTAGTATCTCTCACACACATAAACTCACGAATACACCCTATCAAGTCCAAGAAGCCTTCCTTAATCAGGCAGACAACTGCCTGATTTTATCGGAACCCAGCTTAAAACGGTTTTATATATACTTGACATAACTATTGTTAATACTGATGTTGGATGATGACGATTTATAGACACGGTGTGCAAATCGTACGGACAAAGCTTTTTCGTTGATGTTATGCGTTGCTTATTTCCATTACCAAATGCTTATGTTACGCATTACTTTTTACATTACGAAAAATGCTCCGTGTTAAATTATTGCTTTCTCTCAATCCCTGGAATAAACGTACTTTTTCTAACTTGTATCGTTGTTGTTGAATTGAAGATAGGGGGACATCACTGGAGTAAAAGTCGGCGTGGGGGGCGATAAAAGCAAGGCAACGCTTTCCAACCACAGAGCCCCCCACCCCATCACCGGAAGGAGGTGGGTAGCTTGACGGGAGGCCCCTACACTGAGGCCTGGGCATGAAAGAGAAGCGGCGCCGAGTGGGAAAACAAAGGCTTCTCCCTCCGCGCCGCATCCCTCCGACTCGGCGCTGCCCTGACCGAGGCGGTGGCGACGTCCAGCTGCACGGGGAGAAAAGAAAAGGGGCGAGCCCAGCAGCAGCTCCGGCAGGTGCTGGGCCCCCTAGCCAGGCTGCTGAGGGGGGCCCGGAAAGCTCGGGCTCCGCACAGCGAGCGACGCGGGCAGCGAACGAACGAGGGAGCGAAGGGCCGACGGCGCCTCCTACCTGCCAGGTGGGACCCAGCCCGGAGCTGCCCCGGCTACAGGCGTCGCCTCATTGTGCCGCCATGGCTGCCGCTGCCGCTGCTGCTGCGGCTACTACCGCTGCCGCCATTTCGCCTTTGCCTTCGCCGCCGCCTCTCAACTGTCAGGTTCCTCCATTCACCTGGGGCTGGCTTGGACAAGCCTCCTCCCCGCCCCTGCCTACGCAAAAGGAGCGCCACCCTCGGCTTTCGCCGACAGGGCCTGACTCAACGCTGCTGGCGCAAAAGCGCTCCGAGAATTCGGAGCCGCCGCCGCCGCCAACGACGCCGCTACCACCTCCCGGCTATAGGGACACAGGCGCGCGCAACGCACTCGCCTAACGTATCGTCTCTTCTCCACCACGTTCCTTCCTTCCTTCCTTCCTTCGCCCTCGTCTCCGTTTGCTCAGTAGATGAAAGAGCGGGCGCGATTGGAAGGGACTGTAGGGTGAGAGGTTAAAGGTGGACAGATCGGCCAATCGGGTTGCAGGAGACGACAAAGAGTTTGGAAAGCGGCTGGAGGAGGAGGAGTTTTAGGAAGAAGTTCACGTGCATGTGTCGCCGTTTCCCGGGTTTGCATTGCGACTTGGGGAGCAGTCCTATACATGAAGCGGGGCGGGGACTACAACTCCCAGCATACTCTAAGTAGCCCTGAAGGCTGCTATCTAACCACACATAGGACAATATGCTTAAGGGTCTAAATCCTGGAGCCCTCCAGCCCCAGCTTGGTGCCCTGCCGAAGTGCTGGAATGCTACTTCCATTATCCCCACCCTTGTTCGCTGGGGGCTGGTGGGAGTTGCAGTTTAACACAGCTGAAGGACACGGTTGGGAACGGTGGTTTAAAGAAAACAAAATCAGACTCGTGGCGTTTTGAAATGTCAGTACAGAGCTCTTGACATGGAAAATGCCACCCGGCCCTTTCCAAAGATGGTCTTCGTGAGAGTCCGCAGGAATTTTCCAGGGGAGGCGGGGCAAGGCTGTACAGCAGGTTGCGGTAGTTGGCACCGCTACGACACGCGTGTGTGCTTTCCCTGCCCGTGCCCTTGGTCGCCGGCACAGTCGTCGCTTTCCGTGACATTTAGAATTCTACACAGAGCAGGAGGTGACGAGTGGAAGAGAGGAGAGGCTGTTCCGCTGCCAGAGCAGAAGTGTGCAGTGGATCCGTAGCTAACAGGGATGGGGCTTCTTTTAAGAGCAGGGATGCTGCAGTCCTCTGATTCCCTCCCTTTCCCCCTCAGACTTTTCTGTTCCGCCTGAGCTTGGCTGTAATCCTGGGAGTAGCTAGCGAAGAAATTGAGTTTCCCAGCCACGATATAGCATTCCATGTTGTAAATCGATATATTTGGGAGGTCCTGGTCTTGAATGGGCAACTGAGACTCTTTAGCCTTACAAAAGGCCTCCAAAAGGCTGGAGATGAAACCTTCAAGAACTGATTTGTTGATCTTGATCAATACAACTCCTGAATTTTTTGACCCTTCCAAAGGATGTGATTCTGGAGACTGACAGAATAAACAGCTCTACTTCTGCATTTACCACTTCCATGCTGACAGTACACTTTCTTGGTATTGACTATTGTTCAGAGGCAAGACCTTACTATAGGAACTGTTACAAACTTTTATTTGCTACTAGTACTATGAGAATAGAACAGGTGCCTCTCCCTCCCTCCCTCCCTCCCTCCCTCCCTCCCTCTCTCTCTCTCTCTCTCTCTCTCTGTTTATACACTTTATCACTTATTTACAATAATTATATAACAGCTTTTCAATTAAAACTTATCCAAGCGACTTAAACAGCTCCAAAACTCTAAAGTTTTTGCTACATTTTACTTTCTGTTCTTTCCCATCAATAGGACACAGGAGCTTTGTAAGCCTCCCTGGGCAAACCCTGTCAAGGATTCCTGGCTCTCTAAATGCTCAACAGCAGAGCTATTGCAACCACTGTGGGCCGTGACCCTTTTCCTTTTGCCAGCCTTGCTTCTGTTGTTGCTACTCTTCTGAGTCCGCAGCAAGCATGCACCGCTCTTGAGTTATGCAACTTATTGGTGTCTTCATGGGAGGACATTGGGCTGCTCCTTAGCCAAGGAGATTATTTTATACCAGGGGTGGGCAATCTATGATCCTCCAAGCATTTTGGCTTACCATTTCCATGATCCCTTAACATAGGCTAGGACTGATGGGAGGTGTAGGCTGAAGTATCTACCTTTTTATTTTATTACATTTCTATATTGCCCAATAACTGATACTCGCTAGACGAGCTGCCCAATTTGACAAGTGTATTTCCAGTAAAGTTGGATAACTGAAAATTATAAGTTTGACCCAGTGACACCCCTGCTGGTATATCAGCCAGGATAATCAGAGCTGCCTGCCATGGATGCATTTCCTTACACAACTGAATGTCAGAGATGGTGCTCACATTAGTGGAAGCTACCATAGTCACAGTGTTGCATCTAAAACATTGTAGTCCATGAAATGCTTTTAGTATTTAGTAATAGTAAATTAGCTTTTATAGTACCCCAAGATACTTTGTTACATTTGCTGCGAGAGATTAGCATGGCTACCCCTCTGGAAATATGACACTGGTTTGTATATATGATGTTATTCCATTCTGAGAACCTTTGGCCATGAAAAAACTCTGTGTGGCATTGCACTCCTACATTATAATGTTAATGTAATTAGGCTGCAGTCGTTGGTCACGTTTATGCTTCTCCAAAGAGTCCATAACAGGTTTGGCATATTTCTTGTGCTAAAAAGAAAAAAAAAGACTAACTATAGAATGTCAAAATTAAGGTAAAGATAGGCTATGATGTAGGCTCTAGTGGTGTTCAGGAGATGGAGAGAAGCAGCCAGGTCACATTATTTCAACTAGAGATGGAGAACTACTTGCACTCTGGATGGCGGTGGGCTACAGCTCTCAATATTCGTCACTATAGGCTCCTCTGGTTAGGGTTGATGGAAGTTCCAATCCACCAGCTTCTGGATGGCCGCACATTCCCACTTCTGCTTTAAACCACAAGTTCTTTGGTGGATGCAGACTGTTTATACACTCTTACCTGAAACGAATGCCCAGTGCCTATAGATCAATAGGATTGGGCTGCAGGGACCAGGATACCTGAAGGAATGTCTCCTTCCCTATATGTCCTCCCACCCCTTAAGATCTGAGGCAGAGGCCCTCCTCCAGGAACTCTCCTTGAAGGAGGTTAGGAGAGCGAATACCCAGAGGAGGGCCTTTTCCGCGCTGGCACCCTGACTGTCGAATGCACTCCCCAGAGAGGTTCACCTAGCTCCAATGTTATATTCTTTTTGGCCTGGTATTTTAATATTTAAATATTTCAACTAAGTTTTAATGGTAATGCTCAGTCACATTTTATTATGCTTGTTATACTTGTTGTGTTTACTTATTGTTATGTTTAATTATGTTGTAAGCCATCCTGAGACATTTGTTAAGGACTGGGTAAAAATGTAATTAAGTAAGTAAATAATGAATGAATGAATGGAGCCATGCCCATCTATCTGCCTGTCCTTCACAGGGATAGCCATAATAGCTGCAGTAAAAACAGAGGACTGTGGCTCCTTAAAAACTACCAAATTTATTGCAACCCATGAACTTTAATGCCAGAGTGGGGAGAGGGAAGGGAGAACAGGTTGGAGAGATCAATAAATAATCTGAGAATTCTGAATTCAGCAGAATTCTGGAGGTGTAAGAACTGATGACAGATCTGCAAGAATGACGTTTTCCTCTGTGGGTGTCTTTGTCTAGATTGGCATCTTGGGTGTTCAGAAGAATTTGACAGCTGCTTCCAGCTATTACAATGGATGATGGCTTTCTTCCTTCACTTCCTGCAGTGACCATCGGCCCCCTTTCTGCAGCTGTCCTTTGGCCTCAACTTTCAGTGTTTTATCTAGTTCTGGGTGAACTTAGTAGCTCATTCACTACAGGGTAAGTTTAAGGTTCTGGTATTAGTGTACAAAGTCCAAAACAACTTGGGCCCAGGATGTCTAAGAGGTTGCCTTCTCCCTGCCAGGTCACTGAGGTCATTGAAGGACATCCTCTTAGCTTTACTTCTGTGAATGAGGCAAGGGATCTGCATAATAAAAACCTCATCTGGGAGCACCCCAACTGTAAGGTGGCTTCCTACATTCCTAAGTCTCAGAAAGCTCAGAGTATGGTCTGAAGGCACATAAGGCACCCACCTTGTTGAAGCTAAGCAGGTCTGGGGCTGGCTAGAGCTTGGAGAGGAGACCACCTGCAAACTGCATGTAGTCACCTTGACTTCCACAATGGGAGAAAGGTGGGATATAAATATAATAAATAAATAAATAAAGTTGACAGTCACAGAAAGTGGACTGATCATACATTTCCCTCAGGACATCACATGCTTTTGTGTTTTTTTCCTGCTTCCATCAATCCATTCCACCCAAAAGGTACAGAACATTCCATGAAGAGATAATACATGTCTGTTGTCCTTGCTTAACATTCTGTGACATTTTAATCTTTCAGAGACTTCTTGATACAGTCCTGATATGATACTGATTTTATTGTTCTTTTGGGGAAATCTGGAAGTTGGCATCTGTACGGCCATAAATTCAGATTGTCATTTTACAACCCTTGTCATTTTACAACCCATATTACAAAAACAGAAGGCATCGAGCTTTTCAAAGAAGAAAAGGGACAACAAGATAGAACAAGATGTGCCCTAACCAGCAAGCATATACATCACATCTCATGTTACTCTCAGGACTGTGCATGACTGACCAGTCAAGCCACTGAAACACAGCAAGTCCAGTTCAAAATTAAAAGCCCAAGAGCTCAAAGGAGCTCTGATTAGGGAAGAATGCTTTCTATTCTGTATTTTATATATGGGTGCACACACCTGATAATGTGATACGGTTGAACAAACGCACGGTTATGTTTGATCAAGGGTGGGCAACACATGGCCACTGCAGCTGCATGGATTTTATACAATTCCTTTGCAAAATACCCTTTAAGTCCATATTCCACAGATTGTCAGGTATCTTTCATTCCATTGTCTGCTCATTGACAGAGTTGGTGCTTTGTCCTTTTTAAGGATGTGTAAGACGTGCATTCCACTTGCACAAATGTGCATTACTGTAAATTGCCCCCCCCCCCATAAAAATGCATGGAATCCAGACAGTTCAGAAAAAGCTGGTCCACTGTGGAATCCTCTGCTTGGATTGCCAGAAATCCCAAACCATGTCAATACATTGCCTATTTTTCCCGCATCTCCAGTCATCGGCCGCTGGTGTGGCCCATGCTGCCCCCGCCCACCCCAGCTGATGAAATTTGCAGCTGCAAAAGCACTGTCAGTGCAACTTGAAAAGAAGCTTAATTTGCTATTTCAGGCTTTCTCAGTGGTTTGCCACTTTGGGGGTTAAATGATTTATATTTTGTTCTAGCAAAACCTACCCATTTTCTGCTTCTGAAATTCAGTGCATTTCAGCCAATACGGTCGCAGGTCATGCTTAATGAAGCTACAGTCCAGCATATCTGAAGGGCAATCAGTTGGGAAAGGCTGCCCTACGTGATTTCTCCCTCTCCCTCTCCCAGTTTGGCACAGTAGGAGTTGAATCATAGAATAGTAGAGTTGGAAGGGGCCAGATGGCCATCGGTTTCCAACCCCCTGCTATTGCAGGGCACTAAGTTCCACCATCCCACTCAGATGACTGTATGGATGCTTTTTGAATGTCGTCTCTTCGCTTTTTGTTGTCATCTCTAGAGGCAAATCCCAGATCAGGAGTGAGCCCCCAGTGGAGAAGATTCAAAGGGTGGCCAAAGCAAGGCTAAGGCTGATTACGAGCTGAGACTTGCCAAGAATATCAAGAGCAACAAAAAGGGCTTCTTTCAGCATGTAAATAGGAAGAGGAAGGGGAGACAAATGATGGGACCACTAAATAAGGAGGAAGGCGATCCAGTGACTGATATGAGGGAACAGGCACAGATGCTAAATGACTATTAGCATAGGAGATTAGATGAGGCTGGGGACTTAGGGACACAGATTAGAGTCACCCCCCTTGAAGTCGAGGGGCTCCTCAGGGCATTGGACATTCCAAAGGTGCCAGGCCCTGACGGGTTACACCTGAGAGTACTTAGAGAGTTGACAGGGGTTCTCTCACACCCGCTGGCCTCCATTTTTGAGACTTCATGGTGAACAGGTGAAGTTCCAGAGGACTGGAGGGTGGCATCAGTGGTCCCAATTTTCAAAAAGGGTAGTATTGGAGTATTGTGTTCAGTTTTGAGCCCCTCATTACAGAAAGGATATAGCCAGGTTGGAGTCAGTGCAGCGTAGGGCCACAAGGTTGGTGGATGGTCTGCAGGGATGTCGCATGAGGCGAGACTGAGGGAACTGGGTCTCTTCAGCCTGGAGAGGAGGAGACTCAGAGGGGATATGTTGGCGACATACAGGTATGTGAGGGGGTGTCACATGGAGATGGGTAGAGACCTGTTCTCCCCTGCAGAGGAAGGCAGGACACGCTCCAATGGAGCAAAGCTCAGGGAGCCAAGGTTCCATTTGGATGCCAGGAAGCATTTCCTGACAGTCAGGACCCCGAGGGTGTGGAATGGACTTCCCCGGGAGGTGGTTGAGGCCCATCGGTGCGGGTGTTCAAGGATAGGCTGGACGTCCACATGGTGGGCATGTCGTGAGCGGAGCCAGCTGGTGCTGGAGGTCAGACTACATGGCCCGGGAGGCCCCTTCTGACTCGCTCTGTTTCTATGTTTCTAAAACCAGCTTGAAAAGGATCACAGTAGCTGGTATCATCTAGACATCCTTGGGCCTGAGAAGCTACTACATGCTCCGACACCTTGCCCAATAATGGAATGCTGGAGACTGGCCAGAAATTATCCAATATAGTGAGGTCCAAAGTAGGGTTTGTACAATCCGGCTCTCTTCTGTTCATCGGACTTCCTCTCATGCTTGGCCCTGGCTTAGGAAGCAACCTGAGCTGAGAAGAAGTCTAAAACCCCACAAGTTTCTCAGCATTGCCTGTTTTAACCAAGACAGAATCTGAACTTGCTTTAAAGAGGCATTTACCACTGCTGTTACCCACTCAGCCAGGAAGTACAAGGCTCGTGCACACATATGGGGAACCTCCCCTCTCTGCACAAATGAAGAGGAAAAGGAGGTGGTCCCCCAATTTCATGTGGCCTTAGACGATGCAAATTATTTGTGCAACTGGCAACCTTCTGTTGTGGCACAGACAGAGGCCACAAGGAGCGCGGAAGAAGGAGGCTGCTTGCACAGCCTTCGCACAGAGCTCAGTTCACGGCGGGTGCCTGTGTGAATGGTCGCTGCACTCTGTGCCGAGTCAGACCCACAACAGTGAGAAAGCAGACCAGAGATTGAGGAGCCAAGCCAAGGGAATCCTATAGAACAGCCCTCCCCACCCTTACGACTTCCAGACATGTTTGGGCTGTAACACCTAGAATCCCCTGCCAATGGTCCTGCTGGAGGGGAACTCTGGGAGTTTCAGTTCAAATGGTGCTGAAGGCCACCAGGTCAGGGAAGGCTGCCATAGAGCTCCACCCCACACAGGGAATTCCTCATGCATCCCTAATTCTGGGAGGATTATTTAAAAACCCTGCAAGTTTCTTAGCATTGCCTGTTTTAAGCAAGACAGAACCACAGCTTACTTTAAAGAGGCATTTACAACTGCGGTTACCCACTGAGCCAGTCCTCTTCTAAGCCAGGAAGAACAAGGCTCTTGCGCGCACACACGGCGGGGGGGGGGGGGGGCTTACCTCTCCACACAAATGAGTAGGATAAGGAAGAAAAGGAGGTGGTTCCCCAACTTCATGTGGCCTTAGATGATGACAAATATTTGGATTTATTTTGCTCTGGTTTCTGCCCTCATTGTGGGATTGAAACTGCCTTGGTGGATGACTTATTCTGCAGAATGGATGCAAACAAGTGCAACCCTGTTAGTCCTCCTGGATCTCTCAGTGATACCACATTGACACATTTTCCTGGGGCAGCTGCAACTTGATGAGGGTTTGCAGAGCTTACCTAGCAGTAAGTTCATTAAACCTCACGGAACCTGCTGAGACTCCCTTTTCCCAGTAAGGCTGTGACTGGCTCACACAACATTGCTGCATGGGAAGCAAATTGAATTTCAGTGTGCTCCTTGAACAATTTGCACAGAAATGATAAACCACCTTTCTATGGATTTGGTGTAGCATTGCATTTACTGCCCGCTCAAAAATATCTTTTTTTTTTTTTGCAATCTTTTTTTAAGCAATCTTTTTAATTGCTTAAAAATATCTGAGGGTGCAACATTTGATCTGGCCCAAGTAGACAAACAGACCCATGTGCTATGACAAAACTCCCACTGTAGTGTGCTGAACAGCTGCTTCCTTTCCTTCAGTCTTCTCCCAGAGTATAATTCTTGTTCCAGCTGTGAACTGGAAATCAGGCCCAAACACTGCTGAATGCCCAAGTGTTGCTAAAGGATCCTATGTCATTTCAGCAATGTACAAGGCAAAACTTTGGCAGTATGGTGGATCATATTCTTCCAGTATAGTTCAAGTGGTAGAGCAAAACAAAAATAAGTCTTGCTCCTCCTTGGGAAATAACCAGTGTTTCAAATATCCAGTGTTTCTTGGCAAAATATCCAATTTGCCAGCGCCAATCACACTGCATTAGCCCAGGAAGTTAACCTTGAATAGCACACCCCGGAAAATAGCTGAAACTGGTGCTTCTCATATAAGAGAAGACAGTGCAGATCTCTTCTGTGGGCAGCATCATAAGCTTACAACCCTACAACTGCTTGGTGATCCCAGAAGCGAACTATAATAGAGGATGTGACTTCAAATTGCAACTGAAACTTCCGTTCTGGCCTTTGAGTAGATTTCTGCTGTTATCATGCTTTGCTTTCTTCTGCCTGAATCACTCTGTAACTTTACTTCTGTTTAATACATACTTTAGCCTTCAGCTATTAGTGTCTTCATTATATTCTGAATCCTAAAAAGAATTGTTGCCCCTTGGCAGCACAAAGAATAATCCATGATCCTGAATAGAAAAGCAGCGATGGCAAGTTCAGCTCACGAATGACACTGCAAAGCATGGATAAACAGCTGGGTCATAAGATGAAGCTGGGTGCTAAAATGAAGCCAGTGTTGGCACCAGAAGAACTGGGGTTCCACAACTCAGAAGACCCTACTTCAGGGCCTTCATAATAATAGGTGCCAGTGGGACACAGATAGTCCTTCTACCACACAGGTGTCTGCCCCAGTCTCTCCTCTTCGAAAGAAACACTAAACAACACAACATGAAAACCTGAGAACACACATTTCTGAAGAAGCCAGCAGTGACTTCAGATAGAGACGGGAACGTGAAGGGTTTGAGTTCCATTCAGCGAAGCAAGAACAGTGACAGACCTCATAGTGCGGGGCAGTCTGGGTGAGGCTGGGCCACATCAAATATGCCACCACTGCGGTGGTGGTGGGCCGCTCATCCCGCGGCCGGCCTGGGCGCTGCAGGCACTTTGAAGGCAGCAGGGCCCCTCCCCAAGCCCCGCCCGTCCCGGCAATTGGCCTGCGGGCCGCGAGTTTGAGACCCCTGTGCTTACCCATGACTGCTATGGCTCCTTTTCCTCAAACAAGGGAGTCTGGATCTGTGCACCAATATCAGGATATCTAACTGATGTTGAAGATTGGCGTCTGTGTCTCCAGGTGCAACTGGGCAGTTGCCCACAAACATCTTAGCTTTTGGGGTTACAACAAAAAATACAGTTTCAAAAACATGAATTTAGTACCTGAACTACAGGCTCTTAAATTTAAAAAACAGTTTACATGTGCGTGCAATCTATAAATGCAGCACAAAGAAGGAATACTCGAGCATCTGCCATGCTTCTTGTGCCCGAGAAAGTACGAAAGCTGGAAGCAGTAGTTCTCCTGAGTCAAGAAACAGAATCTTGTGGCACTTAAAGATTAATATTTTTAATGGAATAAGTTTCATGGAGTACAATTAACCTGATTGAATGTATTGTTATCCTTAATTACACCTATATACATACACACATGGAGTTATACATTGCAAGGTTACAGGGAAATAAAATAGAGGAAGTACAGGCTTCGGCAAGGGGCGGCATAGAAATGTAATAATAATAATAATAATAATAATAATAATAATAATAATAATAATAATTACATGACTGAGCAGCCAATTACTAAGCAGTTCTTGTTGGTAACACAAGCATCTTGGCCCTGAGTAAGATAATAAATTCACAGAATCAAGCAAAAACGTTTATTCCAGTTCAAGCCGGGGTGATACACCTGTTAGCAGCAAAACATTGAGTAGAGCTGAGCACAATGTTCTCTAAAATTTCTGCCCTATTCCTGGGCAGAAAAACGGGGCAAGGGACAGGTTTTTACCAAATTTCCCCCTGGGGAGGAGAAATTTGCCTACAGTTGCTCACAGACAAGGATCACCATTGGTAGGTGTTGTATCAAACCTACTTTCTTTTCCCTCTGGGCTTTTATCTTTGCACTGCTACTGCAAGTAGCAACAGAATCCAATGTCCTGGCTTTGAAGCCCTTTTGGTGTCCTGCACACAGCACTGTTCTGGGGCATTGTGCTGAGGGAAGAGGACCCTCACCCCAGAGTGGGCCGAAAAAGTATTGTTGCTTCTTATTTCTAGGGGGATAGGAAAGGAAAAAACAAAGAAGCTTGCCGATAAAATTCTCCAGAGTGAAACTTGGCCTCACTTTCTTTCAGAGTTTACAGATGCAGATGCTTTTGTTTCTTCTGCAGATGCTTATAATGCCATTCCTTGCCTAAAGGCCCCATAGCAGGCTGTGTGGAGGGGCAAGCAATGTTGTGTGCTGCTCCAAATGGATGGATTTTGAAGACTGTGCCAGAATCAGTCTTCCCAATTCCTGAAAGCTTTCTTCTTCCATGAAAGAGCCTTCCATTTTTGTGCCTTATTCTCAGGATGTTTTTATTTATTTATTTATTTATTTTGGTGTTTCTGAACTTTCCTTATTGCTGTAAAGAGGTCAGTGGTGCATGTGCTTTCTTTCCACTTCCCTGCTGCTTGCATTGCCCTGCTCTGAAAAAGCCTCATGGGAGTAATTTCCCCATGAGGTCTTCTCCTGGGCTTAAATTGAAGTGCAGGAAGCCAAGTAGATTACAGGCTTCCTGAGATGTTAGTACAACAAAAGAAAGGGATATTTCACACACTTCTCAGCTACCTCATAAGTAAAGTAAGTAGAACCATCCAATCCATGAGAATTTCTTTGAAAAATTACTCTCTTTTGAAACCCCTTTTCAAAAGCAGCTTATCTATCGAATTGAACATGCATGGTTGAAAAAGATGTGGGATACATTTTCAGCATGGGGGACCTGGCTTTCTGGCTGAGTTGCTATGATGTCATGGAATGTTAATGAGCACCTACCAAAGGAGAGTAAGGTACAGCCTGGAATACTAGAAATAGAATAGATGGAAGAGGAATGCTGAGGGAGGGAAGATCCACTGTGGGTGAGAACAGATGCACGCAAGTTGAGGATTGTTCATCCTGCAGACCTTTATCTGCCTCTGTAATGCATCACATACCAGCATGAATAGATCAGCTGCTATTATCCAGAATTGGCCTGCAGGAACTTCCAGTCCCGTCCATCAGGCTAGATGAGAATGCTGCAGAAGCAGACATCATTCGCTTTTGCTCTAATTGTGCTATTATATTTCGTTTTATCATTACGTCAATATCCTGCCTTTTCCTCCAAGGACACAAAATTGCCGGATATGATCCTCCGTCTCCCCCTTGTAGTCATACAGCAGGCCTGTGAGGGAGCTTAGCCTGGGAGTCCATCAGTGGCCCAAAATCAACAAGTGAGCTTCATGGATGAGTGGGGACTTGGATCCCAGGTCTCGCCACTCCGAGTCCAACAATCTAACCACTACACCACTCTGTCTGTCAGGTATGAAAAGGGAGGATAATGGGGGTGGGGCAGGGCAGATGATTCAAGATGGGAATTCCTCTGAGGACTACCCCTCTGCCTTTGAGAAGCAAAAGCTGTGGTAGTCCTTTTCCTATGGATTGGCCCAGTGCAATGACAAACTAAATTTAAAATCAAAGGCCATGCTGCTGTTATCATGAATGGTTTCCGGGTCAATGAACTCATCATTAAAATGACCCCTCCCCTCCCTCAAAGTAGGAAGATATTCCTGACATCACGATCATCATTGCTATGACCCCACCAAGGTGCACAGCATGAAGTGTAACAATGGAAAGTTCTTGCCCCAAGGAGCTTACAATCTAAAATTCAGCTCTCGGGAGTTAACCAAATGAAGGTAGAAGAACTTTATAAGGCAGGGAAGAATCCATTTTTTTTTGTTCAGTATAGTTTAGAGGCAATCTTATGTGTGCTTGGACAGAAAAGGGGGCCTGTAACCCCCAGTGTGCCATAGGCAGTGTGGCAGGTTGTAGGGCGTTAGGCCAGCTTCTTCTTAAACATGTAGAGGCTTGCAGCCTTGGTGATATTTTGTTAACGTGTGGCAAAGATAGGAATCCATGCTTAGTAGCCCACAGAATGCATCTACCTCTTCCGTGATGAAAGCTGAAATAGATTCCTTTCAAATACAATTTGAAAAACTGCTTGGCCTTTGTAAATAAGCAGGTCAGACTCCTGTTCCTCAGAGCAAAGGGCACACACAAGATCAATTTAGTACAGAAAATCCATCTATTTATTTGAAAATTTGAGGCATTAGAAAATAACATTTGAAGCAGTTCACTATTTTTAATTATTACAACAGATCAACATTTTGCAAAAAACACACATCCCTTTTGCAGTTTGTTCCATCTATACATAAAACACTTGGTATATTTTACCCCCCACTCCCTGTTTCAGAGACTAAGTGCAAACATTCAGTGTATGGAGCTGACCAGAAAAACATACCAAAAGTACAGAACATGCTTATTTATTTCTGTGCTTTAAAAATAAATCCTTTGCACTAAGACTGTTTCAGATTGTCCCCGCTCAAGAAAAGAAAAAAGAAAATATCCCTGCCAAAACCTGAATAAGAATTTATGGACTTCAGATCACCAGTGTTAGAATTAAGAGCATTTACTCAGAAATCCTGTTGTGCTTAAAGGGATCGACTCCCAGTAAGGTAATACAGGACTGCAACCTTAAAAAAATGATGCTGTGTACAACCAGGAGAAGAAACTGGTGTGCGGGGTAGAACAATGTGACTGCACACACAGGAAAATTTGGTTCTGCTTTAAATGTTTGTTCCTCTTTTCTTCCAGGAAGCACAGGGCAATGTAGGTGGTTTTCTTCCCCTTTCTTGTATCCTCACAACAACCTTGTGAGGTAGGTTAGAATGAGAGCTAATCACCCAGTGAGCTCCATGGCAAAGTGGGGATCTGAACTTGCATCTCCCTGATCCCAGTTAAGAGTGCTGGACCAGTGTAACCCACTGATTTACCCCAGTTTGACAAATAAAAACTTGGGTCAGGAAGAATCAAAGCAAAAATTCTGGCTACATGTCCTCTTATTTTGGTTTAATCTTCTCCCATTTTTGTCTGCAATCTTGAGGATTCTGTTTTTAAATTATACCAATGGGTCAGGAACTTCTCCCTAGAAACATAAGCTTCTTCCATTGGTGATCACGCAAACGAAGCCTGGCCTGGAAGTCCCTGCTGTTTCCTGTTTGTAACCCCCTCTTCTGTTTTCTCTGTCCATCTTCCATTTTTCCATTTCCCCTCACCCAAAAAACCATGAAGGAGTAAAGGATGGCTAGCCCTGCCATGCCCTTCTGCCAGTAGCATGAGGAACCATACCTGGAAGCATCTTCCACTTACTACCCCAGGCCTGCTTTCCTGACTGTCAGCCCTGGTGGGTTCAATAGGACCTAATTTTGAGCAAAGATGCTGCAGATTGCACTGTTCATGGGCAAGAAGGCAGAGTTACCAACACCTTTCTGCTTAGCTTGAAATCAAGTTGCCTTCTTGACCTTGAACAGCTCCAAAGCAAGACAGGAGCTGTAAGCGGCACCTGAGACAAGGGCCAGATGCTGCTGCTGCTGCTGTCAAAGCATCCTTTCCTCTCTGTAAGCATAATGAGATGCTCTAGCTCTGCTTGCATTGCCAAGCCTGAGCCCACGGGGAGCTGGCCCTGCATCTATTTCTCAGTGCCACCAATCTGTTTCACAGAGCTCTGAGAGTCTCTTGGTGCCAAGGGACGGTGTTTTCCTCTTAGCTTCATTGCCCCAGAGATGATTTTTGATGGGCTTGCAGCTGGAAGTGGAGAGTTACCTCACTCCATCTTTCTCTCCATGGCAATTAAGCTTAGAAAAACCCTTTTCCATGGGTTTGGGAAGATCTGGATAAGACTGCAAATGGAATGAAGAATGTATTTTGAGATGATTTTGTTGAGAAATTAATTAGCAGGCTCTGGCTCTTGTATCATTTAAATACATCCTAGTTATTTTTTCTACATGTTCCTGTACTGTTATAGATCAGCATATGCAAATATGCATCCTATGGGCATGAACCCAAATCTTTTAACTGCCTAGCAACACCCTGTTCATGAGACAGAATAAATGCCATTCTGCTAAGCTGTGTGATGTTTGAGTGCGCGGGGCTTAATCTGAGCATCTCACAACTTGCATGGCTATTTAAGAAGCACTGGGATGGAAAGGGGGTGGGGGTGCTTCAGTGATGATGGTGATGTCATCCTTGCTTTTCCGGCAGAGGAAGACATGAGGTGGAGCATGAAGAGGTTAATCTGTGGCATCAAGTGATGCAGTTTCTGAAGTGTTGTGCTGCTCTTTTATAACTGATTTCTGTTTAGTAAAACAGAATGCCACAACATGTCATATTAAGCTTTGGGGGAAGTTCAGGGGACTGCAACCAATCAATTCCCTTAACAAACAGAATTCTGGCTCAAACAGGAGCACCTGATACAGAATAATACATTATGTCATGCCTCTTCCTGCAGTCCTGCTCTCATGCTGGAAGACTACCAGGGGATTGGGGGTTATTCTTTGCAAAGTACAATACAGGCCACAGAGAGGCATCTCATCCGAGTGGGATGGTGTAACGTGGTGTCCTGCAACAGCGGGGAATTGGACCCGATGGCTTTCTTGGCCCCTTCCACCTCTACTATTCTATGATAGGACCCCGAGGGTATGGAATGGGCTTCCACGGGAGGTTGTTGAGGCCCCATCGGTGAGGGTGTTCAAAGATAGGCTGGACATGCACATGGTGGGCATGTCGTGAGCGGAGCTGGCTGGAGCCGGGAGTCAGACTAGATGGCCTGGGAGACCCCTTCTGACTCGCTCTGTTTCTATGTTTCTATGATTCTAATACACTTCCTGCCCATCAAGGAAAACCCAGCACAACCCTCGTTTATTTACACTGCTTCTAGGATACAACTTTTCCCTACACACACGTGCACATGTACACACCTCTCCAAGGAATACATGGCACAGTTGACGGTACCACTTCAAACCCATGGGCACTGAATGCCACTTGTGGGCTCCTTGCCACCACATATAAGACATCATTGGCAACCAACTAAAATGCAAAACAGCCCCAACTCAGGCTGTGCTTTCCTCTGAGTGTTTTCAGATGGAGAGCAGCATTTGCTTGGGCTGAGCAAGGATGCAGGACTTTTCCACTGCCTCTGCAGAGAGAGCGGCTTTGGCTCTCCCTTGAGGGCTCCTGGCAGCAGCCATTCCTTTGCCTCTCTGAACCGTGCCCAAGCGGGCTGGCTGCTTAAGGACTTTGTAACTAAGAACTGGGGCTCAAGTTATGCCTTCTTCCTTCTCCCTCAAACAACCCTTTTTTATTCTGTGTTTTGAATTTTAGATGGTGAACCATTAAGGCATTTTTTAAAATGACTGAACAGTAAATAGTTCTGGGAGATTTTTAAACGGAAGAGTTGTATAAATATAATCAAAATAAACACACTTTTAAAACATTTTCTCCCATACCTACAGACTTGTTGCAATCCGAAGTGGGACACTCCATCACCTCACGCCCTTGTGCAAACCAGACCTTCTGGCTCAAGAAACAAAGGAAATGAGTGGTCACCATATTCAGTTGCTTAGAAATCCAGGTAGCAACCAGGGACAATCTGAGCCACTGTACATTCTACTTTCCCTATTGCATTAACAAAGATGAACGCTGCAACACAGCGCAGCTGTGAAAAAAGAAAACATTAGATTTCATGGAATTTCAAATAAAGGGGCTTAGATCCAGATGTGATCATGCTTAGTGACAACCCACTGGCATCAACAGGACAGATAAGTCAAGGCTAGATTAAGTCCCACTTATGTCAGTGGGTCTGCTCTAGCCATGGCAAAATCTGGATCCAACTCTGGAGGCATGGGTAGCCCCAGTCTGACACAGCGTTCGCACAGCCCTATAAAGTAAGCTGATCTGGAACATGGGTACAGAAGGAAGATGGAATCTAGCCCTTCCACAGTGTTGTGAGCTATCATGCCTGCTGTAAAGATGCCCAGCTGGAAAGGTTTGTTGAATGCTACCTCTCCAAAATGAAGAGAGAGTTTATGTTAGGCCATGGACTGATGAACTTGGTGAGGAAAGAGATGGAAGAAAAGCAAAGACTGGCCTCATTTCATTTTAGTATAGATGTGTGTGTTTTCCAAGGCTGGATTAGGTGACATCAGTGAGGGCTGGTCTCTCATGGAGGATTGGTGATTAGCTAAGAAGTTGAAATGAAACCTCCATATTAAGTAGCAGTAGCAGTATACTTCAGAGGATTATCTGGCATGGGTTAAAGAGTTATTGCCTCGCTGTTTTATTTCTGTGCTTCCCAAAAAGCTTCTGGATAGCTGTAGTTAGAAACTAAGTCTGACCAAATAGAATTGCCTGATTTGGAAGAGTCTCGTGTGTTTATCACAAAATGGGGGCATTCTGGATTACTTTTGGACACACCTAACTTTTTAAAAACTTGCATTGATTTACCTACCTTTTATACACTGATCACTTACCAGTGTTGGTCTATGTTTATCGACAGCCCAACTAAAGATGGCTAAATCTGTCCATTCGGGTTTATCTTTTTTCCTATCCTATGTTTCAACTAAATGTTGAAGATTGCTCTAAACTTAAATTCAGTTCATCCCAAACATTGAAAATTTATTTTTAAAAGCTCACATAAAACTTCAGAAGCAGTGTTATGCACATTTCTTCTACCACGTGTACTTTGTCTACTATACAAATTTTTAAGAGCCATTTTCCTAATATGCTGTGGTTTTCAGCACTATTTCTCTAATATTTCCATTGCTGAACACAGCTTTCTGATTGGAGATCCCCATTGTCACATTTGGAGATGTTCATATTTTGAAGGTTAACCAAGCTTTGGTTCATGAGGCAGTTTGAAAGTCTGAGGAGAAGGTTGATGTGAGTGAAAAAGCTGCTCGCGGGCACAGGTGCCATCCTATGATAGCCCTGAACTCAGGAGGCTTATGAGCATCCAGTGCAATGTGGGAAGAGTGGCAGAGGCAATCCTGGCCTCCTTGCATCTCCCTTCTACATTTTAGCCAGACGGCCATTTTTGAGGAGAGCGATTGTAGGGTACAAATGATAGCAGAACTGTCTCCTACCTTGGTTCTAGGAATCCATCATCACAGGTGATGTCTAGCGCTCTCCGAAAGAACTCCTCCCTTATTTCTAATCCCAGCAAAGGGAGGAAACTTATGTTGCAGAAAGAGAATGGCAGGAGTGATTCACACAAAGCCAATGCTACATTTGCGCAAGGGCAGAGCTGGGAAAAGGAAGCCTGGTGGCCGACTATGTGGAAAGTACCACAAACTGGACTCTTGGCTGCTCCTAATACGGCAGTCTCAAGCTATTAACTGCCAGTCTCCTGTCTCAGTCAATACAAGACAACGCCATCTCACTTCATCACATAGTTCCCTGACTCAACCATCCCCAAACCCCAAAACAACCCAAAAATACTTCCTGTGTACTTTTCCACCAAAAATGAGGTTTCTCTTTCTTTTGCTTCCACCTCGAGCAGTCCTTCCCAAGCTGGGGGCTGTGAGATGTGTCAGGGTATCGCTTCCATCAGCCCCACTAGTTGGGGATGATAGGACTTGTAATACAACACACATGGAGGCATTGCCAGGTTAGGGAAGGGTGTTCAAGAGGACTGTCTGCCTTTACTGTGGCTATACATGAACGACCAGGTGGCTAGTCTCTAATCCTAAACTATATTGCATCTATCCGAAGCAAGGCCCCCAAAACTACTCTGGATTTGTCTAGCATAAAATAGCTTAGTTCTACTTGCATATGTCAGATTATAATAACTTAAGAGAATCACATTACATTTCCATTTATGCAGGACAACCGTTTTCAAGCAAAATTATCTACCGGGAGGTCAACATAAAGAAATACACGCACACACGAGTGTGTGCGGACACACACACATTTGGCAGATTTCATGGCTGTAGATAAATCAGAATTGCAAGAAAGACTTCTGAAGATGAAAACACTTTAAATCTAGAATTTCCCCCTCAAAGACAATTCATTTTATTTAGTGTCCTATACAGCAAGGCACAAATGTACAAAATTGTGAATGTTAAGTCATTACCCAATGACTTAATTCAATATAGCTCTATTTATCTGTCTGTCTGTCTATTTAAATATATAATATATACACACAATCTTTTTTGCTGACACTTGTTAATACAACAGGACATAAAAGAGTCAAAAACCCCTTTGGAATGTGCTTTGAAACCTATGAGGAGAAATTACACTGTCTGGGGCTTTTAACATAGAAAACAGCTGAGTAAAGTTGGACACAAGTGAGGTGCATAAAATTACGCATCGTGCGGACAAAGCAGTTACAGAGGCTTTCCTCCCTTCTCTCATAACATCAGAACCCAAGAATTTCCCATGAAGATGAATGATGGGAAATTCAGGACGAAAAAAAAGTTACAGAACTTGCTACCACAAGGTGTAGTGATGGCCACCAACTTGGAAGGCTTTAAAAGGAGATTGGACATTGCATGACAAAGGCTATCCATGGCTACTAGTCCTGATGGCTAGGTGCTACCTCCAGCATCAGAGGCAGTTGCTGGAAAGCACAACTGGGAAATGGCTATTGACCTTAGGTTACGGACCTTAGGCTCTGCTTGTGGGCTTCCTGTGGGCGTCTGATTGGCCACTGTGGGAACAGAATGCTGGATCAGAGCCCCTCTGGCCTGCTCCAGCAGGGCACTTCTCACGTTCTTAAGGTAGGTCCTACTTTTTTGGCTGGTTTCTGAACTGCAGTTGAGAACAGGCAAGGTTGGCTGAGAGTCAGCACCCCAAGAGGGTCCCACTGCCATGAGCCCCCTGGACTTGCTCCTTCTCTTCACCAATGCAACCTGCTTACTCACTTGCCTCTCTAGCAGGCCCAAGCAAGGGTGGTGGGGAAAAGAAGGGACAGTACATGCTATTGCTACTTCACTCACTGGGAGCAAGTAGGAGTAAAGATGAGGAGCATTAGCAGCCAGTGGCAAGAGTAATGGGAGGTTGACTTACTGAGGGTGGGTGCCCATTGAGGGTATCTTTTCCACCAAAGCACTGGCAGGAGCAACTATCTCCTGAAGAAGCAGATTTGGGGCACAGAAAACAAAACGCCAAGCTGCTATCTTTTATTATTCTGACTCACTCAGATCAAAGTGGGCTGCTAACAAGTTGTGGAAGGAGCAATAAGCAGTAGACAAGCACCCAGAGGAAAATAATGAAGTAAAAGAGTTCAGGTTGGTCTGCCTGGGAAGTGGTGGCAGGCTCTGGATCCACCTTTTCCGAAGCATCTCTCTTTTCGGCATCTTTTCTCTTCCTACAAAGAACATAAGAGGTAGGTTACAAGCATGGATGGCCCTTGTCCACATATTTTCTCTGCAGAGGCTGGAAACGTAGGAAACTGTTCTATCCAGAGTTAGTCAATTTGGCCCATCTGGTCCTGGACTGTCATCAGGAAGTGGCAGTGGCTCTCCAGGGCTTCAGGCAGGAATTTTCCCATCCCCACCTGGAGATGCTGGGACCATTAGCATGCAAAGCAGGGGCTCAGCCTCTAAGCCATGACCCCCTCCCCTGGTTCGATTGATGAGCATGGAAATGACAAAACCTTGTTTGTGGTTGTGCCTGACTGTGGGACTCTTTCCAAAGAACATTCACCTGGCCCCTTTCTCACCATCCTTTAGGACCCAAGGAAGGCCAATCCTAGCTACTTGGGCTTTGGGGTTGCTAATTAGGTCATTTCAGTTAAATGTGTCTGCATCACAATGCTTCTTTGGCTGATGGAATGTGTAGATGGCTCCAGAAGTAGTGAATTGCTGCTTTCATCAGCTATTGCTGTAGGTGGTGTGCTTTTATGTGGTTGACTGTTGCTGCTTTTGATTGTCAATATGTATTTATATTAAATGAAATTCTGTTAAGTTGCCTTGGATCCGGTCCAGCAGAGAAAGCAGCACATGTCTATTTCAAATACAACAGGCAAATGAATGATGCAATAATGTGAAGAACAATTGCCATTAGTTATATCATGCCAGGCTGCGGGACATTTTACAGAAGTACAATCAGAAAGAGGGGCTGCATTCCTGACAAGCTTAGACTCTAAAGGGCTTGTATGTGCACACAGGAGCAATGGATATGGGAAAAGTGAAACACAGGAATAACAAGAACACAGCAGGCTGGTATTTCTGGCCTCACCCATCTTTGCCTTTGGCTCACCCAAGTTTATCCAAAACTAAATTCTGCCCTTGGATTGAAAGAGGTTTCCAATTCCTGGATGAGTGGCAATGGGGCATGGACAGTGCATTACTCTCGTTCCTTAGTACTCCAATCTTTCTTTGTTTTTAGTTACAAGTTCATATTTTACTTTAAGATAGAAAGTAAAGGAAAACATGCAGAACTAATGCAATCTCTCTGGAGACTGGGTGAGCAGCTTAAGGTCATAGATGCTAACCAATTCATAGCCACATTTTGCTACCATCTTTGAGAACAAGGCTGTTTTTTCAAAGCTTAGTTCTGGTGAAGACAGGTATGCTTGTCCTGAGTGCAGTTAAGGGTGCTATCCAACCAGCCAAATGTTACAGCTCACCATATTAAAAAAAGGAAAAAGTCCCCACCTGATACATGAACTTGTGCTTTCACTTGTAGTCATGCTCTTCTGTACATCTGTGCTGCCACTTCCCTGAAAATATTTAATTCATAAGGCTAACAGCAACATAATTAAGCAGCTCCACCAGCAAAGTACCAGGCACAGACAATAAATGCCATTTTTGTACGTCGAATCAGGATAATCTGATCACACCCATATTGCTCATCTGTGAGGAATGTGTGAATTGCATGGACATTTCATTTTTTACAAGTCTGTGTAAACATTCCAAAATCCAGATCAGTGCAATGCCTTTCTTAGGCCAATTCAAAAGTCACCCAAAATGTGCAAGCTTTTGAGATCTTCAGGTCTCTTCATCAAGCAAGATGAAGAGTTGCATGAAATATGCCTTCCAAAATAGGTCCCTTCCTGGAAGTCAATCCTTGTAGAGCAATTCCTTGCTTCTCCCTTGGCTGGAGGCTCTTTCTTGGTAACTTCTAAAGTGTTCTGAATATGTTGGCTTTTCCAGCCAGCTCCTAAACAACTGGTGCCGCTGAGCCTTCTTCCTAATTGCAACTTCCTTTTGTAAAAATAGTGCAAAGGTCCAGACATTGCTCAGATTGGTCACTTCACTCTGGAATGAGATCCAACCTCCGGGCTTTGGAGGCAGGAAGGAGAGTCTTACCAATTGTCAATAAGGGCAAAGCCACCAGAGTTACAAGGTGCAAAAATACTTAGAGCACAGCTGACGAGTCTGAAAGACTTTCACTGGTAGAGTGACAAGGAGGAAACCTGGGGGATATGGGACTCATCGTGTCTGTATTCAGAATTCCAGTGCAATGAAGAGGCCGGAGTACTACACTTGAACCATTTCTTGAACCCACTCCCACCAGCAACAGTTAACCAAACATGCCTGGAAGGCCAGGAATTTAGCAAAGGGAGAGGCAATCTTATTTTTACACTGGAGTCAAGGGTGACTGAGTCAGTTGAGGGAATTAATGAACGAACAAGAACCATTTGGAATGGGAGAAGTTGTCTCTGTTGTGCTTTCTTCCATTCTGAGGCACTGAATGGCATATGATGGGCGTTTCAAAGCATCTGATGAGTGGTGCTGCTTGTCACTGACATTTTAGGTTATTTTATATGGGGAAGCGGGTATCTTAGCGGATACTTGTTTTTAGATGTTTTAAATTCTGTACTCTCATTTTGTTGTAGGATGCCTTGGGTCTTTTCTGAGAAAGCTGTCTGAGAGTACAACCCTGTGCAAGTCTAAAGGGAAGAAAGGCCAAAGAAGAATGGCTGGCTGGGGTATGCTGGGAATGTAGACCTCTTTTTCTTCTCCCTGAACTTGCACAGGTTGCCCCTTAAAACACTAAATCATCACTGTTATCATCATCACTGAGGGGAAAAATACATTAAGAAAAAGCCATCAAAATCATCATTTTTCTACCCAAGAGCATTAAAAGTTTTCCCTGCACTGATGTCGAGGAAAAAAAATGTGCATTCTGAAGAAGTGAGCACTCTTTTTCCCTTGAGTGCCTGTAATGTGTGTTTTCAGGTACATATCCCTTCATGCACACACTGCAGTGCACCTGAAGATCCGGTGGAGAATTTGCTTGGCACCTGTGCCATCTGCCCCCTCTTGCTGGTAACACCGGGCACACAGGGCCCTTGAACAATGAGAATGGCTTATAGGTCTATCAACAGGCCAGTGGCTTTTGCTTGGACAGGCTGATGCTGCACAACTCAGGAAGGATTTCCCCAAGATTATTGCTTTAAAAGGAGCTGGTTGTAGGGGCAGGGGCTGGTGGCTAAGTGCGCATGCTGGCAGGTATGAGTGGGGAGTGAGGAGAACACCTTTGCATCTGTGAGCCAAGGTGAGGCATTGATCTTCCCTTTCAAAATAAGTATGTGTCTTGGCATGTTTTTCCATGGGAGTTTGGAGATTTCACTGCAGTTTTTCAATTTGTCTTCACTGTACCAATTCTGTTAAAACATCAAGCTACAATTCCATGACCATTTACCTGGGAATAAACACCACTGAACTCGATGGGACTTGCTTCCAAGTAAAGATTGGAACAAGTTTAGCATATGATTTATGAATCTTTAAGCAGAAGCACCTTGTGGAAGATGTGCCTAGAAGATCAGGGAAGGTTTAGGGAGAGTTCTAGAAGACGGCCTCCCCCCACACTCTCTCTCTCTCTGGGGTGTGTGTCATTTTCCAATGTTTCCATGAGTTGCCATTTCAATTTGCAAATGATGCTGCCCTGGCCCAATCCCAATGAGATTAGTTCAAACTAATGTGTTGCGCTAGTTTCAGAAGATATATAATTTCCCCGTGTTGTTGTGCTTCTTCCTTTAGGAGCAACACCAGGAAATCCACTCTCTCCTCATCTGGTCACCTATTCACCCTTGGCCAAAATACTCCTCTAGGCAGTCTGTTCTTCCTCAACACACGAGAGTGGCTCAGGCGTGAAACCAGGGCCCCTCATCCTACCTCCCTTGGTTCCTGAAGTTACCTGATATGTGTCACTCTCCTCATTTCTTCAGCCATTTCTCCACTGCCTGGTAAACTATGACCCCATGCTCTGCCACCAGTGTTATGTAGCTTTCTGTTTGCTCCAGCTGAACACCAGGTAGATTATTTTTCACCGATCCAATTTAGGAACACAACAGATGTTTCATTTGTTCTTCTGTTTACACAGACCAGGCCTTTCTCTCCTGCCATCACCACCCCAATTCTTCCTTCAGGCCTCGCATCTGGAAAAGGTCACACTACAGAGAGCACCTGACTGCTAGAGCTCTCCTTGGCATTCTGGATCATAGGCACATCTCCCACTAGGGCCAAAGAGTGACTTCCTTCCACTATTTATTTGGAAATATGTCCCACTGAATTCAGTGGGGCTTACTCCTAAATAAATGGATACAGAATCATACCCTTAAAATACTATTGGTATTTTATATGCTAAAATATGTTTATAAATCCCTTGTTACCCAACCAGAATTATTTAAAGCCATGCTAGCCCAACCTTATCTTGGATCAGGAGGAGTGCATGCAAATGACAAAACGAAGACGAGAACTTACCTGACTGGTTGAATCAGGGGTGTATCTTTGGGAAACAACATTGGGATCACTATGGCTTATCCTGCAAAAGATGATTGAAACAGTGATTAAATGAGGTGTGATTTGAAAGATGGCCTGGCGCCAATAGCTTGGCACAGCGTCCTGAAAAACAGCTGTTCCATGCCTAGGGATGATTGGAGGCTTCTCGGAAGACATACATCTCTTGCATATAGATATATAGATCCAGTGAAGTTGCATGCTTCTCCATGCAAGTTCCAGGCCACCATATTATTCATATATGTATCTGGTGTAGTCCAGATTCTCAATCTTCTGTGCAACTAGAACTCCCATTTACCACCATCTAATAGAATCATACAGTTGGAAGAGACCCAGGCCATCAGGAACAACTGCATGCTCAGTGCAGGACTCAAGCCACCCATCCAGATTTCTACCAAACCCAACCCTACCCTACCCAACCCAACCCCTAAGCTTCCAAGATTAGGCAGGGTCAGGCACCTCAATCTATATGAAAGCTACATAATAGTGGCAGCGCAAGTTCATATGATGTTGCAGAGCAACCATGGGTCCTGGATAGACAGTGCCACAACTCCCAAGTTTATATATGCACTAATGATGGAGTGGACATATGCCATTGCCTATCCGTCTTCCTCCCCATGTAATGAGACTGAACAGATCTTTAGAAGATTTTAGGAAGGAAGGAGAATGACATTAAGTGCCACAGGATGATATGAAGTGTCCTCAAAACAGGTAATAGGCTTACAGCACATGAAACAGGAAAGGGAGTAGATGACCTGTTGGAAGGCCTGGGAAACTTTGCTGGGTGAAACGTAATTTATTGGAAGTGAGCTAATACGATGGTGGGAAAAATAGGAAGGGGACACAGAGACTTGAATCCCAAAAGCTAGCTTGAGTCCACCCACCGTGCAAATAAGGTTTACCTGGTTTGGTTCCATGTAATGAGCTACTGGAGCACATGTTCATAATCTCACACTGAGCTTCAAGTCCAGTAAGTCTCTCTCTATACAGTTCAAGCTGACTGCCTTATATAACCTCTGACTGAGAAGAAGCATGAGCCACGAAGCTCATCAACTTTCCAATTTCAAATTGCATTTGTGGAAAACCAGCTGGTCTACCACTTAGCTTGAAAAGTGTGCATGAAATTTAAGTCAGTGAAATCATATTGCAGATCAGAACCTCCCCAACCTGGTGAACTTCAGATACTTTGGACCACAAGTCCCACCCTTCCTGACCTTTGGCCATGTGGGCAGGAGCTGATGGGAGCTGAAGCCCAAAACCTCTGGGGATGGCTGTTGTATATCTCCAGCAACCAGGGTGGGGATGGGGTATATCTCAGGGTGGGGTATATCTCCAGCAAATATATATCTGTATATCTCCAGCAACCAGGGTGGGGATGGCTGTTGAATATCTCCAGCAAATGAGCTCACTGGATTTTAGAACCAGCCTGCACAACTTGTGGCTCACTAAGCAAAACAGATCCACTTTCAGTCAAAGAAGGTGGGTTACTGGGGACCACCTCCGGAACTGATAGCAGCTAGCAGGCCAACATGCTGCACTTGGCTTGGTGTATCACAACTGTGCAGATCCTGCTGCAGACACTGAAGTATCATGCTTCTGAGGAGAATTCCAGAGCCCCAGTCCTAGATAGCCAGACCAAAGGACAGGAAGGAGTATGCATACAGCAAGGACTTACCTGCCTTTTCAGTGCAACTGAAGTGGCCAAACAGGTAAGCCAGTTTTTTAAATGAGTATGGCTCATCTATTTTCATAGGCAATCAGCTGCCATCAGAGCATGCAAGAACTGCTCAGCCCCATTGATTTCAGTGGGGGAGTAAAGCATGCACTCAGTTAAATCTCCGCTGTTGAAATCGGCAGGACCCAAAACACTTCCAATTTTGCTGCAACCCATCTTACCCAAGTGCATCTGGCTGCAGGGGCACTTCTCTGTCTAGGACTACAGCCAAGAAGACCAATAAAACAGAAGACATGGCAAGCAAACAAGCTGTCTGGAAACTGGGCAAAGAAAAGTGGCAAGATGGGTTTCATAGTCAGCAATAAATCAATCAGTTGAACAAACAAACACAACAGAAAGCACCTTGAAAGTCCCTGGTGATCTGTGGACTCTTCTTCTAGCTTATCTAGGAACCAGGTAGAGCCAGCTTTTATATTTGGGGCATTTTCTCCTTGGAAAATTGCCTTATTCTTCCTTTTTTCTTTCTTTTTACTTCTTTCTTCTGGCACTTTCCTTTCTTCAGCTGTAGTATCAAATTGGTTTACTACAATCTATTAAAAATATGTTTAAAACTTCGTTAAAATTCCAGACTTTGCTCCCATTTCCCAAGATCCTCCAATTACAAATATAACCACTAAACTTTCTTTTTTTGGCAAGCTGCATTTAGTGTGTGTGTGTGTGTGTGTGTGTGTGTGTGTGTGTGTGTGTTGGGAGGATTTCTATCCTGTTTTCTGAAAAGTGAAGATACCCAAAGCAGCTAACAGGATGAAGTAAAAAACTAGGAAATAAAAAGTTCAAAACAAAAAAACTAATTAAACATACCAAAGACAGAAATAAACATTAAAATAAACATTAAAAACAATATGCCCCCAAAAGAACTGCAATTAAATAACAAAACTCTATGTTGTTTAATACACAGACAACTCAAATAGCTGATTGGAAAAAAAGCATTTTCAGGTGGCAATGGAAAAATGGTAAAGTAGGAGAAAAATTAACTTTCCGAGGGCAGGGGGTTTAACGTAATAGTCATTTCAACTGAAAAAGCTGCTCGTATGACCCTTCCAACCACAGGGAAGGGTTATATTAAATGACATTGTAAATGAAAAGGAGGTAGGCAAAAGCTGATGCAGAGTTACATCTGCTAATTTACAGGTAGAGAGGCAATTGGAGAAACAGTGTCTTTCGAAATACAGTACATATACTGTAGTTCAGAAGGCCTGGTGAGGTGACCTGGGCATCCGCTGCTCAGTCTGCTGTCCAGAACTGATGAGCAGCCTCAAGGCCACTAGGTACTCTTCATATGGTTCTTTATCTTTAAACTACACTTGTGGACCGAGTAGCCGTCCAAGCAGAGAGGATTTGGGCAGGAGCTTTTGCAGCCCTACCCGGAGAAGCCAGGACAGCACCTGAGACCTTTGGCATGCAAAGCAGGTGCCTTCCACTAAGTTGCTGTCCCTCCTCATAACATTGCATGGAGATGGACGCATGGTTCTGCTGATCCCCAGACAAGCTGGACCAGGCAGGGGAGAACAGGTTACGTGTCCTTAAGCTGGTAGCTCTTTCCAAAATGAAGAATTGTATAGAGTGCCACAGCCAAGGCTCTTCCAAAGATAACAAAAGGACGGGGGAAACTTGCACTATTGTTCCAAGTATTTTGTTTATTTATAGAGTTCATTTATTAATTTCTATACTGCCCGTTAGCCAGAACAGCTCTCTGGGTTAGTTTGGGGGGTTGCTTTACATTATAAAGGTGTATAGTGTAAACGTGTAGTGTGTGAGTATGATAAGCAAGCATTTGAAACTGAGGGTATCGGAGAGATGCTTTGCTTGCCACAAAAGCCAGGACTACCAGTCTCCTGTGGAGGGTACACCTGATGGAAACCTGAGTGTGTTGCTGAGTGATGAGCGAAGAAGCCCTCAGAATCCAATGCATTTTCACAGAACTAATGCATCCAATTATTTGACCGGATTATATACTGCTGTCCACTTTCCCAAAAACAAGGAAACAAGTCTACATGTACCTACTAAACCACTTGGATTAATATCAGCAGTGCCCAAATTCAGGGAAAATTTATGGAGATTCTGCCCTCTTCCTCAAACCCAGCTGACATCTGGGCAATACATGAAGCCTAGGGGACTCGACCTCCAAATAATCATTTGCATTTAGATTATGCCTTCAGCAGGTCAGGTCTGGTCTGGTCAGGTCAGGTCTGGTCAGGGAATGTCATAGCCTTTCCAAGCTTGGATGACCACCAGATGTTTCTGATTACAGCCTTCAGCATTCCTGACCACTGACCATGTTAGGAGACCATGATGGAAATTGAAATTCAAAACATCTGGAAGGGGCAAGGTTGGGAAGGCTGATATGCTACTTGAAAATTCTGTGCTGCCCCAAAGGCTCCCTATCTAACCTACACCAACTCCTGCCACAAGAGAACCACCACAAGGGAACCACCAGTCCACCCACAAATCAACAGACGTCTCATGAATGGAAGACCTGGGCTTAGTCCCAAACATTTAAATCCAATTGATATACCACCAAAGAAGACATCTTGACAGCAGCATGGACTTGAAATGTACAATGCCATTCCTTAAAGGTACCTGAAAGCAGCAGGGGTCAACTGAAGAGAACAAACAGTGAATTAAACTTTTCTGAAACCAGAAAAGGCATAGCATGAAAACTGACATCATCCAGGGATCATTTTGAGCAAGAAAACAAGTAATGCAAGAACTTTACCATAGGGACATCTGGGTGAGCAGTATCCTTCTGAAGAGAGATTGCATGGCTGGTTACTTTAGATGGCACCTTCTTTCCTATTACAGTGGCCTTGTTAAGGGAAGCCTTGGTATGGTTATGGATAATTTTCTTCTGTTTTTCCAGGTCTTTCTCATCCATCTGGGTGGGTGCAACCTTCATACTGACTAGTGGGCTTGGCTTTTGAATATCCTCCTCAGTGTTTTGGCCAAGCAGTTCTTTCTTAGCCAAACAATTCTCTAGAAGTTCAGTGCATATTTTGTTGTTTTCTGAAAGGGAAGAGTTGGGATCTGAAGTAGCAAAGGCATCCAACACTGCTGATATGGGGACATTATAATGTGGATAATAGAAGAGGTCATGGGGGATTATAGAAACTTTAGAAGAATTTGATGCTATCTTAGCCTCTGATCCATCTTCACTGGTGACATCAAAGCTTTTGGGAGTGTTTCTAATTGGCCAGTGTTCAGATGGGCCAGATGCTTCAGAGCTATCTTCCAGAGTGGGTCCATCAATTTCCTTTTCCTTCACATCAGACACTTCTTTTGCATATTCATCCTTTTCGGCAAGATTAGATATTTCCTCGTGCAGCATGTGCAATACATGTTTCTGCACAGTGTCTTCCTCTTGAGAGTCTGAAGTTGGATACTCAAGCTCGTTTGATAGGTGTTCTGGTACACTTGGTGGATGTGAAGTCCAAGGCAAGGAGAAAGCATTTCTGTCAAGTGATTCTTCTGTTACACCAGTTGGCTTCTGCACATTAAATTCTTTAGCATCAATTGGATCAGGAGAATGGCTGCGATACATAAGAATAGTCGGTGGATGGTCATTTTGCTTCAGTGAATCACCTTTGCTAACTTGATCCCCTTCAGATCTGCCTGCATCATTGGCAGGAACGTTAGTAACAGAACAGGACTGCAACCCAAGGGGCTCCGTTATTGGCAATGTGTTGGGACGCTGGGGTTGTTCTGCAAAAGTCTCTGGAGGACCAAATTGCAGCTGATGGTGATTGTCATGAAGGTCTTCATTGGCCATATGAAAATTCTGGTTCTTCTGATTGAGAAGTGAACCAGGAACATGGATTTTGGTGGGTGGGGACTGGCTTCTGTCCAGGTGAGACATGTAAGTGTGCTGTCCATTTTCATTCAGAATTAAAACCTTTCCTTGTTTTTCTTCCACTGATGTCTCTTTGACGTGAACGTACGTAGATTCAACTGGAAATTCTTTGTCCGCATCTGCAAAATCTTCCTAAAGGATATTAAATAATAATAATGAATGAGGAGTGGTGGTAATTGTAAGACAAATGTTGAAACAAGTATTCCATGCTTCCACTAAGCTAGGCAAACATTGCCATCAATAAACATATGAGGTTCTGGCCAAGAAAATTCTTGTAATTCAGTTACTCGCAAAATAGATAGATTAGAATTTAGGATTATGACCAACACACATGTAGATCAACATAATTAGAGAGGCCTGAGATGCTGTTTCGATGCTTCTGACTCTTGCGGTTCAGATGAACAAGGAGTTTGAGTCAAGCTTTCCTCAATCTCAAAGCCTCCAAGTTGGATTACAACTTCCAGCATCCCTTATCCACCCATGCGAGCTGAAGGATGGTGGAAACTGTAGTTCAACACATGCGGAGGGCACCAGACCGAGGAAGCTTGAGTTAGTCTGTGTTGCTTGTTTTCCAGCATATATGGCTGACAGGGACCAACATGGGCTGTGCAACCCACACTGGGCAACTATCCATCTATCTATCTATCGAAAATATTTCCACCCCATCCTTCCCAATAAAATGTCTCAGGATGGCTTACAACCATTAAAATAGAATACAATAATACAATAATTAAAACAATAAATGAGAACTGGGCTTTGAGGCTGGGCACCAGGCAGAAGCCTGGATAAAATGTATGCCATTCTCAAATGGATCCCTCCGTATTCTGAGCCAGTATACTTCTAATTTTGAAGGAATGGTGCTGGGGAATATGATTCATTTGCTTTTATATTCATACTATTTTAAAGGCAGGAAACAATATCATTTGGAGATTCTTATTTATTTCTTTGTTATCAGTCCTTAATATAGTAACATCTTTCAGTGGTTACTTAGAAAAATACTCAAAATCTCCGCTACACTAGACATAGAATTCAATGTAACAGCAAAACATTTCAACTTTCAACAAGTACTGTTTGGAAAAAAAGACACCAAAAAGAGACAGTAAAAAAGAGCTGAACCATAGCAGACAATTATAAGCCAGGGAAAGCATCTGTGAACAGGTGTGATCACTTGCTCATACCAGAGTGTAGGACACAGAATAACAATGCAAGTTGCGATAAACCAGATTCCAGCTAGATAGCAGGAAAAGCTTCCTCACCATCACAGCAATACAACAGTGGAACCAGGTTCCTAGAGAGGTGGTGGGCTCTCCCGCAATAGAGACATTCCAAGAGAAACTGAACAGCCATCTGAGTGGGGTGGTATAACTTGGTCATCTTCTTGGCCCCTTCCAATTCTACTATTCTATGATTCTATGTTTTCAGAAGATCCATTTCAGAGATGCCACACGTTCTTCCTCCCAAGCCAAACACTGGGAACGTGTGTCAGAGCAATCACCCAGGCAAACGAAAACACCAAATGAAGTCAGATTCACTTCAGATGCTTAAAAAACAAAAATATGTGTACATCAGGCCAAGGTGGCCATGTTGAAAAGTTAACACCTGTAGCTGGCAAGCTAAAGAACAATGCTGCAAGGGTAGAAAAGTCTGGCAATCAATAAACCTTGGCTTCTAAATCCATACTGAATGACATTATTGCAAAGCATCCATAAGAGCAGCAGGGTGTCATTGCCTTGAGTGAATAAAAGAGCTGGAAAGTGAGGGGAAGGAAAAAGCATACCCCTTCCAGTTCCGGGAAGTGCTCCAAAAACTGTGCCACGTAGGTCATAATGGACTGTTCATCAGGTGAGTCAACCATGATGTCTGTGGACCACACAAAATATTGTCTCATTATCTAACATTTATAAAAGAGGCAATGAAGCAAGCGTACTGCACAAAATAGTGCTTTGGCTAGGATTTGGAATGCAGAAGTAAAAATGTACCTTTATGTATTATGTTATTCTTAATGATACATTATGATGCTTCTGTGTTCTTTTCCAGGCACAAAAAGACCTTTTTATTTTACCAACTGGCATAGTCTGAAGATTCCTCTATGTACTAGTGCTTCACCAAAAACGGTGAATATGGATGGTTTTCTTTCCTGAAATTCTTCATCCCACTAAAGAGAAGTCTTGGTCTAGCATGGTATTTTCTGACAAGAGTCCTTCAGTTTTGTTCCACAATTTCTATCACCCTTGGTCAACGTGGCTAATAGCCCACACATCTGGAGGGCAACAAGTTGCTTGTTTAGCAGCGTTGTTTAAAGGAAGAAAGTCCTAAAGTAAGGGCCAATTCATCTGTCCAACATCTGAAACAATAGATTAAATCCAGTAATGCTCTACTAATTGCAGAAGGGTTATTGATCTTCTGCTTATGTGGAAGGGCAGAAGAAACAATATTCACCTATTGCTTCTCCTACTTGCCTTCAGAAAATATTCTGGAGGGTTGGAGAACCCCTCTAGGACAGCACGGGAGATGGCACAAAGAAATGCAGGGAGAACTGGCAGAGGTCTGTACTAGGTTATACACTATCATTTGCAGAACGGCTCAGCCTGGTAGCATGGAATAGACATGGCAGACACAAAGCAGATGTACACTAGAGAACACCATGCACCCCATTTCCATGAACCTTTATGCCGCAAGATGAAAAGATGGTGAAAACTGGGCCTTTGCAGATAGGAATATATGCTTCGTGCACACAGAAATATATGCTTCGTGCTCACAGAATATATGCACAGAAATATATGCTTCGTGCTCACAGAAAACACAGGAAGCCGATGCAGAGCAGCATCAAGAAACACAAGAAGAAAGTTTGGAACAACATGGCACTGCAGCAAGTATTGTATCAATCAGTTTCTCAAAGTCTTGAGTTCCCAAGGAGTATGGTAAACATCTGGCACAGGGATGCATTATCAGAACATGGCTCATTTTCTAGTCATCCCTCTTCTTTAGGAAAGCAAAGCCATTCATCCATTTGAACATTACAACAGTGAGTGCCAAAGCAGAATTCCACATCCCCCATTTTTGGAACAACCTCCCAATTGCAGTGTACCTGGTACCAAATTTGTCATCTTTTCAGAGCCAAGTCAAGACAGCCCTCTTTGCAGAGGCCTTTAAATCACTCCTTGGTTATCCAGAGGCCTGAGGGGATTATCCCGGTGATTCTTCTTGTGGGGCATTTTAATTGTTTTTTTTACTGCATTTTAAGTTATGTTAAACATTTTCAACATTGTCATTTTTATGTAATTTGTATCATATTTTATTGTTTTGATTTGTACATTGTTGTAAACTGCCCAGAGAGGCAGTATAGAAATGAAATAAATTATTGTTGTTGTTACGTATTAAATGCCTCTAGCTTATTTTTTATTTATTTTCAAATGTATAGGCTGATGAATAACCTCTAAAGGTTCTCTGTGCAGCTAACAACAATAAAACTGGCCAACAGTACAATTACAAGTAAAGGGGAAAGGAGCAGGGAGGGCCTGTTGGGTGTAGAGTGAGCTTTTACAATCAGGTGTTAAAGCCAGGTTTTGAAAAACTTTTGAAAGGGGACAGTTTTTGCCTGGCACCCAAATAACTGCAGTGATGGTACCAGGTGGTTCTCTTTCGGAAGCCCATTCCAAAGGTGGGGACAACCACTGAGGAGACTGTTCTAATGTCAAGGCAGACAATTCAACCCTTCTTAGGGGAAGGGTCTTAGCCATTAGAGGAACAGAACCAGGGCTCACAGTGTGAAAATGCCAAGGTTTTCAAACTGTCAAGGATAATGAAGTCACCTGCTACCTCTCACAAGCTTCGCTTTTCCCTTTCAGTTTAGTTGCAATCCTCACAGTCAATGTGCACATATGGGGCAGGGAAGGGGGAGGAATGTTCCAGCTACAGTATATGTCACTGTGAGCTGTCCTGTGTGTAATGCAGATAATTTTGAGAGTGGCTTGACTCCAAGTGAGCAACTAAGAACCATGAGCTTTACAATGACCTGCTCCTCCTAGAAATGAAGTCTGCTAGAACTAGTTGGTTGACTTAAAAGATAAATGTTTTTTTGCCTGATGCTGGAAAAAGAAACCCCTGGAAAATCTTGAGCTGCCATGTGGGTATAAATATGAGCATATATCACAGACATACATTTAGTTATGGAACAGCACATTTTTGAAATCTTGGTGATGTAGCTTGGGACTGTTATGGTGGGTTTCTGCCCTTCAAAGTTTACCACTACTTATCACTAGTGGTAAGAATACAGTGGTACCTCAGCTCACGAATGCCTTGGTTCACGAACAAATCAGGTCACGAACAAAAATTTCTGAAAAGTTTTGACTTGGGTTGCGAACACCACTTTGGGTGGCAACCAAGATCGCAGCCATCTCTGCCCCCCCCCCCCCAAGTGGGGAGATGGCCATGATCGCAGTTCTGTTCATGCAGGGAAGGCGTGCGTGATCAGAGGCGCGCTCCTGCTGGAAAGATGGGCTCGGGCTCGGCCATCTCCCCATCCCCAACCAGTACAATCGTGGCCATCTCCCCACCCCCGAGTGGGGAGATGGCCGCGATCGTGCTGGGGGCGGCGGGGGGGGGTGATGGCTGAGATTGCACCCATCTCTCCCTCCCCCAGAGCACCGTTTGTGCCCGTCTCTTCCTCCCCCAGTACGCCCGCTATCACGCCCATCTCTGCCCCACACCCCCCAGCACGCCGGGATGACAGGCACGATCTCAGTCGTACTGGGGGGAGGGCAGGGAGATGGCTGCGATCTTTGTTGTTGTCACTTTGCTCCACATTTTTCTGATTTAAAAAATGGTTACAGAACGGATTAACCTTATTTACATTGAACTTTATGGGGAAATTTAACTTGGCTCACGACCAATTTGGGTCACGACCAGAGTCCTGGAACGGATTAAGTTCATGAGCCAAGGTACCACTGTATATGCTAGGGTCAGCACTTTTAAGTCATTGCACTGTGACTTCTTAGGTTTGCAAAACCAGTATGCATGCAGAAGACATTCTAATAGGAAGTTACCTTCTGGCTCTAGAAGTCTTGGTATGCCCAGATGATCTTGTGCTATACCAAACGCATCCTCTAAATTTTCCCGGGATGATTTCTCCAAAGCTTGCTTCATGTCTACTAAGTCAGAATCTATTGCTTTGATTATAGCCAAGAAAGCAAGGCCACTTCGCCAACTGCTGGCAAAGTCCTGAACTGCAACACCATACCTAAAGACAGGAGTGGCAAAGACAGAGGCTTTCTGAAAATCCATGCAGAGAACACATAGAGAACCACATCTAAACCCTTTGCAATATGAAATATTTCTATATTACTGCTGTTAGCTTCCCAGCTTCAGAAACTGCATCACATATACTCTTCATGAAACCAACCAAAAGGTATTGTGCAGCCTTTGCCCTCCTGAATGGGTTATTTGGTGTGTTATGGAACAGGCAGTGAAGAAACAGTTATAAATGGAAATCAACACTGTCTTGATGCCCCCCCCCCCAATTCTGTAAATAAGGCAAGGCCGATGCACAGAAGAACAGCACCATCTGGAGCTACCATAAAGCATCCACAGACCTGAACTCAGTATCGAATCACCAAGAGCTTCTTTGTGTATTCATTTGCTGAATGCATATTTATTTATTTATTCATTTAAAACCTTTATATGCTGCCCATCAGGCCATGGCATCCCTCGGTCGCTCTCAATCTTGCCCAGATTTTTATGCCACCCCATCAAAATAGATCCCAGGCCTTACGGTGCATAAGGTTCGAATAAAATACACAAATACATGGAAACATAATAACAGAGCGAGTCAGAAGATGAGTCGCCCCGAGGCTTTGTTGTGATGGGGGCAGCATAAAAATGTTTTACATAAATAAATAAATAAATAAATAAATAAAGCCTGACCCCCCCCCCCCCCGGCTCCAGACACTGGGACTGGGCGACGCATGGGCCGCATGGATGCTTTCTCTCATGGCCACGTTCACAACACTGTCACTATCACCACCACAGCCACCCACTCCCCAAGAGTGCAATTCTCTTTGCAAATAAAATGCACACTTCCAACATGCCCTGTTTTCCTGCAAAAACTGTTATGATGGCCATCATTACAGTGGGTGGGATTCCAGGGGAGCAATTTGCCCCCCTTTGACCCTCAACAGATACATACATACAGAAGGGACGAGGAAGAGGAAGAGAACTTTCAGCAGGAAAAAAGAATAGTCACTATATCATGCATTGGGCCCAGTACTGACCCAACATGTGATACTGAGAGCGGCTTCTGTTGCAAGGTGGCAATTTTGTTTGTTTATGTATTTATTTCCATTTATATGCTGCTACATTAGCTTGCACTTGGGCTGTTTTTTGAGCTTGCTTCCCCATTTTTACCCACCTAGCCTAGGGAATTTCCAACATAAAGATCTGATTTCAGTTAGCTTTTCATATGAATACGGTAATATAAAAATCTACATGGACCACAAAGTCCATTTCCATTACAAACGCCTCACCTCTCTCTATCATTCTCTCTGTTTCTTTCTCTCTCTCTCTCGCACATACAGCCTGTTGTCTGTCAGGCTGTCTGAACCCAGCAATGGTGTGTAGTTGGCATGGTTAATAAACCACACAGAACCCATTGCCTGTTTTTACCAGGTCTGGACAGAACAACAACAGAGGCATGACTGAAGTTTGGGTTACGGAAGGGTTCCCAAATGCACCTAGCATGAGTCCCATGACCACCTGATTGTGCCAAGAAGGTCAAGAAGAAGTTAACATATACAGTGCGGCACCAGACGGAGGCCAAACAGACTGAAGGAGGACCCAGTGAAGGCCTGGTTGCTTTGCCTGAGAATCTGAGGATGCTCACATCCCCCCCACAACACACACATGGATGGCAGAGCAGTATCTGCTGCAGCAGATTTAAGCTGCGAACCTTCACCTGTGCACAATCTGTACATTCACAGATAAACACAGGTGTTTATTTCAGAGAACTTCTATATTGCTTTTCATTTCCAAGAAAGAAAGATCCAAAAGCTGTTTAGAACAAAAATAATCACAATATCATACAGTTTAACCATTGAAACACCAAAAAAATGGTCTCACTGGAAAATATCATGCCAGAAGCTTCCTGTGACCAGCTTCCAAAGATACCACCCCAAGGACACGCTGGAACCCCTGGAAATTCAGAGGACGATCAGAGGACTGAGGTGTGTGTATCAATATCCACTTGCCACCCACACGCCTCACTGCCTCATCTGCAGGTCGTGCGTGCCAAGAAAGTAAAGCAAAGGGCAGGCAGGCACTCCTAGTCAGATCTACCACCCCACGTGGTGCATTGACCTTCTGCTTGTCATGCCATGCACGCTGCTAGCGTTTTGGAATGGCACCTCAACTGGCAGTGCAGCCTCTGCCCACTCCCACGCAACAAAGACCAACCTCTGTGTCGTGAAAAGTGTGTGCAAATATTTTTTTAAAAAAGTCTTTGGCAGGGTAGATAATTAACCTATACCATGACCTTCTTCTGAATTCCAGATTAGCTTCCTGCTGGGCAAATCTCTCCCCGCTGATCTACCCTGCGTAGTACAAACAAAAAAGAGCTGGCACACCTATTCTCATGCTATAAAAAAAGCTCATCTTTTTACACTAGTATAAATGGAAAGTCATGTTTATCATGGCTTTTATCTTATACACTGCCTTGAGAAGGTGACACCCTTAAAAAGTGGCTAATAAGTTTAAGTAGATGGATGTATCTGTACATAGAAACATAAGCTGCAGGTTTTATTACTGATATGTTACAGTGTGGAACAAGAAGGGGCAGGAAAGCCAGATGCAAAGCCAAAACAGGCAAAATGGCAGTGTTTGCTCCAGTTCTGTGTCCTACAAATATTTTGGACTACAACTCTTAGCATTGCCTAGGTAGCCGCTTTGCATTTCTACATATAGATTGCAAAGGGAAATTCCATCCGATTAGCAATGTTCTTTGCAGCTGCAGTGAATGGAATATCTCTCAGTCTTGAAAAGAAAAGATGGGGAACAACTTACTTTCTTGTTTTCCTTTGAACCCAGGTTAGAAGGGCCTTGATTGCTTTTCGCTGATCCTTCACTGAAACAGACATGCTTCTCTCAACATTAGGAGTGCTGGGATGAGAGGTGTCTGAATCAGGGCCGCTGGGCCCTGAAGACAAGCTGGAAGAGGAGGAGTTCCTATTGAGGTTGCCTGTAAGTTCCTTAATCTGTCAGGAAAAAAGGCGACAGGCAGGGGGTCAGAAACACAGAACAAAGAATCCATCATCCTGCTGCATAGCCTCCAGGACAAGCACCCCCATTCATTTCCTTCAGGCTTCTTACACAGATGAGGAAAAGACAGTTAGTTCATGCCAGGTAGTCCTGTGTTTCACACAGAGGGCATTTGGGGCCCATTTTATGCTGGCTGAAAGAATTTGCCCCTTGCTGATACCTGCAGCAGGACTTCGGTTGGCCTGGGCAGCCAGGTCCCACACATGTACAGTAAAAACAGGAAGCAACCCCTATGTCCCGATCGATAGCTGCTCTTACACAAACATTCTTCTATGGGACAAATCTTGCCCAGATCTACCAAAGCCAGACTTTGAGATGGTAAATGAAACAAAGGATTTGATAACACTTTAAAGAAGAGTACATTTATTGTGTACAAGGATTGTGTGAAATGAGGCTACAGAAAGAAAGAGAGGAAGAAAAGGATAAGTGTGCGTATATGTGTGTGTGCACACATTTGAGAAAGAAAGAAAGAAAGAAAGAAAGAAAGAAAGAAAGAAAGAAAGAAAGAGAATGGATGATAGATGAATGGTGGGGATGTTAGAATGGACAATTGTTGTGAGTAAGAGTGTGGGGTGGCTCAGGCACCCCTCACGGATCACCATCTGCTCCAGCCCCACAAGTGGCTTCTGAGCCCTAAAAGATCCTGAGACAGACTGATGCTTGAAAACTCTTGAAAGTGTTTTGCTTTTCCATACCATGGCTGAAACCGAGTCTTGAAATGCCAGGAACTGAATGAACCTGACAAACTTGACATGCCTCCCACCACTTGGACCACCAGCACAGATACAGCTCCTCCAATCTCTTAATCACTTTCACTGGGTAATCCTGCAGCTTGCACAATGTTTAAATGATCCAACTGGACTGCTGGATCTCCTTCTTGAAGGAATTCATCTCCATGGTAAAACGACCCCTCATGGGAATCATGCAATTTCACAGGCCCCAGCATCTTCTTTAGCCAAGGTTTTCAAACCCTGGTTCTAGAAAAGCAGGTTGCTTACCTGTAACTGATGTTCTTCGAGTGGCCATCTGTGCAGTCACACATATGGGTGCTGCGCCTGCACAGTGCCTTTGGCCGGAAGATTGCAAGCTAACGGTTTTTGGCAGGAAAAGCTCCACTCCCCCTCCCCCATAGCCTATAAAGAGTGGAGCATCTGCCATTTTGTTCAGTCTTTGACGACCGAATGTATGCCCCCATGTGGAAAAAATTTGCCAGTATGAGATAGGAAAAAAGATCGGTACCATGAAAAAAGGGAAAACTTTCGGTACCGACAAATATGTCCACTCACCGACACCGAGCGGGGCCGGCAGGTGGATTGTGTGACTGCACAGATGGCCACTCAAAGAACATCAGTTACAGGTAAGCGACCTGCTTTTCTTCATCGTGGCCTCTGTGCATCACACATATGGGTAGATTAACAAGCTTACCATAAAAGGAGGAGGGGAGGTGTCCTCACTGAAGAATAGATGAAAGAACAGCTCTGCCAAAGGAGCAATCCTGCCAAGCCCGAACATCTAGATGATAATGTCTGGCGAAAGTGCAAGGGTTCGCCCAAGTAGCAGTTCGGCATACATCATCAATCGGGACCCCTGATGCAAAGACAGATGAGGCTGCAACAGCCCTAGTCGAATGGCTTCGAGGGGCTGTAGGTAATTCAATCTTAGCCAGTTGATAGGATAAAGTAATAGTATGGACTATCCACTTCGAAAGTCTCTGCAGAGTGACTGGATCGCCTTGATCTCTGGTGGAATATTTAATAAATAGTCTATTTGAGCGTTGAATAGATTCAGTCCTCAATCTGTAGAAGGCTAAGCAGCGCCGAACATCATGTGAGTGCAACGATCTTTCTAATGGAGTCGACGGTGACGGAAAAAAGGCAGGTAAGATAATATCCTGTCCCATATGAAAAGATGTAGCCACCTTAGGAAGAAAAGATGGATTGAGGTGCAAAACAAGCTTTTCTCTGTGAAAATTCAGGTAAGGAGGGTCTATGCGGAGAGCGCAGAGCTCACTGGCCCTTCGGGCTGAAGTGACCACAACAAGAAACGTCTTCCATGAAACCAGACGTAAATCGACTGTTGCTAATGGTTCGAAAGGAGCTCTCGTAAGCGCTTGCAGAACAACAGAGAGAATCCATGTAGGCATTACTGGCCTGATTGATGGATTAAGATTATGAAGTCCTTTAAGAAACCTCTTAACAGTAGGTTGAGAGAAGATGGTTGATCCGTCAACCAAGCCACGATGGTAGACTATTGCTGCCGTATACACTTTAACTGAAGATGGTTTCAATCCGGAATGGTGCAGTTCTAATAGGAACTGAAGGATTTGATGTATCAATGATGTAAATGGAGAGAATGAACGAGACTCAGCAAAGGCAGAAAACCGTCTCCATTTAGCCGCGTAGGACTTCTGTGTGGACGGCTTCAAAGCAGAATCAAGGATGTGTTGGATATCAGGATGAAAGGCTGTCGGATTTGACGGATCAATCCTTGAATCTGATGGTACAGAAGGAAGAAATGAAGAGGAAATGCTGAACCCACTGGATTCGACGGCAGGATTCGATTCACTTGAAGTTGTCATCGATACCAGTGGCGCAATGGTAGCTATCGGATTCACCACGCTGTTAAGTTCAATGACAGTAAATCTGGATGGCGAAGCGTACCGCCCTGTTGGGTTATGAGGTATGGAAGCAGTGGTAGATGGAGGCATTCCCCACGAGAGATGTCGAGCAGTGTCGCAAACCAAGCTTGGCGTGGCCACCAAGGGGCAATTAGTATCCCTGAGGCTCGATCGTATACTATCTTCGCTATCACTCTCATCATAAGAGGGATTGGAGGGAAGGAGTAAAAGATCAGGTTGTTCCAGGGGATCATGAATGCATCCCCTAGGGATCCGTCCCTGATTCCCGCTCTCGAACAGTAAGCATCGCACACCTTGTTCTGTTGGGTGGCGAAGAAGTCCACGTCGGGGAACCCCCAGCGATGAAAGAGAAGGTCACGTGTCTGAGGATCTAGTTCCCATTCGTGTGAGATGAACATGTGCCTGCTAAGGAGGTCTGCTTGCACACTGTCCATACCAGCCAGATGGACTGCCATCAGCGTAATGTCTCTCGGAATGCACCAGTCCCAAATTTTCATTAAAAGTCTGGCCAAAGTTGAGGACTTTGTTCCACCTTGTTTGTTCAGGTAGAAGATGGTGGCTATGTTGTCCGAAGTTATCTGAACGACCCGATGTTGGAGAACATCCTCGAAAGAGCATAGGGCCTTGAATACTGCCAGCAGCTCCAGGAAGTTGATATGATTCGTGGATCCTCGACGATTCCACATGCCTTGGGTGTATAGGCTGGAGCGTATCGCTTCCCATCCCAGAAGAGATGCATTGGTACCGAGGGTTATCGAAGGACATCATGGCCTGAAGGGAACCCCAACGGTCAGATTGACTGGTACCGACCACCAGAGCAGAGAATGGAGCACCGAAGATGGGATTCAAATCAATTTCGATGGTGGGTCTCTCTGTGGGTGGAAAATCTTGTTGAAGAGGAGTTGTAACGGACAGAGTCGAAATCTGGCGTGTGGCACCACAGCAACCGAGGAAGCCATATGTCCCAGGATCCTCTGGATGGACTTTGCCGGGACCGTCCCATCTCGTCGCATTCGATGGATGTGGCGAGCAAGAATCTGTTGTCTGTCCCGAGGAAGGAAGGCTTTCCCCAATGTCGAATCCAGGCGGGCTCCAATGAAGATAAGCGTCTGCGTCAGAAGAAGAGAAGATTTCTCGGTATTAATGCGTAGGCCCAGATCATCCAACAAGGCACAGGTTATATGGATGGATGCAAGGACTCCTTCCCTAGACTGGGACACTAGCAGCCAATCATCAAGATACGGGTAAATTTGTATGCCTTGGAGGCGTAGGAAAGCGCAGACAGGGGCCACACATTTGGTGAACACTCTCGGAGCAGTGGCCAGTCCAAAAGGTAAAACTGCAAATTCATAGAAATGGGGTACAACAGCAAAACGAAGGAAATGCCTATAACTCGAGTGGATCAAAATGTGGAAATAGGCGTCCTTCAAGTCCAATGAAGCGAACCAATCCTCTTTCCTTAGCAGCAGCAAAATATTTTGAAGGGTGGTCATTCGAAACTTTTTTGTCACGATAAATCGATTCAGATTACTTAAGTTCAAAATCGGACGTAGACCACCATCCCGCTTCGGGACCGTAAAATATCTGGAATAGAATCCGTGGAGTCCGTCAGGTGGGGTTACTTGATGAATCGCTCCTTTACGAAGTTGTTGTATTTCATCGAGTAGTACCGGCGAGCATGATATAAACCGGATCAGACTCGAAGGAGGAACGATGTCGAATTCTATCTGATAGCCATGCTGAATGATGGACAATACCCACCGATCAGATGTGATGGACTCCCGAATGGGGAGTCGGCTTTGCAGCTGATCCCCAGATGAGAGGGGGATGGGTATGGAAGGGATCAGAGGAATGGTTCGCCAGTCCCGTCAACGCTGTCTCCTATCGCTGAAACGGTGGCGGCCTTGCTGAAAGCGCTGCTGGGGCTGTGGATGGTGGCGCTGCTGTTGCTGCTGCTGTCGGTGCTGGGGCTGCTGTCTAGGCTGGTTGGACTGCCTATAAGATGGACGAGTCCATGACCACTTACGCCTGGTCTGGGTCTGTAGCTCCATCCTACGTGCTGTCATGCGGGATTCATGTATGGTTGGTACGCGAGTGGAAAAGCCCGGACCCGTCAAAGGACATTTCCTCTATCCGACCTTTAGTCTCCTCCAGGAAGTTACAATTTCTTAGCCAGGCAAGTCTCCGGAGTGAAATGGCACCGACCAAGGCCCTCGAGTCTGTGTCCACATGATGCCTAGCTGTGGACAACTGCTGGACAGCAAACTGCATTGCCTCCTTGATGAGGACCTTGGCCAGGTCACCCTGGTGGTCCGGGAGGGTCGAGGTGACGTTGCGGAGGCATTGCATTATGAAGTATTGATACCTCGCCAACATAGCCTCATAGTTGGAGATACGCAGCCCCAGGCCTGAGGCAGTGTAGACTCGCCAGGCCAGGGAGTCGATCTTTCGGCCCTCCTTATCCCTTGACCTCTCGCCTCTCTGCCCTGGGAGGACTCCACCATGACCAAGTTCGACTTGGGGTGGCGGAGGAGGAAGGGGATATCCTCCTCCCAAACCCAGTACATGGATTCGTACCTCTGAGATGTGGGTTGAGGGTGAAAGGGCAAGTCCCAGGGCTGCATCATCACCTGCCGTAAGGTGGTAATCAGCGGCAGGACGATTGATGTGGACTGTTCCCCGTGGACAATGTCGTAGAACTTGTCCGTAGTCGGTCCCGGATGCTGGATGGCGTCGATGTTGAGGGACTGGACAAGCTGGGACATCAGCTCCGCGAAGGAGACATGCGATTCATCCGGTGACACAGGGCCCTGGGAGGTCACAGCAACGTCAGAGGAGGTTGAACCGACCCCCGAATCGTCGGAGTCAGCACCATAATACAGGGGAGCCGATGATGAGGACTCCGCCGGGGAGAAGGAGCAGCTACTTCCATCCCGAGGAGGTACTGGGGATGCACGCCTCGGGCCCGAGGACTGCGGTCGGTCGCAGGACAGTAGCGAAGACCAACCCCTAGGAGGGGGATAGTACCTGACGGAGAGTGGATTGCCCCAGGTGTGATAATATGAGCAACGCCATCCCTCCGAGCACTGCTCCATGGAGTGACTCCTCCAGCTCCTAGGCAGGGACATCTCTACATCCGCCTTCAGTGGCTGTGGGCATAGGTGTGGGAGACCTAGCCCTGGGGGGGGGGGGTCCTGAATTTCCCCATCAGAAATTGAGCCTCTTTGTAGAGTTGGAAATGGCCCAGCAGGAAGGTCAGCCACACAGTGAGGGGACCCTTGAGGGGCAACCCTCATAGCTTCCTGAAGCACTGGGTCGGGTGGAGTCGGTACGGTAAGTGCCGCCGGTACCGAGGGGGCCGCTGAATCCAAGTCCCGGTGTCGAGAATGCTCTGGATCCTTCGATTTTTTTGAAGGTTTAGGAGCCTTCTCCTTCCTGGCCTTCTTATGGCCTGCCGATTTGTCAGGTTCAGCATGCTTATGCTTCTTGTGCTTTTTCTTGGGAGAAGCAGGTGGAACCACCATAGCAGACATGCCTTCATCCGAAGGGCGTGAGGGTGGAGCCACTGAAGCGGAGCCAGGCTTCGGAGCAGCAACAAGTGGGTCGGACTGCATGAGAGCCCGATCCCATAGGAGCCTCCGGAGGCAATTCTCATGATTCTTCCTGGCCTGCTTAGAGAAGGCCAGGCAGTGAAAGCATTTATCAGTCCTATGCCCCTCCCCCAAGCAGAGGAGGCATAGGTCATGCGGGTCGGTTGGAGACATTTTTGACCCGCACTCCGTGCATTTGCGGAAAGCCGCTCGCTGCACCATGGCAAGAAAGAGAAAAAAGGGAGATAAGTACATATTTTTGGGTTTTTTTTTTTTTTTTTTAGATAGAAGATCGAAAGGAAGGTAGAAGGACAGAGAAAACTACAAGAACTATAAGAACTATAGGAACTATCAGGAACTAGAAGAAATACCGGAGCTATAACAACTGGGAGAACAATTGAGAAGAAGAACAGGCTAGACGAGCAATGGTCAGAGCGAGAGCGAAAGCGGCACGAGGCACAGCGAACGGCGGTCGCAAAGACTGAACAAAATGGCGGACGCTCCGCTCTTTATAGGCTATGGGGGAGGGGGAGCGGAGCTTTTCCCGCCAAAAACCGTTAGCTTGCAATCTTCCGGCCAAAGGCACTGCGCAGGCACAGCACCCATATGTGTGATGCACAGAGGCCATGACGAAGAACTGGCTAAGTTGGAGAAGAAAGATAGCAGTACCTAGATTTCACATTGGTAGAGACCATACTACCAATGGCACAAATCAGAGGAACAGTTATTCATAGCATGTGTTCCAAGGTCAGACAGATACGGACTTATGAGAGGGCCCTGGGAACCAGAATTCTCAGATGTTGAAATGGGAGTAGCTGAGGGGTTTATCTCAAGGGCACCTGCCCCAGGTGTTCAGGCAATGTTGAGAACAGCCACGATTTACAACTGAAGGTACGGGATGTGGGAGATCTCTTGCAGCCAGCTCAGCCTTGACTCCATGACATGACTATGGGAGACGGGCCCACTAACTGGAAGGGTGGTGGACAGAGAAGAGGCTCACCCATCTCCAAAAGGGTCATTCCAGAGTTTGGGGTGGGGGCGGGGGTACTCAAAAGGCAGATGCTTGGAAGTAGTTGCTAGACTGGCTTCAATGAACCACTCTGTTCATGCTCAGAGACTCTTTCTTCATTGGTTGTGCTTACTGGAAGTGCACTAGAAAGTAAAGATCTGCCAAAGTACCGTCTGTGTTTTGGAAGTGCAAAGTGGGAGGGGGAACCTGGCTCATGACACCAGACCATATTGCAGGCCATCTAGGGAGGTGGTGGCAAAAGCTGTGCAGCAGAGGAGAGGGGGCAGGAGTACATTAGCCTAATACCTGCTGCCCATCACAGTGGTTAAGAGACCAAGTTACATCTGTACTGGATTTAAAAAGGTTGGAGGCACATCAAGTCCATTGCTTTCATTCAATTCCTTGCATTTCAAGACTCAGTTTCAATCTTGGTCTAGGAAAGTAGGACACAAGGGCTTTAAAGCATTGCTGTCAGGACCTTGTAGGGCACAGGTTTCATGAGCTGCATTGCTAGAACATACAAAGCAAGTGTCCTATATTTTCAGCCCCAAACCTTCTGATCTTTGATTGGAATGGAAGCTAGAGATGCACACATCAGGCTGGACTCAAGTAATTTGAGGTGGAAATCCACTTGTGGGGGAGCAGAAGAGGACTAGAGTGTGGAGGGCAAAAGGAAAAAGAAAGGTGTGGTGAGATTTGGGTGTGTGTTCCATTGCAGCTGATATGTCAAGCATTTACTGCGTTGTTAATTTCAGGAAAAATGAAGTGTTATGTGACATGCACATACACAAATGAGAGCAAACTTCATTTTTGTTCTTCACACTAACCTTCTGCAGAATTTGAAATATTTAATAAAATACCTGTTAGATCATCACTTTTATTTTACCTGAAAAAACAGGATTATGTTCCATATCAGGCCCAGGACCATGGAAGAGTTTCCATCTGCTATTTCAGCTGCATCAATGCTAACCAACTTTACCTACAGGAGGAAAAAAACCAGGTTGTAAGCTTTAAAAGATGCTTTAAAATAAACAGATAAATACATACAAATCAGTTTTAATCAAAACAGCTGGAAGCATATAGGCAATGCCTGCATTCTGCAGTTAATTACATGAAGCAAGGTTTTGGATTGCATTGCTTTTATACTACAGGAGTCCTTATTTGCTCGGTTCTAGCTACAGTTCTGCACCTAGTTTGTAGCAGGATGTGGCTGCAGTGTGGCAGTTCACTTTGAATAGGGAAAGGTTCTCAAATGACACCATAATTGTTCAGAAGGAAAGGGCCGCTGTGGTGTGAAGAAAACTGGATTCATCACATTCACAGTCACCATGGTGGATCCACAGCAAAACAATCTGTTAGGGAGCTGTAAACATGGGCAGACAAGCCTGCTCTCAAAGGCTGGACTTGGGAGCAAGGGAAATTACTGTGCTATGAAGTAAGTAATACAGGCACCCCACCTCCTTCCGTTAGAACTGTGGCTTTCCTCAAGGAGAGAAGAGCTTCCCAAACCAGGCAGCTTCCTATCCATGACTTCCCAATCTATAACCTTTGTCATGGCGCTGCCCAGACCCAGAAGAATATGGAGGCCGTTCTTCTCTGCAAGGCATGTGCCACCCAGGAATCAGGAATATGCCCTAATGGAGACTTCCCCAGCCTGGTGTCTGCTGGAATTGCTGGACTGCAGTTCCCAGCATTCCTATCCAGAATGGTACTGGCCATGCTCCTGGGAACCCAGGGAGTTGCAGATCCAACACATATGGAAGGCGCCAACATCCAATACGTGCTATCAATTCACTGGTGCTTATGAAGATGACACTCTTGGGTGACCACGGGCCATGCAATACATTGCTGACTAGTGGCATGACCAGTATATTTTACATGAATTGGTTTCTCAATAATCATCAGCACTCTTAACATTTGAGGGCCAAACTCAGTTTGCTAAATGCATAGCTGCCACCAAAACCAGTAACTTCTTCCCTCTTCCACCGAAACGTACCCACTCGTCGCATGAGGAGGAAGGGGTTTTGTGTGTGTGTGTGTGTGTGTGTGTGTGCATGCTTTGGGGGAAGATCTCTAACCTTTTGATTGCTCCCCAACAGACTGGCACGTTACATCTGCACTTTTAGAATGGTTGGAAGCATGTCAAGTTCATTGGTTTCCATCAATTCTTGGGGTTTCATCCAGACTAAGTTATATTTAAAGTAGGTCATCTTGAGCCCATGGAAGTTAAGTAAGTCATAACTAACTTATGTCCCATTGATATAATGAACCTATTGTAGGCGTAACTAAATCTGGATTCTACCCTTGATGTTCCACATGTCAGTTTCTGTATTGGTACAGGAAACGAACATGAATCCACATGTTTTGATCTGAAGCATCATTGCTGGGCCTTTTTAGGATACATGTCATAAGAACCATGTAGCTCAAATACACAAAGCAGCATTCATACATTGTCAGCCCAAACATGGAAAATAAAATCTCCTGATTCTAGATTTGAAGAGAAGCCAGCTTCATGTTAGAGTGGATGAATGCCACAGTATCTCATGGTTGTTCTTAGTCACCCGGACCTACAGCAGTTGCTGACAGAGAGTGAAGAAATAAAGAATAGTATGTGATCAGGATACATGAGCTACCAGAGGGTGGCAGGAGGAAGAGGGTGAACACACATCTCTGTGATGTATTGGCAACATTACTTGGTTATCTGGATTATTTGATGCTAATGAGATGAAGTATTCATACTCCGTATCCCATGACTTGATTATACGACGCTCATCAGGACTCCATAATTCATTTTTCTCCTCAAGTGAGATTTATCAGATCTCTTCAGATGCAGCCTTCTGGCATGCACCATCTCTAGATCGGGCACCCACATTCATCAAACTGCCATCTGAGCTTGTGGGTGTTTGGAAATGTGAATGCAACACACTTCTGATGCCAACATGGCTCAGGAAAAGTCTATCCTTTATTTTGAAGGCTCAGCTATCATGGCATCCGCCTTCCCAATTTTTTACTGAGTGGCTGCCTAGATGGCAGTTATTTGAGCTTGACCAAATGGCCAAAGGTGGGAGTTCCAAAGCCCTATCAAGAAGCAGAGTTTCCACACTGATGCTGATTCCACAAGATAAAAGGCAGCATCTGTCACACTTTCAAACACTCACTCACTCACTGTAGGGAAGACAGCAGAAGATGGGTGAGAATTCCACTGTTGCCAAGGTCAGTGCTCAAGCCCAATAATGCAATAAGATACTTCAGACATGCCCTAAATCTGCCTTCCCCAAGTTACCGTTCTCCAAACATGTTGGACTGAAACTACTATCTGGGGGGGCAGACAGACATGCTGGTTGTGGTTGATGGGAGTTGCAGACCAATACAGTTGGACAGGCTGATCTACATGATGGAACAGGTTAAAGTACTGAGCTTCTGCATTTCCCACACAAGTCCTTTCAAATTCCACAAAGCTGCACACTGTGACAGTCCCTTTCCATCTCTTTCTTTGTAGTTTAATATTTAATCTAACTCTCCACTGCCATAGAAACCAGAAAACATTTATCCAGACTGCTGTTCCATCTCTAAATTGGTTAATTTTAACATGAGATTGAAAGGGAAATATTAACTTGTGGCTTACCACAAGGATTTTCTGTCCTGATAAGATGTCACTACCCCATATATCATTTCTCTGATAAAGTCTCAAACTAAGTCATGAACTAAAATCTTTAGGCTGCTGGCTATTTCTTTCCTTAATTAATTTTAAGGACACTTCTATCACACTATAACTCTTAGAGTTTGCAAGTTACATATGACCTGTGTGGTTCTTGATGCAACTGCCAAAGACAGGCTGCATTTCCATGTTGAAAACCGCAAATAAATGCTGGGAAAATGGGAACTGTGTTGGAAATGAGCATGAGCATTCCTACAGATAGAAAACAAATGGGGTCATGAAATCAGCGGTGTGGTGGTAGATTTTGAAGTGCAGGAAATCATTGACACACCCATAGTCACACTCCAAAAGAAAGGCCCAACATAAAGAAAGCTACAATCATCTCTCTCTCTGTGACATGTCTACACACACTCTCGTGATTTTCCTGGAGCTGCTTTTCCTGGCACCAAGGCAAAACTATTTTTCTCAAACTCCACAAATCAGGTCTACCAGGTTTCATTTCCAACAGGAGCAGGTCTTCATAAAGCACATGGTTCTAATTTGCTCTTCTGGGAACACGCCACCCACAAATTATTTGCATTTCAACAAGGACTACTCACAACAGTATATTATTGCCTGGAAATCCATTGAGCCCAAGCTGTTGCGAATGCCACAGCCACATTTACAGGGCAATCTGTGGGAGGAGGCAGATGATGTCACAGTCCCTGCGAATCAAAAGGTCCTGCCTCCAACGCTACAAGCCCTGGTTCCACTACACCGCTGCTTGAAAGACGGACTTGTAAGAGCTGCATTAGCTTAAGTGGCCAACACTCCACTGCCAAACTACCCCTAGCTCTGCAGCTGCTGAAGGTGTAACAGCCCTCCAGTGATCCCGGTTCCTATATCTTGCCTTTTCACTCTTCCCAGACTTTCCCAACAGGAAGGACTTACAAGGACACGACTGTGGTCACCCTCAGAAGGGGGATGGACATGAAGATCAAGTCATTCCACCTGGCCTTCAAAAAGTGCCGTGTGCCCAAGCAGATTCACCTTCAGTAAGCTGAAGGCAAGGTGAGGCAGCTCACTATGACATACGAAGGCCCCTGGCAACATAATAAGTGTGATGTCGCCAACAGCAGGAGCAGAATTCAGAGACACTGGAGCAGCAGTTCAGGAAGCTGTCGCCACCTACCAAAGACTCCTGCGAGGCCATGTGCTCCCACCTGCACTGGTTTTGGAGGAAGGGAGGGAGGGGACAGCCCAGGACCGAGCTTAGAACATCAGCTCTTGCAGGATCCAGCAGATGACAACAATGACATGGAAAGCCTCAGCCCTAAGCACTGAGAAGTGGTGGCTGCAGGAGAACATTCTGAGAGGAACAGTGGCACTATGCCAAGGTACCAAGCTATTTCCACTTGCCCTGCTCATCCTGCTGCTTCCTCCTCCTCTTCCACCACAATGCAGCAAAGATACAGCTGGATACCACCCCAGCTTGTGGCGAAGAATGCACTGAGACAGGACACCACGTGGCAAAAAGGCTGAGCACCTCAGCCTCGGTTTCCCTGCTGCCCATTGCTTGCACCTCTCGCCATTGGTTCACACTGCAAAATTAAAGGCATTTTCCCTTTCAATGAACTCAAGGGAACACAACCCCCCCCTCCTCCTTTCATTCTTATCCTTACAACAGTCACCCTGTGAAGTAGATAAGGTTGAGAGTCTGTGAATGGTCCAAAGTTATCCAGTTGGCTCCATGGCCAAGAGGGGACTTGAACTTGGAGCTCCCAAATTCCAGTTCAACACTCAAACCACTACTCCACACTGCCTCTCAGTACATGCGAACTCCAGTGTAACTTTCCAGTATGGCATGTTTACACAAGGCATAGGGATGGTGCTGTGTGTGCCAACTGAGGAGCCATTTGTTTTAAGATCTTTCCTGCTATCTCCCCATGGATGTTCACATAATTGACCTTGTCTCTTCTAGAGGCTAAAGGAGATCTGAAGGAATGGATACGATGCATCCGTGTATGAAAGTTCACTTGCTCCAAGTTATCCAGGGTAATCTGCAGGTAATGATTCACACGGGGAGAGAATCACTCATCTCTTAAGGTGTACTAATGGGAGCCACTGAGGTTGTTTTGGACTGGGGACCTGGGGGATCCAGGTTCTAATCCCCACTTGAACATGAAGCTACCTGGGTGACTTTGGGCCAGTCACTCACTCTCGGCCTAACCTACCTCACAAGGTTGTTGTTTTGAGGATAAAATGGAGCAATGTAAGCCATCCTGGGTTCTTTACAAGAGAAAAAAAGGCATGATATAAATGCACTGTGCTGATGAAGGCAACGGCAATGATGATGATGATGATAGGTAACTCTTTAGCCCCAGTCACTGAAGAATGCTGCAAAATATACTTTCTTATTCTGACTTTTCAACATAAACTTATGTGGGGAAAAAGCACCCCTGTATGAATCCCTACAGAGAATCAGATGTGGTTCAGATGTTAAAAAGAAAGAAATGTTCTAATAATAATAATAATAATAATAATAATAATAATAATAATAATAACAATAATAATAAGTTTACTGCTGCATTTATGTTAATGCATCCCAACCCCCAAACCCAGTGAGGTGGTACACCACAGCTCCCATGATCCCTAGCCAGGGCAGTACTTGCTGGTGGGGTGATGGGAGTTGTAGTCCCACACATCTAAAGGGCAGTGCTTCATAGTGGCATGGGAAAGTCCTCCCCATGAGACATGGAATGATCAAAAGAGAAAAAAAGACATGAGCACTTGTGTAAAGGGACATACACCCACCTGTGCAAAGGCATGTAGGAGAGACACAGGTCCTCAGAGAAGACTTCCCTAACGTAACCTGGTATAGTCCAGATGTGTTGGACTCCAACTCCCAGCATGCCCCACCCCACATTGATCAATTATTTCTACGTTTGCATCCAATCTTTTCTATCTTGCAAGGAATCCAAGGCAGTTTACATGGCCTTCCTCCATTTCATTTGATTCTCACAACAACCCTCTGAGGTAGGCTGGGCTGAGTGTCAGTGGCTGTCCCAACACGAGTTTAATCGCTAAGGATGGACTAGCACCTCTTCAGTCCCAGTCCAACATGCTAACCACTATGCCACACTGTCTCCCTAAAGCATGCTGGAAGCTGTCGTGCAAAATATCTGGAGGATACCAAGCGGGGGAAGGCTGCCTCATGCTGCAAGTATGTGGACCTCAACTGCAAATGCTGCATGCAGCGCTCAGCTTTCATGCAAGAACGCAAGGGAGGAAGAGTCATGCTTCCCATTTGCACTGCCCAATGCTTCCAATGTTAGCCTAACAAAGCAAGTTCCAATCATTTAATTGGGCCTGCCCTAAGTAGGATGAACACTGGTCACAGCCCCAAGTGGTTGTGGGTAGCAAAACCAATGTATTATTAGGCCAGATCTTTTGTTCCTGCTTATGCAACATTCGGCCTTCAAAACGTGTACAGGAAATGCAACTCTATCTCACCAACTTTTGGAAGGTTTTTGGAACAAAGATCAAATATGTTCCTGATATAATTTAGCAAAGAAATATAAAACTCATAATGTCAAAAAGTTTTTTTTTAAATCAGATGATTCAAGTTACTAACTTCCAAAGCAAATCAAGTGTGGTTGCTCAGAGCTTTCCAGTTGCATGCGTGTCTTATTATTTTCTTTTAATATTAGCCACTTGATCCTTTAATCCAGCTGAACCTTTTAACATTACAACTTTTTAAAAAAGTAATCCCTGTTTTTCAGAGTCAGCAGGAGCCTTTTCTACAGATCCTGCGCTGCATTTTATACTCAAATTAAAATAAAGCATAATTCCTTCAGCTTACACATTCTTCACTGAGGCTTGCTAAGTTTTATTTATATATTTTACTGCTGTGATTACTGGGACAAGTGAAGAATGATTAACAGCTTTCCAATTACTTACATTGCTATCCTCCAAAAACCTGAGGGCTTTTGCAATATTGTTCAGTCGAAAAATACGATGGGTTGAGGGCTTGTACTCGTGCAGCTAAAAAAACAAAAAACAGAAAAAGCTTCAGAAGGAAGTCTGGCAATGAAAGCTTCTTTATAATACAAATTAATTAACAGTGTGAAGTGATGAAACCGAGTCTCTCATTTACTGTTCAATGAAAAGGTTATCATGGCTTATAGAGGCAGCAACAGCAGTGCGTTACACCAAGAGCTGCCAAATGGGAAAAAAAAGACTCAAAAGCAGAATTTAAATTCCAAGAAGTGCCATTTTTTGGTAGAACAGCAGGACAGAAATCAAGTAAATAAACAAATAAATAAAGCTGATCACAGTTGAATTCAGCTTGAACAAATTGCTATGCTGACTGGGAAGATAATTTTTTAAAGCATTGCCCCTCTGTACATAAACATTTATCATCATCATTAAGGGAAAATTATTTTCTCCAGTTCATTATCCCCTATCAGTCTTTCTAATAATTCTAAAAGGCAATTTCCTCTAGATTAGTGTCCTCTTAGACACTTTCCATAGATGAGACAGTTCAAAAGATAGTTGTTGAGATCTACCTCTCACAACAAATACAGAATAAACATTTGCTGAGAGATTGGGGGTGAAATGACATGAAATGTTAGTCACACAGCTCTAAGTCCGGTTTGGTTTGGGGAATTTTGAGCATGGGGTAATAAGTAGTGCAGGGGCCCTAATCCATATTGGTGCTCTAGCATGGAAGGTAAAGCATTCTACCTTTTTGACCCTCATAATAGCATGATCTAAATTGGGGCCCCTTCATCATTAGACTGCACCGCAAAAAGTTTTCATTCATTTCAGTGGGGCCTTTTCACATTGCAAATTGCATGTGGCATGTAAAGCGTTAAAGCCCCATAACCCTAAGGCTAGAGTCCCAATCTGGAATGGGGGTCCTACCAAACTGCCCCCAAGTTATTGCTGCATTTAATGGCAGAACTATGTGATTAATAATCCCTGTAAATTGGCCCTTAGATGTACAAACTATGGTTTGAAGGATGAGAAATGAACTCCTTTCCAGCTCTGGCTTCCCTCCCCCTCCCTTGCACATTTAGCTTAATGCATAACATCCTTCTTTGATCAAAAAATAGTTGCAATTTCATCTGAACTGGCACCAGGCCTCCAAAACAGAAATCCAGCAAATTATCCATTTTTCTCCCCCATTTTGTAAGGTTGTTTCTAGTCCTGAACATCTACAAAACATGCTTAAGAGATTTTGATCCTGCTTTCTGTCCACTCAGAAACTGCAAGGTGGCTCACTGTACACTAAATAAAATACGAATAAAGAAGAAACACAACAATCAGTGCATCAGCAGCAGCACAGAATCATTCCTCAGTGGCCTCCAGATCATGTAGCCACGAACTAGGGCAAGCACATACAAACCACAGCATCCCAGTGATGTAGAGAAATAGGCTCCAAACAGGTGTGTGTACCTCTACTGATTTAAATGTTTCACAGGGGAACACAGTGCATACTAGCGGGCAGGGCTACACAGCCTTCAGTCCATGGACATAATCTGTCCCATGGGGTACCTTTTGGGGTTCACTCACTTAGGTACCAAGCTCTACCTCCTGAAGGAATCTCCTCGGACAGCATCCTTGATGCTACCTCCAACCTGAGATCAGGGTTGACCCTGGGGACTCCCCTGCGGCTTCTCTCCCAGCATGGCTGAGCCAGAGGCCCAGGCTGCCTGGCCCTCTGAGCCTGCCTGTTCCTGTGGCAACCTCTCCCAGTCTGTCTTACACAGAGGCTAACCGGTGATCTGTATAGTAGCAGAGCTACCTCATTAACACATGCTTCCTATTGAGTGGAAGGCTGAGACAAAGTTTGCATGTCTGGAGATCCATGTCAGCTGTGTTTGTTGGCAGGGCTGGTGAAGAATGACTGACCTCTCTGATGTGGCCATTAGGTCACCAAAGGCCATCTGATCCTACCACAAATGCCAAAAAGCAAACAAACACCCCCCGCCACATCTGTGGCTGTTTAAGTCTTCATTTTATCCTACCAGGTTTTGTCCAGAAAGAACCTCCAGTAAAGCCATCAAAATTTTGCCATCTTTAATATCGCCCAACAAATCTTTCACTTCCAGAGGGGGGGTACACTGTGAAGAAAGGGAAAATCTATTGAGGAATACAAATGTGAAGTATACATTACAGTCATCTGCCAGCAATAGCCATCTGCATTCTATTTAGGACAAACAGGCCGGTCTCCATGCAAAAAAATAAATGGAGAAGAATCTGACAATCAAAATGGTAATCTTCAGAAACATTTTAATCTACCATGCTATTCTGGGTGGTTTGAGATGGAGGACCCCTGTTGCTACCTATCAAAAAATGTGCAATTGTTCCATCTTTTCCTCTTTAACAGTTTTTTGTTTGTGTGTGTGTACTGTGGAAAGAAAAAAGACAGAAAACATAGAACAGTTACAAGTGCAAGAAACCTGTCTAGGGTCCACAAATCCACAAATGGGGCAGAGCTATTGCACAATAAAAAAGTTGTCTAGAAACACCCTCTGCTACTGATCTTAGGGTGGTTATCCTTGAGCAAAGCATGTTCAAAGAGAAATTCCAGTGTGCAACTGTGGAATTAGAACTCACCAAGAAGTCCCATGTTCTTTATTCAGGTTAATGGGTTTCTTTCTCACTTTCTCAGTGTTAATTCCTTACCAATGTGAAGGTGATTGTGATCACCAATGACTGCTTCTGTGAAACATCCCTGTTCATTTTGTATATGTGCAGATGTGAACTGAATTGTCACTGTCTGTAGTGGTTTCATTTCATTGCCATTTAAGCCCAAAAGCTACACTTTTTCTCCTGTGTTTGTCTATGTGACTACTGGACCAGCAAGAGAGGCTGACATTTCATGCTTCTGATGAAGTAGCCTCTAATGAATGTGTTGTCCTACCACAAGACACTCTCCTGTTTTGAAGAGACTGTTAGCATTCTTTTATCAGTATTATTTGATAAGCATTTAAAAAATTTGATAAACATTTAACAACAACAATGAAGTGAAACTCCTTCCCCTGACACACAAATGCACACCTTCCTATCTATAAACTCTACTGTCCAATATTTTTAATACTGGAGCAGATCCATTTCTTGATTGATTGATTGATTTGACTTGACTTGTATGCTACTCCATTAGTCATAAGCTACTCTCTGGCAGCTCACAACTTATTATAAAACAATTAAACAATACAATGCATAGTACATTTAAACAAATCATGATGTAAAAGCCAACAATAAAGATAAAATCAATAAATAAAAATAGACATAAAACTGAATGATTAATATATTAAACTATTTAAAGTAATTTGAATAAAATAAGCAAAATTAAACTTTTTATTTTATTTTATTAAAGTAAAAATAAAAATGTGGTGCTAAAATCATAATATGGCAGCAGCAAAAGAGCAACATAAGACTATTAAAACCATTGAACCAGATGACTCACCCATTAAAATGGCATCAAAAATAAGAGTTTTTAGTTGCTGTCTAAAAGATGATGCCAACCAGATCTCAGATGAGTGAGATTAACAACTGGGGCACTGCTACAGAGAAGGCCCTTCTCCTTGCCATCTGCCCTTTTACTTTTGTGGGGAGGAATATGGAGAAGGGCCTCAGATGGCAAACTCACTAATCGGGTTGGTACACACGGAGATAGGCGCTCCCTCAAATAGCCTGGCCCCAAGCCCTTTAGCAGGCTTACCTTTTCCAAATGCAGATTGATCCACCGGGTGAACGTCCTTTTCTGCACATTTTCTCTCTCCACTAGAAAGGAAAGAAATGAAATGTGTGAAAGGGCAAGGCTCTATAGAAGGAAGAGCAATGGAATCCAATGGGGATGCTGAACCTCAGGCCCGTGTACCAAATCCGATACACCCAAGGTCTCCAGATGGCCACGCACCATTTCCAGGGTTCTGGTTCTCTCGCCCAGGTGCCAATTTTCAGTGGGCTCGTCCCTTCCAGCTGAAAAGCTGAAATGCTTCTCCTAAGGCTTCAGTAATGCCTATAGCAGCTGTAAGCTAAAATATGCTAGTATTTTTTGTTCCTGGCTATTTCGCCTTCAGCTCCCTGCAGCACTGGAGTGCAGCCCCCAAGACCGTCTCCAAAATGGCTGCAATTCAGCTACAATTACTAATAGTGCCACAGACTTAAAATATGCATTCATACATTCTACCAAAGCAAAGTAAGGAACACAGCCGCAGAAACGACATAAGGCAACCCCTTGCTCCCTCTTCTTTGGAACAAAGTAGACAGACCAAGACATACATGATCACACTGCAAATGTCTTGTTGTTTAAGATGAAATACCATGTGTGCAAAGCAGGTAGACCAATATCAAGGCTGTGGGAAAGGAAGGGTTATTCTCAGTTGAATTATTATCATTATCAAAGGTATTCAGAACCCATTTTTTCACATAAAGTGCTCAGGGAATCTTCCAAAACCAATAAAAATATGTTGAATGTGAGTCAACAATGTGACACGGCTACAAAAAATGCAAACGCTATTTTGAGCTGTATTATTAGAAGTATCACTTCCAAGACACTTGAAATAACAGTTCCCTTCTACTCAGTACTTGTTAGGCTTCATCCTGAGAACTGTATTAAGTTCTGGGCAACACAGTTTAAGAAAGATGTAGACAAACTGGGAAAGCTTCAGAGGAGGGCACAGAGATGACCAAGGACTGGAAACACGGCTCTGTAAGGAGAAATTGAAAGGACGCGGCCTGCTTAGCCTTGAGAAGAGATGACCGAGGGAAGACATGATAGCACTCTTGAAAGTCTGTCACACAGAGGAGGACCAGGATCTCATCTCAGTCAAGTCAGAGTCAAGTCTCTAACAGAGCCTTCCCCACTGTGGTACCTGCCAAATGTGTTGGATTTCAACTCCTACCAGCTCCAGCCAGCATTGCCAATGGTCAGAAATGATGGGAATTGTGATCCAAAACATTTGGGAGTCATCAGACTGCAGAATGCTGCTCCAATGACTATGCCACACTGGTGGTCACATGCATTCATGCTTCCCTTAAGAGCTCTCTGCTTCATCTCTTTTGTAGAACTCCCACTATGAGCTAGTTCAACTTGCATGGCTTGTACAGAGACTCCATAAATGTTATACAGTTCCCATAAACCCAGTGGAACATGTTTTCTTTACACCTACTCTTGTGAAAAGGTACAACTAGAAAATAAAGTAAAAATAAAATTAAATCAAGTCCAGTGTTACTGTTGCTCCTCATATGCATACACTTTACTGAACCTTTGCTGGACTTTTCTGGGCATCTAGAGAGCAGTAACAAGATTATAAGTATCATAATTACACACAACATACGGTTGGGTCTGTTCACAAATCCATGGCACCAAGCCAGAGAGAAGTAACATGAGCTAGATTTTAGTAATATAAGCAGTAAAAGGAAAAGGGTCTGGTTTTGTTTTAACTTATAAGGCTTCAGGCACCATAAAGACAATGGGAACTCAAGATGAGAAATGTCCACCAAGCAAAACAGTATTTCCTCATGAGGTTTCAAGTAAGGGATTTTGGGGGGGGGGGGTGGAGGGAAGAGTCCTAGTATGAAGCATGGTTTGAGGAAGAGTTGTACAATCCACGGGCCTTGGACTAATTTCCTGTGGCCCTGAAACCAATTTCAAAAGCCTTCTGTAAACGACCAGTCTAGACCCTTAGCAAGTATGATCTGACCCTCCTTTGGCAGCCTGCTGGGGGTGGAGGGGTTCTGGAACGGTAACTCTATTAGGCAGCTTATAGAAGCAAATAATCCTCTAAAACATGAAATAAAGGGAAAATGAGGCCAGGTTAAGTCAGTCAGGACATTATAAGAATCAGGAGCATAACCAGTAGTGATTCCAGAATCTTGCTCAGCACTTTGGGCAGAGAGAAATTTCTGACCACATGCAAAGCAGCCAGGTGCCGATTGCTGGAGATTCTGAAGATGACCTCCTCTGGATTGCCCAGAGGCGATTGCTCTGGCATTGCTGTTTGAAAGAAGGTTCTGCAGGCCAGGCCAGGGTTGGGGTCAAGCATAAGTGTGACTGCGAATCTGCTCTGGGCTGACACTCTAGAAGGGTCCCATTGTCCAGGTTCCCCTGGCCCTGTTTCTCTTCTTCATCACTGTAACCTGCTTGCTTATCTCACTGTAACTCACTGCCCTGTCAAACAAAGAAGTGGCAGCAATGAGGAGGAGGCAGCGCAGGAGCAATAGCAGCTGGTGACCACGGTGCTGAGAAGACAGACTTATAGAAGAAGAGGGAGTCCTGCCAGCATGCTCCAAACCCTGGAGCCTGCAATGCTGTAGGCCGATAAAGCCTACGGCCTCTGGCTCCAGGGCAAGGGAGCTGAATTATTATTATTATTATTATTATTATTATTATTATTATTATTATTATTATAACATTTCTATGCTGCCCCTTGCCGAAACCTCGGGGCGGCTTACAACACGATAAAATACAATGAAATACAATAGCACATAATAAATTACCATTAATTACAAAATACAAAAAATATATTGATTTACAAATATAAGATTAAAATTATCAGTATAAATTAAGTAAATAAAAATATAGGAGGAGAAAGAGAAGGAAGAAGAAGTTGCCCTGGCCAGATCATATGTTTTAATAATTAAAATGATTTTTAAATAAAAAGGTCTTTACCTGGCGCCGAAAAACCAGTAACGACGGTGCCAGGCGGACCTCTTTGGGGAGTGAATTCCATAGGTTGGGCGCCACCGCAGAGAAAGCCCTCCTCCGGGTACTTACTCTCCTAATTTCTTTCATGGAGGGTTCCCGGAGAAGGGACTCTCCCGCAGATCTCAAAGGGCGGTCGGGCATATACGGACGTAAGCGCTCGTTCAGGTAGCCAGGACCCAAGCCGTTTAGGGCTTTAGAGGTCATAATCAACACGGGATTTGGTCCAAGAACCCTGGCATCAAGACCCAGATGCCTTCCACTAGGAGAGGTCTTAGGCTAAGGGAATGGCTGTTGTGCAACACCACAACCCATGTAACGGGCACGGAACGTGTGCTTCAGCTGTTCAGTCGAGCTCTGGGTTGCTTGAGGACCTATGAGAGACTTGTCTGGCAAAATGACTTAGGACCAGGCAGTTTTTAAAGACCGCACTGCCCGCTGCAGCCTGCCCAGGCATTAAAATTCCTGGGAGAGGCTCTGCTGTGTGTCCCACCACCACTGGAGGCATCATCGGTGGAAACATGTGAAAGAGTTTTGTTGTGGCTTCAACAACAGCTCCTGGCATTGGGCCTGAGTTTTGCCTCTTGCTAGACTAATCCACCCCACAACCATTTCTGGGAGATATTAACTGAAATAATGAGAAGACAAGCCAATTGGCAGGCATACTCCAGGAAGAATCAAGGTAATCCCTACCACCATCACCCCGACAAGGATTCTGAAAGGTCAAGCGTGTGGCCACTTTTCACATACTGAATGAAGGTAACATGTAGCTGTTAGCACTTGATGGGCTGGCTCTCCAGTCCACTTTGTGAACAGTAAAAACAGATTATGGAGATATTCCCAGGAGGGCCTGAGCCAGGCCAAGAGCAGTGTGGCAAATCAACAAGGTCATTGGGAGTACTTTGTGAGAGCAGACAGATGCTTTCCAGAGCTTTTCAGGTCTGCTGTCAAGTCCACAGTCTGCCACAGAACAAGTGTGATTAGGAGGACAGATTCGGCTCCGTCAAGGCATTTAAAATTGCTGCATGTGGTAGTTGGTCATAAATGAGCTCTCCGTGCGCTCAAAGTCCCATCAGTAGATCGAGTGTGGCTGATTCATGCTACCTTTTGGTGCATTTCAGACTAGGCTATTAACTCTTACTCTCAACTCTGTCTGAAGTCACACAGCAGGTCCAGTGCTTGCATGTTCTCTCTATGCACTCAAGCTCTGGAGCACTTTGAACAGTGTGTGCAACCAAGTAACAATGGGTCATGGGCATTCTAGAGCTCTGGAACACCCCAGCCAACATTCACAGGACATGCCTCTCTCCCTGAGGGTTCAGACCAAGCTGATGGTGAAAGGTAACTTCATCCAAGATAGATGGTATTGTTCAAACCCGACAGCAAAGACCAGATATGGTCTGGCTCTATGGTAGAAGGAAGTCAAAAGCAGGGCTGTACTGCACGGAGGTGGTGGTGGAGTGAAGTTTCAAAACCCATTGCAGGGAAGCTTGAAAAACTTAAACGTTTAAAAAAAGGCAGATGTCACTCATGCCACGCAAACTTCTGCTCTTGACTCCCAGAATACACTTCTTACACCACAGACCTTCAATAAACAGAGGCATCATTTCCAGAAATAGAGAAGCATTCATTTCCCTCTACTCTGCATTAGTCAGACCTCACTTGGAATACAGTATTCAATCTTGGGTACCCAGGTGCCCAAGGGATGCTGAAAATCTAGAGATGGCTCAGAGGAGGGCAACAAAGATGATACGAGGCCTGGAAAATAATGAGAGGCTGAAAGAACTGGGCCTGTCCAGCCTTGAGAAATTAGACTACGAGGTGACACAATACCACGCTACAGATACCTCAAAGGCTGTCACAAAGAAATTAAAGACTTCTCACTCATCCCTGAGTGTAGGACATGGAACAGTGAACTTAAACTACAGTATACCAGGTGCAGGCAAGACACAAGTGAGAGCAGTATGGCTGTGGAACCAGCTGCCAAGAGAGGTTGTGCACTTTTCTACACCAGATGTATTCAAGAAGCAATTGGACAGCTATCTGATTGGGGTGATGTAACTGGCATCCTGCACTAGCAGGGGGTTGGATTCGATGGCCTTCCTGGCCCCTTCTGATCCAACTGTTCTGTGATTCTGTAAAGCTGGGGGATGGGTGCGGGGGGAATCAGCCACAGCCTAAGCCAGCCTTCTCAAGCTGGCACCTTGGAATAGCCACGCTGGTTGAGAATTTTGGGAGTTGCAGGCTGTTCCAGGAGATTTATGAATGGTACCAGAATAAATGTATTAGCCACTAGGGCAGAGAAAGGCAAGCATGCAGCAGGGTACACCCCTGCACCTGTTGCTGAAATTTGGTGGCACCGCAGCTAAAACTCAGTAATTTTCCCGCACAGGTGTGTTGGAAGTGCATGGCTTGTTTTAAAGCAAAATTGTGTCCCCAGAAGTCTTCCAGGATCATAAAGAGGCTTTGAAACAAACAAACAAACAAACAAACAAACAAACAAACAAACAAACAAAATAAGCTATTAAAATGCTGCCACTATCCCAAAGTTGGTGGTGGGGCTGCAAAAAAAGTGTTTGTGTATATGGGGAGGGGATGTTGTCCACTACTATTTTATGGTCCTATGAGACTCCATGTTTGTTGGGCAACAGATTAGCCTGTCTACTCCTCTCAAAAGCAGTTATCCCACAGTATGAAGATTGTGAGCCACAGAGGTTCCTGGTTCAAATCTTACCTTAGCCAGGAGCTCATAGATGTTTTTAGGCAAACGGCTAAACTTTCAGCCTCCGCACCCATCTGGTATACAGGGATTATAATGCTGGCCTACCTTCCAGGCCATTGCAAATTTTCAAACACATGAAATACAAATGCTAAGTATCATTGTTATCTATCTTGAAAGTTGAAAGAAGCAAGTTTTGTGAAGGATGACATGATTTCATGCAGAGTGCTTCAAGAAATTTCTAAAACAGTATCACATCTTCTGAATAGCCCACAAAATATTTCCATGTCCTTCCTCTGGATGCTGATGAAGCAGAAATCCATGATTTGTACATCTAGTCAAAGTTAACAGTGGTCACCATCTACCTTGGTCAATTAAGTGTGTCTGCTCCACAAAACAAATCCCAGACAGAAGTTTCTGGATCAGATACCAGATTACAAGTAGATTCTTATTCCGTGAAAGGAAAAATAACTGAGAAGGAACCTTCAAATTTGAGTAGACAACATTAATTCTTAGGAATGCATCCATGAAGAGGATGTTTCCTCTGATTTTCTTCCCGCCCTCCAACAAAGACAGATGAAATGAGTCAGGAGTGTTTTTCAAATGTCCTGCTCTTTCTCCCATCTCAGAAAAAAAAGCAGGGGTCTCAAACTTGCGGCCCGCAGGCCAACAGCCGGGACGGGCAGGGCACTGGGGAGGGGCCCTGGGGCCTTCAAAGCACCAGTGGCGCCCGGGCTGGCCGCCGGATGAGCGGCCCACCACCACCGCGGTGGTGAAATACTTGATGTGGCCCAGCCTCACCCAGACTCTACTTCCAGTGGCCCCCAGGTAAGTTGAGTTTGAGACCCCTGTTCTAAAGACACCTGAGAATATACAGAGTAGAACTTTGGGGAAAGACAGGTTAATCCTGTTTTAGAACAGGGAGCATGATTTAATTACAATGTACCTCTTTTGTCCAGGGGCTCGGCAATGGAGGAAAAATGATTCTACAAATTGGAAGCAGAAACTGGCTGAATAAGATGTGAATTGACTTCCAGTCCTTTTGGTGTTATCAACAAACCTTTCCTCCCCAGAATTCCTTGATATCTTGATACAGCAACTTGCTATATATTAAGGTGACAGACAAGTACAAGAACTTTTAAAAATACAGTGGACACAATGCCTGCAGTGTGCTAGGAAAGACAAGAATGCTAAGGGACAGGTTGATTTAGCTGGCAGGTACACATGCCAATCAAATGTCAATAGAAGGGAAAGCTGGAGGCCTTTTTATATTGCATCTGTCTTCCCCCTTTAACACCTTTCTAAAATAAGGATGTACAAATTTGTCCGTTTCACTTTCTGAAACAGTAAATCCCATCTTGTATCAACCTGCAGTGCTAAGGGTAAAATACCTGCATAAGATTTGTAACACTGATGTACAAATTTCTCAATTTAACCATTAGCAGAAATGCATGCATTTGTGAAAATGCACACACAGGTTTGTATACATTTCTCCCAACATACCTGCTCTTGTAAGCATTTTTTAATTGGCATACTGCATCGCAACACTTGGAAACAGAGTGTGAAAACAGAAGGATAATTGCATTATGGTATAGTTCAGCAAGCGCAAATTAGCTCATTCCATATTAAAGTACAAACTAAACTAATTGCTCCCCCAGCCCCATTCTAAAGGTACAGATAACATAGCAATGACCATTTGAAGCCCTTCATAAATTCGTGGTACGGTTATCTTCAAAATATACTATATTCTGCAGGTGCAATTCACATCACTGAAGACAACTGTGAGATGGTAGTATGAGTGGAGAAAAATTCTAATATCTCTGCCTTTATCATGCCCAGAAGTAGCTGCTCAGTAGAACTCTTTAAAAAAGTTGCTTAGAAGTTGCTCTTCCAAGCCAAAAAGAGCTGATTCCAATTTCTGGGAGCTCAATTTCTCACAGAAATTGTCATTATTTATGTATTTATGTATCCTTTGTGAGCCGATGGAGGTGGCATAGAAATGTTTTAAATAAAATAAATAAATAAATGCTGCTTATGGGTCAATCACCTCCTGCATCTGACACTTCTCATTTGGTCCACCCTCTTGATCTGATGCCGTATGATTGGACTAATGCTGTTGAGTCTGTCCCCTCCCGCACTAGCTCACCAGCGTTCCCTAGAGAACTTGGAACTCTCCAGTTCTGAGCAACTGCTTGGCTTCTCTCTGGTCCCACTGGCTTTGGAAATCCATCTGTGAATTCTAGCCTCTCCTTCACTTCTGAATCATAATCTGATTTAACCACTTGTGGAGGCTGTACTCTAGGAGGGCCTGATCTCTCCAGAGGTCATTTGGGAGTTTGGAACCAGGAGTTGTCAGCATTCTCCTTTTCTTTATAACATCTGAACCTGGTGTGGCTCTCCTGAACAAGGACCAATAAACCAGATCTGTCTGCTAGCAAGATGAAGCACAGTGGGAAGATGAGTCAGGGATCCAGGTTCTGGACCAGGTCACACTCCCTCTGACAAAACAAGTGCGTGCTACATCCAACTCTGTCACGGACGGCTCAAATAGCCTCAAGTAGCCAAAATTTGCTAGCTCTGTCTAGTGTGCCAGCGGTAGCCATTTCTGAACAGTCATAGCTTGGCCACAGCAGTTCAGGTGTTGATATCCTCAAGACAGGATTACGTACTATGTTCGATGTGGGACTAAGGTTGGGCTCAATCCAGAACCCACAGCGGGTTTGGAGCATTGCAACAAGGCAGCTAATACATTACTTCTCCTGGCAGCGTATTTGTTTTGATCTTTATACGCCACTCTATTCCCATAGGTTGCCCTCTGTAAAGTCCCATTCCCATTGGTATCAGATGATGTCCACTTTTCAAGATGCCTTGAAGACCCATCTCTTCATGCAGGCTTTCCAAGAACCATGACCCAGCCAGTTACAGTTGCAGTTTTATCGCTGATCGGTTATTATGCCGTTGTTATATTTTGCTACTGATGTTGTCGTTATGTGCACTTCTCTGAACATTTTGTGGGGAAGCAGTGCACAGGCAGGTGAACTTAAAATAACTAAATGGGGAAAAACAGTGAAAGCGAATGGAACTAGATGAGACAGAACACAACTTGTTCTGAAAAGTCCATGAGATGCTATGCATTTTGTTATGGGTTCAGCAAGAGGCTGGGCAGGAAGATCTCCAGCTAAAGTCAGAACTGCTTGAATCCCCTGATAAATCCACACACACCCACCTCTGCCAGAGTGGATCAGGATATGGCCATTCTCTAAAGGGCGTGCAACATCACACATTTAAGGAAAAAAAATTTATAGACTCTGCAGCTATACAAGGGACTACTTTCCATTAAATGAAATTAGACTTATAAAACTGATCCATATATTATTTAAGAGCACAACAATACAATTTTAGATCTTATTTGTTGTATGCACAGGAGTGCAATCTACATTTTCTGTTTGCAAAATGCAAAAAGCATATCCACCATAAGACCTTATTTATTTGTTTATTTATTTTTTAGATTTTTATCCCACCCCATTAACCATAAGGTTCCTTTTTTTAAAAAAAAGGACTTCATTTAAAACAATTGAAAATAAAAACAGCCTTGTGGATTAACACTGGATTTGGCTGCCACTTAATAAAATGACATTATTAACTAAAAATAGTCACTCTTGTTCCAATGAGATTAGAACAAAAATTTAATTAAAAAATAATTCACCCCCTGTTCTTTTATTCCTGCAGCTGACCAAGTTGAAAAGCACAAACATTATTAGCTGCTCCTCCTTGCACCCCACACACACTTCTTTGTAACTTCATCCCTAGAAGCAAACACGCCAATATTAACTGCTCAGTTTCTGCATTCTCTATTGAGTTCATAGCGGATGCATAATGAAGTAGAAAACACGCAGCCCAGCAGACTAATTGATGCTGAAATAGACCCAGACTTTTCCATCGTTGGACCCCAGAAGCTGTTGGACTACTGACCACAAGGTCAGAGGTGCTGTGGCACAATTGGGTGGCATACAAGTGTTTTAAATAAATAAGGTAGACCAGGGAACAGGAAATCAACCTATAGTGGAAGGGGTTACACCACCATCAAAAACTAGGTGGGTGTACTTCTGGATACGGACTTGTACTTGGATGTCCATTTAAACGTAGTTGGGGGTTAAGATCCTTGGGGAGGCCCTTACCTCTGTCCAGCCACTATTAGCGGCACATTTGATGGAACTGAAGAGAAAGGGTTAGGACTAAGTTAGCTCCTTGTTTGTTGATCTTCCTCTGGTCTGTACAGTCCTTTGGATCTGGCCAGTGACTTCTGGTATCTAAATGGTATTCCTTAAAAAAAATCTGGTGGGTGCTTTTATTCTCACTTAATAATGTGCTTGATTTTTAAAAATTGGATGCTTTTAAAGTGGTAATCTTTTAATTATATCTTTATTTTTTCCACTCTATTTTTAGTGGAAATGCACGATATAAATGTAAGCAAGCAAAATAAAATGTGGGCTGGACCCAAGAAAGGCTTACACATAGCATTGCCTATTCCCCCTTCCAGCAACAGCCCACCACGCTGCATAGGTTGTTATCATTTACCTAAGGGGCTTCTGTCTGGTGTAAAATCTCAGTTTAGGCTACCTCACAGGATTGCTGTGAGTTTAAGTGGAGAGGAGGATCACCCTGTAAGCTACCTCAACTTCAAGAGGAAAAAAGCAAGATATCCATGTAATCATAACCATAATGTCCTCTGCCATATCTGGCAGAGCTCTTTCCCTGGCCTGCTGGAGCCCTTAACAGATTTTTTTAATCCTTATTCTATAATTTGAGATTGTGACAAACCTAGTCTTCCACCCACCCACCTTAGAGAAATGATGAGAGGAAACATGACAGAACTGTACGAAATTGTGCATAGTGTGGACAATGTGGATAAGGAGATATTTTTCTCCGTCTCTCATAATGCTAGAACCCAATGGGGTCACCCCATGAAGCTGATTGGTAGGAGATTCAGGCCAGATAAAAGGAAATAGCTTTTTTACACAGTATATACTTCAGCTATGGAATTCACTTCCATAAGATGTCATGATCACATCCAGTCTGGACAAAAGGGGACTGGACAAATTCATGGAGGAGAAGGATACTGATGACTACTAGGCACGGAGGCATTATAGAGTTTTGTTTGGTACAGCTCTTCCTCCCTGCCCCTTGCACACACATGATTTGACAGAACAGCAGCCACATTTGGTATTAGAGAAGAAAGACTAACTGCAGGACTGCAGCAGGGGTGGAAATTTTTGAAAATTCCATCTTCACGCTTGCTCTGATTTCATTAATTATGAGCACACTTTTTCTTTCCAGCCAATGCATTAAAAACACAACCAACAAAGAGTTAGTTGCAAACTGTATGCATGGTTTGGTCCTTGGCTTTTCCCCCTATCCTCATGAGCCTTCCAGCATCACATATCTGGATATTTCATAGAAACATAGAAACAAAGGAAGTCAGAAGGGGTCTCCTGGACCATCTAGTCTGACCCCTGGCTCTATCCAGCTCCATTCATGTAATCCCCAATATGTTGTTGTCCAATCTTTCCGTGAACACCCTCACTGATGGGGCCTCAACCACCTCCCTTGGAAGCCCATTCCATATCCCAGGGGTCCTAACCATCAGGAAGTACTTCCTGACATTCAGCCTGAAGCCTGGTTCTTTGAGCTTTACCCCACTGGAATGCATCCTGCCCTCCACTGCAGGGAAGAACAGGTCACAGCCCTCCTCCACATGACATCCCCTCACATACCATACGTCATTAGAAGATCTCCTTGGAGTCTCCTCTTCTCCAGGCTGAAAAGACCCTGCTCCCTCAATCCCTCAATATATCATCCCTTCCAACCTGGCTACCATTCTTGTGACCCTGCACTGGACCGATTCTAACCTCGCTATGTCTCTCCTGTAAAGTGGGGCCCAGAACTGGATGCAGTACTCCAGCTGTTGGTGCACCAGAGTCGTGTAGAGCAGTATCAACACCTCCCTAGTTCTGGCTGCCACGCTCCTGGCTATACATCCAAGGGTGACATTTGCTTTCCTAACTGCCACATCACACTGCTGGCTCATGTTCAGCCTGCTGTTGACAAGTACCCTGAGATCCCTTTCACAAGCACCACTCTCCAGCCACTTGTCCCCCATCCTGTACCTGTGACACCTATTCCTGTGTCCCAGGTGCAAGATCTTGCACTTACCCATATCGAATGACATCGTGTTGTTCCCCGCCCACTTCCACAGCCTGTCCAGGTCCTTCTGGATCTGGATCACCTGCTCCTCAATTGTGGCCACCGCCCCCACCTTGTTATCATTCCTTCTCATTCAAACAAATGGGTGTCAAAAAGTGGGCTGCATACTTTTAGAACTATTGCCAGGATGAAGCAATCCCATTTGCTCCCACTTCCTTGCAAAATCCAGATGTTGTTCCATTTCAGTTTTATTTTGGGCCACTGTCAACACACCGCATATTTTAAAACTTATTCCTATCTTTTTCTTTTAAAAATACCACAGAGTTTATGCTATGATTTTCTCTGGAGTGGGTTATTCTTAATTGGATTTTCTTTTATCTTTTTAATTATGGTCCAAAGCAGCTCAGAATGCTAAAATATGAAGTTACAGTGCAATTGGTAATTATACCAAATTGCATAATATAACCAACGCTCTTATTTCATCCCTAGCCAATAACACTCAAAAGTTTTACAAAAAGGCAATGAACAGGATGAGGAAGCCCACTTTTGAGATTACTATTAAAAGTGAATTGCAGTTCAGTTGATTTTATTGCTTACCATTATAGGATGTATCATCTGGATTTTTGCCTTAGGTGCCAAAAAGTATTAGATGGGATCTGGCTTCATGCAAACTTAGGCTTTGCTGCATACTGATCAGTTGATGAGGAACTACAGCTCTGTCTAGATCCCGGGCAAATGCATTGTCTGACATGCATGTAGCAAATCATGCTGTGACTCACAAGTTTAGATATGGCACAATCCAGTGGGGAATAACCCGAAGAACTCAGAGGATTTCAGGCATCCTATGTGGGGCAGAAAGAAGATGGAGCCCAAGTAATCTCTGAGAGCCTTCCATTTTGCAAAGCAGGAGGAGGACCTATTTCAGTGTGGCACTTGACATGAGGAGGGAAGGAGGCTGAGGGGATGCTAGGATACCAGGTCTGGGATGCAGGCAGCAGGTATCTATGGATGGAGCACCAGGACCCTGGTGATGGAGGCAGACTGAGGCATTTGCGTGATGCAGTATGGCCAAAGGCAAAGTCAGGGACTAGTGAGGGCCAGATATGGCAAGGCAGGGGAAGGACTAGCAGCAAGGGCAGTCGGGAGCAGACAGGAGTCATGGCACAGTCAAAGGCAAGGCAAGAAGCAAGAAGCAGGACATCACAAGGCCCCATGGTGTCATAGTCAAGCTGATTAGTATGGGGAAGCCTTTATGGCACCTTCCAGAGTCTCCACCTGCCAGGCATGATCCAGTCCTGCAGGCACCTGCACCGTGAGCCACGGTGCATCGCACAAATACAGCAGCAGGGGTTCCAGATCTCAAGTCACATGGTCAGATTCAGACAAATATGTCCTGTCCTGGAGGCACTGGTCTCCCTCCCTTCCTGTCCCCTAAACTGCTTCTCCAAGCTCAGTCTCACAACCTTGGAGAAACAGCTGGTGAAGTTCTTTTCATACCAGGTGAACAGGGGTTGCTATGAGCATGGGTCCCTACTCTGACATTGGAGCTGGGGGCTAAATAAAAATGCCTATGGTTATCTAGGCACTGCCCATGTGTGAAGAGCCCCATAGGGCTCTGTTGCAGCAAACATGCCATGTCTGAAGGGCATTTCATAAGAGCATTAAAGGAACAAAGCAGCATGTCTACCTATATCTTGTCTGAATGGTGTACAGCAAAGAGAAAAACCACAGGAAAAGCAGAACATAAATACATTTGGTATTGACTAAGACACCAAGGATACCCAACCAGTTAAATACCCAGAAATAATAATAATAACAACAACAACAACAACAACAACCACAGTAGCATGAATGAGAATATGAATATAAACCTGTATGTTGTTGTTGTTAGTCATGAAGTCGTGTCCGACCCATCGCGACCCGATGGACAACATTCCTCCAGGCCTTCCTGTCCTCCACTCAAGCTCACACCAACTGCTTCAGTGACTCCATCCAGCCACCTCATCCTCTGCCGCCCCCTTCTTCTTTTGCCATCTATTGTTCCCAGCATTAGGCTCTTCTCCAGGGAGTCCTTCCTTCTCATGAGGTGGCCAAAGTATTTGAGTTTCATCTTCAGTATCTGGCCTTCTAAAGAGCAGTCAGGGTTCATCTCCTCTAGGACTGACTGGTTTGATCGCCTTGCTGTCCAAGGGACTCGCAGGAGTCTCCTCCAGCACCACAATTCAAAGGCCTCAATCCTTCGGCACTGAGCCTTCCTTATGGTCCAACTTTCACAGCCATACACTGCAACTGGGAAGACCATGGCCTTGACTATACACACTTTTGTTGGCAGGGTGATGTCTCTGCTTTTTAGTATGTTGTCTAGATTTGCCATAGCCTTCCTCCCCAGGAGCAAGCGTCTTTTAATTTCTTGGCTGCAGTCCCTGTCTGCCGTGATCTTGGAGCCCAGGAAAATAAAATCTTTCACTACCTCCATTTCTTCCCCATCTATTTGCCAGGAAGTGAGAGGACCGGATGCCATGATCTTAGTTTTCTTAATGTTAAGTTTCAAGCCAACTTTTCCACTCTCCTCCTTCACCCACATCAAGAGGCTCTTTAGTTCCTCTTCACTTTCTGCCATGAGAGTGGTATCATCTGCATATCTGAGGTTGCTGATATTTCTCCCAGCAATCCTAATTCCAACTGGTGATTCATCTAGCCCCGCCTTTCTCAAAAAGTATAAATATATTTAACAGTTAAAATACCAGGAAAATAAAAGGTTTTAGCCTGGCACCAGAATGCCTAGAGTCAGCACCAGACACACTTCTCGGGGGAGCTGATTCCACAATTGGGGTGCCACCACCAAAAAGACCCTTCTCCTCATAGCCACCTTCCTTGAATCTTTTGAAAATGGCTCCTGGAAAAGGACTTCAGTAGATGATCTTACGGTCTGGGTAGGCATATACGGGAAGAGCTATTTCTTCAGATATCCAGGCCCTAAACTATTTAGGGCTTTATATGTCAATGTAAGCACCTTAAAGAGGGCCTGGGCTTCAACTGGTAACCAGAGAAGTCAATAAAGAACAGGCATTACGTGTTCTTGTCAGCCAGTCTTTGTCAGCAAATGAGCTGCCCTATTTTGTAGCAAACCAACTGAAGTTTCTGGACCATTTTCAAGGGCAGCCCCAGATAAAGAGCATTACAGTAGTCCAAATACAATGTTACCGGGGAATGGATTTCTTTTGCTAGGTTCTGCCCATTTTGAGGGCTGTTGTGAGGATAAAATGGAGTGCAGGAGAAGGAAGATATAAGCCATATATGTTGTGAGTTCTGTCCAAGAAGAAAAAAGGTGGGCTATAAATGAAATGCAATATTTAATTTGTTACGCAGAGTCAAGACTTCATCGTGGTATGTGAGTCCTGATTGGCTGGGATCACATTGCTGGGGGAAAAACCCTGCTACCCCATTTCAAAAATAAAATGTTCCTGAAGCAGCTGCCAAACCTAGTCTGCTTGTTGTCCAGAGAATGGCCAAAAATATGAGCAGAGAGAGCAAAGTCTATTTTGCACTCTCCCTGTCCCTATCACTGCAAAATATCATTTTCTCACTAAGAAGTACTCCATGGAAACGGTCGGTGCACACCTGCTTAACTCTCAGACTCCAAAGCATTGAAAATATGTGGCAAACAGGTGGAAAAAGGCATAGATTCATTTGTGAGAACATAGGCAAGTTGCAGGAAGCTGGCTTTTGCTCCTTAGAAGGAAGCGATGGGAGATGCAGAAATCAGAGCTGGGGGGAGTAGCTCTGGATTCCTTCATTTGCTTCAACATTTATAGAAAGGCCAAAACTGGAGCAACATGTTCTGTCATTTAAGAAAAGGAAAATGTACATTTGTCCCAAGAGTCATGCAAAATTCCAGCTTCCCTGGTCTTCTGCCAGGGAAAGTAAACTGTTCTGTTACTTCTATGTGATTAGGAATATAATTTGTCCTGGGTCTGTAAACTCTGCCTTTTTAATTCAATATGCAATCCTACCGTTATCATAAATTTAGCATCTTTCCCCATTTGATGCATGGCATACTTCATGGACAGCTACACAAATCAATTTGCCTGTGCCCTTAAAACTGGGAGTGCTAGTGACCCCAACAGTAAGCCAAATAAGGTCACTGGTAGAAAACTGGACAAAAAGAAAAGGAAAAGCTCCTATTCTCATCAGAGCTCACTTCCAAGCAAATGTAAGATTGCAGGACAGATACCAGAACAACTGGTAAGTTGGGAAAACTCTTTTATTTTCTATGAGAGCCAGTGTGGTGCAGTGGTTAGAGTACTGGACAGGGAAACGAGAGATCCAGGTTTCAGTCTCCACTTGGCCATGAGTCTTTGAGCCAGACTTGGGCCGTCACTGATACTTAATCTAGCCTACCTCGTAAGGTTGTTCTGAGGATAAAATGGAAAGGAGGAGGCTCATGTAAGCTGTCTAGGGTTCCTTGGAGGAAAAAAGGCAGGATATAAATGTAATCCTAAATTAAAAAACAAACATGAGCACGTAGCCTAAGTGGGCAAAGCTTACGGGCATGTAGGCTGCAATTCGTAGGTCATGGGTGGGCAGCTTGTAGCCCTTCCGATGTTCTGGCCCAGAACAATGGAGCCACTAAGGCATGGGGCAGATGCAGCTTTTCATGGGGTTTAAGCAATCAGGAGATCAGGGCCAAGCTGGTGCCAAGGACTCCCCCGGGGCTGTTTTCCAATATTAACCATGGTGGAGAGCAGCGCCCTCTGGAGGGGTTGCAACAAAGCTCTCCAGTGCTCCCTAGATTGCCTTTCCCCAACCACCAGCTGCCTGGTGTTTTCCCAGTTCTTTCCCCATATTAAAAGGGTAAAATGTCTTTCCTAATTATTAATACATTGTATTTATAACTCTGGTACCCTTCAGATTTTTGGACCACACCCAGGATTTCTGGCCACAGGCCATGTTGACTGGGGCTGGTGGCAATTTGGGTACAAAATATTTACAAGGCACTAGGAAGGAGAGGCTGCCCTACACCATGATTAGGCTGAAAAGGAGGGCAGTGGGGCAGAAATGTGAAGGGAGATCAGGAGCAGTGTGAGAGTCCAAAGGTCAGTTAACAACCTGAACTATGGTGAAAAAGATCAGTTTGTCTCGTCTGCACTGGGTCTGTGCCTTTAGAGACATATTGTGAAGATTTAAGAGTGAGTTTGGCCCCACTGCAAGCTAGAAATTTAAGAAAATGCCTAGTGATTTTCCATCACTGTTTTAGGCTCTTTTACTTTCTCACTAAGCTTATTCTCACTTTGGCAGGCTTCAAGAATTCGAAAAGCTATTTGAGCAGCCATTTCCAGAAAACAAAGCCCCACCTATATTGCAAACAAACCATTTTATAGCACTTACCTGCTTGAGATTTCTGCATCCCGCAACATGAGAAATATGAAACACACTAAAGATTTTCAACAGCAAGTCCTTGACATGCTTTTGCACTGTTGTAAACAAGACAGTATTTCTTTTTACTTGGTTGTAAATACCTTGGAATTCAAAGTACTTACATGGCAGGTGGGGAGGAGGAGAGAAGAGAATCGTTTAAGTTTAGGACTTGAAATCCAAGATCCTATATATGCTATACAATGGACAAGCCCTGCTGAACAAATCAGGACTTACTTCAAAATAAACATGCATTGACCTGTGCTTCCAACAGAGTTGCGGAACCTCTTTCAGCCCTTAGGCTGAAATTCATTTCAGAGAAGCTCTCGGGGGCTGCATACCATTGACAAAAGAGGTCAGGCCAAAAATACTAGCGTGCAGCTGAGTGCTCTTACTGCCTCATGAGTGTCTCGTGAGTGTAATTTCAACCTTTTAAATGGGGAGGGGGACCGCACCAGGGAGCCACCATACACTTGATAATTGGAAGACAGGGGATGTGGGCATTGCACCCCTGTGCTAAAAGTTATGAACAGTTTTATAACCATTTGAACAGACCTCCTGAGATTGAAATTACATGCATCTGGCTTTCTGTCATTATCAATCAACATGATTTCTGACTAGCAGCAGCAACATAGATTGCGTCTGTTGGGGCTAGTTTCACTATGTATGAATGTGAAAGCTGGACAGTGAAGAAGGCTGACAAGCACATCGATGCATTCTCGGTATGCTGCTGGAGGAGAGCTTTGCGAATACCCTGGACAAACCTAAAGATGAGCAATTTGAGTCCTAGAGCAAATCAAGCCAGAACTTTCCCTGGAAGATAAAATGATGAAACTGGGGCTGTCATACTTCCAGCACATCATGAGAGCCCAAGACTCACTGGTGAAACCCATCATGCTAAGGAAAGTGGAAGGCAGAAGAATAAGCAGAAGATCAACTGTGTGATGGATTGACTTCAGAAATAAAGCCACAGTCTTGAGTTTAGAAGATCTCAGCAAAGCTGTCAAGGACAGAAGATTTTATGGAGGATGCTCATTCCAGTCAGAGATGATTTCACTGCACACAACAGCAACAGGACTAGTTCCAAGGGAAAGCTCAGCAAACAGTCCAACATCTGGAAAAGCACTAAGGTATCAGGGGACTACAAAGTGGATGCATGGATATTCCAGCCCTCTATGCCTTTTAAAGCCAGAACCTTCACAGTCCCACTCAAAATACAACTGCAAGTCATTGCTACCACCTGAGAAGTGGTCTAATTCTGAGCAAAGCCTTTACTTGGGAAGTATCCATATTCAGGCTAGCAGTCTGCATTTGGCAACCAGTCAAGCCTGAACTTTGGGTACGTGTGCCCTGCGAGTTAGGTTGCGGTTCCACTTCTACATCCAAGGTCCAAAAGGGGCAGGCTACATCTTGAGGGGAAGAATTGGCAGCTTTCTTACTCCCGCAAGGCTCCACAACCAGGATACTATTAACACCCACTCCCTGGGAGGCAGAATACATCACAGGGCTTTGGATGGTGAAAGCAGGCAAATTCTTATCGGAAAAGCCTTTCATTCAGATAATCCAGTTGTGAGAGCTTTAGCAGAAAGGACCAGCTTCTTGAATTGGGTTCAGAAACAAACAGAAATCCAGTGAAGCTGTCTCAAGAGGGATAATATGTGGCCTTTAAAACATGTCATAGACAATAACCTGGGTGCCATGTTTTGTACTAGCTATAGTTTCAGGACACTTTTGAAAGATAGACCTGTGACAGGTATATTACAGTAATATAAACTCAAGTAGCTAATACATGGCCCACTGTGGCCAACTCCACTTTTCCCAAGAAGGTGCAACAGCAGAAACTGAGCAAAAGCACTCCTGGCCACCTCAACCACCATCATCCAGGAGCGGTGCTGGATCCAAGTGCATCCTCAGCAGCAAACCCCTCCAGAGCAGGTTGTATATCCAGTTGTGGGTTGTTCAGTCTGCTGACCTCTGGGTTTTCTGGACAATGTTAAATTCATCACAGGCAGTCTCTCATTAAAGAATGAGAATCTACTGCATGGAGCTACATATCCGACTTTTATAAAACACCATGTGCCAACAAAGCCTTATAGCACTAATTGTAGAATCATACAGCTAGAATGGCCCTTTGGGGTTATGTAGACCAGCCTTTCCCAACCTGGTGGCCTTTAGAGGCATTTGGACCACAACTCCCAGAATTCCCATCCAGCAGGACCATTGACTGGGAATTCTGGGTGTTGCAGTCCAAATGTGTCTGGAAGGCACAAGGTTGCAGAAGGCTAATCTAAGCCCCTGTTCGATGCAGGATTGCAGCTACAGTATCAATGACAGATGGTCATTCAGCCTGTGCTCAAATACTTCCAGCAAAGGAGAGCCTGGCAGTTTCTGAAGCACTCTGTTCCAACCGAGCAAAGCTCAGGGAACCAAGGTTCCATTTAGATGCCAGGAAGCACTTCCTGACAGTTAGGACCCCGAGGGTGTGGAATGGGCTTCTACGAGAGGTTGTTGAGGCCCCATTGGTGAGGGTGTTCAAAGATAGGCTGGACATGCACCTGGTGGGCATGTCATGAGCGGAGACAGCTGGAGCCAGGAGTCAGACTAGATGGCCCGGGAGGCCCCTCCTGACTCGATCTGTTTCTATGTTTCTATCAGGCTTGTACCACTTGATAGTTTCTCCTAATGCTTAACTGGAATTTTCTTCCCTGCAAGTTCTCCCCATCGTTCTAGTCCTGCCCTCCAAGCCACAGAGAACAACTCTGCTCCATCTTCTTCAGATATCTGAAGACCACAAGCATGTTTCCTCTCAATCGTCCCTTCCCCAGGCTAAACACACATGGCTAATTCTACCATTCCTCATAGGACTTGGTTTCCAGACCCCTTCATCAGCCATGTTACTGCATTCACATCCTTGATTTATTTTACTATGTTCCTTTTCCTTTAGGTGTTGGGTTCATATTTTTTTAAAGAAAAAAAACTCTGTCCTCTGCCTCAAAAGTCAACAGACTTTCAGGATGGAGAGGGATGGGGAAACTGCTTATTTCCTGTGCCTCTCAGAAAAACTATTATAAAATGTCTAAGCCTTTCCATCTGTGACACTGATCAGAACTTAAGATTCCCAGGAGGTGCTCAGGAACGATGTTGCCAGGCAGCAGCTGATCACAATGTGCCCTTAATGTTAGATAACAAGATTTTGGTCCCTGAACGTACACTCATTAAAAAGGATGCCTCCAAGGGGACCATGGTTAAACAGATCCTAAGCAACAGCACAAACCATTTGTTTGTTTCCTTACTCATGCTTCCATCATTTCACATTTCAATGATGCTGGTTTAATGTACAAATACATTTTAAATGGTAATTGAGGATGCATCAATAATGGAGGAGGACCTTGTAAGCTGCCTTGGGTTTCTTGTCAAAAGAAGAAAGTTGGGCTTTAAATGCAAGATCATCATCATCTTTGTCTTCTTCTTCCAATAGGACTGAAGAAGCATAGTATAACATGGTGGTTGTGAATGCGGGCCTGGGACTCAAGAGATCCAGCCAGGTGCCTTTGGGCCAGTCACAGATTCTCAGCCCAATCTACCTCACAGGGTTTCGTTGTAGGGATAAGATTCAGAGCGGCAGGAGGAGCATGATGTCAGCTGCTCTGAGTTTCTTGTTTAAAAAAGCTGGCTGGCTGGCTGGATAAAGTTCTTTGATGTTAAGAAGGGAAGTGGATGGGCTACATGGCTTGCTGTCTACAGGACTTCGAGGACTAGCCGGACTATCTAGGAAACAATTTGCACCCATTGAAGGACCAGGTGCTACCTGCAGTTTTAGCTGTGGCACTCAGAGGGGCTTCATCTCAGTAGGCAAACATGTGTACACGTACAGGAAGGCACAGGTTGGATAAAAGAATGATACATTTAAAACAAGGTAGCATGGAAAACATGGCCAGGCAGTAAGAAGCACTTGTTAGAACAACGGTGTCTTTAACAGGTGCTGAAAACCCCTGCCTGGAAGCCTGATTAGCTCCTGCCAATCCATGTTGATGATACAGGCTGGGGTGGGTGGGGGGGAGGGGGCGGGAACTGGAACAATGGCCTTGCTCAGAATAAGACAGGAGGGACTTGACATGTATGAGTTGCATGGAAGGGATATGCACTGCACATGAAGCTGTCAACCTTCAAAGCTCCAGCCTGCAGGACCACATACACCAAGCCATTCCAAAATGAAACATTCCCATTGATATGATCACAATAGAGGGCTCATCCAAACACTTGTAGTAGGACCTGCTGGCAATTGTTATTCATCTAATTGTCTACCAGCCATACAACTGCACTGTAAATGTGATTTTCCTTTTCAAATAATTTTTAAAAGCTTGCATTTAGGGACAAGAATGAGGGGGATGGACACTTGAGGTGGAACTGAGAGAAGCTGGAGAAGCTGAGTCTCTCATCTCCAACCCTCCATCTCTACCTTTATGTTGTGCTTCCAAGCAGCAGCCCAAATTGAGAGTCCCCAGCCCTCTCCCAACTCTGCCTTGCCTCCAGCTCTGTGCAGTACCGAACATGTTATGTCTGTACACAGTCCACGGGCAGATGGATCCTCATGACATCACCGGTATGTGAACAGCTGCTCCCAGATTCATCGCCTTTGGCAGCTATTGTATGCTTAGCTTGGCCCATTCCTCAATGTTCCCCCAGTGCTCCGGAAACGCATGTTACCATTTTAACACACCGAGCGCTGATTAAGAAGTGAGGGCGGTGGGGTGGGAATTCAGCAAACTGACGGTGTCAAGCTCTGGAGGCACTTCTCTGAGCACCAGGGGGTAAGCTCTTAAGAAAAACTCTCCATATATGCAATTAGCTGTTCTAGGAGTTATAGAAGCACATGTGGCGTATGCACAATCGCCTTGCCTGTATGGCATTATTCACAGATTATTGGAGGAGGGGGCACAATGCACAGACCAGGAAAAATCTCAACCCCCTTTAGCACCCCAGGCTTGTACAAAAATAAGAATGTTAACACCTCAGGATTAACATGTTTTCTCAGCTCTCTCTGCTCGAGTCCTGCAACACCAAAAGATTGTAGAACTCTTCTTTGCACATTTCATTGTTTTTGCACCTTTTAGATGCATACTTTGGAGGTTTTAGATTTTTCTAACTAGAAATGTAAGGTGGGAATGCAAAATACATGCATATCATTCTGGAGTCATGGTACACTACTGCAAAATTGGCCAAGTGTATACTGGATATAAAACACAGTTTTGGCACTCCTTTATGTCTCATTTCCTAAGATAAGTGCAGATGAATACCACCCTTCAAAAGCAATCTACACTTCAGTGCATGCAATGTCCTAGGTCCAGTCCCCGGGATCTCTGGTTAGGGCTTGGAAAGAATCTTGCCTGGCACCATAGACAGCCACTGCCAGTACTGGTCTAGATGTTCCAATGATCTGTCACAATATGAGGGGCGTCTTACATTGCCAAGAGCTACACTGGCTGCCATAAGCTACCAGGCCAAATATTAAAACCTAAATGACTTGGGATGTTACCTGATATCTTCACCTGCCAGGTGAGAGTGATCCATCCTTTTGATGGTTTTACATGGTGATGAGTACCAGTAACAGAGTGTTGCACCCATCCTCTGAAATGCTCTTTCATTTATGCATCATTGTTCTATGTATATCCCACCTTTTCTTCTTTTGCAAGGAACTCAGCATGTCTTACATGCTCCTCTTCTCCATTAACGTTTCAACAGGTGAAGTAGGCTAAACTGAAAGTTGGTGACTGGCCCAAAATCAACTAGGGAGCTTCATGTCTGAGTAGGGACTAGAAGCCAAATCTCCCAAGTCCCAGTCCAACACTCACCACCACACAATGCTGGCTTTAGTAGACATCAGGTAGATGTATCTTGCCTTTTAGGCCTCTCCTTAAGACTTACCTCTCTAGACAGGCTTTCCCTAAGATGTGATTCAGACAATTTAAGTGTGAATCAGCAAAATAATTATTTTAGTTTGTATTTATTGTTGCATCCATGGAATTGGGATTCAGAAATTCATAACATAAACAAAAACAAGGGCAGTTGAGCTGACCTTAACAATAATCCAAATCCCAGACTGTTGGCCTACTAAATTTATATTATATTTCCATTCCTGATGTTTTACAGAGTTTTTCCTTTGCTGTTGTTTGGTTTTAGCTGTTATAAACTTTTAAATGTTTTTCTGAGTTCATATATTTTATTGTATTTATTATCTGTTTAAGAGACTTTGTAAACTGTCCAGAGAGCATTGACTGTGGGGTTGTTATTAATATCCGGAAACAGGGTGGTATAGAAATGAAATAAATATAAATGTGATAATAAATGAATTTTGTAATAACATAATATTATCTTTCTGTGCAGGACTGTATGACTGCCCATCCATGATTATAAGGCAATTTAGAGATGATAAATAATAGGTGAAAAGTGGGGGAAATGCAGCAGGCCGAGTGTCAGAACCAAAGTGGAGCTGCAGCATTATTCACATCGTGAGGTACAGTGTGACCGAATATAACAATTTGCTGCAAAAATTATCTTATTTCAGTCAGGTTTTAAGTTACAAGCATGTGAAGTGTGCTGTTTGCTGAAACCCATGCATTTTCAAGCAAAATGAACAGATAAACTAAACATAGCCAGGCCCAAGATTTAACTCCAATCACTGGAACACTTCCTGAGATTTCAAGTAATCTAGCCTGACAACCTTTTTTAACTTGAAATTAGACCTTCCCAGATCAATCTGGTCCTGGCTTTTGTTCTTTCTAACTTGCTTATGGAAAAGTCAATACATGCAAAAAGTTCCTACTCACAGTAAACCCGAAGCCCTTTTGCTGAACAAGAGACTGCTGGCAAACTGACAACACTGCAAACTGAGGCCTTGCTTCTTGATGCTTTTTGTTCTGATCACAAGGCATGAATTACTGCCAGAGAAAATCAGGCTGTTAAGGCCACAATTGTCTCCACAGGAAAGTCTGGGTTCGGTATAGTCCAAACCAATTCATATCACAGATTGTTCGTGCTTGTGGCATGCTTAGAAGAAAACGGCTTAGTCCAGTAAGGAGGAACTTGAACTTTTTATTTTTTTGGTAGGGGGAAATAACATAGATTTCATGCAACTGTAATCCAATCAAATCTAATCAGGAGAGGGAGGGAGAGTATTGAGAAGCCATGTCAGAATCTTAGTATTAAACTTTAGTTTATCATAGGCCAAAATAGAAGCAGTTCCTATTTACTGTGGCATTCTATGAATATGTATCAAGCCTGTGTGGACCCATTTAACACAGGAATTCGGGGTGCACATGGCTGCCATTACAGGTGTAGGGGTGATGGTAGCCCTTATACCAGGATTGGGGAACCTGAGGCCCACAGAGAACCGAAATTTCCTGGGGCTCCACACCAGCTTGCCATGGCTCACCAGATGACCCCCACCTGCTTCTTCAGCTTTCTTCCATTCCAAAAAGTTGAAAGTTGATCGATAAACAAGTGGGTCCAAGATCAGGTAAGATCAAACCAAACCAAAACTCCTTCCTAGACACAAAAGTGACAATATGGAGGCTTTCATACTTTGGGCACATCATAAGAAGGCAAAACTGTCTGGAGAATACTATCATGCTAGAGAAAGTCAAAGGAAGAAGAAGACCACCAAATATGAAATGGATTGACTCCATAAAGGAAGTGACAGCCTGGAATTTATAAGAGCTAAGCAGGGCTGTCATGGACAGGTCATTTTGGAGGGCTTTCATTCACGATATCTCCAAAAACCAAAGATGACTTGACAGCACATAACAACAACAAAGTTGAAATGTCTTTTGTAAGCCCTAGGGTAAAATCCTATGCATGAGAGAAAAACAGCCTACAATTCTCAGTATGCTTTAGCCACCTTAATTTGTTGGGTCATGCTGGGAGCTGAAGGTCTATTTTCTCTCAAAATAAGTACTGAGGTGCACTCTTAATTACTGACTTTAAGCTTCAACATACTAGCATTTCCTGTGTTTTGCACCATCTTGTTGGCCTTCAGCCACACATTAGAATGCAGCTTGCAAGAGCTTTGCTGAAGTGGAATTCAGTCCTTGGGCTGAAAGAGGTCCCATACCCTTGCCTTCATTGATTGGCAATGTTGCAAACACCAGCAGACCCACATGGAAGTGCGGGTATATAGAAATGGTACCACTGCATAGAGATGTGAAAGCTCTGCATAGAGATGTGAAAGTCCAGAGGAAAAACTGAAACATGCAGTTGGAAAAATGGAGTTCCTCAATTTTCTCTCTGAGGATCATTTTTGTTTCCAATTAATCAGAAGAACTGAACAGCTTTGGATTATAAAAACTTTATACTAAATCTAAAGTATAGTAAAATATTTAAGACAAGGTGGTTATATACCCTTTGTCCAATTGTCTTAGAAGTAGTAGCAAGGCAATTACATATTCCACAGAAGTGAGGAAACTGAACCCAGAAGACATATTGTTGGAGATTGATTGATCGATTATATTTGTGTCCCATTTTTTTCCTTTCAAGGAACTCAGTTTACATAATTTGCTCTTTCTCTCAATTTTATCCTCACAAAAAAACATCTTATCTTGGGCTAGGAGTCCATGACTGGTCCAAAGTCACTCAGTGAGCTCCATGGCTGAGTGGAGACTTGATCCTGGATGTCCTAAGTCCCAGCCCAGCATTCATAACCAGTACGCCACATAAGCTCTCAATTTCAATACTTGTTATGTCACATTTAGAGTCGATCCGACATCAGTGGGACTTGGAGGAGACCAAATGAAGTCAACCTGAGTGTGTCTTTCCTGTGCTGATATGGCATGATAGATCTAACAGTTTAGAGGGCAACCATAAGGCACATTGACAGTGTTCTGGGAGCTATGGGATTGTCTATAAAAACCACCTGAAGTCTTAGTGAGAGCTATGACCTCAGAGATTTTCTTCTGACATCAGAACCCTGCTTTAGCTCTTCCCAGCACTGTGGAGATTTCTTCGATGGCTTCCTCCAGAAGGATGGGACCCCAGCCTCTGAAAACAAACAAACAAACAGGATTTGCAGGGGGCATGCCATTGGATAGGGAGGGAATGGCAGAGGATGGATCCGACACCCTCCCTATCCAAAGCTACTGAAGTTGGTTGAGCAATGAGGCCTGTCTAACTGATTTTCCTTTGAGGAAGAAAAGAAGGCAAAATAAATAGGCAAGCAAACAAAAAATGTCTCCACAGTTTCTCCAGCAGGACTTTAGACTGAATGGAAGCTTTGAGATTGGAGCAATTTATCATCTGGACCCTTTGCCTATAAGATTGTGTTCCTGGTGATTCAGAGTTCATGCATGCACACTCAAAACAGAGAAGTGCTCAAACCCAGAAAATTAGTTTCTAGCATGTTTTATTTAAAGCTGCATTTTGTGTATGTGCAGCTCAAACTTGTGTGACCTGCACATGTAAGCAAAGTTTTTTCTTCTGTGAAATGGCTTTGAAAAGCACTAGTAATTTGAAATTTAGAACTCAACAACCAACTGTGACAACAAGCATAATCACACAGAAGACATGAGCACCCATCTGGAAAATTGAATTTAGAACTCAAGGAAGAAGATTGTTAGTCATATGACCTAACTATATAAATATTTCAGGACTTGATCCACCAATTAGGGTTAAGGCAATTTGACCCTCCCCTTCTTCACAGTACTTTGGATCACAGAAAGAGCTTTGGTGTTCCCAATTATTGAGTCTTTCAAATCAATTTTGCCTCTGAAACTGGGAAATTTGGATCTAAAATTGGAGTGGGCGGGTAGAAATGAGAAGGCTTAAAAAGTGGTATATGAAGGGGATCTTAACACTTCTCCCAGGAACTTCCCTGGCTCTCCTATGCAAAGCTGCTTTTCTCATTGCATCATACTCAAAAGTAACACTGGTGCTACTGATCCAAATCAGATCCTTTTCCTTACCATTTTTAAAGGTATCCTGGTGGTTGACTCATTTCATTTTTACTCTGTCTTTTTACAAAGAAAAATACCCCTCAAAGCAGTTCACAATCATATATCAAACTTCACTCAAATGGTAATGAAACAGAGGGATTAATGCACAATTAAAAACACAGTAATAGCGGAATAAAAACAGCATCCAACTCTGCAGACTCACTTCTACAACAAAGTCCTGCTTAAATAAAAAGGCCTTTGCCTGCCATGGGGACAGCAGTGGGGGAGCCAACCTGAACCATTACCAGGGAGTCCCACAGCACAGGAACCGCCCTTGAGTAAACTCTCTCTTATACAACCACCAAGTGGAGTTTTATCCTCTCCGCTCTACAGTAATGCACACTATCTGGCACAGCCATTAAGCATCCAGAATGCTGAGGCCAGAGTGTTACAAGGAGCACGCAACTCTCGTGTTACAGCAGTGACTGGTCTACTTCCAAGCTGAGTTCAAAGTGCTGGGTTATGGCCTCTAAAGCCCTAAGTGGTTTGGGACCAGCCGACTTGAAGACTGACTTCTTTCAACCAAGCCTGTCTGAGTGTTAAGAATATCACAAGAAGCACTTATTTGATATTGCCTTCTTCAGTTTGTCCTTCAAGTAACTTTGCCATTGGTCTTCTGCGGATTCTCTCAGCTTTCTGCCCATGATCCTCTTGAGACCAATTGTATTTTTAAATGTGCTGCATTTTTCTACTATATGGATCAATGCCATAGTGATCATTTTAGTGTGCCAGATCTTTTCTCTGTTCATAGGAAGCTGGATTAGATAAGTTCAGAGTCCTCTTCCAGATCAACAGATTCCAGATGTGTCCAGATGTCAGCTCTCTGCACTCCATTGGAAATTCCTTCTTGAGGCAAAAATGACTAACATGCAAAGAAAAGGGTTCTTCTCCTCATTCACAGCCCCCTCGGCCTACTTTGACTTATAGCTTGAACATGATTTCTCTGTTACTGCCTCGAGTTGCAAGAACAGCAAAATCAGTGTTTGAAGCGCACACAGAATCCTCTCCTCCAGGGTGGCAACCAGAGGCAAATCTGCACTAAGGATGGTTTATTTGCTACTTGCCTCTGGCCCAGCTTCCAGAAGATATCTCTTCCTTATCCTTCTTTTAAAAAAGAAATCCTCTTTTAGGAACATATGCATGAACTCCCACAAAAATTAAATGACTGCACAGCTAGTCCACATTTCCCTTTAGGGTTTCATCTGAGACACAGCTAGGGTGGGGTGGCCATGTTTCCTACTTCGCAGAGAACAGTCACCTATCTGGAGAGCTGCTGGGGGGGCTGTCCTTCATTTGAAAGCATCCTCTATTTGAAGGGCTGTCCAGTCTAAGTCTGGGAAAAAGATGAAGACCAATAAGAGAGCACAGGTGACTTGAAGTTCATAGAATCATAGAACAGTAGAGTGGGAAGCACCAGAGGGTCTAACCACCTGCTCAGTGCAGGACTCCAAGTTAAACCATCCCTCTCAGATGGCTGTCCAGTTGCATCTTGAAAGCCCCTAGTGTGGGAGGGCTTACTATATCTCTAGGCAACTGGTTCCACCATTCTATTACTCTGACAGTTAAGATTTCCCCCCTGATATCTAGCCTGAATCTGGTTTATTGCAACTTGAATCATTGTTCCATGTCCTCTTACACTCTGGGATGAGTGAGATCCTGGCATTCCTCTTTGTGACAGCCTCTCAGGTACTTGTGGAGTGCTATCATATTGCCCTACAATCTTCTCTTCTCAAGGCTAAACATGCCCTATTCTTTAAATCTCTCCTCACAGGGCTTTGTTCACAGTCCCTGGATCATCCTTGTTGCCTTCCTCTGAACCCTTTTCAGCTTGTCTGCATCTTTCTTAAACTATAGTGCCCAGAACTGGACACAGGACTCCAGATGAGCCCTGAGTAAAGGGAAACTAGTACTTCACAGGATTTGGAAGTGAGGCTTCTATTCATGGACCCTAAAATAGCATTTGCCCTTTTTGCAGCCGCTTCACAGTACCCAGACCGCAGATCTACAGGTGCTCTGGTAACAATCTTCCTTAATTTGGTAAGAATTACTGTGCTTTTATTTTAAAACATATGACAGAAACCATTGATGTTGATTTCTGGAAGAATACAGGTTGGTGGAACATTTACATTAATTTCAGGTATTTCTTTGGGAAGTGTTAGATCTCCCTTGTGTAAGTAGTGGGTTTTGCTTACACAAGAGAATTGGTGGGACCCATCTCACAGGAAAGGAAATTAGTGTGTGCATAAATGTCCTGTTGGGTCCTAAATGGGTCCTATTTCTAAATGTGTAATTCTACTTGTAAATTGGCATGTTATTGTATTCTTTTTGGCTATGCACTTTTGATGGGGAACCTCCTTAGCCAAAGCTCCAGGCACTGCACAGAAGACAGTTCGGATGAGAGATGCTTGGAGTTGCAGGCCAGCACACCTGGAAGGTACCCGGATGGGGAAGGCTACTCCAGAATGCAGTTCCTAGCTGCCTCACAGGTTACCATAGGTCAAGCCAAAGCCATCCATCTTGACTCACCTGTATGGAAATCTTTGCAGCTACCTTTCTCAAGGGCAGTGGTCATTTGGTGGTTTCCTAGCTTTTGTGCCATTCTTGTTTCATTCCATAATGCTGAAGTGCTTCTCCTAAGGCATTGTTATTAGCAGAAAGATCTTTCAGTTAAACTATGCTCATATTAGGGGTCCCACCCACTTTATCTTCAACCCTGCTTGCCATGGAATGTGGTCCTAAGAGCTTCTCCAAAGCAGAATCCAGTCCTTGAGCTGAAAGAGGTTCTATAGCACAGAGTGAGGTAAAAAAAGGTGCTTCTAGGTGTAACAACCAAGGAGAAAAAGTCAACGTGCCCAGATTCCTTTAAATTATTCATGAAAATGTAGGATAAATCCATCACAATGCACAGCTTCACACACTATTCTTTGACAACCACATTTCTTAGTAGTAATAGGCAATATTTTTAGCAAACTTCAGCACTCTCCAGCCCAGTAAAACAAACAACTGTGTTTAGGCTCTTTCATAATATATAAGGAGACAGCAGCTGATGGTTCTGTACATCTGGCAATAGGCTTTCAAGTTGCCCTTTGATTGGAACAATTGCCTTCAGGTATTTATTCACTGCCAGACCGTGTACTCTTTGCATAGACATCGGCTGCTATTTTGAAAGGGTCTGAAGTGTTAATGGGAAAAGAGATACAGAATAAGCAAAATGCAGAACTGGATGGCTAAAGAGTTCCAAAGCACTGTTTGAGGAAATGCCTTGTCCATTCTTGTGCTTGCCCTGACATCCATTCAGCGACTGCCTCTTTGCTATGAGCTAAGGAAACAAACATAGTAGCAAGGAGGGGGAGGCATGGAGCCAATGTTGTAGGCATATTGCTTCAAGAAAGAGGCCACATGGACCATACCTCCAACACCTTCTCTAACCTGGTCATCTGGACCTTTTGGACTACCGGTCCCATCATCCCTGACTGGCCATGCCAGCTAAGGCTGCTCAGAGTTCTAGTTCATAACTCCTGGAGGGCACTAGGTTGGAAAGGTCAAGGTAGCCTACGACACCATTCTTGTTGCATGGTATAGTCCCCTTGAGACCAGCGATGGGGCACTTTCTGCACTACTTTGAAGTAAAGCCATGAGCAAGACATTAGCAAGTCAACCTGGTCCAAGACAAGAATAACTGCCTGCCCCTCCTCCTGCCCTGAATGCAATCTGTGTAGGATACATTGCAGCTTGCCCTACATCCTTCAAATATTTCTGAAAAGAAGCCTAAAAATAAATACACATTATCTTTCCAACCTTAACTGGTCTTGCAGTAGTTTTCAGTTCATTGGTAGTAGCCATAGTTAGCTGAATTAATTAAAAAAGCAAAAAGGGAACTGCTTCATATTTCCCCCACTGATTAGAGAATCTGGGTCTAATTGTCCTTGTGTTAGGACAGGGGAAGCAACCCAGATGAAGTTATCTCCAATATGTTACTCTAAATTAAACATTATGAAAAGGCGGTAGAGTGGCTAGAAAGTTTTACTGGGAACCTGAGAGATCCAGGTTCTAATCCCCCACTTAGCCATTAAGCTCACTGAGTGACTTTGGGTCAGTCATGGACTCTCAGCTTAAGCTACCTCACAGGGTTGTTGTGAGGAAAAAACGGAGACCTATGTAAGCCACCTTGGGTTCTTTGCAAGCAGAACAGGGATGGAATATAAATCCAACATAATAATTATAATAATACTCCTCTATGTGAGAAAGTAAAACTGCTCTAAACGAAAAGGTTTAGAGTAAAACCTTTACGTTTCTCCTATATTTTCCATCCTTGCAAAAAGTTCATTTGAAAATGTCAGGGGATTTTGACAAGAGTTGCTGGGAACAGTTTTTAAGTTGTTAAGCTGCTCAGATATAATCAACAAAATAGACAGGACACCAAGTAAAAGAGATACAGACACAGAAACGTAAATGCCAACTCTGTCTCCTTATCTACTTTGATGCTGCTTTTACAAGAACATTTAATAGCACCCACAACTTCAGAGGTTCATTCACATGCTCATCTTCCAATATAATAGTTGCCACCATCTGCCAGCAATTTTTTCTGCATTCTATGCAGGCCAGTTTCTATACCAAAGAAGATCTGAACACAAAGCCAAAATCGGAAAAGGTGATGCTTAAAATTCAGTGTGGGAAGACTTCAACTCCCAGGACAGTCTATCAGTAACCTTAAAGGGCCCTTTCTTGAACAAGAGACTGACCACAAAGACAGGCTGCATTTGAGAAACATCTGGTTCTGAACTCAGCAAGAGATTCAACTCTATCGCCTGTGGCTAGAATAGGGATAGGTGGGTGGTGTGTGTGTGTGTGTGTTTGTGTGTTTCTTTTAATCCACACTATATGTGTTAATCAGCTCAGCAGTGCAAGGAGGGCTGTGTCATCACCCAACCACTGTTTTGTAAATAGCCACTGTTATGAAGGTAATTATCACTGGGTGCATTTGCACATCACACTAACATACTCAGGAAATAAATGGATGCTGATATTGGGGGGGGGGGGGCGGTGTTGGCCAGGAGAGCTCATGGGACTCACCATGGGTGGGGGGCCCCTCCCTCTCAGATTTCCAAGGGGACACTGGTGGAGCACGGAGTTGTTCCCTCTTCCTGCCACAACCATGAAGCAATTTCAGCTTGCAGCAGCTTTTTCCCCATTTGAAAAATTGAGGAAGGGAGACATAATGGTTACCATGTTGGGCCAGGTCTCCACAAATATCTGGGCTCTACTCCCCACTTGGCCATGAAGATCACTGGGTGACTTTGCACCAGGCACTGCCATTCACCCTAACCTACCTCACAGGGCTGTTGTGAGGATAAAAATGCAGAGGGGAATTATGTAATCTGCCTTGGGTGCCTTGCAGGAAAAAAAAGTTGTGATATAAATTTAATAAACAAACAAACAGCCATTCAGATGATATGCTAAGTCACTGCAGCTTATCATGTCATGCCAACTTAGCCAACTGACTGTACTTTCTGCATTTCATTTTCTTTTGACTACAGAATTTAAAAACCTTTGTGCCATGTGTAACTCCACACAACACTTCATGCTAGCACTGTGTCCATTTTTTCCCTATCTATTTCCATCCATTCATTTGCACACTTGGCTTCATGTGTGGGGCATTTTTGGTTTGGTTCCATGGTTAAAGATCCTTTTTGACAAGAAACAGGAGAAAAACAACAGGAAGAACTTTTCATGCAGCTTTCAGCAGGCAGTTGTACAGGAAAGCCCCAGTGCTAGAAAGTCATGGGCACATCTTTTAGGGGGGTTTCCAGCCATCTGGGAAGCTATTTTACTGGTCTTGGCTGCAAGGGCAGCACCTCCTTACAGTGAGGTAAGCCCTGCAGCCCTGTAGCAAAATTTCTCTGAAATTGCAAAAGAGAAAGAAAAATTACCTCTTTCATAGGGAAAGAAGAGGTCTCAAGAGGGAGGGCACAGTACTGCTTCATGCATCTGATGAAGTGATTGGATTCCATTTTTCCAGTGTGTCTGTTCTGCTTTTCAGATGAGCTTTACTGCATTCAGAAACATGACAGTGATGTCCAAGAGCAGAATTATATGCTATCAGAGAGAGAGGGGGCAGAATCCAACAGTGTCTAGATGCTGGTGCTATTTTCACCATACTAGCAGAAAGCATCACTTTCACAGTATCAACAGTGCTCACAGCCCAACCCTGCCGGAGCCTTCTTGGGGACGCTGCAAAGAGTCTTCACATCTTGGTATGACATTGTGTGATTCCTCACACCCTGCCACTGCTGGATAATGAGGTCTAACAGGGTCAGGTAAGAGCACTCTGTAATGGCATCAAGACATACTGATTTTTCTAACAACACGTTGGCGGCCAGGAGGAAACTTGATACATGGATGCCATTTTTAACTCTGCTCCATATTCTTTGCAATATTTTAATTCTCACCTCTTTGGATCATCTGGGAAAGGATATTTGCTGAAATCTGGGCCAGAAAGCCTTCTTTCTGCTCCTCCATTTTTTAAGAGGTTGAGAAATCCAAGGGATGCATGCTCCACAACCCATACAACATTTTAATCTTACGTTTTTACCCCTGGCTTTTAAAACCCATTATATCCAATGTTGTACCCTAAGTAACAAACACCTATGATAGAACAGTAGACAAGATACATGCCTTCTAAAAATTGACATCACAGAATGATGACTTATTGAAATTCTAAAGCCCTATAGCTTAATGGTAAGGGGAATAAAGCACACAGCTCACTTCCCAACCTCAGAGCACCAAAGGGAGCTGTGCCAAGTGGTAATTTGTTTCAATTGTCTGTTGTCTTCACACATGGGCCCGATCTCTCTCCTTGTGCCTTACAGCATCTCCCACTTTCACAGGCTGAACGATATTTCTTTACTTGTATTCAGGTGTGTCGTCAGCATTAGCTACCTTCAGTAATTGCTCATTTTGAGGACCTAAGATCAAAACTGCATTTTTCTATGGCAGAACCCCTCTCTTTTCACAAGTATATGCACCAAATAAGGGAGGTCTGTCTGTTGACGAGAGCTTTAAATGGAGAGGTTGCAAACCACCATTACAATCAACCATTTGAAAAGTTTTAAAGACCAAAGAGGTCTTAAAGAAAGGAAAATGAAGCCCACAATTTCTTTCACAACCCCAGCCTCAACCCGGGAGCAGCCCACTTATTCTAAAGCTGCTGGCATGATTGAACTGGACCATAGACCTTTGGATTTCCAGTAGCTAGTAGCAAGTCACTGACACTTTCCAGCTAACACGTGCTCGTGACCTTTCAAAATGCTTCATGTTTTATTGAAAGAATAGCAGAAGGTTCCTGTCAAGAGCCAATATGGGTTTCAAAAGCCCCAACACAGAGCTGTTCCACAGTGATTTGGATACTTTTATGAAGGTTCAGAAGCAAAGACTAAGTGTAGCCTTACAATCCTATGGATGAATGGAAATTCAATTTTCCAAGATAAACATCAAAGGCTGGGTTTCTGTTAACTTTCAGGCACCTAGGTCTGGATAGTTGTGTGTTATCTTGGCTGGACAGTAACTTTGTTATGTGTTTAGATCACAGGACACCACGTATTAAGAAGTTCTTGCTCTTCTGTCTTTACAGCTGGACAGGTCTGCACACATACACAACTGTACCTTTCAGAAACTGTGTGTGCATGGCAGTGCAACAGCTTGCACAGAGATTGCACAGAGGGATTGCAGAATCCGCCCTTGTAATCTTGATGCTTTGAGATTTCAATATAACCAAGTGCAAGCTAGGGGCATTCTGTAGCATTTTGGAGCTGTAAGGTTCAGTGCCTGATTTTCACACTGGAGCCCATCCCCATGTTGGTGGTCACAGCCTTGCATGCATGATCCTTGGCCATAGTGTAGTGGATGAGAGTACCGTTCCCTTATGTTAAAGCACCAGATCCTTCCTCCTGATATCTGATTGCATGGTGAACATTCAGAGGTTTCTCTTATGTCTGGAGAGGATGGTTAGTTGTGCTGGTTTTGCAACACAATGTTCCTCGCACTTGGAAAACCATTACCGTGTTTGACTCACATCAGACTGGTGCCCTCCAGAAATACTGTACTGCAGTTCCCAGTATACATCCAGAGGGGGTTAGAGCAGGAAAAGCTGGACTACAGCATTAGCACATGCTGGGTGAATAATGCACCAGTCAGCAGACAGGGTGCATCCCCCGCCTAATGTGCAACCTGATGCATGGTTATTTATTTTATCGATGTTAAATGTTTATTTTATCCTAATTTCTATGTTATGTGCTGCTGCCAATATGTTTTAAATGCTAGATTTTGATATAATTCAATGTTAATGGCTTTTGCATTATTTTTGGGTTTTATCTATTTATCTATACATTTATTTGATTTATATCCTGCCTTTTTCCTACAAAGGGCTCAAGGCAGCTTACATCTCCTCCTCCATCTTATCCCCACAACAACAACCCTGTGAGGTAGGTTGGGCTGAGAGTCTGTGACTGGCCCAAAGTCACCCAGTTGGCTCCATGGCTGAACGGGGACTAGAACCCAGGTCGTCTGAATCCCAGTCCCATGCTCTTAACTACTACACCACACTGGCTCTCATTTATGTATTATTTTATTTTGTTTATTCTGGGTTTATTGAATTTTCATAGTTTATGTTGATTTTATTGCTATTAGTCCTTTAGTTGTGTATTATCATGTTGTCTTTGTACTGTTTTATGGATTTCACTATGATGTAAGCTGCCCAGAGAACCTATGGCTAGTGGGGCGGCATAAAAATCAAACAGATAAATGGTTAGACAGAAGAAAGGTCTCCAACTCCCAGCATGCCCCAGCACAGCACAGGCTTATACCCTTAATTATATTAATAATCCAGAAAAAAGATCATTTTCCTCTTCAAAGATTAACATGTACATTAATTAAATTCCTTGCAGTTTCTGATCTTTCAAAGAAAAGCATAATTTTTCAAGTTAGAAAGGTCAGTGAAAAGTGACAAATAGTCATTGTGAAGGGAAAAAATTAAGTTCATCAAGCCAATCCCTTCCCACGCACAAACATGCAGACATTCCCTACTTGACCTTGGTGGAAGTACAAAAGGATAGACATGTTTAGAACTTGTATCAAACTTTCTTTTGAGAGGAAATGGAGAAAAACCGCATCCTAACGCCTATGCACTTAAAAATTCAAAGCTACTTTAAAATAAGAATTATGCAAAGCTGCTAAAGTGTTCAGTTTATACCCTGAGAGAACCACTTTCCTTAGCAGGATTAAAGCCTTCATGTTATAGACCAGAATTCATCATGGAGGACAAGAAATGATTGAAAAGCACAAATGGAAGTTTTATACAGTGTCTTAGAAAAGAAAATGTCACTTAACAAGTTGACCTGAGAAAGTAGTTGCTACCCCAAGGAAAAGTCAAACCAAGTTGCTCCTTGACCCAGAGCTGTCCTGGAGTTCCAGGTGGCTGCTGTGGCGAGAAGCACTTGCCCTCAGCTTTGCTTGATCATCAACTGCGCCCTTACCTGGATGAGCAGAACCTAGCAACAGTGACCCATGCTCTGGTAACTTCCTGATTGGACTATCGTAATGCACTCTACGAGGCGCTGCCTTGAAGACAGTCCAGATACTTCAGTTGGTTCAGAACAGAGCAGCCAGGATGTTAACAGGGACTGGCAGGTAACATGATAACATATAGTACCAGTCTTCTACTGGTTACACTGGTTACCAACTGAAGTCCAGGCCCAATTTAAGGTGCTGGTGATGACCTATAAAGCCCTAAATGGCTTAGGGCCTGGATATCTGAAGGAGCTTCTCCTTCCCTATGCACCTGCCCACCCATTAAGATCTGGGGCGGAGGTCCTTCTTCAGGAGCCCTCCTTGAAGGAGATTAGGAGGGTGGATACCCAGAGAAGGGCCTTCTCTGTGGTGGTGCCCCAGTTATGGAATACTCTACCCAGAGAGCTTCACCTGGTGCCGACACTTGATTCTTTTCCATTCCAGGCCAAGATCTTTTCATTTTCCCAGTATTTTAAGGTTAAGATTGCAAGTTTAAGTGGGATTTTATTGTACGGAATGGAAGCAGTGCTTCACTTTGTTTTATTGTAAGTATACAAAAGTTTTAAATAAATAAATTTTGACAGATGAAGGAGAACAATAACACTATTATTTATTGTTATATTATTATTATTATATTACATTTATACCCCACCTTTCTCCCTCTTCCAAGGAAGCCAAATTGGCTTACATCCTCCTCCACCACCGTGCCATTTCATCCTCACAACAACAACCCTGTGAAGCAGGTTAGGCTGAGAATTTGTGACTGGCGCAAGAGCTTTGTGGCCAAGCTGGGATTAGAATGCAGATCTCTCCACATTGCAAATAAGAGAATTTGCCCAAACAAGATCAAACTTGTTTTAGTAGTGGAGGTTGAAGCCAAGAAGACTCTGTGCATGTATTTGCTTTCACTCATAGGTCTTGAAGGAAACCTGTATGGGAAAATCTCCAGTGCTGTGGATTTATATGGGTAATATTCAAGCTTTTCTCTAACTTTACAGATCCTGTTTTGAATAGGGCTGGGTGAGAATTTTGTTTCAGTTCAGTTCTGGTAAGAATCAGCCAACTGCACAAAGTTCTCTATATCTGAGACAGAACGAACATAACTGTTTTACAAAATCAATTGAGATATCAAATGAAACGGGCAGATTTGTCCAGCCATATGAACCTCTGTGCATTCAATGATGTTAATGCTGAACAAGGGCTGCCCCTTTTTTGATAAAAGGCTCCTCATCTTATGAGTTACATGGCAGGAAGGAATATCATTGTCTTTTTCCTACTGGGAATGGTGGTACTGCATGAATTTGACCCGTGCAGACGGGTGCAAATTTCATTTCAATTTGGTTTGGATCAGAATTTACTCAAATCCACAAACTAAGACAAGGAAGAACTTGAGATTTTAAAGAATTCCAATAGGAGAGCAAGCAAAACTGTCAGATTCACCCATACTTTATTTTGGACTTTTAAACAATATAGTTCAGAGCAAAAACTAGGCCTTATTGAAAATCTCCTCTTTTCTGCCATGTGTAATTCAGAAGTAGTCTGGCCTAGTTAGCCATATTCTCTCAAGCTCTTTATTTCTGAATGAGCACATCCATTTATATAACATCCGTTTAAGAAAATGCATACACTATCATGCACTTGCCTATTAAGTCTTACTAATTACTGTTTCTGCAAAAGTAGCCTCTGATAGCAAAGGTTCACACCCTGTCTGTTTGCAGAATTACATGTTCTGAAAGTCCTTCTTCAGCAGAGAGACTAGTGCTGCTTTGGGAGAAGATGCTTTATTCATAAGGGAAACTGTGGCTTTAAAGCTGCAAATTTTAGGTAAGAGATGCAGTTCAGCTGTTTCTTAGGAAACACACTGGCAATTAGGATCAAGTACCTCCCCAACACCCCTGCAATGCCAATCATTATGCTAACCACTACTATTGAATTAGTTGAAAATAGGTATTAAAATGAGAAAACCAAAAAGGAGCTATCCTAAAAATAGTTCAGCCAGTCTTCCAGTTTACCTGGTACAGAATGGACCCAGTGGCCAAGTGCCAACAATAAACATGCAGTCTGGTGGATACAGGCAAGAGCGGCTCCTTATTCCTAAGGTTGCAACAGCCAAAAAATACATGTGCACCTGATGCATGATATTACGGAACTCACTGCCACAAGTGATGACAATGGCTGTTAGCCTAAATGGCTTTCAGAGAGTGTTACAAAAAATCCTTTACTTTGAGCCATTATATACCATTTTTCACTGACTCCCAAGGCAGTTTTTTTACATATTAAGACAATGAAATATTCCTCCCAACAAAAAATCAAAGAACACAGAAGAAGACCAACAAAGTAAGTTTTCAAAGCCTCGTAAGTCTGATGAATCAAGATCCAAACCGCACTAGACGTACTAATGAAAGGTACTTCTACCAAGAGTCTCAGACATGCCACAAGATCCTGTCTGAGAAACCCACCTGCCTCACTTCATATAATAGGGAGGACCAGACAAGGGCCTCAGTGGAGAAGATAAGAACATACACACAAGCTTAAAGGTGTAAGAAGAGCCATGCTGCATCAGATTAAGGGTCCACCTAACCCAGCATTCTGCTCAGGGAACAGCCTGTGGGAAACCCACGTTTAGCCACAAGCACAACAACATCCTTCTGCTCATTTCCCCCAGCAATTAGTGTTCATAGACATATTGCCTCCAATACTGGTAGCAGCATATAACCATCAGACTAGTGGTCGCTGATAGGCTTTTCCTCCGCAAATTTGTCCCAGCAAACACAATTGCCTACTGTAACACATTGGCCATACTGCCCCGGTATCCTTTAAAAGATGTTTTACATTACATTTTGTTGCAGTTCAGAGCTGAGATGCACAAATCACACTCACTGCCAACATCAATATTTACTTTTCAAAGTCTTTCTAAAACTCTAAAACTCAAATTCTTTTGACATGTGGTGCTGGTGTTTTAAATATATAGAAAGACCCACACATCCTATAAGGCTGGCCACTTAAGCCTGCTTTTTCAAATTTACCAAATTCAAATATACCGGTCTCTTTGCTTGATTGAAAAGGTAATTAAAAATGTTCTTGACCTGATTTTCATGATGAAGCTTTGCAGGCAACTGATGATTTTCAATTTACTTCTCACTCCTATTAGAGGGTAGTAAGACAGAAATCTCACAAACACCTTAAACAGCACAAGGATGTAGAGGAGAAAAATCCAGCTGCATCATTAAAAAAAATGAACCAAAGCAAAGTTTACAGAGCGTTCTCAGGACCAAATGTTTGTGCAGGGAGGAAGGGTAACAACAGCCCTTATTCCAACCCAATTTAAACCAGGAGTATCACACAGATGGAGGGTGCATTTTTAAGGACTCCCATGACTGGTTTTACAAAAGAAAATTAAGTTTGGGAGCACCAATATAATATACAGTTCAGTCACCACTGGCCTGTCTTTCCTTGCTGAGCCACTAGAATGCCTGACTGGCGCTGTAGCCACAGCTCCTGCCGCATAGGAAGGCATTCTCTGTTTCGAGAAGCCCAGCCTTTTCACTCCCAAGGGTATCATGGCATGGCAGGGACCACACATATGCATGCGTGTGCGCACTGCTCATGCTCAACTCAGCAGCAACACATCTTGATCTCGCAGCAACAGTATATGTTCCATGTCACATCATTAAGATGCTGAAGGCCCATTCCAGCCTCCCCAACCAGCTCTTCAAAACCAGAGCCTAATACTCCAGGAACAGACTCTGACATAGAGGTCCACTCCCAGCACATATCAGAATCCTGCAGGAACCTGCACGCACGATGTCCTAGAATGCTCTAAAACCATCCTTCTATAAGAGGTACCATAGAGCCCTTTCCTAGAGCGACTTTCCTCTCCTCACTGGTCACAGATGCTGGGGCCACCAGACAGGGCTTGGGAGCGGGGAACCTGCAGCCTACATCGCAATCCCTCTATAAGTACCTCAAAGGCTGTCACAAAGAGGAAGATCAAGATCTCTTGTTGCTGATACCGGACTGTAGGACACGGAATAATCAGTTCAAGCTGTGACAATCGAGGCACAATCTAGTTATCAGGAAAAGCTGTCAGAGCAATATGACAGTGGAACCAGCTGCCTAGAGAGGTAGTGGGCTTTCCCACACTTGAGATATTCAAAAAGGAACTGGACAGCCATCTGAGTGGGATGATTTAAGTTGGTGTCCTGCAACAGCAGGAAGTTGGACCCGATGGCCTACTTGGCCCCTTCAAACTCTACTATTCTATGGTTCCATGTTTTGCACCCCAACTCCATTTAAAGGGCTGTATAGTCCAAGTCTGTACACAAAGAGGGCAAGCAGCAGGATGAGCAACCGAGTGGGCATGAAGGTCTCCTGATCACGGTCTTCCCCACTTTTGCATTTCTATTTAAATTATAGATACCTGTTCTAAACTTGCCCGTGTATACAAATATTATGCAAACCTGCCTCCTCTCTTGTCATCCTCTTAGGTGACCCATTGGTTGGCAATGGGTAAATGTTTGCCCTGCTTGCTGGGTGCTCTTTTGAGAAGCAAAATTGTAGGCACTAGTTTAACATCCCAGACACAAGCACAGCCTGTCTACAGTTTCTGGAGATTTTGTCTTCATCTTAACTTGCAACAGGAAAAGGAAGATAATCTTCACCTGTCAAGAAACCACATTTGGCCTCAGGGCATCGCTTTACCTAACCTTTCTGTACTGACTAACCAGCACCCTGCCCTTCCTTTCTGAGTCCTCCTGGCAGTTCACTGCCTCACCTGAAATGAAGCACATGCTTGTGAATCTTAGTACCATTCACATATGATGTCTCATTTGTTTCTCAGGCAGGTGCGGGGTGCCACATAAAATCTGAGTTTATAACATGCGACCACAAGCAGAACAACTCATCATTTTTGCATGGATGGTGTCCCAGCCATCTCAACGCTGATTTATTTTTCCTCCTCAGCTATTCTAAGGATGAAGGACGGTGCATTTAACAGCTTCCTTCAGCAACAGTACCAAGAACTAACCCAAGTGGGCAAGGTTTAACCATTTATTTCTAGAGGGATATTTATTTTCCACAACTATTTCTTTTAAATAATAAGTTCTAACTTGATTTTACTGGCTGGCTTAGACAGCTCTACAGTATTGTCTCTCTCAGCAGGAGACAAATGTCCAACATGCTTGCAATCCTTCCTTCCACTTGTTTCTCAAGTCCTCATTGTGCCAAAGAGAATTATGGGATATAAGCAATGAAGGGAGCACACAGAAAGAGCACAGAGGACTTGCCTTATTGGACCATTGGTCCATCTAGCCCAAAATGGGTGACACTGATTGGCTGAAGTTCTTCGGGGTTTCAGGAAGTTCTGCCAGCTGAATCACACCAGGCAGCAGCCCCCTCCCAATAAATGAAACATAACTACCCCCTTGTTTTCAAAGCCAGCTAGGCTACCGTAAGTTTGAACGGCAAGATCTTGCACCACTTCCCCAAGGGGGGGGGGGGGGCAAGCAAACTCCAGGAGGTTGCACGAGGTGGCAGATCTGCCATTAACTGTAAATTGTCAAGTATTTTGTTTGAATGCACATAACATTTCTAAACAAAAGCAGAAATTAAAAGGAGCTTCTCAGTGCATAATAAAGGGGGGTAGAGAGGAGGTGGGTAGAGAGCTGGATGTTTTTCATGCCACATACTCGTGCCTAAAAACATGATCCTGTGTTTGGTGAGAAAAAGATCCTACAAATCACTGGAAGTTGCAGGACTTTTCTTGCCCAATAATGCATAGGATTGGAACATGAAATGTATTCTGGCACCTAGCTTCCAAATAGCTTCCAAAACAAGTGTTGCTGTGAAGCCTGATTCCCATGGATGCATATCCCAGATTGATCCATGTGAAATCACCAACAAATGGGTTTATTAGGGTTCTGGTATGCACCACGGTAGGGTTAGGGTTGGAAAAACAAGGTGTCCAGGTAAGATTTTAATGGCTGAAATGCGTTTGGAAGGGGCAGAAACGATGAGCTGTGCAGAAATAGGGACTCAAAAAAGGCTTCCTCAAAATCACCCTCTTTCAATGGAACTTTAGCCCTAGATTAGGGTTAGGGCTGTGAAACAGGGTAGGGTTAGGGTTAGGGAAAAAATGTGTCCTGGTACGATTTTAGTGGTTAGAATGTGTATGGAAGGGGCAAAAATGATGAACTGGGCAAAAAAAGCTCCTCAAGGGAGGCTTTTTCAAAATAACCCTTTTTTCAATGGAACTTCAGCCCTGGATTAGGGTTAGGAGTGTGCACAAGGGTAGTGTTAGGGTTGGGAAAAGAAGGTGTCCTGGAAAGCTTTTGGTGCTTGGAATGTGTTTGGACAGGGCAGAAACGATGAGCTGTGCAGAAATAGGGACTCTAGAAAGGCTTCTTCAAAATCACCCTCTCTCAATGGATCTTTATGCCTAGATTAGGGTTAGGGGTGTGCACCAGGGTAGCATTAGGGTTAGGAAAACGTGGTGTCCTGGCAAGGTTTTAGTGGTTGTAATGTGCCTGAAAGGGGCAGAAATGATGAGCTGTGCAGAAATAGGGACTCAAGAAAGGCTTTTTCTAAATTACCCTCTTTCAATGGAACTTTAGCCCTTTATTAGGGTTAGGGGTGTGCACTAGGGTATGGTTTGGGTTAGGAAAACATGGTGTCCATGGTAAGATTTTAGCGGTTGAAGTGTGTTTGGAAGGGGCAGAAATGATGAGCTGTGAAGAAATAGGGACTCAAGAAAGGCTCTTTCAAAATCACCCTCTTCCAATGTAACTTTAGGCCCAGATTAGGGTTAGGGGTGTGCACCAGGGTAGGGTTAGGGTTGGGAAAACAAGGTGTCCTGGTAAGATTTTAATGGTTCGAATGTGTTTTGAAGGGGCAGAAATGATGATCTGTGCAAAGAAAGCTCCTCAAGGGAGGCTTTTTCAAAATATTCCTCTTTTCATCAATGTGCTGTGCATAGCTGCTTTGAGAAATAGCTACTTCTAAAATGGGGCGATTAGCTCAAATAGTCATCCTTTGGACTTTTTTTTCACAGATTTTGTTCTCAAAACACCCAGATGCACATTTGTTGAAGAAGAGAAAAATAACTTGCTTAGAATACCTCTTTTACAAAGACCATTTACAAAAGCTGAACAGGGCTGCCATGGTCAAGACATTTGGGAGACCTTTCTTTCACAGGGTTGCCATACATTGGAGAGGACACCAACATGGGCCAGTATAGTGACTCTAGTAAGCCTACCTAAAAGGCAGAGAAAGACAGTTACTGTGGAAATTAGCATTTAACAAATAAAATTGGAAGTGAGTAGAAGGTGACATGTGCAAAGGATCTCAGGTGCTGCTGATCACGGTGAGCAGCAGCAGCAGGAAGAAATCAATCGGTTTGGGAGGAAAAGGAAAGAAAGAAAGCAAGAACATCTGTAGTTACTTGGCTTCAGAGGAAGGGGAACCCAAAGGCTTCTGCTTCCAAAGTGAGAAAAGTGCCATGAGGACAGACAGCCCTTGCATTTCTTCAGTTTCAGCTCCCAGTTCACAAACGGGACATTCGCCTCAAGCCAGTCCTAGAGATGAAACCTCTTCTCAAAGCTGAGCTGCACCAATATCAGGGATGCCCAAGTGAAAAAAAATCAGCATCAACTGTCCAACCCCAAGGTAGGTAAGGTTGTGCAATGAAGGGTCCGAAGAGGTCAGGACAGGTCCAAGCAAAGTGTGTAATAGCTTGGTTCTGAGGAATGAACAGAGAGCTGGTGGGGGTAGGTCCTTGCTCTTGAATAAATTTATACCTAGGTGGCTCTACAAAGCTATAGCGACAGGACTCTCAAAACCAAAAGTATCCTCAAAAATGCTCAGGTGGTGTTTGGCCTTGCTGTCCTATCTGGGAGTTGAGGCCACTTCAGGTCTGGGCCATTTTTTTCACCAAGGCTTTAGACTGCCCAGTCCCAAAGTCTCTCCTTCAGAGGGTTGATGGCTTGACAATTGGGCAGGCATTTCCATGGTTCTGGAGTTATGGGGATCTGATCAAGGAGGAAGTACATGTACTGTATGAGTCTGAAGCTCTGCATGATGCCTGGTAGCTTTTCAGGCTTTCATTTTGGAAGCAAAATAGATAAGGGACTCTCAGTGTCAGGGTGATGGTGACTGAATGCGTCATGTGCCATGCACATACCTGAAAGCCAGTAGATCCGACATTTGCCAGTGTGGTGTAGTGGTTAAGAGCATGGGGCTGGGACTCAGACGACGTGGGTTCTAGTCCCCGCTCAGCCATGGAGCCAACTGGGTGACTTTGGGCCAGTCACAGACTCCTAGCCCAACCTACCTCACAGGGTTGTTGCTGTGGGGATAAGATGGAGGAGGAGAATGATGTAAGCTGCCTTGAGCCCTTTGAGAAAAAAGGCAGGATATAAATCGATAAATAAATATATAAATAAATTTGTTTGTAATATTCTATTCCAATATAGCTTCAAAGCAAGTGGTGATCTAATAACTATAAATGTAACGAACAAAGGAAAAGAACTATTTGCTGAGTAACAACGTATGAAGCTTATATCAAGTCAAACCATGGTACCTTTTAGCCCAATAAGGACTCCTCTTGACCACCAGAGATACTCCCAGGTGTCAGACAAAAGTCTTTCCCAGCCCTACCTGGAGAAGAATTACACCTGGGACCTGTGCCTGCTGCACATGGGCCTCACGACCCAGCTAAAAGCACTTTTCCCAAAAGAGTCAGATCATGATTGTATTTAGCTAAAGCCATTTCAGGGAAGTCATGATTTCAAACCATATCTTTTTTCATTGCCTTGAAAAGCACATTACTCACAAATGGAGATTCAGACTGCATTCCTCCTAAGATTTGGTGGTGATCAAGAGACATTGTTGTTACTGTTTTGCCAACTCGGTCAAGCAGAATATAAATTGAGAAGTCCTGCAAGGTTACATAATAAAGCGTTCTGACCTAGGCTAGGCTGCACCATTCATGATAGCTTTTATATCTTTAGCAGCATTGCTGTGGAATGCACAAGACAACACAAGCGGCTTTTGGCACCAGGGCAAACAGAGCTTTCAGTCTCTGCCCTCTCTAAAAAATCAATAGCAGAATTCCCTGTGGACTTCAGTAAGAGCACAGCAAACATTCTGTGCCACTCCAAAAAAGCCCCTCTGGTGCTCTGAGATCATACATCGCACTGGGTGGAAAAGCAGGCTAGATTTTGACTGTTTGGCTGCTGACTTGCTCCATTATATCACATCCAATTGTGCAGGCTTTTGCCTATGAGAAATTATAATATATTAAAACCTATATTGGACTCTATCATTGCAGGTTAATATTTGGCCACACCACCCATTACTAATGCCCTGAAATAGTTGTTTCATCTTTTCCTTCACGCTCTCAAATACAACCTGGTGCTTTCCAGATGTTCGAGACCCACCAGCCCCAGCCAGCATGGCCAACAGTCTAGGAGCTACAGGCTAAAACATCTGGAGGGCAGAAGACTGGAGAAAGCTGTGCAACTAATGAGTCCCTCAGACAATGATGCACAGAAACAGACATAAATTATCCAGGTTAGTCAAAATTTAGTTTTCAATTCAGTCCTCAGCTGCATACAAACTGTGCTGCTAAATCTTACATCACAGAAAATACTCTGATTTATGGGGAGTGGGGAGCAACTGTGCAAGGCATCGTCTCTGTAGCCACTTCTTCAGCCTAGCCTCACATCACAATTTAACCAGTGGGCCTCACCTTTGCTTTACCTGAAGTGTAAATACTAGCCAGGATGCCCCCAGCACTGCCCTGGGGCTGAACTAGGCAGTGGAAGATTGCCAGGACAAGCTGCCTTTCAGGGTGCTTGTCAGGCATTATGAAGCTGCCACTTCTTTCTCTACTGCATTTCCATCCTACCCCTTTTTCATCAGGAACTCAAGGTGGGTAGACATGGTTCTCAGGGGCCTCCCCTCCAAGCACTGACCAGATCTGCTTTGCTTCAACATGGTGACTGCCTCATGTGCCTTCAGATGAAACGCTGGAACCACCGAAGCCTTTCAGCAATACGTCAGAACAAAGAAGGGCCCCATGGGGACACGGCTTCCGAAGCATGAACCACTTTGCTGGCCTTTTAAAAAGTGAGTTGCTATATAAATGTTCGCCGCCACCACCACCACCAACGCCACTGTAATTGCTAATTCAAAATACGCCTGCAGTCAATTATTTTGCTGGTTGTTTCAGATCAATGAATGTATCTCAGCTTTCCTTATCCCTGTATCTCCTAGTCACGTGCAGCTCTATCCATATTTTCCATTCTCCCTCACTACACCTCCTTTTCCTCCTCCTTTCAGAGCACGGCTGCTTTTCTGTCGATTGCCTTTGCAGGCCCCTCCTGCATCACTGCTGTGTTCCTGCTCATCTAGCACTCCCTCCTTAGGAACATCTGTCTTCCCGTCTCTAAATCTGAGCACCTCATCAAAAACACTGCTGCGCTGCTGGCTAAGCCAGGTTAGTTTCTGGTTACTTTGGCTGCTCCCACTTGTCAGAAGAGCCAACAGGCCACAAGGTGCTCATTCTCAGCAAGCTGAAATACCCAACGATTCCAGCTTAGCCTTTGTGCAAACTCAGCCAAGGGGCAACTCTTCACCTACCCCAGCACTCTATGGGATGTATAGCAATTTGGACCCTTCAAGGCTACAGTTCCTTTTGGCCCCAGCCAGTAGAGCCAATGCTCAGGGATTATGGGAGTTGGAGTCCAAAACACCTGGAGGGTTACCAACCCTTGCTTTATGCTGTTAGAATGCTTCAAGCTCTCTCAGTTTGCCCCTGTATGGTGCCAATAAGAAGTTGTGAGTTCAAGACTCGGGTTAGCCATATGCAGCAGACAGAAAGGCAATCATCATCCAAATGTTATTTTTTACTAGGAGATAGCAGGAGATGCTCTAGAATAAAAGATGTCACAATGCATAATATTGAAAGCTCTGAGATACTGGGCAAAAAGAAGGGACAAAGAGCACCAAGAATGCTTCCAGCACAAAAACAGGAACAGTAAAATTGGTAGTGACCACAAAACAGAATGGACAAACACAGAATATATGTGACAATGTGCAAAACAGCACCCAGGATTAAGCTGTGTCAAGGTCATGAGAATGCGGTGCTAAACTGTGGAAGAAAATCTTGCACATACTGGAACAGGAATCATCCTCAGAAGAATGGATGTGCACAATTATAGATGTTACAAAAGCGGAGTATTTGTTTCAACGCTATAGAGCCTTTTATATGCGCTATTTTAATGTACAAGTGAATGCTGATATGAATGCGATTTTTCAAAAATGCCTATTTCCTTTAAATGCATTTATTTTGAAAAACAGTTGTAACAGGTTGTATGGAGCAGACATCACTGCTGAAATGTTTTTTCTCTCCTTCCTGCACCCTGCTGCACCCATTACCTATTCTGCTTTGGAGCATTAGGGGACGCTGCGGAGCGGATCTGGTGGGAGCGTGGGGGCTGCAGTGGGATGGAAGGAGAGGGAAAGGAAATCCACTCACCCAACATCTTCTCTAAGTATTAGCTAGGGCCTGAGGCACTCAACTTTGCTCATATATAATGATTTTATGTGTGTTCTCATGCACAACTTAAGCATATGTGATGCAACTATCAAAGTCTAGTATACTTCCTAACCTACATCCTAAAACAGGATTGCTAACTTCTATGCTAACAGCACAATCTTGTGCTGGTTGACTCAGAACAAGTCCAGTTATATTCAGTGAAGCTCCCTCCCAGGTAAGTTTGCCCAGGATTGAATGTGAAAGGAACTTCTTCATGTGCAATGTGATCTCAAATGCCATTGAGTTCAATAGAGTTTGCTTTCTAATTATGTGCATTTCGAAGCAGCACACACACAACACCCATCCACCTGTTTTCCTCTGTGAAATGGTGGCGGGTGTTACAGAACAGAAAGTATTTCACTTCCCATCAACTGCAACAGTTTTCTTCACATGCCTCGCTGTCACATTGACATTTGCTCATTGTGCCTAATGATAATGGCATGTAATCCCAACCCTATTATTTTAATTTAAGGTACAGCTATGTGTCAGCTTAATGTCAACTGCTGATTAAAAAGACTGGGCTGAGGTACATTAAATAAATTGTTTTTCCATCCCAGCAAATCAAAGCTCTTCTTGCATTGTTCCTTTCGTTGGCATAGTCCCTGCCGACTCAAGCCTGCAGAAGAGGAGCAACATAACTTTTGCTGGAATTATCTATACTGAATGAATGAGAATGGAAGTCAATACAGTTTTGCATCTGCATTAGCCAATGCACAAATAAAGTGGACAAAACAATCAATGTGTCATTTCTCTCCTAATTCACTTTGCAGCAGTTTATTTATACCGGCCTTGTGAATTTCACAGACTGTGTGTTGTGTAAAAAAAAATCCGTCTTTTATCTGTCTGAATCTCCCACCATTCAGCTTCATCAGATGATCCTGCTTCCTACTATTATGAATGAAAGGAAAATGTCTCCTTCTCCATTTTCTCCACACCATCAACAAGTTTCCATGCCTTGTTGTCACCAAGCAATTGTTGCTCTGGCCTTGTTGTCACCAAGCAATTGTTGCTTTGGTCTAGCTCCAGTTTAACATGATGGGTGCCCTGATAGCAGCTTGGCAATTCATAACAAACAACAACAGTTTATGCATGAGTTACTCTAGTGTAATCTAAAGACATCAATCCTTTAAGCAAGAACTTAGATTATCTTCATCTTTCCTGGTGTTCTGCCAGCGCTTGAAGAGTTTACTCTTTCACCAAGTTCTTAACTCTGTCGCTGCTTAAGTTCTTACATATTATTTACTGGTTAGTTTTCTATTTTTAATGCAGTTTGTAATTATTTCCATGTTACTTATTTTATTTATATGGATTATTATTTTAATTCTGTTTGCTGAATTTTGTAATTCAGCTGCTTTGAGCACCTCCATATAGAAAGGAAGCTCAGAGTAAAATATTACTAAAGGGACCACTGATAACTACACAACTCTGTTCATCCCCATTTACCTTTGCCTGGCCTCCACCTAAAGCCATGCAAATAGCCTTTCACACATGCTTTTCCTCTGCATCTTTGGCCTGTCCTGGAAATCAGCTTCACAATTTGGGGTCATGCAGGGTGCTGGGTGAAGGGGAATCTATTCCTGTACTGAACTTGGGAGCACACAAAATGTGTTCCACCACCAGTGTCCATTCAACTATGGGCAGACACCATTGGATACAACCTTCTCTTCACTCTCCTGCTTTACCTTTGAATTAGACCTTGAAGTTCCTCCTGGCATTGCTAGCATGAAGAAATCCAATTCAACCAAACTAGACTGAGGCAATGGCAAGCTACCATTGAAATAATAGGTTTATATGCCCTTAAAGCCAAGTTATTTATTTATGGGCTAACAAACTAATCCAATGCTTGTTTATTGGAAGAAAAAAATCCCATGGAGTTCAATGGGGCTTACGTCTAAGCAAGCTTATTTCGGATTGAATCCTGCATGACTAGCTCTTCTACCTGAAGAACATAATTGCCATGTTGACTGTAAATACTCCAGGCTAAATGTACTTTTCAGGAAATACACAAAGTGTATTGGGAGTGGAAAAACAAGGTTTGAAACTGGAGTTCAGAAGGTAACAAAACCACAAAACCATCCAGCAGCAGAAGCCTGAAGCATTTGCACACAATCTTCCAGAGTAGTTCCAACCATAGAACTAAAGAGGCCACAATGGTAGCAAAAGTAACGTCCTCAGAAAAAAAGCATGACATCCATTCAAGAGTTATTTACACAGTCATCATTTCTTTACAGTTTCCAAGTGAACTGCAAGAGTCTGCCATGGGCAAAAAAATCACAGGTTCTCACCTTGGACACAAGGGTTGTCCCGTAAGATCAGACCAAAGGCCTAGCTAGTCCAGCATTCAGTTCCTGCTGTGGCCAGAAGCCTGTGAGAAGCCTACAAGGAGGCCATTGAGTGTAAAAGCACCATCCTACTCATATTCTTCAGCAATGCATGCATTATCCTAAGCAAATGTGGCATCTGGAATGGAGACACTAGCAACTTAATTCAGCAGCCTTAAAACATGAGAAGACAGCAGCGACTGGCCTACTTTTATGGAGAAGCACCATCTAAGTCAGATTGCATCATGCCTTAGATCACAGGCCAAGAGGCCTCCTCTAAGCTTCCATTCACATCATATGTAAATGTCTTCTGTAAGTAGCCAGTTTCTACCAGTTCCCAAGGTCTTAAGGAGAGAACAGCCAGCCAATCATGTTTATCAACACCAAGCCAAGAAGCTGCCTTGCAGAACCAAGTCACCTCCCTCTAGCTCCACAGCTAGCCCAAGGAAATTTGCTGTCTCAGATGAAAGGTCAAATGGCACCCCTTCTTCCATTCCATATTCAGAAGTCAACTAGTCAGGCCTTCAAATCTTTCTTCTGTATTGGGTACAGGACAGAACCTGCCACCACACTTGAAGGTAGCAAGCTAGCTTGGGGGATACCAGAAGGGCTATTTTCCAAGAGAGGGAAACACCTGAGGGGTTTGAGAAGAATGGTTGGGGAGGCTGCCATGGCTGTCCCCCAGTATCTGCCACCTAAGGCAGTTTATATTATTAATTAATTAATTAATTGCTTTGCTATCCCATCCCCTACAGAATGTCTTGGGAAGGCTTACAATAAATAAGTAGAATAAAACAAACCCCACAGCATCCAACCATTAATATACTAAAACCCCAGTTAAAATCAATTAAACATTAAAATAATGGGAAAATAAAAAGGGTTTTGCCTGATGCTGAAAAGAATATAACGTTGGCACCAGGCGAACCTCTCTGGGGAGCGTATTCCATAGTTGGGGTGCCAGCACACCGATGACCCTCCTCCAAGTACTCTCCCCCCTAATCTTCAAGGAGGGCTCCTGGAGCAGGGCCTCCTCCTCAGAGCTCAAGAGGTGGGAGGGCACAAAGGGAAGAAGGCGTTCCTTCAGTTCCCTCACACTGCCGAACGGTGCAGCAGGCCTTGTTTTGTAGTAGTCTGGCGAGAGCTGGCAGCAGCTCCTTTGTGTATGCAGACAGGAATATTTCCCAGTCCCACCTGGAGATCCCAGCGATAGAGCCTGGGCTTGCCTGTACGCAGAGCATGTACTGTACCACAGAGCTATGTCCTCTCCTCCTTGCATGAAGAAAAAGCACATTTTCATTTTTCAGTGTCAACTTGGAAGTAAGCCCTGACAGGTCCTGTGAGTCTTAGCTCAAGGGAAGGTGGCTTGGGATTGCATCATCAAAGGTCCTCTGGATAGCAAGCAAAGCTTGGCATAGCTCCAACAGATGCATTTACACATATGCCTAGTGGGCCTTTAGAAAAGACCAGCACACGTTGACCACAGGTGGGATATCTACGATATAAAAAATTCTGAAGAGCAATTATTTAAAACACAGCAAATAATTGTCTTTCATTGTCCAGTCCTTTTACACTTTAATCATAAGGGCATAAGAAGCTAAATTTGAGTCAGCTTCCTGTCCATCTAACCCAATACTGTCAACACTGACTGGTAGCAGCTCTCCAGAATTTCAGGCCAGTTTCTTTCCTAGTCCTACCTGAAGATGCAGGGGATCCAGCCTGGGACTTTGGCATGAAAAGCATGCGGTCTGCCACTGAGCATAGACTCCATAGCCGTAGACTCCATAGCCAATTCTTAGCAGAGATATTATAAAGCAACCCTGAAACAGAAGCATCTGAATCCCAAGTGCATTTGCGCAAGCATTAACTTGTGTTCCACTACAAATGGCAGAATGGCAAACACAAAGCTTGGGATACTCCTTCCTCTAAAACAGCCCTTGGTAGCAAGTGGTCCAGAGGTGTCACAATCCATGTTCACATGCACATTATTAAAGTCAAAGATTCTGCAGAAGCAGGGCCTGCACGGCTGCTTGTGTATTCATAATTGTAAACATGGCTTCATTAGTAATCTAGCTACATTTGAGCATTATATGTGGAACAACATGCTTTAAGCATATTGCTTCCCCCTTTTTAAAGTTAGTCATTTTGCAGAGTCCTCTCGGAAAAGCCATCATAGCAATTTCATACAATCATGTGTATGCGCATGTTTTAACCAGTTTCAGCATGAATAAACGATTTATGGAGTCACCAGAAACTCCTCCTTGAGATCGGTATATCCAGATCCTGTGATCATGCTAGCTTTAGATGCTAAAGTCTGCTTTCTGTTCAAAGGCACACTTTTAATGGACTTTTCTACTTGTCCAGTGAAAGGCATGTGAATTGATGTATTTATTCATGACCATGATGCAAAGAAAGAAACAAGGACTGACTGTAAGCAACGACTTTTCACAACAACTTAGAAAATTTCCCTAACTCTGCTAACTCTGTCCAAGTATGTACCAAGCACATTTATTTTCCTAATACATTTCTTGACATAATTTATAAAGGGGAGTGAGCATGTAAGATTACCTTTCAAAGGAATTTCTGAAATCACAGCATTCAGCCTTCTAAATCTGCTACATTAGAAAGGAGTCAACTTTGGTCTGTCTGCTTGTTTTTGTTTTGGTTACCAAAATCCCCATGGTCTATTGACATGTTTAACATGCAAAGGAAGATTGCATATTCAAGATCCTTGGTTCTTATTATATAACACCATCAATGTGAGCAGTGCATTATAAAGGTAATATGAGACGTCTCCGCCCCAAGGAGCACACATTCTGTAATTTGACAAAGGGGAAACTGAAGCAACAGGGATGGGAAGATGAAAGAAGAGGTAAAATGAAAAACAGAGTATGCATGCTTTCTGGTTGGTTGCGTTTAAACCTGTAATAAGGGCACTTGAATGCACAACAAACATGGGTTATGCACTGCTGGACCAGTTTCAGGTCACTGTTTTAGAAATGCCTTGTTTGACCCACCAGACAGTGGACAGTAGTTCCCTTCACATGATGTAACTTCTATTCATTACATTATTTTGGAGAAATTTCATCCCATACTTGGATAACCTATACATTGAATGAGGGACTGAACTTCTTTAAAAATGGCAACATCAAACCAAACCAAACACACCAACACTCAAATATGTGGTCTTTTCCCCCTTTCTAGGAGTCCCAAGGAAAAATAACAAATAGTAATTGATCTTATTTTACTTTAATCAAGTCACCCCAAACAAAACCTTTGGCCTCCACAGTCACCGAGCCTAGTGCAATCCCCGCCCCCTCACTCTTATTTCCCTGCATGCACCACCAGCGGCTATGTTATCCTTAAAAGTCTGTGCATATAAAATGCCACACACTTTCTCCCCCCCCCTTTTTTTTTGGCTTTCCAAAGTCGCAGATCAAAGCAGCAAGTGAAAAGGAAACCGCGCTCAAATACACAGACGGAATTAAGACTGCGGGGAGGGGGCAGAGGGAAAGGAAGGAGCCGGAGTTTAAAGTCCCCAAATCGAATCCATCTGGAAGCCAAATCCGGAGAGGGGGGGACGCGCTTTTCGGGTACAGGCGCGCGCACAAGTGTGCACACACACGCGCGCGCGCGCAGACAGACACAGAGGAGGGGGAAACAATGAGTGAGTGTGTGTGTCTATTTACCTTGGAGATTTTGGACTCTGATGTCGCTAATCTGTCCGATCAGCTCCTCCCGCTGAAACCAGTCCCATTCGCTCCCAGCCATGAAGGGGCAAGCCGAGGTGGCGATGGCAACACCGCAGTGGCAAAAGAGGGGAACCCCTCGAGGCACCCCCTCGCGAAACACACTCCGTCGGAAAAGGGAGCCAAATGAGTAGGAAGAGAAGGAGGAGAAAGCGAGCGAGCGAGCGAGCAAAGGGAAGGGGAGGAAGGGAAGGCGAGGGGGGGGGGGGCAGGAACTGCTTGCCCAGAGAAGGAGGAGGAGGCGGAGAAGAGTTGGACCGAGAGGAACCGGCGGCGGGGGCGCTGCGAGGTCCTGCGCGCACAGGCTTGGTCTAAGGGGGGTGGCCAGAAAGCCCCCAGAAGACCTCACGTGCCCTCGCGAGCGGCAGCGCGGAGGGGGGAGAGGAGCGCGCAAGTTATTGGGGGCTGAGGGAACGGGGAGGGGAGGGGACGGGAGGGGAAGAAAGCCACACTTTGGGCTGGCAAGAGGCTCCCCCCGTCCCGCCCCGCTCCGACCTGTGCGATCAAGTTTTTAAAAGGCGGAGGTCAAGCGCGAGGTTTCCAAGTTGCATCTTGTGATGTTTCTCACTGAGGTGGCGCAGCCGCCCGTTTGGGTAGGCGGGGAATCGAGCAACGCCCGCGCACGGAGCGCGAGCGAGCACCTGGCGGATGCGTCGTCCCAAGTAAGACTCCGGACGCTCATCCCGGACCCCCGTTCTCACGCCCCCCCTGCCTGGGCCAGCCCCGGCCTCGCCTCCTCTCCGCCTTCTCCGCGCCCCCACATGCCGCGCTCTCGCGCGCTCCCTCTCCCTGCAGCTGGATAAAAATTAATCTGATTAATCATTTTGCAATGGCCAGTGGCGGCGGGCGGGAGGGGGGGGGAGCTTCCGAACTCTGGGAAAGCCAAGCAGATACTCTGATGAGAAGGACCCTTGCTGTGCCAGTAGCAGTACGCAGAGCTGGCACATATGATCTGGGAAAGGAGATAATGCGTGTGCATGTATATGTAGCTCTGCATTCCAGTGTGGGGACTTCAAATGGTGTAACCAACGCAGAGAGGAGTCAACAGAGAAGGAAGGAGGAGGAATGCTGGAGGAGGAGCGGAAGCTTTCAGCACCGTCCCACCTGGAGGATCTGGGGACATCCAGGGAATCTGCAGAAACCAACAAACTAAGCCTAATCAAGAGGGGCGATGGACAATAGGGTCTGGCAAACTGGTTCATTCCGAGGAGGATTCTTCTGGTCTAACTTCCTGCTTTTAACAAGCGGTAGTGGAGGGGAACAGTCCTTTTCTCTCTCCATGAACTGGCCCTCTGTCTGGTTGTTCTCCATCTCTTGATTTTATGCCTTTTTAATTTAGCAACTCGATAGGATTGATTTATTTAATGGCCTGCTTTTCTGCCAAAAACTGGTGCTCAAAGTGGCTACAATCATAAAAAAGGCTACAATCTGGATACAAGTCTAACGTAAAAAGATCCATAAAAACACGACTAAAACACAATAAAAGAGATAGACAGCTCCTAGCCAATCAAAGAAAATGTCAGCAACAGACCAGCTAGCAAGTCAAAGGCCTGCCTGAATAAAAATGCATTTGCCTGATTGTGGAAGGATTGCAGAGGAGGGACCAAAGGGACTTCTCTTATCAGAGAGCTCCGGATCCTGAAGCAGCCACGGAGGAGGCCTGATGGTGGTGTGACTGAAGAAGTTTCCAGATCGATGCATTGATTCTCAGCATCTTTGCTGCATAACACAGGGTACATCCTCACACATTTCTGCACCTAGTAGTCTGGCAGAAGCAGGTAGTTATGAGGGATGAAAGAGAAAACAGATTCTTTAGTGCACAATTAAATGGCCCCACTTTGGGAGATCAACTACACTGTTTTAGGGCTTTTAAACCTCAAAGCCTTTCCAGATGATGGTTTTGCAAGGAATGCACAATCATCAATCATTTCTTGTGTTTATTGCAGGCAATCCAAATTCCTTTGCTCCAGATAACAAGACCATTTCTTCCCCAATGTCCCAAGTTGAACATTGTGTCAGTTTGCACAGTTCCTTGCATAAACACTAGCTTTGGTATTGGGAATCCAGTGTGAAAAGTTGTGAGAATAATGCAGGTGCTACCCAACTGGTGCCTGTGACATCACTGAGGGGAAGGACATACCTTTTCTCCATAAACTGGGTTAGCATTACAGCTGTCTGGATGTGACCCCAAGTTTTCAGTGTTGCTCTTCCTTCCTTGGGCCAGGAGGGGAAAAAAAGCTAAATTCCTGTCAGATGTAAAAAGGAGTGCCACCCCTGGGATTTAAAAATGCATTTGCATTTTGGTGTGAGCACGTGTGCAATGCAGCAGGAGTGGCAATGATGGGAGAAGCAAGGGTTGTGATGTGACCAGCAGCCCTGGTGACATTAGCCTCAACTGGCACCAATGTACTGGATTCTTAGCCAGCGCATGCTTTCTGTTCGGGGGTGTAGTGGAGCCAGGGCTTGCAGGGATGCCGCTCTAGCACCTCTTTATTAACAGGGACACTCATCTCACCTGCCATCCCCTCTGACTTTCAGAATTCTTTGTTGTCTCTGAGCTCTGCAGCAGCTGGGATAGGGACAGGAATGGATTTTCCCAACAATATATTGGGTCTGTTGTAATGGGACATATTTGATGGTGGCTTGTGCCTGAATCAACAGTTAAGTTCCATTCATTCTACAAAAGACCTGCTCCGAATGGAGATGCACCTGTTGATGAGATCAACACAGATGTCTGATTGCTTGGGCCCTCTTTGGCTCTATGGCTGGCGGGGGTGGGGGTGCTCGTCAAGAATGCCTGCACTGCTGAATGTGCCACCACACCACTGTTTATGTGCATCAAGGTTTCCCTGTGCCCACGCTGGGGCTGACTGGGATCAGCTCCATGTCATGCCTCTTTCTTCCCTGTTCAGAGAACCATGACAATGCTTTGGGCCCTTTCAAGCAACAAGCTGCCTGATTTACCCAGTTCCAGGACCAACCCTAGCGTTAGGCAGGGCAAGACAACTGCCTCAGGCAACGGCACCAGAGGGCTAGGAGTGATGGCAAGACAGGAGTACCACACAGGCTGCCCTGTGGCCTCTCTATTTGGGTGCAGCAGAGGCGGCTGGCACTGGAATAAGTTCCTGCTGCCATCCTGGTCTGCCTCTGTTCATGGAAGGCGCACCATCTCACCCTTTTTGCTTGATAAGCACCAAACATCTTGAGATGGCCCCTTCCAGACCATTGCACTCTTATGCCAAGCTGGCTGGCCACCATGCTAACTCACTGATCTTTCTGCTAGACCTGGAAGGGTGCAGTCCATGCATCTTTAGACAGAAAAATGTCCTACAGTCCCCATGCTGGCTGGAAACTGCTAGGACTAGTAAGATGCCTGTTGGTTTCAAATGCATTGAATTACATCTTAAATTCTTTTGTCCTTCCCCCTCTCACCCTTCAAATTCATCTTCAGTTTCAGGTGGGAGCAGAACATGGCAATGATCCTCAAAACTGGGTTTCACTTAGTTTTTCTTCCCAGAAATACAAAGCAACCCACCAGACAAGTGATTGAAAGAGAATGAAAAGCTGGAGTGGGTGGGTATATGAGGCAGAAAAGGAAATTTATTCCCCAAGCTCTTCCATTGACAGCCGTCTTAGCAAGTGTGGAGGAAGACGTGACGTACCGAACAGAAACAAGATTTTCCTGAATTCTGTTAAATAAGTAATGACCACTAGTAATTGAAATAAATATTTCATTATGCAGTTTATAGCTTCTGCCTCTTGTCAGCATGTTTAATGCATGGTCAAGCTCAACACAGACATTTGCAGTGCAATGCTGTGGGAGTTTACACAGATGTAAGACCCACCAAAGTGACTGTGGCTTACACTTTAGTAGCGGGTATGGGATGCCGACCTCCATCTGGGTACAGTTTACTGCTGCTGTATTCATAAAACACCAAAAGGAATGGCCAGGAATGAGTCCCCTAAAAGTCCTGCTAAAATCAGGGGTGCAATGCAATAGTGACTTTGTCCAAACTGGAAAAAAATCCTCTAAACTCAGTGGAGCTTCAGATCACAGAATCATAGAATAGAATGGCAGAGTGGGAAGGGGCCATGAAGGCCATTGGGTCCAACCCCCTGCTGATGCAGGTCACCACCTTACACCATCCAGTTTCTGTTCAGTTTCTTCTTGAATGTCTAGTGTGGGAGAGCCACCACCTCTCCAGGCAGCTGGCTCCACTGTTGGATCGCCCTGGCAGTGAAGAAGCTTTTCCTGATGTCCAGCCTGAATCTGGGTTGTTGCCACTTGAATTGATTACTTGGTGTCCTGCACTCTGAGAGCACCAAGCAGAGATCTTGACCTCCCTCCTGTGTTGCAGCTTGCAACCTTGGGATGAAATCCTAAGCAAGCTTACCTGGCAGTAAGTCCCAGTGAAAGTGGCAGCACTTAATTCTGAGTAGACCTGTATAGGGTGGCCTGTTAGTTGTGCCAAAGAACGACACGGACTTTGCCAGAAAAATCTCACCCTCCTCCTCTTTCTCTGCACCATGCAGTATTTTAAACGCCTCTTTCATGTCCCCTCTTACTTTCCTTTTTTCTACGCTAAACATTCCCAGTTGTTGTAGCTGCTCATCGGTCAAAGTTCTCAGGTTGATTTACAGAAGCGTTAAACCTTAAACCTACAACATAAAAGATAATATAAAAATATTTACATGCAGTGAGAAACAATCAGCAGTAGAAGTCCAATGACTCATTTTGTTGCCTTTCTCTGTACTTTTTCCAACTCAATAATGTCCTTTTTCAGGTAAGACAACCAATCAATTTCCTAATTATACCTAATATGGAGTTTGTCTTTTTCACAGCATCTGAAAACTGGATCAACATTTCATCAAACTGTCCAATACTACCCCAAGATAAGTTTCTTGGTCCATCATTGCTAGCTCAGATCCCATCAGCATATACTTGAATTTGGAACTTTTTGCCCCAATAAGCATCACTTTATACTGCTGACACCTCAGCCCAAACCTCCTGATGACCTCTCCCAGCAGTTCCATGTAGATATTGAACAATATGGGGGATAGTATTGAGCCCTGTGGAACCCCATGGTGATACCTCTGTGGGCCAGCGCAATCATTCCCCAGCATCACCTGCCAGACATGTTTGGTCAGGAAGGAGTGGAGCCAACGCAAAGTGGTTCCCCCACCTCCCAACCTGGTCAGCCTGCCCAGAAGGACACCATGGTTGATGGCGTCGAAAGCTGCTGAAAGGTGCAGGGGAATCAACAGGGCTGTACTCCTCCTGTATCTCTCCTGGCAAAGGTCATCATACAAAGCAACCAAAGCAGTCTTCATCCCAAACCCTTGTTGAACCCTTGGTTGAAATGGATCCAGAAAATTTGGTTTCTCTAAGAGTGCCTGGTACTGCCCAGTCACCTTGCCCAAAAGGGGAGCTTTGGTACCAGTTGGGGGTTGTGATTACGCCTGGGTCCAGGTGTGGCTTGTTTAGGAGTGGTCTTATCACAGCCTGCTTTAAGGGAGCTGGGACCACTCTTAAGGCATTGACAGCCCCCTGGACCCACGTACAAACCTCTCTAGAAATTTTCCAATAAGCCACGATGGGCAAGGGCCAAGCGAGCAGATGGTAGGACAAACAGAGCAAAGAAGCTTGTCCACATCATCAGGTCTCGGTACCTGAAGCCAATCCATCCATAAGAATGGGACCAAAAATGGCACACTGGACTCATCTTGAGGATAAACTGGAGTCCAGCTCATTATGGATCTCAGCAATTTTTCCTTCAAAGTGCACTGCAAATATATCACAGCGAGCCTCTGAGGCTTCTGGGGTATCAATGGGTGAACTGTAGAAGGTCTTGAAGCTCCCAAAGTAACTTGACTGGACAGCACTATGAGGAAGTGAGACAGGTAGCAAAATACTGACATTTTGTCACCTTTATTGCCACAGAATAGGCTTGATAATGAGCTCTGAGTCATATTTGGTCAGATTCGACATGGTATTTCCTCCACTTGTGCTCTAGCCCTCAATTACCAAGGTGCTGACTTGGCTCCACAGGTGAGGAAAGGATGCTCAGGCACGATTGTGTCAACCTCCCAGGTCATTTCCCTGCTCCACCTGAGCTTTGACAGGAGCATCCTGGGTGGAACACTCTTATTATTTATTATTATTTATTAAAACATTTTTATGCCGCCCCATTCGCTGAAGCCTCGGGGCGGCTTACAACAATAAATAAAAGTCATTATAATATAAATTACAATAAATATAAACATTAAAAATCCAAAAAATACAATATAAAATAAGCCGCCCTGGCCAGATAAGATCAAATTATACTAACAGTTAAAATGCCGCTTAAATAAAAAGGTCTTCGCCTGGCGCCGAAAAACAAATAACGACGGCGCCAGGCGGACCTCTCTGGGGAGCGCGTTCCATAACTTAGGCGCCACCTCCTCCGAGTACCCACCCTCCTAATTTCTTTCACGGAGGGTTCCCGGAGGAGGGCCTCTCCCGCTGATCTCAGGGGGCGGCTGGGCATATATGGATGTAAGCGCTCCTTCAGGTAACCAGGACCCAAGCCGTTTAGGGCTTTATAGGTCATCACCAACACCTTGAATTGGGCCCGGACTTCAACGAGAAGCCAGTGAAGCTGACGGAGAACTGGAGTCATGTGACCATAACGCCCAGTCCCCGTCAGCAGCCTGGCAGCTCTATTTTGAACCAACTGAAGTATCCGGACCGTCTTCAAGGGTAGCCCCACGTAGAGCGCATTACAGAAGTCAAGGCGGGAAGTCACCAGCGTGTGTGTCACTGTCGCCAGGCAGTCGTACTCCAGGTAGGGGCGCAGCTGATGAATCAGCCGAAGTGCGCTCTGCCTTGCATCACACTGTCATCCTTTTAGTGCCAGGTTAAGACTTTCCTCCCCTCCCAGGCATTGGAGTTCAAGTGTGGTGCACTGGGTGGAAAGCGCAGAGATCTGGGTTCTGGTCCCCACTCAGGCATGATGCCCACTGAGTGACTCAGCCCAACCTCCCCCATGGGAAGATAAAATGGAGAGGGGAACTTATAAACTATGTTGGGTTCCTTGGAAGGGGAGAAAAGGTGGCCTATAAATATAATGCAATGGTAAAATTATGAAACGGTTTTAACCAGTCATCGGGTTTCCATTGTTGACTGTTTCCTACTGTATGCAATTTTTATATTATCTTTTATATTGTACTTTTAAGGTTTGAAGCTTTTGTAAATCAACCAGAAAACTTTGGTCATTGACCATGATAATGATGCTGATGATGATGATGATGATGATGATGGCAGGAGAAAGTGGCCTTCTACAAGATTCTCCCCCTCTGCATAGCCCTCTCCCTGGCCACAAATTCTTTCAAGCTGTTTCTTGTAAGAGCACTGATTATTCTTCCTTCCATCTTTCCGTCCATCCTTCTGTCCGCCCATCCTTCCTTCCTTCATATCTATGCCACCGTCTTTCCTTCCAAGGAACTCAAGGTGGCCTGCTTACATAACTCTCCTTCCTTCTCTCAGTCTTATCCTCACAACAACAACCCTGTGAGGTAGGCTGGGCTGAGAGTCTGTGACTAGTCCAGAACCCAGATCACGTGAGTCCCAGTCCCATGCTCTTAACCACCACACCACACTGGCTTCCACCCTACTGGTTATGGGGACTGGCATTTAACAGTGCTTATAGCATTTTAAACAATAACAATATCAATAAAAATAATACCATATAATGGCAACAAGCTTCGAGTGTTAGGGTTACCACTTGCTTGAGCTATGAACTGTGCCCTCTGAGCAAGTGAGAAGGGGTTTTGTGAATTCAAACAGCTCTGGTTTGATTATTTGTTATAATGGACCCAGTAATAGATTGCCATGGTGTGTGAGACGACGACCTTACTCGTTCTTTCCAAAGTCCCCATTTCTCACATGAATATAGGCCTATTCCACACCTCTGAATACCTTTTTACACACTGCTAACATGTACAGTCACCTTGACAATGCTGAACACCTGTTCTCTCTCTCCTACCCCATCTTTGCATATTCCTGCTTTGATGTGAGTTCAGGAGGAACTGAATTCCAGCCAACACAAGTAACATTCAGAGTAGGGGTAGCTCCAATCATCAGTTTTTACTCTGTAACTAAAATGTGGCTTCATTCATTGCATACTGAGAATATTGTATTGCAAGCCTATCTCCCCAAAAGATTAAAAATTATCATTTGGAATTGAAGACACCTTGATTCCCAGAAACCAGGCCATTTTTCCTATGCCTCAACTGAAAGTCAAGGGACAAGACATCAATTTTGTGGGTGGAATTAACACTGCAGAAAGTGTGCTTGCCACTTCAAAGTGAAAAGCAGGCATGAAAGAAGGTGTTGCAGGGGAAAAGATGGCTGGAATTTACATGAGGTAACTCTTATCCCTGCAGACACAATCTCTTCACAAATTGCAAAAGGTATGTGCATATTGTGGGATGGGGTGACATTTGGAAGTGAATCTACCTTTCCAGAATGCAAACTAGGTAAAAGGTAAAGGTAAAGGTTTCCCCTTGACGTGAAGTCCAGTCATGCCTGACTCTAGGGGGCGATGCTCATCTCCGTTTCCTAGCCGAGGAAGCCAGCGTTTGTCCGCAGACAGTCTCCGTGGTCATGTGGCTGGCACGATTAAACGCCGAAGTGCACGGAATGCTGTTACCTGCCCACTGAAGTGGTACCTTTTCATCTACTTGCATTTGCATGCTTTCGAACTGCATGGTTGGCAGGAGCTGGGACGGAGCAACGGGGACTCACCCTGTTGTGCAGATTTGAACCAGCGACCTTTCGATCAACCAGCCCAGCAGCTCAGGGGCTTAACCCACTGTGCTCATTGAAACATAAAGGAACCTGAGAATTCCCTTGCTGGATCAGATTACAGTAAATCTTGTTCAGATGTTCCTGGACTCCAACTTTAATCAGCTACAGCCAGCATGGCCAAGAGTCAGGGATGATGGGAGTTGTAATGCCACACATTAAGTTGTAATTCACCACCCCTGTTCCTTAGGGCATAACAGTGATGGCAAAAGTGTGAAATTTAGGGAAGAATAGCTTTTTTTTTTTTTTAAAGGAGGAATTTGCAGAACTGTAAATTTGTCCAAATGGACCTGAATGCATTTGCGCGATATCTGATTCCTGGTAGATGCCTCATGATCCAGTGGAAGGAGCGACAAGACAGCCTGATCCTCCGTATGCCTACAAGTGTCATAGCAAGCATTGTGCTAAGAGAGGGGACCTTTCCTGTGTTGGCACCCTGTTGGTGGAATATTCTCCCCAGAGAGGCTTGCCTGACATCTGCTGGCATTTTTACATTGGCTTAAGACCATTAAAAGAACCTTTGTTAATTTTTAGTACTTTTTCCTGCTGTTGGTTTTAATTCAGTTTTATGTGCTAGAATAGTTTGGTTCTGCACTGCTTTTATATCTGTTTCAGTGCTTGCACTTTATATCTTTTAATGTCATGCAGAGCATCCAGAGAACTCCACTTACCGTGACATTTAAAAGTGCAGTAAATCTCTCAATAAAAGGATACTGTAACAGCTGAAGTCACACATTAGCACTCTCCTAGTATTGGGCCTCACATAATCTCAGACCTAGAACTTGTTCTACACAACAGAGCAACCTCGTGCCCATTAGAAGAATCAGACTCCAATGCCCATCATCCCCTGCCAGCATGCTAGAAATGATGGGAGATATAGTCCAGCAAAGCGGCAAGGCACCTGCTTAGAGAAGACTGTCATAGACCTGTATGGCTTCCAAATGGATTTCTCTTTTATGCACTCAGCCTTGACTGGCGTCGGAAACTGGTCTAGCAACTTCTCCTGACAGTCGTAAGTATCGGATAGGGTGGGTGGGGAAGTTAAATCTGACATACCTACAGAGCAGACTATAAAGTCAGCGATAGTTGTGGGAGCCAACCCATCTGGCATGCTTGGGCGCATTGATATCTATGTCTAATGAACACTGATTTGCATGTCATTGTAAATAGTTGATATTTCGCATGCTTTCTTCCTTTGACTAGTTTGGGGAGCGTCCAAAACAGTAGGAAAATCTGCCACTGATCTGGGACACATTCCAGAAGAGCAGACGTGCCAGCAGCAAAAACAACAAAGAGCCCCCTTGTACCATAAATTACCGGGGCCAAAATCCTGCACACTTACCTTGCATCAAGACCCACCAAACTCAACAGGGCATCTCAGGGGAAAGTCATAGGATGGCAATGTAACACATTGAGTAGATGGTTCAGTATAACACAGGGCTTAGATAGTGTTGGCAGGAATCCAAAGTACACTAATTATCAGAGAGAATTCATGCATCAGAGAAGTCTAATGATGAAATAAGTTCTACTCTGCATACAATTTATTTTCTTTTATTTCCACAGTGCCCAATAGCCAAAACTTTCTGGTGGTGATGTAAAATGGTTGATAAAATACAGTCAGATGCAAAATAAAATATAAATAATGGTAAAACCATCATAGCACTTCACTAAGATATAAAACCAGATTTTAATAAGCAACTAAAATGAGTGCGCAGATGCTGGGCCTGCTAAAAGCAACTGCCCATCCATCACTGTCTGCTGTTTGGAGTTGGTGAACGGCTTAGCATCTTAACCTAGAGCTGAAGAATTAGCAACTTTGGGATCAGGCAGGTCTCAGAGGTGAGATGATTCCATGATCTGGGGGCTAACACAGAAAAGGCCCAACCTGTTGCTTCCAGCTGACCCTCCCTTGGAGGTGGCATTCAGAGAAAGGCCTCGGGTATTAAGCATAGTATCCCAGTAGATTTTGGTTGAAAGAGGCAAGTGGAACTGTACAGGTGAGGAACAGGAGCCTTGAAAGGGGCCTGGAAGCACACAGACAGTCAATCCAAGATCAAAGGTGGTGCTATGTGTTCAGACCTACTGGTGCCAGTTATTAGTTTTCCGCTGCATTTTTCACAACCTGCAGCTTCCTGACTGTCTTACAAGGTAGCCCCCTGGCACTAGTCCAGTTTAGAGATCACCAGAGCATAGATTACTGAAGTCAGGATATCTCTGTCCAGACAAAAGCATAGCTGGTGCAGGAAACCACCCAGAGCATTTTGACTATTGGGAGGTGTGGAAAATACATACATACATACATACATACATACATACATACATACATACATACATTAACTCCCACTCACTTCTGCCTTTAACACCTTTGTCTTTGGCGCCAACCTGTGGAATTTGGCCACTGGGAGCAATTTGGCCCTCAGGCTGAAAAAGGTTCATCACCTCTCCCATCCTACAGATTAATGAGTCTTCCAAGTCCCACGTGCATGGCCGGAAAGGAGGCGCTCTCAGTCTACCTTCTACCGATGAGAAAGTTGAAGCATTTCCAACTCAGGCATGTTGATGTTTCTTTGATTTATGTCTCCTCTGTCCGGCAAGCACTTATGACAGCTTACAATCAATGAACCTCCTTGGGAGGATAATGTATCCTGAAGCCCTCCTTTAAAATGAATCCATTCAGTCGATAAAAGAAATACAAATAATTTCTGCTCCCACAAGACTCCCCCTCTTGCCACAAACCATCTCAGGGTGTCATCCTCAAACCAGGATGCAGCTGCTTCCATTAGGCAGCTGCGTCTTTGGGTGGCCGGTGCCGGGTCTTTGTGGTGGGGCAGTGGCGGCCGGATGGGCACTCTTCCTCCGCAGTGGCTGTGCTGGACAGCAGAGTGGCAGGTGCCATTTATGCCACCTGGGCCGCCTCAAGCCACAGGTTCCGCACCCCATCCAGGAAGTGTGCTCAGAATGGTTGGCTGGATTATATCCTTTTTGTCTGGCAGCAAAACGCCTCAGGCCAGCCCAGGCCCAGCCTGTCCTCTCATTTACTCCTTACCTCTCACCTTTGGTGGCTCAGCAGAACTCAGGATCATTCCCTATTGCAATTACCTCTCAACCTCCAAGGCTGTTATCAAGCAGTGATAATTGGAGCGATGTTCAAGGTGCATGTGAGACTGCTCTCGGCTAAGGTGAGGCTTGGGACAAACCAGGCTCCACATTATGGAAGTCAGAACAACAGTGTTTAGGTTGAATTATTACAAAAAAGTGGCTGTGGTTCCTCTGCAGAGAGTTGGTACGTTCCAGAGGTGGCCCTACTTCATGGGGTCTGTTTGCTCTGCACCACATTCTTATGGTCTCTGCCTGTTTATTTTCAGAGCAAACAGACTCTTAAATGGGCTGCAGAACCACTCTCTGCTCATCACTTCCTCACGAGGCAGCCGTACCCCAAGGGTGTTTCACCTCCAGCCAATGCAGCTTCAATACAAAGTATGCTGACCCACTTTACTGAAGTCAGTCCTTTATTCAAAGGGCCGGCAGAAGGTAGTCCTCTGTTTGCAGGTGTCTGCTTGTCCAATACAGGTCCAGATTAAAGGTAAAGAAGCCTGAGAGGCAAGAGCAGGGGCCATGAAGTTGACCATCAAGAAGTAGCACCTGAGCCACAGCCCAAGTAGGCAGGTACACAGTTCACCTGGTTACATTCTTAACCACTCTGAAAACATGTACTTCATTTTTACTGCCATTATAGTAGGTATGTCTAAATTCATATAAAGTAGCACATGGCAATTTTATACAGTGCTGTGTTCCCCTTTGTCCTTTCTTCTGTGATGAGGCAACAAAAATGGTCCTGGGTTTGGAAACAAAGCCCTGTGAGGAGAGACAGAGAGAACTAGGCAAGTTCAGCCTTAAGAAGAGAAGACTGAGGGGGGACAAGATATCCCTCTATAAGTACCTCAAAGGCTGGTTGTTGCAACTTGAATTGATTATCCCGTGTCCTAAACTTTGGTATCACAAATAGGAAGGTCAAGTTCTCTTCTTGTTGATACCAGAGTTTAGGACACGGAATAATCAATTCAAGTTGCAACAACCCAGATTCAGGCTGGACATCAGGAAAAGTTGTCAGAGCAATACAACAGTGGAACCAGCTGTTCCACTTCAAAAAGAAACTGGGCAGCCAACTGAGTAGGATGGTGTAACTTGGTGTCCTGCAACAGCTGCGAGTTGGACCTGATGGCCTACATGGCCCATTCCAGCTCTACTACTCTCTGATCCTATGAGGCCATCTTATAGAGAACTGCCTGGCAAAAAGCTTGCCCACCAATATGCATTTTTCCTGTTGTTTGCAGCTTCAGAGGAGTGGTGGGTTTGATAAAGTTGGTGCATTTGAGAAAGTTTGATATATTTTTGATCAATGTGCAGAATTGTTTGACCCAACAGATTGGTTGATTGATTGATTGCATATGCTGCCTGATTAGCCACAGGGCTGTCAATATAATTGTAAGGCTGCTTACAATATAAGCAATACAACAATACGATATAGTAAAATCAGCAGTTGCAATGAAACCAATAATGGCAATACAATCAATAACAATTAACAAAAGTAAATAAATAGTAATAATAAGGAGAATAAATTGAAATGAAAATAAAATAGAATAGAATAAGAAGAGGATCCCACACAAAATGAAAGATACCAAAGGCATATTCCAGAATCCTTTCCAACATGCAAGATCCAAGTTGGGCAGCTGGGACATTTTATTTTGAATAATTATGAAGTTTTGTAAACTGAATTTGAGTCATCTCTTGCAGGAAGTTCATCTACATGATGAAGTGTTCTGATCTATTATGAAGTATCACTGTCATCTTCTTGGAGTTGAAACTGAGAAGTCAGCTGCAGAGGAATCAAGGCTGAAGATAAATGGAAGAAGCTGCCTGGCAAACAGTCATGTTGTTGTGGGTTACAGTCTATTTCAATGCCCCCTTTTGGCACAATGATGTGTTTTTGGCCCAAAATGTTCCCAAGGTGGCTTGCCAAACTATATAAGTACAACATTGAAACAATACCACAAAATATTTTTAAAGCAGCAACATTGCAATGAGTATTTAAAACTCAGAAGGTTAAGAAAGGAAACACCAAACACAAGCTTCCTCAAGTCCAAACCCAAAACCTAATTGGAAAAATATCAAAACAGAGGTAGAGGAGCCCCCATCTCCTTACAAGTTTTCTTGGGTGGGGGTGGAGGGGAAGAGGAGAGGCAAATCAGAAAGCTCACCTTGATGGACCAGTGCTCTCTTCCTGGGAGCTGTGCCCCCCCCCCCAGCTGCAGCTGCCCCCTCTCAAGTCTACAGCTGTGTGCATGCGTGTGTACATGTGTGCAGTACAGCAGGTGCAGTAGTTGTCATCCCTGCAGTGGAGTCCTGGTCTATGTTCCAGCTGAAGCCATCACAGGAATGCAAACATTTGAAACCATATGCGCTTAAACCAGTTTAAAACCAGCTAGCTGACCAGTTTTCACAGATACATTTACAATTCAACTTGAGCTATTTTCAGAATGAATGTTGAAATCACAGTTGAACTCCCTGCCTCTGTAAATCAAATCAAAACAAAGAAAATCACATGCGCCAGCACAGAGGAGGGCAACACTCCGTTGGACAGGGAGGGGTCTTTAGTTGTTGTTGCTTTAATCAGAGCCCCAAAATGCATCAGCTGGAACCTGGTGCAAAACGAGGGCCTGTGGGTGTGCGGTGAAAGGGTAGGGAGGAGACGGGCACAGACGCAAAAGAACCAGAACTGAGCTTACAGTCCTTTCACAGAAGTCGATTAGAGTCCAGCCCCCTGCTGCATGTGGGACTCCAAGTAAAAGCATTCCCAGCTGAAGGTTGTCTGGCTGCACCTTGGATGTCTCTAGTGTGGATGCGCCCACGACCTCCGTAGGTTGTGGGTTCCATTTCTTGTATTCCTCTTGACAGTCAGGGAGGAACAAACTATTGTGCCCCAATGTCTCTCCTGATGATTGTTATTGTTTAAATATTATTAATATTGTTTGTGCTTTTATTATTTTTAGGTTACTTGCAAGCTTAACCTTGTAGGACTTGTATCCTGAATGGCAGTATATCATTAATTCTAATAAATAAAAGAAAAATATTGATATGAGAACAGATTGTCATCATAACATTCATTATGCCCCGCATAGGAAGCTGATAATCAAGTTAGTAGGATAATGGACAGCTGGATTGGATTGTGCCCTAAATATATCAAATAACAAATATTAGATTAATTAAGAACATGCTTCTTTACAGAATGAAAGATGCCTGTTCTGAGTTGACTTAGCTTCTGCAGACAGAGGAGCAGAGGGTTTTTCTTCCCGTCACCTTTCCACCGATGTGTGTTGGGAGTCAAGCCTTCTTCGACAACACCCAGGAGCACATAACTGGACTGCTACACAACAAAGCATTGGTGTTAAGCTCCTGACTCACTTAGTGCATCATTGTGGGTTGCAGGTGAAGGCAGGTAATGTTCTTACACCAGTGGCTGCATTAACTTCGGAAGTGGTGCATGCACTCTAAAGAAAGGGCTTCAGATAAAATTAAAAATGTTCTAATACAGACTCATGGACTCATGGAATGGAATGGAAGAGCTGAAAGGGGCCAAGAATGCCATTGGATCCAATGCTGTGCTCAGTACAGGACTGCAGACAGCTGTCTCGATACACCTTGAATGCTTCTAGTGCGGAAGAACTCACAAAGAATTGGTTCCATTGTTGCACTGCAGTTCTTCCTGATGTTCAGCTGGAACCTGGCTTCCTGTAACTTGAGCCAGTTATTCCGTGTCCTGCATTCCATGATGATTGAGGAGAGATCCTGTCCTGCCTTTTTGAGCCTGCTTTTCATGCACAATCTCATCTCTCTGCAGTCTTCTCTTCTCAAACAGATCCAGTTCTTTCAGTCTCCACCTCACAGGGCTTTGTTTCCTGACCCTGAATCATCCTGGTTGCCCTCTTCTGAGCCCTTTCCAGTTTGTCTCCATCTATCCTAAACTGCGGTGCCCAAAACAGGACATGGTACACCAGATGGGCCTCACCAGTGCTGAGTGAAGTCCTTTGGAAGTGATCCTTCTACTAGTGCACCCAAAATAGCATTTGCCCTTGTTGCAGACACCAGACACACACACCCGTAACCCTGTGCAGTGCAATCCCCCCCTGCTCCCCCCCCCCCATGGAATGCCTTCCTTTCCTCTGATGTGCTGCCGTACAAGGTTTGGTTCTGAGAGAGGTCCTGAGGAGATGCACGGAGAAAGAGACTCTGAAGAAAGCTTCTGAGGGAACAGTGAAGAAGGAGAGGCAGAGCTGGAAAAGAGACTTTGAGGAGGCTGAGAAAAGACTGGCACATTCTCCTCTTCTTCCAGTTAATGGTCAATAGATGCTAGATGACCAACTGTCAGTCACAAAGGTTGGCAATTTCACCTGAGTCTTGTACTGCACAGCAAGAGATCAGTTTTGAAAAATGTCAGCCTCTGCTGGACTCCCGCCACTCTTTGTGATTGCTTCAAGACTTAACCCTCAGAACTTTTCTACAATGCATTCGTTAATCTGCTGCATCTACATTTGGTTTTCTTGCAGAATTGAAATCTACACAAACAGCATTTATTTTCCTGCTTTCCTGCTACATAACCTCTAGGTGGCCCTCTGCTGGGTTGAACTAGTGCAATTACACAAGTGAGGAAATTGGGCTTGTTTACTTTTTCACTTTCAGAACAACTCCACATTTTCTCTGCTCTAAGAGAAAATCTGAAAGTGCTGGTTAAAAACAGCAGTGAAACTGGAGGGCTATAACATTGACTAAAGAACCCATAAACAACTACGAGCAGGAAATGGCAAGTGTTCAGTAAAAGCCTTGCGCAGGACCACTCTAAATCATTCATTCATTTCTTTCCCCCTTCCTTGTTTAAGAAATCCCAGTTCTTGCTTGGGTTGCTCACTGGTTGCTCACTGGTTTCCCCCTCCCATTTTCAAGGAATGGGGTACTGGAGGGCTAGGGGCATAGACTCGAGTCTGCATTTTTCTCTTTATCCGCTCACTTCTGCAGTGACATAGTCCCCGTGGTTTCCAGCACCAAGCAGTGCTGCTGGGAGGGAAAGTGAACGTACACAGAGAAGGACACACATAAAAGCATTCGGTAGAAAAGCTTGTTGCCGGTATCCAGGGTTGGTTGTTGATCGGTGTTATTGTTCACTTAGTGAATTCCTATAGGAAGGCTCAGGTCCAGCCATTGTTCCACCCATGCAGTTGCTAAATTTCTGCAGGCTAGTTGCAATTTTGCAATCATCTGAGAAGACAACAAAGGTCTAATGTACTCTGGTTGGCAGCAATTGTGGCTTATGGCAGCTTTCTGGCAAGTCTATGAAAAAGCTTGTCGTCAGCCCATGACAAGCAGAGGTCCCAGGACAAGTTCAGCCAACTACATCAAATTGCCATTAGTTTATGACAGTTATAATGACTGTTAACTACAGTATGGACTGGCCACATGACCTGAACGCTGAATTCCCTGCCGGGTCAATAAAGATGACTAAGGTAATAGTGAACATTCAGTAATAGAATTTAACATATTTTATGGCATGATCTTTAGTTGGACCATACATAGGGAGAGTGATGAGTATTTCAGTAATGTCCAGCTATATTAAAACCAGGTCCTCCCATTCCTGCAGCATGACGAGCCTATGCAAAGTAGAGCAGGATTCGTTTTCAGTGGTGGGGCAGCAGAATAATCAGGGCAGGAAAGTGCCTTCCTCTTGATGCCTGATTGGATCCCTATGAATGAACGCTGCTTTTCCCCATGCATGCAAATGAGTGCAATTGTTTACTATAGGGAAAAGTGCGGCGACCAACTGGGGAACGTAGAGTCATTTCAGGTGTGGTGTATTTTAGCTTGTTCACTGAGATATGCTCAAGCCCTCCTGCCTGAGCATGTTCCTCCCTTGGAGTGGTGTGATCAAAAGCCACAACCCTGTGACATCCAAACTGGAAAGCTGTGGCTAAGCATCACTGCCTTTTACTTCCAAACCAAGAAACTGCAATTACCGATATTAGAACAAACCAAGGCCTGAATCATGGTTGGAAATGGTTTCAGATGCAGCTTTGTTCTAGTCCTGGTAACCATAGTTTCCTGGTCTGGATGAAGCAGGAAAGCATGGTTAATTTACCCAGTGGCACACCAGGTGGAGAGGAGGGAAGGGGAGGTTACAAGGGCATAAGGCTTCTTTGTAATAATTTGAGAACGGGAAGTAAATTATGCTCACATTGGGCCACTATAGTGAAAGTAAATCCTGAGATTAGGTGGTTGAGCCCTTGCTGAAAGGATTGGGCAGGATGATTTCAAACATACGCCTGCTATCTTTGGCAGGGTACCATGTGGCACAGATAGTATATTCAGTCCTGCCTTCAGTCTGATGCTTCCAATACACTATTTACTTTACTTTTTTCGATTTATATCCTGCCTTTTTCCTACAAATGGCTCAAGGCAGCTTACATCATTCTCCTCCTCCATCTTATCCCCACAACAACAACCCTGTGAGGTAGGTTGGGCTGAGAGTCTGTGACTGGCCCAAAGTCACCCAGTTGGCTCCATGGCTGAGCGGGGACTTGAACCCAGATCGGCTGAGTCCCAGTCCCAGCTCTTAACCACTACACCATACTATAATCAATAAAGAAGTCTCCTGAATGTCACTGAAGCCCTACTGGGGGGGGGGGTCTCCATGATCCTTCCTGGTATGTGTCTTCTCAGGAGCAACCAACCACCCTTCTGACCAGATGCAAGCGCATTCTTTTTCCTCCAATAGGAAAGTTCAGATATACCCTTGGTTTGCACTATAACAACTCAGAGATTAGGTTATGTGTTGTTGATCTTGAATTGTGGGTTGTTGTTAAAACATGGGTTGTTACAAAGGCAGCACTATGTTAACTGTGAGTTGCTAGGCATAAACAACCCAGAGTTCACAACCCAGCAACAAACTATGGGTTCTTTTCCTGGGATGTTGATGAACAACCATTGTTATTCCATAATTCACATCTAACAGAAAGCTGCAGTTCAGTGACATCCCATGAATCAATGGCAACCAATATTCAAGCTACACTCAGGATTATCATTAAGTGTAAACAGAAAGCTAGAAGGAGGAGGAATATATCTTGCTTTTGTCAGCCACCCAAAGATGTAAGAGACAAGGATATCATGATGATGCTAGGCAAAACTTTCAGAATGTCTCCCCTTCTTTACTATTAATTTCAATTCATTTGCAAATAAAGGATGCTAAATTAATTTGTTCCACCAAGTGTTCCATGAGTGCAATTCAAATTGGGCCTTAAGGCTACACATGCACCTGTTTAGTTATTTATTATTTTATTTTCATCCTGCCTGCTCTAAAAATAGTATTCAAGTTGGCTAGTAGCAGCAGCAAAGTACAGCTAAAATTTAGTGCAGTTATCCCATGAATCCATCATTAAGCACCAGTAACAGCGCAGAATTTTAAAAAAATCAGCGGCATCCATCAGTTAAAACCACATTTAGTGAATAAGAATGTCTTTGCCTGCTGATGGAAGGACAATAAAGATGGAGTTGGCATTGCCCCCCCACCTCACTGCAGACAGGTAAACTTACTATGAATGGGGAGTATACCTGGGCATTGTGCCTAATAGATGATAGCTCAACAATTTGCCTGTTAAATAAAAGTAATTTCCTGATTAGATTTCATATAAGGCATATGGTGCCATGCTCTCTCCAAACAAGAGAATGTCCCAAGTATATTCAACTATGAACTTAAGCCTCTTATCTTCTTTAGGTAAGCGTGTTTACATTTTAAGCAATTTGCCATATGAATAAGGGCATCCAGATGGAGCCAGCTTCTGACGTCACAGCCTCGAGAGGTGAAGTTAGTGATTAGCAGAGCCTTTTAGGTGATGGCTGCATTTTTGCAGAACCTCTGGCCAAAGGAGCCTTACAGTCTTGATCCCTTGGGACACTCTGGAAACCTTTCATGTCCCCAAGGATTTTTTCCTTCAAGCTTCTGAAGAGTTTTGCCTCATGTGATAAAGAACAACCTCAATCAGGAAGGAGGTGTGGTACACAAGAGTTCACCTCTATTCCCCTGGAATGCAAATCAGAGTTACTTCCCACCCCTCAGCTGCATTTGCTATTTAAACATGCATGCACAGGATCCCAGCATTTTGTCCCACTGGACCTTGAGGTTATGGGAATTGATAATTTTGCTGAGGTGCTAATTAGGGCTGGGACAAAGCCTCTTGGAATCCATCCCTCCAGAATCCAGGGACTGTCTCTTGTGCTTGCAAAGCAAGCTGAGCCAAGAGGAGCTCCATGAATGCCCATGGACCCCTGGCTGTGCAACCATTTCCAGCTGCCATTCCTGGTGGCCATACTTCTTCCCCTCTTGCGGCAGTGGCGGCAGAGAGTGGGGAAAAGAGGAGCAGCAAGCAGGCGCACCAGCTGCCGCTCTTGGTGGGCCACCTCCTTCCTGGCTTGCTGCTGCTGGGGACAGCGGTGGACACGTGAGACTGGTGCTGCTTGTGCCATGCATCAGGCCCGATTCCTGGCAAACACCCCGTGATCCCAGGCTGCACTCACCAGGGACCTGGTCAAACGCTTGATCCACCGGTCCAGGACTGAGTGGGACCCAAGGCAAGAAAGTGGCTCTCCTGTGCTCACTCACACGGACCATCCAAGAGCCTCACTCCTGAGTTAGGCACGCTTAGGCTGGCGTGCCAATTGTATTTCTTCTCAGGCTTGTCCCTGCCACCTACGCTTTATTCTGTAAGCTGGGACTGGACAGTCATTGCAAGGACTGCTGTGATCTGAAGCTGGCATAAATCAAACCAGCAAGTTGAATACCATGAAGTGGCTACAGTTTAGCATGCTCTAAATCTGGGGATAAACTATGTAAGAGATTATTGCCTCGGAGCCTGAGCAAACCCTCTGACAGGTCTCACAAGCTGTATTCCAGCCCTGATGTTCAAACTCTTGATGCCCCGGTCCTCCCTCCGCACAACATGATCCCTCCCTCCCCTTATTCTTCTTTCGAGAGCCTGGGGAGCTGCTAACAATGCTCACTATGAAAAACATTATGCAATGTGCATTTCTACACACAAAACCACCATTGAGGGTTCATTGGTGGCCACCGGCAGCCAGTTAAAATAAAATGTAACTTCTATGAGAAGTCATTGTTTTTGCAAAGATCAAATGCACTTTGTTTCCTGGCAGCCTACATAAATATTTGAAACCAAGCCTCTCTGATCAGCATAATTTAAAAAAGAACACAGAATCGTTTACTTTGTGCTAGGAAGTAATTCACTTCCTGCACAATTTATTTCTGGTTTGCCAACTTCTTCCAAATGATTGCTGCTACATCTGATAAGCTATTTATTTATTCAAAGCTCTTTTACTCCACTCTCCAGCCAAAAAATTTTACAGAAAAAAGAAGGTTCCCAGAGCAACTTGAAAAGGTCAGTAATATTTTATTTATTTAAAAGATTAATAAACCACCTTTTAAGGAAAATCTCCCAAGGTGCCATGCAAAATTTAAAACCACAAAAATAAAACAACAATAACATCAAAATTTGCCATTAAAACCAGATAGCACAATATATGCAATAGCATTCAATAAAAGCCTGACGCAGTTATAAGCCAAGGTAAATACATGCATCTATGGGGCTTGAAGGCCTGTAACCCAGTCCTTCCTCTCAGGCAAACATTTAAACAAATGGCACAAAGGAAAAGAGACTTTGTGGAGGAAGGGAAAAAAAGCAAACTTCTGCTCTATTTTTTAAAATAAATATCTAATAACAACCAGATGGAATAGAAACAACTGAAGGACAGGGGAAACCAAAGGTCCTGTTTTCTCAGCTGCAGGCCCTGCTTTCATTCTGGCTGGGTTCACACATCATGGCGAGCGACTTTGCGTGGTTTCCATGGTGCAGGTTTTTTTTGTTGGGGGGTGGAGGACTGGCTACACCTGACAGATGATTAAGTGGTTTCTTCACTAGCATGGTTTCCATCCTCCTAACTCAGTCCTCCCACTCTTGGTATATATTCCATCAGCCACCATGCCTGAAATTCAATCTCATATCGGATGGCTGGAGCAGCACCTGTAACAGCTGCCACTCCTTCCAGGTAGCACCATGGAAACCACGATGCCAGCTTTAGTTCAGCAGAGAAACCATGGTGAAGCAGAGGAACCATTGTTTCTTATTGTGGTTTCAAAAAGTAAACATACCATGCTGAAATACCACAGCAGTGTCTGGACGACACAACAAGCAGCCCTGTTCAAAAAACCCACCATGGCTTGTGATGTTGTGTGATTCTCCCCTTGCTCAACTGGTTTCACACAACACGACAACCGTGCTGGTTTGTGCTCCCTGAACCCAGCCAAAGTGGTTCACAAACCGAACAAGCCACCGCAAGCTTATCGGCCAGAAGGGACTCTCATGTTGTGTGGACCCTGCCAGTCGTCCTCTGCCTTGGCCTGATGGAACGCGTGCCCCCAGCTGACAGCTGAAGTACGAGGAGCCTGACAGAGCAGAGCCCGTGAATGGACCCTGCCTCCCTCCTTTCTCCCACTGCAGCCTGATGGAGTGGCCCCTGCTGGAGGACCGCCGAGGGAGTGGAGAATCCTGACAGAGCTGAGGGAGTGTCCTGCTTTGTTTCTCTCCTGCCAAAAATATTAAATCATGTTTCTGCACTTATCCCTGGTAAACATTTTTGGCATAGACATCAAGGATCATCATCATTATTGTTATTATTATTACTTTGCTTTCATATCCTACTTTTTTCTTCTTTAAGGAACTCAAAGAAACTTACATAGTTCTGCTCCACTCCTTTTTTATCCTCACAACTACAATCCTTTGAGGTAGGACAGGCTGAGGTTGGGTTAGTGGCCTAAAGTCAGCCAGTGAGCTTTGCTGACTGAGTTGAGGACTAGAACCTGGATCTCTCAGATCTCCAGTTCAGCACTTGAACCACCACTTCTCACTGGTTCTCTCCTCTAATTTTTTTGCAGCTATCATTCGATGGAACAAAACTTAGTTGATTGATCCTACGAGATTTAATAGACTAACAGATCAATTTGTTGGTTAATAGCAAAATCCTCAGCAAGCTCATTCACAAGTGTATCTCCCTATTCCTGTATTTTGGCAGAAATTACTTGGGGGTAATTCATGCCAAACAGGAATTACCCCCAAGTAAATGAGAAAAGGGTTGTTACTAGATCCACATAAGAATGAAACATAAATTCTGAAGGGAAGTCTCCTATGGCCCAATAGCCACAGCTGATAGTTAAGTGGAGGTCTGGAGGACGCTGCCATAGCTAAGAGCTGGTTTTCATCTTCAGTTAAAAAATCAGGGAGCCAATGACAAGCGAGGCCCTGGAAAGCACTGCCACTCAGAGCCGGCAAAGCTGCATGGGGTGGTGACAAACCTTTTGCTGAAACCCAGCTCTGCTTCAATTATGTTCAAAGTGGGAAGGGAGGACCATGTTTGAGGGCAAAAGGCATACCTGGGTGAGGGCCCCTAAACTCCCTCCATCCCACTTTCTCAGTAAGATCCCAAAAACCACGATGTTTTGCCTTTCATTGTGTATGCTTTTGCAGAAAGAAACCAGCAATGGAAGCTTTCCTTTTAGTTCAGGAGTAGAAAGAAGAAAAACGTAGGGATTCTGAATGATGAGCAAAGGGGAGGTTCACTGTGGAATGATGAGTATTCAGTCCCCTTCCTTTCCTATTACTACTAAATTAAGACACACCCCCTCCACACACACCCACACTCATCCATATGTGGATGGGGAAGACCCATTCCAAGTCCCATTGCCATCTGGGAAGGATGGCTGGACTTGCAGTCCTGCCCTGAGCAGGGTGTTGGACCTGATGGCCTTCTTGGCTCCTTCCAACTTTACCTTCATATGTCTGCCACCATCATGGCTAGTTTGGCCAACAGGTTCTTGGAGCTCATGCTCTGATAGCCTCACAGAAATAACTCTGGGCCCTACTGCCCTCTGCTGGGTTGAAAATGTACTGCATGACCTTCCGTGTCTGGTTACTGGCAAAATATGGCCACCTGCATTCTGTATTAGGTGAGGCTCCCTGCTTACCTGGGAGCCCCTCTCTCTGGTCGGTGTGCCAGCAGGTGGTGGGAGGCTGCAGCTGTGAGAACCCGCAGCCCCTGGCCATGGTGCCAGGCACCCGCACCTGTATGACTCAGGCGCAGCCAGACAAGCCCATCAGGATGCTAGTAGGTTCCTGAAAGGATGCCCCCATTCAGGGTTGCAAGCAGCCAGCCATGCCCCTCTTCAGCATGCTCCATTCCATTTCTGCTCCTCTCATTTCCCTTTTCTCCTGTTCTAGCTATCAGCCAGTGTTCCATGCCCATGCAGCCTGCCCGGCCATCACTATGTTTTCGGGCGGTTTTTGATGCATCCTTCTTGTGCATGTGTGGTAATGTTTTTGGCAATGGAGAAGCATGGATCTTCTATTTGTAAATAGCAGGGGTGCAGAAGCGGTGGCCTGCTGGCTTCCCAAGGCCTCTTCTGCAGCCCCCCACCCCCGCCATGCATGACTTGTCCCTGCCCCTGCTGCTAAAACCCTGCAGATGCTTCTACTCCCCAGTCTTTCCCCAGAGATGGTGAAAGCCAGTGTGGTCCAGTGGTTAAGAGTGCTGGACTGCGACCCAGGAGATCTGGGTTCTAGTCCTCACTCAGCCATGGAATTTGCTGGGCAAGCATGAATTCACTGTCCCATACTCTCAGCCTAACCTACTTCACACAGTTGCTGTTGTGAGGATAAAATGGAGAGGAGGAGAACCTTATAAGGTGACTTAGGCTTCTTGCAAGAACAAGACAGACAGGATATAAATATAATGTAATAAGAAGAATCCCCTTCATGGATCACTGCCTTGCTGTGGTGAAGGGGCTTGTGTAGCACAATGAAGCTATGACCTATGCTGTGCAGGGGCACCCAAGACACTCAGGTCATAGAGAGAGCTCTGACAAAAGGTGATCCACTGGAGAAGGAAATGGCAACCCACTCCAGTATCCTTGCCATGAAAACCCCATGGACAGTACCAAAGGCAAAAAGATATGATGCCGGAAGATGAGCCCCTCAGGTCGGAAGGTGTCCAATGTGCTACTGGGGAAGAGCAGAGGGCTAGTACTAGTAGTGCCAGAAAGAATGAAGTGACTGGGTCAAAGCTGAAAGGACACTCAGGTGCAGATGTATCTGGTGGTGAAAGGAAAGTCCAATGCTGTAAAGACCTATACTCCATAGGAACCTGGAATGTAAGATCCATGAATCAAGGTAAGCTGGACGTGGTCAAACAAGAGATGACAAGACTGAACATCGACATCTTAGGAATCAGTGAACTAAAATGGACAGGAATAGGTGAATTTAATTCAGATGACCATCAGGTATACTACTGTGGGCAAGAATCCCTCAGAAGAAATGGAGTAGCCTTCATAGTCAATAAAAGAGTAGAAAAAGCAGTCCTGGGATACAATCTCCAAAATGACAGAATGATCTCGGTTCGAATCCAAGGCAAATCATTCAACATCACAGTAGTCCAAGTCTATGCCCCAACCACTGGTGCTGAAGAGGCTGAAGTTGATCAATTCTATGAAGGCCTACAACACCTTCTAGAATTAACTCCAAAAAATGATGTCCTTACTGTCATGGGGGATTGGAATGCTAAAGTAGGAAGCCAAAAGATAACCGGAATAACAGACACATTTGGCCTTGCAGTACAAAATGAAGCAGGGCAAAAGCTGGCAGAATTTTGTCACAAGAACATGCTGGTCATAGCAAACACTCTTTTCAAACAACCCAAGAGACAACTCTACACATGGACGTCACCTGATTTTCAACACAGAGATCAGACTGACTGTGTGCTCTGCAGCCAAAATGGAGAAGCTCTATACAGTCAGTAAAAACGAGACCAGGAGCTGACTGTGGCTCAGATCATGAGCTTTTTGTTGCAAAATTTAGGCTTAAATTGAAAAAAGTAGGGAAAAGTACTAGGAAACTAAGGTATGACCTAAATCATATTCCTTATGAATATACAGTAGAGGTGACTGCAGCCAAGGAATTAAAAGACGCTTGCTCCTTGGGAGGATAGCTATGGCAAATCTAGACAGCATACTAAAAAGCAGAGGCATCACACTGCCGACAAAGATTTGTATAGTCAAGGCTATAGTTTTCCCAGTTGCAATGTATGGCTGTGAAAGTTGGACCATAAGCAAGGCTGAGCGCCGAAGAATTGAAACCTTTGAATTGTGGTGCTGGAGGAGACTGGTGCGAGTCCCTTGGACTACAAGGCGATCATACCGGTCAGTTCTAGAGAAGATGAACCTTGACTGCTCTTTAGAAGGCCAGATACTGAAGATGAAACTCAAATACTTTGGCCACTTAATGAGAAGGAAGGACTCACTGGAGAAGAGCCTTATGCTGGGAACAATTGATGGCAAAAGAAGAGGGGGATGGCAGAGGATGAGGTGGCTAGATGGAGTCACTGAAGCAGTCGGTATGAGCTTAGGTGGACTCCAGGGGATGGTGGAGGACAGCAAGGCCTGGAGGAATGCTGTCCATGGGGTCATGATGGGTCGGGCACGACTTCACAACTAACATAACATAACAACAACATAACATAACAAGAACAATATTAGTTAACATGGACTGAGCAATCCCACATATCAGCTTGCATCATGGAATATATCTTTTGTAGGAAGGTTGCTGTTTTATGGATGTCAGATAAGGAGAAAGAGAGGGCAAACATGACCAAGGGACTAGAACTATGCCTTGATGACCTCTTCAAATTCTACTTGAGAATGGAGAAGCCAGGAGGATGTTTTCAGTTAATTTCTCCAAGGAGAGGAGGAATTCTTCAAAGCTTTTTCGTGGGTAGGGCTCGACACCGGCTGGGCTTGGAGGCAGAAGACTAAGCCTGGGCAGAGTCCTGAGTGTTAGGGACAGAACCTGGTGCATCCAACAGGGGGATCAATGGCAAGGACTCTTTGCTAGCCCAGCTCTGTAGTTTGATAGCTTTTTAGACCCTACACTGGCAGAACTGGAGTTTTCTGGTTGGATCAGCAGCTCTAGTAATATTGGCTTGGAATCAAGTGGTTTCTTCTGTGAGCAGAAAGGATCCACTTGAGGAAGGTCTCTTCACATGGTTTTTGGAGATTTCCCCCCAGCTCCCCACCCCACAGCTCACTGCCTTCAGGAGCATTCCCTGATTCAAGGTGTAGCATTTTCAGTGGGCTGGAGGAGTTACCATGACAAGGAGACTCCAGTTCCAATTGATCCAGCACAAGTCTGGGTCCAACACCTTTCCTTCTGCAACCCCATGAAGCGAAGCCTCAGAGGAAGCCCCGGGAAATAGGTCCCCTTGCATTTCACAGCCAATTCCACTTTACCGAAGGGGTTCCTTTACAATGTTGTTAACCTGACAGTTCACCATCACATCCAGCTTTTTGCAGAGCCAGAAGTGCATTTAGTGGAGAGAAGTCATAAATCCTTTCATGCTGTTTAATGAAACAAGAAAATGTGTTGCTCTCACTTGGATGCTAAACTTTATTACCCAAACACAGCTAAAAAAATAAATGGAGTATTTCCTGTTTAGAAGTGCCTCCAGATCACATGGCCTTGATTTTACCCAGGTGTGATGAAATTTGCACTCAAGTGGCTTTTGGGGAAAATTCGTTGGCATACACGTGCATGTGTGTGTACTCACAGGCGCACACATGTTACCTGCCATTCAAGCAGAGAAAGGATTACAAAAGAAAAAGAAACACATGCAATGAAATGTGAGAAGCTGTTCACAAATTTTGCAAGTCATTATGCAAAACTGACTCATGCCTGATTTTCTTTACAGAGTGCATTACAGAATTATCATAGAATCGTCAGAGTATCATTGCGTTTGTATGGGACTAAAATGCCATTGAAGATTGACAGAAGTGCTCTTTTTTGTATATGCTGTGATCTTTGCAGCAGTACCTTCTGTTGTTGTTGTTTTTTTAATGATAAAGTATTCTTAAAACCCAAATGAAACTCTGATGAATTCAGGTGGGCACAGACAAAGATCACTACCAGCGATATGTAGCCCTGAAGAAATTGGTACTATTACCAGTATTTGTTAGTTTTTCCCAAAATTGATATGTTCGTTATTTAATACTATTTTTGCATCCATGCCATGCTAATTAGAAATCCATCTAGCTGCAAAATTGCTAAGATACGAGTAGCAGGGGAGGCATAATTCGACTCGATAATTTGCTCATAACAGTAATTTGTATAGCAGCAGCAATATTTAATAGAAAATACTGTATCACAAAATGTATGTTTATTTATTAGATTTACAACTTGCCCAGTCCAAAAGGGGGGCAACAGTACACCAATGACTCTACCTTACCTCCAAAGCACCAAAATTTGTAAAAAAATATTGTTTACATCAGTTTTGTAAGACACAGATACTTTGGGTTTGGCACATCAAAGAAAAAGCTTCTAGATAGATGGACAGCACCAAAAAAGCCTTCCTTTATGCATATCTTCAGTCTTAACCAACCTGGTGTCCTCCAGATATTTGAGGCTCTAGTTGTCTCTGAGCATTGGCCATGCGACTTTGGGCTGCTGGGGGTGTCAGTCCATCTGGGCACCGGGTTGGAGAAGACTCCTTGTTGACCTGATCTGGGATGAAGTGTTCAAGAGTTGCCATGGTGGGACATGGGTTGGGGTCTCTCATGTATGCCGGACCCAGGCTATTTAGATCTTTCTATGGTTCACTAGCACTGTGAACTGAGTTTGGAATGCAGAAGTTCAGCTTTTCCCAAGTGGGGGTTCCTTGCAGAAATATTCACTGCCCAGTTTAACTTTTCCACATTTTGTTGTGTTGCAACCTGGAAATGAGATGCATTTAATTGGCTTTGTTACTACTTGATGTACACAGGATCCCCAACACTGTGAAGGTGCAAATTATTTTTATTGTGGCACAAAAGTTAAGTAAACAGAAAGAAACTGGCACTTGCTGGTTGCAAAAGAAGTCACATGCCCTGCGTCAATATTTGGTAGAAGCACCTTTGGCAGTAGTTGCAGCTGTGAATTGTGGACAGGCCTCTATCAGTTTTGCACTTCTGGGTCTCACGGTGTTTGCCCATTCCTCCAAGCCAAACTGCTCCTGCTCTGTCAGGTTCGATGCAAACGGTTGGCGAACAGCAACTTTTAAGTCTGGCCACAGATTCTTGTTTGAAGCCACACCAGTGCTGCTTTGACTGTGTTTTGGGAGATTGTCTGGATGGATGGCAAATCTCCACCCCAGTCCCCGGTCCCTGGCAGGCTGTGACAGGTTTTCCTCTGGAACTGCCCTGTGCTTGGCTCCATCTACCTTGTCCTCAATTCCAACCAGTTTCACAGTCCCTACTCTGTCCTGGGACCAATCCTGTTCAATCTTTTCACCAACAGCATGGAAGAAGGGGTGACCAGTGTGCTGATCAAATTCACAGATTGTACTAAAATGGGGGCAGTAGCCTCAACTGAGGAGCAGGTACTCCAGATCCAGAAGTATGGATCTACTGTTTCTACTGAGAAAAGGCATCCCCACACTGTGATGCTGTCACCAGCATGGAATGCTGTTCGCGGGGGAACGTGCACGGGTTGCCTTGCACCAGGCAGAGCATTTTGCAGCATGACCAGAAAGTTCCATTTTGGTCTCTTTGGAGGAGGCAACCTTTTCCTACTTGTTTGCTGTCCCTCCCTCCTGCCTCTTTACAACTGCAAATGGGATTTAACGTGGGTTGGCATCAGCATAGCTTTTCATGGACAGTTTCAGTCCTCTCAGCTGCAGATCTCTGCAGCTCCATCAGAGTTGGCGAGGGGCTTGGTTGCTTCCCTGACTACTGCCCTCGTTCCCTGGTCACTGAATTTTGGTGGACAGCATTCCTCTGGCAGGGATGCAGTCAAGCCATATTCCTTCCATTGTGTCATCACGGATTCGAGGATGCTCGGCTGCAGGATTTTCTAAATGACCCAAACCCAATACTTCTGTGCAACTTTATCTTGGAGTTGTTTTGATAGCTCCTTTATCTTCACGAAGCTGTTTGTTTAGCTAAGCTCTCCAGTAAACTCTGGGACCTTCCAGAAACAGGTTTATTTAATCTAGGATCATGTGTTTCTAGAATTGCACACAGGTGGAGTTTATTCAAATCATCACACTATGTGCCGTCTGGAAGCTGAACTGCCGGTTTGTTTCTGTTGACTAAACTTTTGCTCCACAATAAAAATACTTTGCCCCTTCACAGTGTTGAGCATCTTCTGTACATCTTCTATGCCAATAAATCCATTTCAGTACCAGGCGGTAGCCCACAAAATGTGGAAAAATCAAAGCGGCTGGGGTGAACATTTCTGCCCACATTGTGCCTTCCAGAATTCCACGGCTCAAGGCCATCCTCACTGGGGAATGGCGAGGTACAACCCAACATATCTGGGGGCACAAAGTTGGGGTACATTACCATAGCAAGCCACTGTGAGCACTAGCACACGCAGTATCGAAATGAAAGGAACCCAGGCACCCTGGCAAACGTCTTTGGCGTATTTCCAACTTATCTTCTGCATGTACGTCCCCCAGGCTCAGCTCGCATTTGTTGCGCTGTGGACATGGCTTCCTATGGACCTTTTAGCACGCGCTTTCTTGGTTGGAACGAGCTGCTCTGAAGTCATTATTCTTCTCCTCCTTTCCCTTGTGCTTCTCAAGCAGCTTGTGCAGAATTCCGATGATTCATTTATATGCATCTGGGGCTTCTTTGTATGCCTTTGTGTTGTTGTTGTTGTTACCTGTTATTTTTCTTACTCTTTATTCCCAAAGGCAGCAATTTTATGGCATCCTCAGCTTGTGTCTCCAGGTTTTATGCTGTGGGACTCTTGTTTGATTTTCTCATGGAGTGGTTCTTTTCCCTCTCTTTAGCATTTCCCTCATGCCCTGTATTACAATTTTATGACCACAGGGGCTATGTCTACAGGTCCTTCCGGCTATTTGTACCAAGACTTTTATTGGATTCTCAATAAATATGTGTGCCATTGGGGGTCCTTAGCTAGTTTCCTTACTTTTTTTATTATTAGAATTGAATCTGTACTTCCAGCTGAAACGTTAAGCACCTATTTCAATGGCAATCTGGTTTGTCTTCCAAGCTCTTGCAAAGGTTTCTAGCATGTTTTCGTTGGCTGAGGTACGTCTCGATGTTTTCCCCCCGTCCCTCACATTCAGGTGCTTTGTTGGCTCTTGAGGTGAACAAGGTGCTTTTTCCCTGAGTCGTTTCCATTGCACCTTGTAATACAAATAAACCTGTGTCTTGTGGCAGGTGGAAGTGAAAAAGCTCAGATCCTCATTTTTTTTTTAAAGTGAAGCAGAAAAATCTCAAGGTTGTAGGCAGGAAACAAAAAACAGGTAATAATATGTTCATGGAAACTCACCTCCTCCAATTAATGAGTTCCATTGCTCTGAACTGAACATGTGGGGAACAGAGATGTCTAATAAGACCAGTTGGTCGTGTCGACCAATTACAGTCTCATTCTCTATTCATTGTGCTTCTTTCACTTCTAGTTAAATGGATGACAAATTTCAACACTACAAAGACCTCTTCCAAGATGTGCCACCATCTTTGCTTTCATACCAGGTTGTATCTGGTGGTGCCACGCTGCAAGTGCGAGGGAACTACTGCTTCAACAGTTTTCCTCTACCCCTTGTGCACCTTCCAAACCTCTCTGGGGAGCGGGGGAGTTGAACATGCTGGTGCAATGTCTCTCAGCTTTAGCCTAAAAACAAAAAATAATAAGTAAAATAAAAGCAAAAACCTCAGAGCTGCAAGCTGCTTCTTTCTCACTGTTCTGCCCTCTGCTCCTGAATGAGATGATGGAGGAATTTGTCCCCTTATTGCCTGAAGTTTCTTGCCTCCTTGTGCTCTGGCCCAAGCCATCTCCTGATGTTCTCCGTCTCTCTTCTTAAGTGAGAAAGGTAACCAATGGCCAGCCATCGTTAAGGATGGTGGTGTAGAGTATACCTGCATGGCCCTTCCTTTCGCAGCCTGCACCCCTTTACGGGCTTTTCTGGGTGCTTTGGGCAGTGCTGACTCCAGATTTGGAAGGGCCTTTGGGTGAGACACCCTCCCCCGGGCCCTTCAGTGAATCTGCCTCCTCGCTGCCACGGTCACCAGAGGCTGCTGCTTCTCACCCTTTCCTGTCACTGGTACTGGCTTGCTTGGCCAGCAGAGGGCCAGGGAGCAGGAGGCCTGAATAATCAACTCAAGTTGCGTCAAGCCAGATTCAGGCTAGATACCAGGAACAGTTTTCTCACTGTCAGAGCAATACAACAGTGGAACCAGTGGCCGAGAGAGGTGGTGGGCTCTCCCACACTAGAGACATTCAAGGTGAAACTGGGCAGCCATCCGAGTGGGATGGTGTAAACTGGGGACCTGCTGCAGCAGGGCATTGGACCTGATGGTCTCCTTGGCCCCTTCCAACCCTGCTATTCTATGATTCTAGGATTCCTTTTACTTCTCCCCTCCACTGCTCTCTGGGCAGAGTAGGAGGAAGGTGAACGAGCAGGTCGGCATGGTGTAGAGGAGGTGCCTGTCCATGCATGCCCTTGGTTCGCTCAGAGGTCCTGGTGGCTTCTCCTGGACTTTCCCCAGCAGCAGAAGGACTGGCTGGAAAAACGAGCAGAGATGCCACCTGCTCCGTCTTCCTTCCTCCTACGGTAGCTTGCTATTAAAAAGCTTGCTGTTGTCATCCCCGCTGGTTATACCAACCTAAACCGACAGCTCTCTTTTCATATGCCTGTGACAGCAGAGAACTCTTCCCACCTTCCTGTTTCAGGAAAACGAACTGGGCAGCCCCCACCCACCCAGGGCTGCCACAGCAGCCGAGGCTCACAGCCGGGATGAGTCATTGAACCGGCAGCCCGGCCTATACTGGCACCCCAATTAGGTGCCTGGAATAGATTCAGTGGGCGAAGAAGCAACGACGCCACACAGGAAGCTGCTCGCTTGCTGAAAAGACGGTCGCTAAGGAAGGATACGGAAACCAGAACCTCCCTCAATATTCTTTTTCTCCACCCACACCCCTGCAGAGCTGAGCTGCTCGGCAGTTACCTGGTAGAATCACCCAGGAATGCGGTGCACAGAAGCTGCACTGAGTCAGGAAGGCAGGTGGGGTTGCCCACTTCTCCTGCCAGGGTCCCCATGCCCAGGGCAGGACCCAGGCACTGTTCCCCTGAGGAGCAGCAGCAATGGCACCTCCTTCCAAGCGGAGGTGCACAGTGCCCCTGAACATGCATGGAACCAGCTTTCCAGGAGACAATATACTAAAAAGTGGAGGCATTATTTATGCCACACTCTTCCAAAACCCAGAGATTAACGTTTGCACTAGGGTGCAGCATAGCCTATGCACCAATGAACGCCCACACCCTTTTTGATGCATTCACACATGCGGGGCAACACATGCCACCTCCCTTGCCAGCATCCTCTGCCTAAGCTGAGACAGCTGCTTCTCTTCGCCAGCCTGTGCTTTTAACATCCATGTAATGTGTGTTGATCTGCTTCCATGACTGGAAGAAGTTGCATTCTGGCCTACTGCACAGCTGCTGAAGGCCCAGTCGGGGAACCCTGTGTAGCGATTCAGCACCCACCATCATGCACGGATGCAGTATAACATTGCGCTATAAATGCCGAGAAGCACAGCCGAGACAGAGAGCTATTAATACGGATAGCTGGCTAGTCCTGAAAAAATCCATGCATGGTGTTTTTGCCTTTTGGAGGATGTGAACCGATGGTGCCTAGAGATCATCTGCAGGGCCACAGGATTTCTCAGATTCCCTGTTCTAGGGCTGGAGGCTGTGCTCCAGGGTCACAGCTGGGAATCGGAGTGCTGCCCTCTCACCCACCCCCCATGATCCCCTTGCAGCCAGGGCAGGGCAATCCTCTGCAGTTACAAAGGCATCTTTGCAAAGGCCCCAAAAGGGGCAGGGACTGCAGAAGTCTAAAGAGGCCTGGATGGAAGGTCTTTTGAAGATGCCCCAGGCTCTTCCCTCCTCCTCCAAAGTGCCCCAGCTAGACTGCAGAAGAGCCCATTTAACACATAGGTGGAGCAGGAGGCCAGAGAGGTGAAGACTGCCCTCCGGCTGCCTCTCCTCTGGCTCTGCACTGGATACCCAGAATCTCCAGGGCCTGTAAGCCTGGACAGTCTGTCTGAAAGCAGCACCCAACTGAAGCAGGGCATTAACATTCCGTTTTCTTGCAACACTCTGGACTCCTCAGTACAATTTTGTCTTGTCCCTTTCAGTCACTTATAATAATACTGAAGGGAAGGGACATTACCCAGATCACTGCTTACAGAGGGAGGAAAACTAGGAGAAACCAGAGTTTTCTTCTCAGAGAAAATATTTTATGAGCTACACTGCACTCCAGACAAGCAAACAAACCAGGGAACTGAAGGCTGAAGACTCTCTGCCTGTGAGAGAGCAAGACCTGATCAGCAGAAAAGCCAGCTGCATGCCTATAATAAGTCCATGGGAGGGAGAATTTCCCCCAGTACCACTTGCTTTATGCTGAGCTAAACAATTCCTGCAAAAAGCCCACCTTCAGTGAAACTGCTAAAGGGGTAGGGCAGGGTGGGGAACTGCAGTCACGAGCCGGTCCTTCGGGGTTTTTGTGAAGTCGCACACCCTTTGCACGGCCTCATCGCCTCTCCCCTGAACACCGATGGTTTGCTGGTTCCCCAGCTCTGGGACTTGTTTCCCTTCCATTCCGAAAGGTCAAAACGCCTCTCGTGGGGCTTGCTTATTGGCAGCAGAAGCTCTGAGCTGAAACAAGCTGGTGTGTTTGGTGCCTCCCCATGTTTACCTATGGCAGAAGCACAGCCTCTGAGACCTTCACTGGAACGGGGTCTGGCTCATGGGATGGAAGTGACAGATCTGTCCTTGGTGCTTTCTGGCAACTCTGCCTTGCCTGGGGAGGCTGACAGCACGCACGGACCGTGCTGTGCCGGTTTAATCCACAGGATCAGACTGGGTGAATTGCAAAGTCCTTGCAAACAGCTGTCTGGTTATCCGAAAGGGGAACGGAAGTAGGAGGTTCTTTGGCAGCGCTGTCAGAGATATGACCTTTCCTCCACCATCCTCCCAGTTCACATGAGATTCCGTGAGTTTCCTTCAGAAGGGAGCATTCCTGTTTGTGCCACAGTGGGGCTTTCTTTTCAGACTAACAGCCCTGGATTGTGATGGCATGTGGATTTAAGCTGTGGCAACCGCTTCATACCTGCAATATGGGCAGGTAGATAATAACAACCTACCTTGCAGGAATCTTGTAAGGATTAGAGCTAGTTAACACATGTGAAGTTCTTTAACATCTCTGTACGGGGATGGTGAGTATAGTGATAGGTATACAGTACAAGGTGTTCAGTCATAAATATACTGCAAAGGGACAACTAAGAAGGGAGGAAGGGACCTATAGATGTACAAAATGTCTAGGAAGAACCCTCTTGTTGTTTGGATAGTTAGTCATAGATTCACAGTAAGAGGCTATGTAAAATGTCCCCAGGGATGGAACAGAGTGTTGTTGATAGATCTCAATGGAGAAATCAAATCAATGAACATAGCTGGGCTCAGCAGACCTTGGTCAAATGCCTGCCCACTCCACCCCCCGCCCCACTGCAACATGGAGAACACCCTCCCCCCAAATGGAGGGTGGAAACTCAAAATCAGCTGAGGAGGCCTGAGTGTACTCAGTGGGCACCAGCTACGGTCTGATGATTAGGGCAGCAGGTAAAGGGGTACAGGAGAAGCTCAACTCCCGAAAAGAAGCGCTTAGCTCTGCAAAATTTCATTGCAGGAGTTCACTCTTACCTGCCTGGGTTTGCCCCATTCATGCTTCACAGTGGCTCTGCAATTCACCACTAGCCTTACAGTCATCCCTAGCCTGCCGTTACCTCCACTTCGCTCTCCCTGTGCACCCTTGCTTCGCTTTGATAATTTTTAAGCTCTTCCGTCTGGTTTGACTCCTACTCCCTCCTGGATTATTCTTTGTTTGTTCCGCTTTCGTTCTGCTATAGAATTTCCATCTGCTTTTGCTTCCATTTCTCTTTAGTTCTGCTAGGAAGCTGTCATTTCATTTTTCACACATCCCCTTGTAACTATCCATGTGTGAATGCTATTATTTTAACCGTGTCTGCTTAGCTCTTCCATTGCATTTTCCTCCCTTGCTTTCGGTTCCTCCTCCTCTTAACATGCAGGGCTATGTGCACCAGAGGTGAGATTTCTGTCTTCCTTTGTATTCAGGTCACTCATTATCCCATTAGCATTTTGATTCCTTGGGATATTTTGAGCGGGTTGCTTCCTCCAGGCCCCATAGCTTCCTTGAGAAGTCGTATGGTGCTGCTGAGAAAGGAAAAGGAACGGATCCAGGTGGCAGGAGTGGCGATTGTTGCTGCTCCTTCCATTTATCCCTGGCCATCAAATCTGGCCCAAAACAAGACAAAGAACAAGACGTACAAAAGCAGACCGGCCTGGCAGTAGAATCTTCCCTCAAAGACCTGGAATGGGACAGTGTTCACTGCTGGAGTTGAGGACAGCAGGCTAACCGTGGGGGCACAGGGCCACCTCCATGACACACAACCTTCTCCCCCACCGTCTTGCAGCTGCTCCTCAGCATCTGCTGCCTGGAGGCTTGTTGTTGTTGTTAGTTGCAAAGTCGTGTCCAACCCATTGCGACCCCATGGACAACACTCCTCTAGGCCTTCCTGTCCTCCACCATCCCCCGGAGTCCGCTTAAGCTCACACCAACTGCTTCAGTGACTCCATCTAGCCACCTCATCCTCTGCCGTCCCCTTCTTCTTTTGCCATCTATCATTTCCAGCATTAGGCTCTTCTCCAGGGAGTCCTTCCTTCTCATTAGGTGGCCAAAGTATTTGAGTTTCATCTTCAGTATCTGGCCTTCTAAAGAGCAGTCAGGGTTGGTCTCCTCTAGGACTGACCGGTTTGATCGCCTTGCGGTCCAAGGGACTCGCAGGAGTCTCCTCCAGCACCACAATTCAAAGGCCTCAATCCTTTGGTGCTCAGCTTTCCTTATGGTCCAGCTTTCACAGGCATACATTGCAACTGGGAAAACCATAGCCTTGACTATACGCACTTTTGTTGGCAGGGTGATGTCTCTGCTTTTTAGTATGCTGTCTAGATTTGCCATAGCTTTCCTCCCCAGGAGCAAGCGTCTTTTAATTTCTTGGCTGCAGTCCCCATCTGCGGTGATCTTGGAGCCCAGGAAAATAAAATCTGTCACTACCTCCATTTCTTCCCCATCTATTTGCCAGGAAGTGAGAGGACCAGATGCCATCATCTTAGTTTGCTTAATGTTGAGTTTCAACACACAACCTTCTCCTCCACCATCTTGCAGCTGCTCCTTAGCATCTGCTACCTGGGTGTTTACACTCTGCCAAATGACAAGATGAGACCTCTCTGATTTCTGAGCAAAATGGGAGGTTTAGCAACAAGAATGCTGAACTGGCAAGTGGTACCTGTGGCAAACTAGCCGTGTGGATGGCTCCTATTCAGGTTTCCAGCCAGCTGCAACCTCCATTCTACACTAACGCCATCCTCATTCCCCGTTTTCTATTTTGTCCGTCTGCAAGAGCTGGTCAGTATTCTATGTCCGTCAAGCATGCCCAATTCTCAGTGCTTTGTCTGGCATTTTTGGGTGAAAGAACTCAAAGGCGGATTTCTAAATGTTGTTTGTTTATTTTGCTATTTCTGCAGACTCCTGGGCTCTCCTCCAGCCTGCTCATGCCTCTTGCCTGTGTGCACGCAGTGCTATTTCAGTGGAATGAGGGTGCACATTCAGCTATCACGCTTGTTCCTAGCGGTAAGACTGATGCCACCCATTTCAGGAGCACGTGGGGCTGTTCCCACGGCTGCAGCGGAGGCAGGGCTAGCAGGGGTGCAGGGTGGGCACTTGTAGACCAGCAGGACTGCTGATGCCATCTGCCACCCCCTCAGGAAGTCCTGCTCCCTCTGACTTCCATGGCAGTCCCCACAGGAGCTGGGGGAAATCTGTTTCTCCAGCAGCAGAGCCTCGTTTCTTGTTTTGCTGCAGGACTATGTATTTTGGAATGGCTTGGTCTGGAACAGGTATTGGGATCCATTAGCTTCACAAATGATCTGTTCTTAGCAGAGGCCAAGTCCCAGAAGTGGCTTGTTGATTGGGATTAACACTGCTGCCTACAGTTCTGGGCTTCGCTTGGGCGTGGGGCTACGGGGGCGGCCATCACAAGCACCTGAACAAGCAAACTTACCACCACATCACTGGGCATCCACAACATCCAGACGAATGAACAGAGTCACTGCCCTCTCAATTGTGGCTCTCATGATCAACTGCAGACCCTGAAGCTGTAACCTGCAATGACCGGGGGTGGGGGGGGGGCAGAATTGATCAAGGGTCTCTCTGCCAGCCCATATACAGGCACCAGAATTACCTTGAAGCCAGGGCAGCTGCTGCATTTGAATGATTTCCCATTTCTTTTTCCCTGGGTCGTTCATCTTGTATGGGTGGCTTGTGCTCCCAAGGCGGAATGGGAATGGCCAGCCAAGACGGGTGGGATTACAGAAAGGGCCTCCGTCGTCCTGCTGTGCCTTGTGGGCCAGTCTCTGTGCAGTGCGGTTTGCCTGGCGAGTGTGTTGCCATCTTTTCAGTGGCACACAAGGATTTATTTTTTAATTCTTCCAGGGTTCTTTCTAAGTTTTCATTGCTTTCACTGGTTGCTGTAGCTTGTATTATTCTGGAGCTTATATTTTGCATTTTAAATTCTGTTTTATATTTTTATACAGAAACCACCTGCAAGTGTGACTGAAAGGTTGCATGTAGTTCTCGAAATAATGCAAATGTCCATGGCAATAAAACAGATGGGGTGCTATTTGGGGAGGCTGCCCAGAAGCCATGGAACCTGGAGGTAGGGATGTGATCCAGCCAGGATCCCGCTCTCTCGCACCCACCAGGCTTGCTCAGTCCCGCTCAGTCAAGCCTGTGAATGCTTGGGCTCACTGGTGGAGCCTGTGCTTGTGCAAAGTGTGCAGAATCTGCCAGTTGGGTGGGTGGAAGCACAACTGCCCTTGCACAGCAGACACAGGGTGGTGCAAGCCAGCCTCAGGGAGTCACGTCAGCTCATTCTCCGCGGGACGCTCCTGCAAATGCTCGGCACGAGGAGGACCTGGGGCAGAGCGAACGCAGGCCGGAGTCTGAGGAAGGCCAAGAGTTTCCCACCCCCAAGTAGCAATTGCTCACACGCTGCTGCTTGGAGGATTGCCGGCACCTTGTGCAATGCAAGAAGAGCACGGAGCCACCGTTTCCTCCTCACTCCTCCTGCTGTAGAAAACGCTTAGGCAGTGAGCACTTAGCCCATTCTGGCTGAGTGCTCAGCCTTTGAGCAGGCAAGAAAGAGCGTGGAATGCTGCAGGCAACTTTGCCCGCTGGCAGTCCCTGTGCCAGCCCCCAGAATCCTGTCTCCAGGGTTGCTCTTGCAACCTTGCATCCATAGCAGGGCGCTTCTTTCCATCATGGCTTCAAGAGCCTGGCATGGCAGCCCACGTTTGCAGTCCTACCTCCAGCTTTGGAGGAAGGTTCTGAGGTTGGATCTGGGACTCCCAAAAATCGCTAGGCCAGCTAGACTCTGTCTGATTGTACTATGGGCAACATCAATTAGAGGCAGAATTAAAATATCTGAGTTTTATACAGTACAGCATGGTTTTAGCTAATGCATGAATCAGGGACATCACTGGGAACATCTATCAAAGCCTTTCCACAAATGATAAAAGTGAGACTAAAGTTATGTTATGATTTTGAGGAGCCACAAAGAACACTTCCAAACAGCTCGTGGTTTCTACCCATATTTTGGCATGTAAAGTAAATGCAAAGCCAGGGGTAACAAGTATTACTTAATCCTGATGGGTTTGTGTTTCCATGCATTTTTGCCTGATCTGAGACCCCGTGATCAGGGCTGGGGCTCTGCAGGCCGCCCTGCCCTGTCCCTGATGCATCCGATGTGCAAAGACCCATGCCAGCCGCCCGCCCCCAGGTTGCATCCAGGCTTTAGGGAGGGCAAAAGGGGCACGTGAGGGGGTGGGGGCAGGAGGCTGTGCCAAAGGCCTGATGCTCCTTCCCGGCCTCCTTCCCTCCTTCTCCCCAGCACAGTATTTGCATGGCCAAAAAAAGGGCCATCTGGTCAACTGCAGGCGCCGGTGCAACGGCCACAGAAGTGGCTCCACTACGCCTCCCTGCTGCCATCAAACGATGATCAGCCTCCAAGTTCAGAGGCTTCCACGCAACGGTCACACCCAAAACAAATCTCACAACGATACGCTGTCTAATCACGAAAGAGGTTGTTGCGCTCCCCCGCGAGCCTCCCCTTCAGAGGTTATTCTTCAGACCCACGAGGCGCTACCAGGGCCGGCCTTCAGCGCAAGCATCTGCACAGCACTGGAGTCCCCTCAGGATTCCACTCTGGATGCCTGCACAGCGTGTCGTTCCTCCGCGTGGCTACATAGCTGCTGGCTACGTATTGACCACGCAGGACCCCGAGACAGATGAGGAGTGTTAGTTTTGGGAAAACAACCACCTAACCCCTGCGTTTGGATAGGCTTCTTCTTAGCCAGGTCATAAACTCTGATGCTTATTTCATCTGAAAGGCTGAAGCCAAGCGTCTGCTGTTTACTTGGCCGGCAGCCTTGTCTGCTGTAATGCAAATCAGCCCTTAACTTGTTTTGGCGCTGGGAGAGGAACAGATGATGAAGAAAGGTAATCATGACCCGTCATCAGAAGGGCTTTGCTGGGTATGAAGAGAAACTTCCTCTCGCGCTTCCAAGTTATCTGCAGGAACGTTTCCTCCAAGCTAAACAATTTCAGAGGAGCTGGAACGCCTGCTTAATTTCAGCCTCAGCCAGCCCCTGGTTGCTGTTCACTCCAGTGAATCAAAGTTAAATGTTTTAAAAATGTATTTATCTAGTTGCTATGACTGCCTCCTCCCCTTGCGTGTCCGGCACTTGATCCATCAAAAGTGACAAATGAATGTGTGCTTGTGCTTTTTAAACCTGGATTGCAGATTCTTCTCATCACATCATTTCACTTTTTTCCCTTTACCCTCCATTTCCAAGCCTGTTGTTGGGAAATTATACATATATATTGATATATATATCTGTAAAACTGAAGCTAAATGAATTACTGCCTGCCACAGATGGCCTGTAGAGATTTCATGCATGCTGCAGTTCATTTGTATACACAAAATAAAAAAGGGTAGGGAAGCCCATAACTCTCATCTCGTGTGGGTATTATCAGTGACAGTGGATCAGACACGGCAGGGTTCACTTGCATCCTGCACTGGACTGTTTCCTAAATTCATATGATTCATCATTTAACATTCCTGAACTTTAAAAAAGTAGCACATTGAGCTTCTTCAGGATTTACTGGCATGACCTCAGATTGCAATCCCATTTGTGTGTGTGTGTGTGTGTGTGTGTGTGTGTGTGCACAGGTGTGTGTGTGTGAATATGTATATGTACACACATTAAATATGGAGGATGGTTGTGAGCTGCTTTGTGGAGAAAGCAACAGCTCTGGCCTACCTGCCTCATTTTGCCTGCATGCCAAGATTTTTCCGTGTTTGATTGCTGTGGGGGAAAAAAAGCAGCTTGGACTGGAATACGCTTCCATGTTGAACCTCTGGGGCTTTTCTCTGAATGCCCCCCGCCGAAAGAGGCTTTGTTGCTGCCCCAGGGAGGAGGGCCTTCTCTGTGGCAGCCCCCACTCCCATCTTGGAATGCTCTCCCCACGGAGGCCTGCTTGGTGCCAACTCTGCTATTCTCTTGGGACCAGTTTAAGGCTGCCCTCTGTGCTGAGGTACTTAACCGTTTTAAAGACCACTCAGGGGAGAAGCGGTTCAGGCAGCTCATTTTAAGAGGCCTAATTGTATGAGCCTGTTTTAGTTGTTTAGGTTCTTTAAAACTGAGTTTTTCTGTGAAAATTCTGAGGCAGGGCTATTGCAAGGTGGCAGCCCTGCGTGATAATGAACATGGAACAGCAGCAGCAACACCTAAGCATATAGTGCGCAGGTGTGCAAGTGCTCACAGCTGCCCTTTGTTTACCTAATGGAGCCAGGTGTCCTTCTGGCTCTTGTTGCCCAACAGTGATGCAGCGGCACCGGTGCTTCCAGGGATGCATTGCCAACCCTTGGCGGGAATTCGGCTGTCATCTTTCGCTCCTTCTCTCTGAATTTATTTCTTACTCTAATTATTATATTTATTGGAGAAGACCCTGATGCCGGGAATGGTTGAAGACAAAGGAGAAGGGGACGGCAGAAGTTGAGGTGACTAGATGGAGTCACTGGGACAGTGAGTGGGCTTGGGTGGACTCTGGGGGATGATGGAGGACAGGAGAGCCTGGAGGAAGGTTGCCCATGGGCTCATGAAGGGTCAGACATGACTTGGCAACTAAACAACAACAATCTTCTTGTAAGCCATTCCAAGATGCCAGTAGTGGATGGCCTATAAAAGCTTTTAAGAAAATAAACAAACAATATTTATATCTCACCTTTTTCCTTCCAAGGAAGTCAAGGTGGCTTACATAATTCTCCTCCTCTCCATCTTATCCTCACCACTGTGCTCCCGAAGCCCCCCTGTGCGCAACATGGCTGAGGGGAACCAGAACCCAGACCTCCTGATTCCCAGTCCCATGCTCCTCATTGCTATACCGCTATCCTGACAGTAGCTGAGGGAAATGCCTTGGCTGGGCACGTCGGCCACTCCAGGTGCACCCAACGAGTTTCTGGATGGCTTGCTCTGAAATATGCCACTAGGGCCGGCTCTGCACCCTGCTGGCCTCTTCCAAGGACCCACCGCTGGCGACGTGCATGTCAAACCTCTGCAGAGCTTGCAGGCCCTGGAGCTGGACGGATGCAGCATGCCCAGGCAGGTGTTCTTATTTCCAGGCTCCCATGTGGGATCAGCGCAGGCGGCAATAACACAAACTGCATAGGGCTCCAGTGGTTCTGTGGGGGTCCCACATTGGACTATTCCCCCCCCCCCCCATATGCACACACAGTGACACAGAATTAGCACAGAGCGAGCAGCAGCAGCTGAAACTGTGCTTCCACTGCTGCTCTTCGGATGCAAACTTGAGTTCAGAGTGGATCAGCCTCTGTGGTTTTTCTGTACTGAGAGAAGCACCTTCTTTTGATCCACATAAATTATTAAATTTGTGCCTTGTTTTGCAAATGTAATTCCATGCTTCAATTATGTTGCATAATCAAGTCAAGGAATTTCAAAAGGCACCAGAGCTTTGTCCCTGACCACAGATTATCTTACTTAGCCAATTCTCCTTGTAAGTTTTCACCAGCAATTAGGCACAATCCTGAAAGCAAGCATTTCCTAATAGGGACTAGAAACTTGCCCCTTCCCTTCCCTTTCCCAGGAAGTGGAGATTCCCAGGAAGTGGAATTCCATGATATGTCCTGCAATCATCAGGCTTTCTGTACTTCTGTGGAATCATGCCAGACACTGACTTCTGGTGCTTCCATCTTGATGACCAGTTTTAAGACTCCCAAAAGGAACTTCTTTAAATATGCACAGGTGCCTTTTGCAATGGGTAGTGTGCCAAATATGTGTCTAGGAGTTCAACATACATACACACAGTGTGCATGCGTGAGGTAGTGCAACATAGCAGTTACGGTACTGGAGTTGGGAGACCGAGGCTTCACTCATGAAGCTCACTGTGTGACTTTGGGCCAGTCTTACACTCTCAGACTAACCTACCTTGCTGGGCTGTTGTGAGGATAAAGCACAGAGGAGGGTGAGGACCTTGTAAGCTGACTTAGGACCCCTGCAAGAGGAAGAAAGGAGAAATACGGGCGCAATAGTGCATGCATACAGTTGACAAGTTACAAAAAGACAGAACTTCCATGTGCTCAGCAGTCACTGTGCCAAGACATTGTCACTCTAAAAGAAGAACCTCAAGATGTGCTTCCTACGGTGCACGCGTGTTTTCATTACATGACGCTTTCAACCTATCCCTTAAGCAAAGTTTTGGCTTCCAGATTTTTTGTCGGATTAAGGCCTGCTCCTTTGCATCTGTTCCCCGCCTCCCCGCACAGGTTTTTCCCTTCTGCATCCTTCCAGGGGTCCCACTGCAGGACAAGGTGGCCCTGCCAAAGTGTGGCCAAATGGGCAGGGCATGGTTTGAGGTTCAGACTGCCTGGCCATCTTCCCTTGGTTCATTCTGCCACTTCTGGATAATCTTGCTCTTTGTGCAACCTAAAAATAAGGAGACTGTGTAAATGCTTGGAAGGGACAGAAGAGGCCCTGGAGGAAGAGGATGGTGTGCGACCCTCAAACTACCAGGAGTGAGCAATCGCTAGCCCACAATAATTGCCTTGTGAAAAGAAGCCCTTGCAGGGCTTCAGACCCTTCTGTAATGATAACGTGGCTTTGGGGTCAGTGGCAATAAAACGTGCTGCTGATGGGAAGGAGTAACACCATTAGGTCCTCCCAAGTCTTCTAAATTATCTCCAGCTGGCAAGCTGTCAGGCTCGGCTCCCAGGCTCCATTTTCACTTCATCGTGTTATCTCTTTGGAAGTCAGGAAGTCCCAGCAGATTGAGCAGACGATCCATCATCTCCCGTGCTTGACTATTATTCTTTTTCATCAGCAATAGTTGAAGGGGCGGTGAGAGAGTCGCTTTTAGAGTTCACTGAGATGGTCTTTGCTTTAGTGAGCAGCCTTCAGGGGATCTGCCCACCCACCCCCAAACACGGGCAGCCGATGCATTTCTGTATCATTTATACCTTCAAAGTGCCCTTCAGCTGAATGATTGGTTCCCTTTTTATTTGCTTGTACAGTAAAAAAGCTAAGAAAAGTGAAATGGAGGCATGAAATACTTACGGTATTTGTAATGCACAGCAGATGGGAATAATACATATTTATGGACACTGTTAACCAGATCTCTCCCACATTTCTCTGATGGAGTACATGCACACAGTTGGGGAAAAAAATTAAACAGCCCATTAGAACAATTTATGAACAGGGCTTCCACTGAGGGAGCAGTAACAAGAGGTCTACAGCCGGCACTGTGCATCCCAGCTGATACCATCTGTTTGGTGCATTCAGTGAAGAAGATTATATTACAGCCCTTGGTGATGCCACAAATGCTACAGTAAAACTGGATGAGACTTTGGTTTCATTCTGCTCCTGCAGCTCGGGCTTATTGTGAGTGGTTTTGCACAGTTGAAAGTGGAGGCTCACACTCATGAAATCATGAGAAATAAAATTAAGCCTGAAATATTAACCTGGGGGATGGCGACAAATCTAACTGCTTTGCCATAAATCTCTTCTGGGTGTCATGTTCAGCTGAGCCCTCTAAACAATGTCAGATTTTGGTGCTAAATTATTCGGAGACTGATCAAACTGCTCCGGAGCGGTCTGCAAATACCCGTTCCAATTGCTGTTCCTTCACCTTGGGCAGCCTTGCCCCATGTCACTTTCGCAGAATTAAAAATGATGCTGTCTTTGAATGGTGATCAGTAGCGGGAAGGAGGAAGAAAAAGAGGAGAGTTAGTGGCTCATTACCTGACATTGCTGGATTATCTGCGCCGAGCAAAAGAGTTCTACTGCACAAGGGAAAGCCTTAAACTCAAGGTGTAAGTCGAAGCAAAGGTGCACTGTTAGATTCTGTGGCTCAGGGGTTGTGGGCCCGGCTGGGGGTCATTCACAGGTAAAAACTGGCCATCATGGGCAGTTGCCTGCTGGTGGTGCAGTAACAGATCCCGAATTCAAGCACTCACCATGGCAGCCCCCAAAGCCACCTCCCCCAGGAAGACTCCAAAAAATTGTGCACTGTGTAGCTCTACTCAAACGGTCCAGTTTGAGCAGTCCCCATATTCACAGGAGCAAGTCTGGAAAGGACCGTTCCAACTGCCCGTTTATGACCAAGCCATCCCCAAATGGGGACCACCTCACGACAATCCATTGTTGCTGTGAAAATCCATTCCCTGCTGGGGCTGAGCCTGCTAAGCTGGGACAGCATCAGTGACCCTGCCCGTCAAAAAGACCCAGGGCTTCAACCCTGCAAGCCATGGCTCCACTTCCACACTATGCCCAGTTGGAAGGGGAGAGACAGTGTGGTGCAGTGGTTAAGAGTGGGACTCAGGCAATCTGGGTTCTCGTCCTGCTCAGCCATGGCACTAACTGGGTGACTTTGGACCAGGCACAGACCTTCAGCCCAACCAACTTTACAAGGTTGTTGTTGGGGGGATAAGACAGAGAGCAGAAGGAGAATGATGTAAGCAGACTTGCATTCTTCAAGAAAGAAAGAAAAGGTGGGATATAAATCTAATAAATAACTAAACAAATAAAGGGGATTCACTCAGGTAAGAGATACTGTATGTGCTGCCTCTGTGTTGTGTAGCTCCATCAGATAATCAGTTTTTATTGGATGATTGCTGATCAGCTTTTGGGGAGAGAAAGTGCAAGGGCAGTTGTAAATGGTCCCTGTTGTCTCCCACTTCAAACAACCTGTTGCAAATCTATTCGTACCCAACCTAGGCGGCTGTGTATGAATGCCGTTGGGCTGTGGACATAGCTTACAGGGGAAGAGATCAAATTGCCCCGAAGTGCTCCAACAGCCACAGTGACAACTGAGATGGGCAGCAGGACTCATAAGCTTCTGCAAGGCGACCACAGATGGGGGGGGGGTGCCTGGCCCAGATGTGAAGGCTGCTGGCCAGCAGGGGGAGTGAAAATGCCCAGATGGGAAGCAAAGGAGGCAGAGCATCCAAGGCAGAGCGGGAGCAGGAGGTGTGGACCACAGCGCTAGGCTCATGGAGGGGGTGGCTCCATTATCAGTGAGGTGGTATATTCACTCTGGGTTTTAGACCGAGGATTAAAGGAATGATTCATGAGGACGGATCTTATTGCCCAGCTAGGCTCAGGACCATGGACAGCCCCTTCAAAATCCAGAGTAGAGCCTGGAGAGGACTCACTGTCCCACTGGCATTAGAACCACTAGGCCCCACTAGCTAGCACCACAAATGGGTTGCCACTTCAGGCTCCCCCAGAGGCTCCTCCCCATGAGGCAGGAGGGCCTTCCAGAAACCTGCTTCTGGCAGAGATGGGCCAAGGAGGTAGGACTGGTCTGAGGACAGCCTTCTTACCTGGAGGCCTTGACCCTCTTTCCTCCCAAGGACCATGTTCCATTTGGGAGATGCTGATGGACAGGCTGCATTCCAGAGGCAGAGAAGGCCAAAGCAAGAGGGATAGGACTCAAATGGCAGCACATTATAGCTAAAAGCTCTCATTTCCAGTAACAGAGGTTTTAAGAGAGACATATTTCCTTTTGAAAGGGGAGAATAGGAAGGGAAATTGCACAGAAGCCAGGAGACCACAAAATAATGGTGACTCCCATGTCAGTCTGGCTCTCCATTCACTGTAGCCTTTCTTCTGAGCTTTTTAGGAACTATCCGTGGTGCTGCACTCCAACCCCCATTAAGTTCTTCACCATGAAACACCATGGATAGCTCCTATATACCCAAAAAGAAAAGCTACAGGGGATAAAGAATATCACTGATACAGTAGCCACCAGTCACGGTGGTCAGGAGAAAGGGGCTGGCGCCAGAGGAAATGGTCTGGCCCCCAAGTATGAGGTTCTGCACCCCTGAGCCAGGCATATACTTACCCTGGTATTTACCTGTTCATGTTAGTCTCTGCTTTTCTCCTCACATTCATAAAAGGATGGAGAGGGGAAACAAACCCTACTTCTTTTAAACTTGTTTTTCTGATCTCTTGCCTGAATTATTATATCCATATAAAATGACTTGCCTATCTGGGATTAATTCTTATGGTCCTCAGTGGACCTGCATAGGATTGTGCTCAGTTGTGGAAGCAGTTTATGACAAGAGAAATGCATTTTACCGCGCCAGGTCTGAAGCAACACAATATATATAGCATTTCTGCATAACATTAGACAAATGCAACTATTTAATTTGCACAACCGATACCATGGATATCAGCCAGGTTAAGGTACCAAGTAACAGATTTTGAGTTTTGGGACTGCTGTATTGTCCTGTATTTGGGGGTTCCCCACACACAACTCATCCTATTAAACAAAGTACCCTCTCTGTGTGGCATTTTTGGGATGTTGGAGGGGCTGCCATACAAAGGAGAAAGCAGGGAAGTCTCTGTCCCTCAGCACTTTTGGTTCAATATAAATTTGGTCCAACTCCTTTCTCTAGGCGCAGGGTTGTACAAAACCTTCCCTGTGAGTTGTTGCTCTAATTTTCCACGCCACCACAAAGTGCACATAGCTATGCTTTAGCGGAGTAAAATGGAAAGCATATATTTTGCATGTGGCAAAATGCAAAGCTCCAGGAGGAAGCACAAGACATGATGTCTTCACACTTCTCCCGGAGGAGGAGATCACTGTATTGTGTTATCTCCAGCCAACACACCTCTCGGCACCCAAAAATCTGCCAGGAACTGCAGCATAGAAGCACTGGCGCAAGCCTATCTCTCCCCTCTCCTTTCCTCTACTAGCAGACTCAGATGGATCCTCAGAAGTGCAGGCCTTTATGGAGGTTCTACAGGTTTACAAACAGCATGAATCAATGTCACGGTACCTCTGGGATGTGGGAACTCTGTCTAGCCATGTGAAGAGCTGAATGCAAACTGGAGCATCCCCTCCTTTTTGGAAAAGATTCTGACTCCACGTCAGGGTGGCTTCTGCGGTGTGAAGGCGACATGGTGAGAACACGGGACACGTTTTAACTGGTCTGCACAGCTCCTCCTCCATCGCCACCCTCCCTGTTCTGAGATTTTTTCCTCCTGTTCTAAGGTGGGCTGGTTTTCACACTGAGTAACTATGTTTTCTAACCTTGCAAGTGCAAAGTCATCTCCCCACTTCGTCTGCTACCCATCACCTTCGCTGAACCTGCGGAATCTGTCGGGAGAGGTGGTAAGCTGAGAGAGCTGGGACCCCTTCCTACAGTCACCAGTGTTTGTTTCTATGTACAGCTGCATCATGTGGAAAACTATCAAAGCTACACTGCAAAATGTCTTCCAGGTAATTGAGTATCCTCAGACTGGCCCTCCTGGACAGGAACAAAGTTTCCGGTTGGATTGGGTGTTGCTTGAGCAACATCAGGTTTCCTGTGTTCCATTCTGAGGTTAACTGAGGTGAACAGGAGAAGACAGAATCAGGGTCATATCTGAGCAAGGAGAGCTAGCCTTTTTCAAACATCCAGGTTAAGACAAACTAAGTTGACTCAGGTAGTTAGATATGGGTCCAAGTTAGGACATGAGGCATCACAAAGTAAAGCAGAAGCCTCCCTGTGTATAGGGCAGTCAGGACAGGACCATGGAGAGCTCAGAATGAGCTTTGGTGGCTGGAGCTTTCTCCTAATAGAAACATAGAAGGATGTTGTCTCAGCAGCAAGGCAGAGTTAACTAGAGCCTTCTGTTGGTTGCCACAGCCTGAGGTATGGTCAGCTCTCCACTTGTTTGGAGGAGCTGGACTACTGAAAGGATCTCACCTGAATATGTAGTGTCCAACTCCTGTGAGGCTGGGCAGATGCAAGTGTCTTCTCCTTTGACTCAGATGATGATAATTAGGGCATGTCTTTTGGCTTGCCACGGGCATGAATACAGGACTGACTGCCCCTTCCCTGACAGAACAGCTTGGTCCCTTGTCCAAGAGAACCTTCTTCTATGCTCTGAAAAGGCTGAGGGCTTGAAGACATGATATGCTGGCTACCGTGTGCTTCTGTGTTCTTCAGTTCCGATCTCCTTCTTTAACTCCTGCCTTGCTTCTGACAGCTGCCAATGCCACAGCCTTAACGAAATGCTGTATGAATTACTTCTGTATGTGGGACCTCATTTCCAGGAGTGCCACTGAGAGGGATTCCAAAACCCTAGTTCAGTTCAGTGGAAATCGTGAGTATGCTCGGTGCCACCAAACCATGCTTCCTGGCTGTTTTGTACCAGCTTTTATTGTTGGAACTTCAGCTCACCTTTCAGTTTCACAAGCAAGCCAGTATATGAATAGAAATTCACAGTGCAGAAGTGGACAGCTAAGGCTATTCTGTCATTTTATTCACCTGGAGTATACAGTTAAGCTAATGAGAAAAGACAGAAGGAACGGAACGTTCTTAGCTCCAAGAAAAATTGCTCAGTCCTGCCATAATCAGAATAGTAAGCACTTGTTCCTAGAGACTGTCCTGGGTTGCCACTCAAAGAGGAAAGATTTGGGTTAAATAGGAGGATGTTTTGTAAAGCTAAGGCTAGTCCTGAGGCAGCAGTATAAACAACCATCTGTGGCACTGTTTTATAAATAAAGAGTAGATCAGTCATTCTCAGAATGGAGGGCCTGGAAAATGACAATCTCTGTGTTGAAGGATTCATCAATCCCCAGTGTGGGCAGATCCAACACGGTGGTTAAATTTCACAACGTACTTAGTAAAATTAAACTGTCATGTTGGACCCATCCAGAACTTTATTCTAGGGATGACTTGATCAGTCAAGACCAAGATGGTCATTTTTTTTTTTAGGTCAAGCTTATTTTGTCCAGTTTCTGCACACTTGTGATTTCAATCTGTATTAAAGGACATACCTTTGTGTAAACTTATGCAGTGCAAACATCAGTGTACACACTTTGTGCCCCCTTTTGAATGTGCATTTTGCCAAGACTTTACATTGTTGAGATTCTGTCTTACATATAATTTTATTGAAGATGCACTTTTTGTGTGGACTTTACCAGAGGCAGTGCTACATTCCAAAAAGATGTGAGGCTCAGGCTCACAGGACAAAACAAAATGGAACCGAAATTTCCTTGTGCAGATCAATCTCTCGCCTTCTCTCTGTCTTTAAAAGGCTCTACCTCCTAAGGAAACCTCTATTTGTAAAAAGGAATGCCTGGATGGAGAGAGGAGGGCATTTAATTTCAGAAAAAAAGCACAACACAACACTGTCATGAAGTCAATGTAATGGGGGCAGCAGGTGAAACCCATGAGAGGAAAAGGCCAGCAAATCCAGAAGGCTCAGGTGCAACAGAGAACAGGGCCTGCCAGCGATTTGGCTCCAAATGAAACTTTCGGCATTCCTGCCTTTATGGCCACTCCCTAACACCACCTCTGCACAAATGGATTATCCTGATACACTCAATTTTGTGTGCTTTAGTCTCCAGGGGAGCTGCACTTAGCACCTTGCGAAAATGTGGACAGAGGGACACTACTGTCTTGGCTGAAAAGCTCAGGAGACACAAATCAGGCAAATATTATTACCAGCACCGCCAAGAGAAGCAAAAATACAAAAACCCTTTGATGGACTGAATTTCTCCCCCTTCCCTACTCTAAGTTACACACTGATTTCCCCTCACTGAATATATGAGCTATTCTAAACTGAGACATATGTATAATTATTACCTGTGAAAAAACACAATGTGTGGGGTTGGCTAGGAATGGAACAGGAAGTGGGATCGTTTTGCCTAATCATTGACATTTTTCTCCGATGTATCTACAGATCTCAGTGTCCATCTATCCATCAGTCCATCAATCCATCCACATGTGTGTCTGCTGGGTGCCCCCACATCTCTTTAAGGAGGGTTTGCCTAAGTCAGCTACTTGTTGGGTTCGGAGCCTCAACTGATGCTTCCTACAGCAGCAGTTGCCCTGCTCCTGGAGGAGGTCATTATGCAGAGAAATTTGCTTTGGAGCACGTCCTCGTATTTACTGATGCACAGGCTTGTTTAAATTATCAACTTACTTCTTGGGAGCGAGTGTACTGTTAGCACAAATGGATTCTCCATGCTGTTCTGAGAGCTAAAAGCCTGATATTTCAAAGCTGGAAGGACAAAGGCTCATCTCCTATAATGGCCTGGAACAAGGTCCTTACAGCACTGCTCAATATTTGGACAGGTGGCATATCGATGTTGCATATGAATGGATACTGATGTGGGTATTTGGTTTGCTTTTGCTGAAGTTTATGTAGAATTCTCAGAAACCTGTGTATTTACACACGCACACATGTGTGCACGCAGACAGATGAAGAGGGCTTCTGCCTGCTTATTTGCATTTCGTACATGGGCGTGCACTGAAACTGATACAGTGAAATCTTTTTTGCTTTCAGACCTTCTGTTGTTGTGTTGAAATTTTATAATAATTTGAAAAATGAGACAATACCCTCCCTGGAGGATTTAGCAGGCCTACCCAGTAGCAGCCAAAATGCTGGCAAGGATGGGGAAACATTTTCGGTCTAAGGCCAAATTCCATTTCAGAGTTGCTGTTAGGGACCCCCATGGGCAAAGCAGAGGGGCCCCAAAATTCCAGCATCCCTTCGGTTACAGCTCTTGGTGCCATTAGCAACCTTTGGAGAGGCCCTTCAGCCTTTTGGAATGGGGGAAATGGCACAAAAATCATGGAAGGTGATTGGGTGGTGGGAAAGGGGGCGTGGTCTTCTGGGGAACCACAGAGTGACATAATGGGACTCTATAAATAAACCAGCAGCTGATGCATTTCCAGGAAAATAAGCATCGTGTCTAGCCCATATCAGCAACCAGCTGCTGCATTTTACACCCATTGCAGTTCTTGGACTTTTTTCAAGAGCAACCGCAGGCAGGGGGGCCTGCATTTGTGCAATACAGAGGTGATAAAGGCATGAATTACTATGGCAATGTTCATCTTAGTCAGGAACATCTGAGAAGCCAGCTGATGCTGGAAAACGATGCTCCTTGCAACTGATGTCACCTGCACATCTGGCAGGAGTGGTAGGGTGGGGAGCACCCCAAACCACTAACTTGATCTTTCGGAGTGAGTGAAATTCCAGGCAAGGTAAGTTTTCTACTTAATCTCAAGTCAGGCAATCCACCTACCCCTCGAACTTCAGTCTTATCAGGGTTATGTTTCTGCTTGTTTGTCCCTTGCTTGGTACCTCTATCGTCTCCATTGGATCTGATGAAAATAATAAGCTATCAACTGCATACTGATGGAGCCACAGCTCAAGCACCTGGGTAGCCTTAACCAGAAGTTTCATGTAGATACTGAGCAGTAGGATAGAAAACAAATGGACCTCTAAGAATCCCAGAGGCCACTGACCCAGGGAAGGAGCAGTGCTACTGCGGCCCAACCACAGAGAATAAAAGGATCTGGCTTATGAGAATGCCACTGGTCTCCAGCCCTTGAAGATGCCCCAGGACACCAAATAGCTGGTGGAGTACTGAACACCACCAAGATGTCTGGGAGAATCCAGAGAGTTGCAATCTCCCTGTCTGTGCTCCAGCGCAAATAATCCACTCGGATGACCAAGCGAATTTCCATCCCAAAATCAGGTCAAAAGTCAGACTGGAAAGGATCTAGAGCAGGCGTGGGCAACACATGGCCTGCGGACCACAGGCACTCCTCACACCCCTGCCATTTTCTGTATCCTCCACTGTCTCAGTGCCACTAATGGCAAATTTGCCATTACGGTCATGGCAACAGCAAAACAAAACATGACGGATGATAAGGAGAAGCATGTTCCCAGAAGCTTCTCAGGAGCATAACTTTTCTCCCAAAAGAGGCTCATGTCTGTTTCTCATTTTAAGGGGGAATGGTTGGGTTTTTTTGTCATTGCTATGCCACTGAATTCCAGGGACAAATTTTCATGGGAAGAGCAGGAGTGCAGCCCCCAGCAGGGAAAATACCACCACTCATTCACACACTTTGCCCCAAATGAAAGGGGATCAGAGTTACGTATGCAAGCATGAGTCACACAGATAGGTTTACCTTCAACCTGAAGTGTCCCACACACTTAATGGCTGTTACTACAAGCTGTTCATTACTTACATAGCCCTTGCTAGAGCATGGTATATTCCTTTTCTTTATAATCAATGGTTTTCCAAGCTGAGGCTTTATTATTGCAACAAAGTTAGCACTGCTTGCTTATTTTTCAACACCCTCACACACACATGGCCCTTTTCTTTGAAGCCTGGAATTCCACATACCCTTGTGTAGAGCCCCCCTCCCCAAAACTCAAGGCAATATTCAGAACAAGAACACTAGCAGAAGCTTACAAACTGCCAGGTGTTTATTAGAATAAAAATATATGCTTAAAAAAATAAATCCAAACATAGCAAGTAGCAATTTACAAAGAATACCACAGTTACATTGAACGCAAGTGATGATTCTCCCTCTTTTTTAAGTGCAACACTTCAAAAGACCACTGTTTTTAAGACAGAATTAGATGGTCTGCATTTCTCTAGAAATCAGAAAGGTGAAGGAAAGGTCCAGTACACTTGGTCTGTCTAGGAGCAGATAGAAACTGAGATCTCTTGCACATGTGAGAGGCAGCTGTTTGGCTACAGTATTGTTTACTTAAAATGAGCTTAATTAACTACAAATGTATTTCAGAACCATGCACCATATGACTGAGGTCCCTGGAGTGTGTTTGTCTATTGGTGCATCCAGGACTAAAGTATGGAGAAGCATTTGCATGAATGCGTGTGTGGGGGAGCGGGTTCAACAGGGTATAGGAGAAGCCGGTCCTGGTAGCCCACCATTAGAGGGACCGTGACTGCCAAGGCAAGCAAGGGGCGATGCACACATGCCTCAGCTGTCTGGACTGTTTTAGCTAAATGGTCCCTTGAACCATACAAACCCCTCGAGCACCATCAATTCATTCCCGCCAGCTGCCTGCTTGCATGGCGTAAGGGGTCTGTCGATGCTATAGATGGAAGCCAGACTGAAATTTACATTTAACAGTCATGGGTCGCATCAACCAAGAACCCAGGGAACAGTTATTCTGTAGGAGGGGACACGGGGAGTGTGCGTGTGAGAGGTCTCTGATGATTTGCAGCACTCTCACACAACAGTACGACATCCAGGGACATTTGGGAGAAGTTGTGATAGTAAAAGGAGTTTCTTAGTGCTCGTGGATGTGCCCTATTCATGAGATGATTTGGGATTACGGGGGAACTTTGAAAGAAGGTCAGAGCTCATGCTTCGTACAAAGAACATCCCAAGTCCAATCTGTCCTGTCAATTCATAGATGCAAGATTGAGGAGGACTTATTTCCAAAACTCTGGAAAGCGTCTGCCTTGAGGATCCTGTGCCAGACAGACCATTCATCTAATTCAATATAACACATCTCCATATCCCTTCCCAGTGCATAGGCTGCATGTAGGACTTCATGAAAAAAGGAGGGCCAATCTGGATTGGCAGCCAGCTTGCCCATTCACATTCACCCTGCTTTGGCATTTGGACTACTGCAGAACCACTAGTATGGACCAACAGGCTGTTTGGCACATTCCATCTGCTGGTCCTTAATAACTCTTTTCCAAATGCATCATGCAAACTGGCTCTGGAAACAGATCAGAGGGGCAAAGGGGTTCTGATAACAGGTAAGAATTCAGTCAGTTGCTGCTCCCAGTCCAGTGGGGGGATGCTGGGACTGAACCCGGGACCTTTTGTAGCAAAGCATGTGCTCTATCCTGAAACAGAAGCCAAATGGTCTACAATTGTTGTTTTCTTTTTGAAGAAAGCATTAGAAGCAGCAAAGATGGGCACCTCATGAAATCTGCTTTAGCTGCAATGTCCAGTTACAACTTGTGCCACTGCAGCTGAAAGTGTAATTGGACTCATGTACATTAGAAGACAGTTCATACTTAGTAGCATAGAGTTGGATGGGGCCAATTAGGCCATCGAGTCCGTGGCCAGAATTGTGAACAGTGCCAGAATCCAGTTTAAAGCATCCAGGACACATGGCTGTCTAGCCTCTTGCTCAGATACTGCCATTCAATTGACGTTTCTTTCAATTGAGCTTGTACAGGAATATCGCTCAGCATCTTGCATCTTTAGGAAGGCAATCAATACTGACCTAAGGTTTGCAACTGGTACCATTGTGGTATATGAGATGTTTCTATGATCCAGGTTTTGAAACACTAAAACCTGGATCATAGAGATTCGTGCAGTTTCCATGTTCAATAACTCCAGTAATTTCAGAATGGTTGCTGAATTTGTCTCATCTTTCAAGGGTGTTTTTAGACCAGGCGTGCATGGTGCGGGCCCAACGCTACCAACCAAAAGGCCTGGTGCAGCTATTCCATCTTCTCTTTAAAGAATCAAATACTGTATGTTTTGCCACAAGCAAAACACCCAGAAACAATGGTAGGAAAACACAGAAGGGTTACAAATGCTAAGTAGCGTTGTCTGGAGACAGCTTCCCGTGCACACACACACACACACTGTGTTTGAGGCAGGGCAACTGCACAGCGGAAGCCTCACATGGGAGTGCCCAAAGATCCCTAATGCAACTACAAGAATGACAAAATATTTTGCAGCTAGAGCTTTCATGGCCCATAACCAATTTTGTCCCATAAATCACATCTGCCATTGAAAACTGCCCAGAGAGCTTCAGCTATTGGGCAGTACAGAAATGCAATTAATTATATTTTATGAAACGCGGGAATAAAATACACCATTTGCTTGCTAGGCTTTAAGGGTGACAGGATTCTTGGGCTGTTTTGTCTCCGGAATAACATTTCAAGCAATTGTCATTGTTCACTGAGATATTGGTGTGCATACTAAGTACAAAAACACAGCAAATAAAAGGTGTGAGAAGATTCCAGGGAAGCTGCTGAGATGCTTTGGAGATGAATAATGTTATTATGAGAACAGTGTGAACTGCTAAGTGTTACTTCATGCTTGGATTTGGAGATACTTTTCTGGCACTCTTTAGGCTTTTACACCTTATCAATCCTGGATAAAATGATACAAGAAAGTGAGCTTATGGAGGAGTCCAGCCTGAAATATCTCTAGACAAGGGATGCTTGTTGTGATGGAGTTCCACCTTCTTATCTTAGTGCCCTTTGCAGTGGGGCTTTGCATGATATTTTGCGACAGAAGGCAGTCAAAAGCACTCCTGGCTACCCTCTGCTGCAAATTAAACATTGGTGACAGTGACAAAATATTCAAAAAAGGGCTCTGGGTGTGTGCAAGTGCAGAAAAAGCACTGGGAAAACCCAGTTAAAAGTCTCAGAAACAAAGAACAGCATGCATACAAGTCTTGAGAACAGAAGACAAGAAATGCCCATAATAGTGGCATGATCTACCACATGGGTCCCCAGACAATCACCTAGGCCATCCATGTAACTTCAGCATTAGAAATGAAAAAAATCAGGCAACCAAATCCACTAGCATACATGAAAGGCATCATACCCAGCAAACTCCCAAAAGCGAAAATGGAATGAACAAAAACTCGGTATTCTTTGAAATGGACAGGACAAGACCTTACCAGAAGGGAAAGTTTAGCATAATAAGTAACTCAAAACTTTCCCTGCTTCTCTGGAAAGCATCCTACTTTTTTAAATAACATGGTGCAGGAAAATAATCTAGATGTGGAAAGTTACCCTTCTTTAAATAGTACAATTCTGATGTTTCCTATTATACACAGATCATAGCAATGGTTAGGTTCTGCTTACAGAGCAAAGAGACACATATATCTGCAGAGCAATCCAAAGTCTGTAGTGTTTTATTCTTATTGGAAGCGACAAAGAGTATACTTAGAGTTATGTCAGGCCCTGTTGCATGAAAAATAAATCCCCTGAGTAATGACTGCGGATACAGGAAAACTTTGGCTCCAGAAATGAAAACAGTGGGCAGGGGTGTGAGACAAAACCAGCTTCCCACCTCCTTCTTCTCTAGGAGCTTATTATGTCTTTTTGCAAGAAATTTAAATTTGTTTTGGAAGGCTAATGATCGATGGTTCATAAAACACTTGCTGATAAAAGTCCTGTTTGTGCAGCAACCTGTTATCTACTACCATTCTTTCTTCCGTTTGGGGAAAAAGGTCCTGCTGTCCAATTGTGGGAGGGGGGTGGCATGGCCACGCATGAAAAGGCGTGTGACCAAGTGAGCTGCATTTCAAAATGGTAAATCCCTTCTGGTGTGATGGAATACGGGGAGGGGGGATCACTTCCCTATATATCTAAAGTGGGATGTCTATGGGTAGATAACTTGCAGGCCTAACAAGTGGGGAGACAGGCTAGGAAAAGGTCTCTGCTGATGGTAAATCTTGGCAGGAGCCATAGAATAGCAGCGTCGGAAGGGGCCATGAAGGCCACCGAGTCCAACCCCCTGCTGTTGCAGGACACCACGCCACACCTTCCCACTCAGATAACAACAGGATGTCAAAATGAATCCCCACCTGTTCTCACCCCAAAACTGACACCGTGCAAATTGCTGCATGCGTGCTGGGAAGTGCGCCAGCACCACAGGGTGGTTTTCAGGTGCAACCTCTTGTTCGTTGCATCAGGAACCTCTGATGTGACATCAGACAAAGGTGGATGTGGCTGGAGAGAAGAACTCCTAGCCACACCCTTTCCTTGCCTGCTCAAGCAGCCCACTTGGCTTAAACCTGGGGAATGACTGAGTCCTCAGATGACCCGTGGCTCTGGGGTGCCAGAAGTGGGCTTGGGCAGAGGGCAGGGAGGCACAAGACTGACCGAAGGTAGAAAGAATAGCAAGTAAGTGGGCACAGGCTGCAGCTTGAACGCACGAGCAGCAGTTTGCTGCTAAATGAGCACTGGGCGCGTCATCAGTCGTGGACCACCGTTTCCCCAAGGGTTTTAGAAGGAAGCGGTATGGGCCATCCTAAGTTTGAATGAATGAAACTATCTGAGTCCTCCTAGGAACGAAGTGCTGCCTAGAGCGGCTTTTTTGAAGGTAGCATCCTCCACACTCCCCTGCTCAGTACATAGGCAGATAGGAATAGTCTCGCCTTGCTTCCCCGCCGTGAGGAATAGATGGTCCACCTCCACGGGGGCAGATCTTCTAGCAGTACAGAAGAGGGCATCCGGAATGATCACGGGGCTGCGGCAATTCCATATGGGGCAAGATTAAAGTCTGGGACAGTTCAGCTCAGAAACAAAGTAAGGAGACTGAGGTGCGCAAAACTATCATGCTGTGGAGAAACTGGATAGGGAGAAGGGTACATTAGAGAGAGCAGTAAGAAAGACAAGAAGACTGTGTATGGAAGCAGTGGGCTGAAATTAGATCAGGATACACTGGTAAATCTGACTTGCGGTAGGTGGGCAAGGATTTACAATTCACAATTGATTAGCAACAGAAACAGTGGTAGAACTTCCCCACACCTCGTTTAGACTGATGGCATGAAGAAAGCCATGGGGTGACAACGGATGGTCATTGTTCTGTGTGAAGTTCTGGTACTGGCAACCAATTCCTTGACTCAGATGGTGCTCAGCAGTAATCTATCTTTTAATTCTAACTGCGTGTCTTTTGCACCTGCCTTTTCTCGGTGAATCTTGGGGCTATAGTAAAAAGCAAACAAAAAGCTGGAAAATGGGTGTTCTTTGAAAAATCCGGAAAGCCTATTGAGAAGAGGCAGAAATCGAACTATTCATAATATACTCCTTTGTATTGTCAAATGCTTTTTAATGCAACAGCTCCCATTGTTAGAAGTGGCTTTTCTCACCTGGATATTCCCATGTAGGGCCACTGCCTTCCTCTCCTCTGGCACAACTAGTGCATGGATGCCTAACGGGAGAAACACATTAGGGGCTGGCTGCTGCTTGCCAAGCGACGAAGTTGAGGAAGTAACAATGGCTTGCTTGTGAATCCCATGTGCAATTACAATGGTGCCGTTTAGACTACAGGTCAGCTCCAACATTGCCAAGATAAGTCTGATCCTTCGGGGATTTCTGATAATGTTTTAGTAAACACATGCTCAAGTTTTAAACTAAACAGAACAAAGACTCTTTTTTTCTTCTCCTTTCTAGAGGGAGATTGGATGCCAGATTGCCAGCCCCAAACAAAATGAAGACTGCAACAAAAACTTTTCAGAATTTTGTGGCGAATGGCAGAAAAGGAATGGGTTTGTGCATATCTGCATTGTATTCCTCGTGCTTAAAAATGCAAACTATTTAATTCTGTGCAACTGGGGGAAAATCAAATGAAAGAGACAGTCAGAGCCACTGCAATATTTGAAAACCGCCATATCCATCAACAGGGAGGGGATTAAAGGCTACAGTGGCTGCAAAAGTAATCATTCCCTCTGCAGACAAACCATCTCTAGGTCTCAAGCAGGCAGACTGAGAGAGAAAAGCTGAATACTAGAAGCAGTTACAGCTGCTGGATTAGTGCAAAAAGAAAAGAAAAAAGATTGTCTCTGAACAGGTTGCTGTATTGAATACCAAGCTGGCCTTGGCCACTGGCCTTGGGTGACCTGCTCAAAATCCTCGGTGAGGGTCTTCAAATTGCAATGGAGGATCCTCAGTTCTAGGCAGCAGCCCTATGTGCACCTGAGCTGCCGTTGTCCCCTTGAAGAAGCCTGGCTAGGTGCAGGATTGACATCTTAGTTCAGAGCTAGCAGCAAGAGATTTTAAGTCCACATAAGAGAATGTGGAAGGGATGCAGAGGACAACTACTCCCATCAACCTGAACCAGCATAGCCAGTGGTGAAATATCATGGAAACTGAAGGCTGAAACACCTGGAGGGGGTGGGGATTGACTCTAAGCAATTTCTTTGGGATCAGGGATACCTTAGTGCCCATCTGGGTTGCTGTGGCAATTCGTGTGCCAGATGCAGTTGTTGCATATGAGGCTTTATATGTCTCTCAGCAGGGAAAGAACTTTGAGACAGGACATTTGGGACTCAGGCGGTCCAGGTTCTAGTCCCAATTCAGCCATGGAGCCAACTGGGTGGCTTGGGGCCAGTTGAAGACCCCCAGACCACCCTAACACAGGGTTGTTGCTGTGGGTATAAGACTGAAAGCAGGAGGATGAGAAGGATGTGAGCTGCCTTGAGTTCTTTCGAAGAAAAAGAGTGGGCTAGAAATCGAATAAACAAACAAACACATTTGTGCAAGTCGAATTCATTCCAACCCACCCCATTTAAAATGGTCAACTGCCTAACCTTGACAACTAATCTAGATGCTATATTATATGTATAACATGTAGCTGATTCTTTTGTTTTTTGCAACTCCAGTGTAAGTATGAAAAGATCCTGATCCATCAGCACAGTTGGGAGAAAATTTGGCAGGGCAGGGACATGACTGGGTAGGAAAGCTTTATCTCCCCTACTAGGACATGGTGCTCCTGATACAGATCAGGCCCCCGTTTGCTTACAGCAAGGGAAAAATCATGATTATGATTAGTTACATGCTACACATTTAATTGTAGTATACAAGTCCTTCACGTATGTATGTATGTATGTATGTATGTATGTATGTATGTATGTATTTGCAATTAAACAGCAACCTTATCCTTCTTGGCCTCATTGCTCTAAAAATGTGATGCACAATACTCTACCATTAGCAGAGGTAATGCATTGCATCGCTTCTGCCTAAATGTGTGTACAGACAAGAAACATGGCCAGGCCAAGAAGGAAAGGGCTTTCTACGTTTGCTACCCAGTACCCTTTTAGATGGAGCTGAATGTGAGATCTCCCACAGGCAAAGAAAGGACTTTACCTCTGAGCTGCAGCACCCACAGACTCACCCTAGATTCATCCCAGCATGAGTGTAGACTCTGCTCTGTAGAGCAGGTGTGCAGAACCACAGACCTGGGGGAAGCAAATCTGGCCCCTAATTTGTATCTTGGAGGTTCCCCCAATGGCCAAGGTCTCTCTCCTTCAACCACTGTCCATTTGGTGGTTTCCCAGCTTTTATGCAGTTTTCCAGCATTTGCAAAGGTCGAAAAAGCCTCTTCTAAGGCTCAGCTACTTGCAGCAAGACCTTCAAGGAAAATAGGCAAGGGTCTTGGCCCTGCCCCTTCTGGAACCACTGGAACGTTGTCCTCAAGAGCTTCTCCAGACTGGAATTTGGCCCTTAGACTGAAAGAGCCTCTGCCACTCTGATACAGAGGAACCAATGGACTGAATTCAGTAGAAACATAGGCATTTCAAGTGCATGCCTGCTGTCTCCTTATAAAGAGCACCCACGGGCATGCCCAGAGTTTGACCACGTTGGGCTTGGGCTAAGAAGAAAGAGCTGGACTGGGATAGAAGAGACTGAGGAGTGAAGGAGGAAGGCAACAAGATTCAGCTAAGTGCTTTGCTGATTCCTGTCTGTACAGGCTCTGAGCTCACGCAAAGATAGTTCATAGCCTTCTGTGAGTGTTTTCCTATAAGAGAACACATTTTCTCCACTGCAAGCCCTGTTTTCAATAGAATTTAATAGAATTGAAATTGCTGGCTGGAACTAGGGTAATTCCTATAAATAGGTATGGAGCACAGTAACGATTTTCTACTTCGTTGTGCCACGGTCAATTACAACTCATACATTAGATCAAGGTCTTTCAAAGGCTGAGGCTGGTTTCTACCTTAGATTGTTCATGGAGTTTGTCCATTTCATCTAGCAGGCACCTCAGCAGATAATTTAGCCAGCCAAGACTTAGATTAAAAAACAAATCCCCAAAATTTGCCTTGCAAATTTCACATTTTTGCATTCCTCAGAGCCATGGGCAATGCAATTTTACATGCATAAATATTCCGAGTTACAGATGGCAGGTGCATTTGCATGCAATGGTAGAGAGAGAAACCCTGATCTCATCTGAATACTTTGCCAGTTCTGATCTATCTCATTTATGAAAGGATGACAGCATCCCTGCAAGCAAATAGATTCTAGATTGAGTCTGCAGTGAAGAGCAGCCACGAGCATCACTAGGCAGCATCCGCCCATCGCACATACTGGACATGCATCACTGAAGCTGCTTTTCTTTGGGGCTTCAGAGTTTAATTCTGTATTTGCACCAAAGGCTAGAATTACAGGATGGATCTCATGACAAGAGCACTCCTTTCCTTTCAGACTGTAAACCATCAGGCTGGGTGTGCACTTTTCCTAACATGATCCACCTATAAATGTTTAAGAAAACAATGACAACAAAATCACACTTCACTTCCTTGAAGACACAGCTACATGCAAGGGGAAGAATCCACACAGGGCTTTCTTCACTGGGGAGTAAAGGTTGCCTTGGCAGCCCATGGCCACACAACAGGGCCATGTTGCTTAGCGGGAACCAAAAACATTTCTCCAGGATGGGCAATTCACTGTCTTTCCAAGGTCAATTACTCAGTTGCATTTATGGGAGAACCTTGAACCCTCTATTATATGAAGGTTACCTTCCAAAAATTAAAAATATGCATGCACACACAAACAGGCAGGTGCACATATTAAAAACAGAGATTTCTTAAAAGGTCATGGGTGAAGAGGGAGAAATTGGACCAACTCCTCCTTGCTTCTGTTTTCCTTGAAGTCATGAAAAGACATTATTTTCCACAACTTAATTCAGGGGTGCAGAACCTCAGGCCAGAGGCCGAGTTGAATTCCCTTAGGATTTCAGTCAGTTCTCCAGAGTTCCCCAAATGGCCACATTCCCTTCCTTTCCCCCAGTCACCAATTGTTTGCTGGCCCCATGACTTTTGTGCAATGGCTGCCCCCCTTTCTGCAAGGTTGAAAGGCTGCTGCTACACTTTGCTTGTATGCCTGCCATTCGGGCTCCTGCTTCCGTCTGTTCCCATCCGCCCCACCCCTGCAGTGCAGCCCCCAAGAGCTTCTCTGGAATGGAGGGCTCCTCCCCTGACTTAAAGCATCCTTTGTGTGAGGGAAACTGGGCTTGGGGCATGTGCTGCTGAGGATGCACAGACTCCAAGGCCAGCTCCCCTTTGCCCATTGCCTCCCCACCACAACCCTGAGAGGGCGAAAGCACCTCACGCAGCTGACAGGATGCTTGGGTGGGATGAGGGAGGGAAACAGCTCAGAGGAAGGGGGGTCCTGTCAGCCGTGGACATTTCCCCGGAAGGAGAAGACCCTCTCTTGCTCTGCTCCTCCGACTCCACCGTTGCTCTAAGGGCACCTCCGGCCAGCAGACTGCTTTCCACTAACACAGAGCAGGGTTAGTGCAAACCACGGGGGGGGGGGGGGGGCACAAGGGTGGCTGAGGGGTGGTTCTTCCTAGCAGTGGGGCTGGAATGAGAGACCAGCAGGAGAGCTTGTCCCTTCCCTCCCTCCTGTGAGCAGCTTCCTGAGCACAGTGACTCGGACACTCTGCCTATTCACAAATGGGGGAGGGCGGTTTTGAGGGCTCCTCTGTTCCTTGACTTGAGGAGGCTTAAAGGGCAATGCCTGAGACCCTGAATATGCTGCGGCATTCAGCAGAGAATAAATTCGATGCTGAGAGGGGGGCAGTGGAGAGGGAGCGCCAGCTGCAGAAATCTGTTTTGAATTTAGCTTTCCCCCATTTCTTCCTTCCTTCCTTTCTTTAAACAAAAAACAAAATCACGAGAGAAACACTGGAACGTCAAATCACCATCGCCATTACTTTGCCGTGACCCCTGTGCATGGAAAGAATGTCTTCTTTGCCTCCTACAATCACCCTCAAGTCTGACGTCCTCCTACAGTAAGGTCCCTCGATCGAGGTCAGCAGAACCCTTTGCTGGCTGGCACGAAGGAAGCCATACAAGGGGGCCACTCACACGCAGCCAGTTCAGTGCAGGCAAGGGAGGGAAAGCAATCACAGCAGGAAGGGAGGATGCGGGGGAGAAGGCAGCACCTGAGCATCACAGTTCAGAGCCCTGGCCTTGGAAAGACCTGACCACAGCGGCCACAGTCCAGTGGCGGAGCACATGCTTTGCATGCAGAGTGACCCGGGTCTGATCCCCTGGGGCTTCAGGCAGGAGTCCGAGGAACTGCTGCCAGTCAGTGTCTCCAGCACTGGGCTGGATGGGCCAATGACCTGACTCAGAATAAGCTTCCTGTAATTTTATGTTTAAAGTGCAGGTTGGACAATTCAAGAGTAGCTTTCTTAATTATTCTTATTCTGAGCATTTTGTATCATAGATGCCCTTAAGGAGTGGTTGCCTGGGGTTTGAAACAGCAGGAAGGTGTGGACAGCCCCCTAACCTCTTCTTCATTCAGCCCAGGCTCCATGCACTTGTCCATACCACCTCCCCACTCCCCCCAACAAACAAACAACCCTCAGGAGGTGAGGAAGCGCAGGATGACATGGACAAGGGGGGAATATGGGTTTTCCAGGTTAAGGAAGGAGTGTGTGGGAAGTGTGAAACTTGCAGGAATATTTTACAAGAAGGGAATAGCCTTCTGTGAAGCTACAGAGAAGAGAGACAAACTTGCCATCACGAGTGCTTGTACAAGAACATCCAATAGTCAAGTTTTGTAAAAAATGACTCCATTTGCACAAATTTCAACTCCCCCTCCCCCCTCCCCCCAGACTTGATTTGTGCAAATTGCACCCATTAACCCCATGGAGTCTGAGTATTGGATCAACTCACTACAGATTGAGCTGATGCCAAGAAGGAGAGATGGAGCTAAATCCTTCAGGCCTGAACCAGAAAAATCTGTCAGTTTCACCCCCAAAACAGAATCATAACAGATTTCTACATCACACTTTAACATCCCCAAAGGGCAGAAAAAGGCCATAAAAATGATCAGCTTTCTCTTCTTTCGATTACATTTGAAACATCTCCAAATGTTTCAAATGTAAACATTTCCAAATTTGAAACATCTCCAAATGTTTAATGACAGAAATGAATATCATCTTGGCAAGCACGGACTTCCCATCTCCATGCTTTCGTTGTCGACCTAACATGGCTGACAAGGAGAAGTATATATTTCCAAGGAAAATCAGTGCATGCAAGCAAGGTACTTAACCCATTGTGCCAAATGCCGCTTTTCATATAAAATGTCTCCCTCAGCCTGTTTCCACCCATTTTTTGTGTATTGCTGGGCTCTGAGAATGTCCCAAAAAGAAGCAGGGAGAGGAGAAGAAAGTGGTAAGTGGGTAAGGGTTACACACAAATTTCCCTCTAAATGACTTTTGTATTGCTTTGATATACATGGGATTGGAAATTGCTTGTTAAGGGAAAAGGGCATCTCTCTCTTTCAAACTTGTGATAAATAGTGTTTTTCTTCCTTTCTACCTACACAAAGACCCAATAGTCAGAGCACACGCAAACAGAACTGCATCATTTGGGGGCAGTGTCCCCATCCTTCTTATATTCCTTCCATAAAATAGCACTGTGATTTCCTGCTGAAGCCATGTCCACCATGCTGGCCATTCCTAGAGAACCACACCCCGAAGCATTTCAGGGCAGTGAGCCTCAGGATGCAGGAGGAACCATGGAGGGTCTAGAGCAGGGGTCAGCAACCTGCGGCTCTGGAGCCGCATGCGGCTCTTGAACCCCTCTGCTGCGGCTCCGTCGCTCAAAACACACGCCGGCACAGCCGCTGATCTGCTCGAAGCTCCACTCAGGAAAGCTGCGCTAGCTAGTTAAGTAAATCGCTACATTCCTCTGCTGAACAAGCTTCCTGCAGGCTCTCATGTTACACGAAATGAAATGAAAAGATTCTCTTTGTCCCAATGTAATCTCCTTCCTCTGAATGATAAAAGCTGCGCTTGGGACCTGTCACAGTTCACAGCATTTGACTGTTTATCTGCTAATCAGTCACTAAACACACCTGTATTTCTCGCACAGCCTCCGATCTGCGGATCAGCGCCAATTTACTGACACCCCCCACCCCTGGTAGGCCAACCATGGATCAATCGAAGAAAAGTTTCTAAAGAAAACCAAACGTTTAATGATACATGGGTAGATTCGTTTGCTTTTACTGCTGACAAACCTATGGGGTTTGCTGCATAATGGATGCAGCCCTTTAGCACTGGCTTTGACTCAGTAGGAAGCTGTTCTATTCAAAATATATGAAAGGAGTCCTACTAGTTTATAATGTAAGATTAAAAATAACAGTTTTTAGTGATTGAACAAGAGCTGCAGCTAAATCATAATGAAGATGTACATAGCATTAAGGTAAAAAATGATATATGCAGTGTTATCTTCATTTTAGATGTCAAAAGGGTTTTGCGACTCCTGGTGTTTTCTTTTGTGTGGGAAATGGGTCCAAATGGCTCTTTGAGTGTTAAAGGTTGCCGACCCCTGTTCTAGGGCCATCAAGTGTGTAGGCCCTATTTAGAGCTGGAGAAGTTGTAGAAAAGGAGAATCCAAAAATCAAAAGGGCTGGAACAATTCCCCTACAAGGAAAGGTCACCAAGTGTGGGGCTTTGAGCTCAGAAGAGGGGCGACTAACAGGGGACCCAATGAAGGCTTATCAAATTAGGCATGGTGTGGAGAAAATGGACAGGCAAAAGTTTCTTTCTCTCATAATACAAGAAGGCCGGGGCATCTAGTGAAACTAAATGGTATGAGATAGGGAACTATTTGTTCACAGATCTCATAGTTAAACCACAGAAATTGCTAGCCCAGCTCAAACAGCTTTAACAAGGGACTGTCTGGATATTTAGGGTGCCACCCTAGGCATTTTTAGATATGCCTAGCATGTACCTTTATTTATTTAACATTATTCTGGGGATACCCTTAAGGGTGAATCCACATAAATTTCACTAATTCATGGACAGGATGCCTATCTATGGCTAGTAGTCGTGATGAATGTATCTTACTCAGTATTAGGGGCAGTTTGCTTCTGAGTATCAGTTGCTCAAGAACACCAACTGAAGGGTGCTATTGTATTCATTAAGTGCTTACGGACTTCCCACTAGGAAACCCGACTGGCCCTTGTGGGAACACTGTGTGGGACCGGTTGGACCTTTCATCTGATCCAGTGGGACTCCTCCTATGCTTTCATAGGAACAAAGAAAAAAACAGCTACACATTTCAGCAGGTGTTAGCACACCTTCATAAGGCCCTGAAGGGTCAGATGTGGGAGCACATTCTTACATTTCTAGTCAAGCATGTGATGGAGAACAAAAAATAAAGAAAAATGGAATTAGTCAGTTTGCCTATCAGGAATTTACTATGAGATAAAGTTGGGGCTGCCAGCAGAATTTTTTTTGGCCCAGTACAAATGTGTACACTGCTTCTGTCTTCCACACACACACAGAGTTATTTCTGGAGACTTTGCGGGTCCTGAACTCAGAGTGAGGATGGGTTTGGGATGAGAGTTCTCACTTCACTCCAAGCTGTACTGCACACATACCCAAGTCCCCCATGCACCCTCTTGTCTGAAGCTCCCACCAACAGTTTTGTAGGTTGTGCTAGAGTTTATCTAAGCATGAGTCAATCCCATTTACTTCTGCATTCTTTAAAAGATTCCCTATCACTAGCTTTCCAAGATGATATTTTACCTTCTCACACTTTGGGTGGAACGGGCCAATAGGAGACACTCAAGGCTACTGCTAAAAATGTCAACCACATGTTAAGTTTCCTTCCACTTCTAATAAAAGGCAATTTATGCAACTGTCAATAATATAATTTTTTTGTCGGATTGCAGTGCTTAATTGACTAATCAGTTAGATGAAGTAATCGATTAAAAAGTTCAGTCAACTACAAAGTTGGGCAGTAGATTAAAAGACATTTTTCATGCAGTTCTTTATGAAAATTAGAGAGGGCAAGCTCTGTCTTTAAAAGGCATTCCCTCTTTTCACACATATAAGCAGTAGGATCATGCCTGTTACAATACATTGTGCCTCCTCTAAACTAGGGCTGGGTGCCTGGGCTCTCCAGATGTGGCTGGACTGCAACTTCCATCAGCTCAAAGCAGCATAAACAATGGACAGGGATGATGGGAGTTGAGGTGCCACATCTGGAGGGCCACAGGTTCTACACTTTACTCTAAAAACAAAGGAAGAATGACTTTAGCTTAGGTATTTTTTAGTCAAATGCACATTACGAGGCACATTGCACTAATTACTTAATCAATTAGTACAATAATCAACTAAGATTTATTCAATCAGATGGCAACTGCAGTTTTAAAAATTGCCTGTTTAGTGGTAGAGGAGGGATAACTTGACACATGGCTGCCATTTTTCATGGTAACCTTGTGATCCATCACAACTAGCGATCCCTTCTTTCCTATTTTGTGCTTAACAAGCAGTTGGTGAAAACTGATACTATTATTCAACAATACCACAGACAAAAAGGAAATGGCAGGATTTGGTTGAAAACACTGATTCCAACTCATCTTTCCTTGAGACAAACATACATATATGTATAAAATTCAAATATACAGTATAAATATAGTCATATACTTAAAAATATAATTTTAGCTCTAAATATGAATACTTCATTTCTATAGCCTGAGCATACAACGGACCAAGTTTCCAGTTGATGTGGGTCCCTTGCTAGCTGTCCCGGATTTGAGGGGACCCGCAGGAAAGGAGACACCCCAGAGAAAAGCCACTTGGATAACTCAATCTGTCCCCTTAACTGCACCTGCCTGTGTGGAGGACTTAAGTTGGGGGTGGGCTCTTGTATGTCAACATCAGGTTGAAGGAGTGTGCAAAATTGTTGGCAAGCTTGCAGCTGTGTGTCTCCTTGACTAGAGGCAGCAGGAAGGCGAGAAGCAGCAGGAACAATAGGAGCAGCTGGAGGGGCAAAGCGGCCCAGCAGACACGACGCAGGAATGAACACGCTCCGGCTGGTCGTCCCTGAAAGACAGAAGCCAAATCATGAAGGCTAAACACTGTGGAAGTCTGCGTTTCAACCAGGCTCCCTCCAGGCCGAGGCAGTGTACGGCGGTGTTGAGCCTCTTGACCGTGGGCCAAATCCAGGCTGCTGGAGGCCCAACCCGACTTTACACATTCCCCTGATGCCCGTGAAGATGCAGTGGCTGTGTATGCGAGCGTTACACTTCTCTCAACAGGGAGCTGCTTAGAGATGGGGCACTTGTGCAAGTCACATTCATTCCAGCCCATCCACAGGTAAAATGGTTAATCGCCTAACTTTGAGAACTAATCTAGATACTATACTGAAGTGATCTATTTATTAATTTAACTCCTATACTGCCCAACATCTGAAGCTCTCTCAACAGTCCACAACAGTGTATTTAAAAACAATATAAAATGTACCAATTAAAACATATTAAAAATCATGAAAGTTAGCAATAGAAATTTTTAAACCAAACAGAACAGAAAAATAGATTTATATGTTTTAAAAACCGGTTAATGTAGTGCATTCATGCGGAAGACCATCATAATTGTGAGAAGCCAGTGGTGTCCCACAGTTCTTCCATCCTATGCCCAGTATCAGGCAAAGGCTGAACTTCTGCAATTTTGGGAGTGTTGCTTTAAGAATCAATATAAATTGGCACCAACATGAGACTGGGGAGGATGACAAGTGTCAGATATTCATATCGGGTAACTGACCTTGTACAGGAACTTTACCATCCATGCCCACTCTCACCCACAATTAAATACCAGGTGTAACCTTTGTGTTATACCTTTGTAAGTAGAGAGAATTTAATTGTTAGTAGAAGCTCAGCTCCGAGACATCACTGGGCAAACTGGCCACAGGAGTACAGCTGTGATTGTTAGGGGTTCCCAAGAGCAGAGGGGGCATGCTGAAGGTCGTCAAGCACCTTCTCTGCTTCTGTATTTATTTCTGTCTAAATAAATCGCCCTTTCCTTCCATGCTATTGTGTTCATTGCTTTTCAGCTCCAAGAATTGCTTGCCTCCGGGCAACAGAGTTACATCCCATTTAACAAAAGCGTTGTCTTTTTTTGAAATTCCGGTGTGCAGTGGTACTTCGGTTCACCAATGCCTTAGTTCACAACCAATCGGTTCACAAACAAAAATTTCAGAAAAAATTTGCGTCCGTTCACGAACTCCGCATCAGGCGATGACCATGATCGTGGCCATGTTCCTGCACAAGCACAATCATGGGCATCTCCTCCCCCCGAGCACGAACGCTATCACACCCGTTTACCCTGCATGAACACGATTACGGCCATCTCCCCCCCACACCAAGCATGATTGCGACTGCGGCCATTGTGCCCACCCCCCGAGCAGGATTGCGATCACGCCCGTCTTCCCTGCACGAGCACGATTCCTTCCCCCCCCCACACGCACGATCGCTATTGCACGATGATCGTTTGGACTCTCCCTCCAAACAATAACTCCCCCCCCCAACATAGGTTAGTGTTCTCTACTATATTGTACTTTGTTACATTGTTTCAAAATTTTGTGTTTTAAAAAATATGTACAGAATGGTTTAACCTTATTTACACTGAACCGTATGGGGACATTTGACTTGGCTCATGACCAAAATTGGATCGCGACCACATTCCTAGGGGTCAGAATGGATTAACCTTATTTACAATGAACCTTATGAGGAAATTTGACTTGGTTCGTGACCAATTCAGGTCGCAACCAGAGTCATGGAACAGATTAAGTTTGTGAGCCAAGGTACCGCTATAAGTGTGAAAAGGTCCTGATCTATCAGCACAGTTGGGAGCAAATTTGGTGACAAGGGGAAGTGACTGGGTGGGAAAGTTTTATTTTCCTTACTAGGACGTGGTGCTCCAGATACACATCAGGCCCACACTTACTTACACAAAGGTTAAAAAATCATGGCTAGGATGCACTATATGCTACACCATGGGTCCTCAAACTATGGCCCAGGGGACGGATCCGGCCCGCCATGACCTTTTGGACCCGCCGTGTGTGCCCACACATGCGCCTGCCGCCGCCCACCTCACCCCACACACCAGAGGCAGCGGTTTGCTCGCTTGGAGAAAATGATCTCCAAGCGAGCGAGCCACTGCCTCGTGCGTCTACCTCACGGTGCATGCCTGCCTGCCTGCGACTCGCCCCGCGCCCCTCCCCAGCCCACATGCACCGCCGGCACCACCTTTCCGGCCTGCGCACAGTACAGGCCGCTTTCAGCTGGCCCCCTGCTGAAAAAGTTTGAGGACCTGTGCCACACGGTTAACTGTAGCATGCCGTTTAGCCCTTTGCTTATTTTTTGTAATTAAACAGCAACCTTATCCTTCTTTAATCCTGGACTCACTGCTCTAAAATTGCATAATCTTCCACTATTAGCAGAGGAAATGTATTGCATTGCTTCAGCCAAAATATGCGTACAGACAGAAAGCATGTTCAGGCCGAGAAGGAAAGGGCCTTCCACGTTTGCTGCCCGGTTCCCTTTTAGATGGAGCTGAATGTGAATCTCCTGCAGGCAAAGAAAGGACTTAAGCTGTGGCTGTTAACTCCTGGACCTGCTGATCACAGGCCCAAACCTGACCTTACAGTCACACCCCCTTCTGCTTTCTCTGACAGTTGATTTTTTGGGATTTCTTGCCCTCCCCACCTGCTACCACGATGAAAAGCTGAATTGCCTCTCCTAAGGCATAATTCCTGGCAGTGGCTTTAAGTAAAATATGCCAATTTGTGACTCTGCCTCTTTGTCTTTGGCCCTACCCACCCATGCAGTGCCCTCCGCCAAAGATTTTCCAAAGTTTGGCCCTTGCACTGAAACAGGTTCCATGCTGCTAGAGTTGCACAAAAATGCGGCTTAGAAGTATATTCAGCTAGTCATGGCTCTAGAGCTGAAGAAAGTATACTCCCTGAATACGCTTACTGAAGTTATAGTGTGGTCAAGGTCAAGTTGTAAGAGCAGCAAGAAGTAAATGTTAGGAAGTGCAGCTTACGGATTGGCTATTTAGAACTATATGCCCCTTACAGACTGGAGGATATAAGCTGTTGGGGAACAGGAAGGGGTGTGTGTGAAGCTCTCTTGTTTGGCATTAGCCAAAGCTTCGCCCTGCTGCAGCTGGTTTCTCAATAAAAAAACCTCTTGAATCAAGAGTCGTTGGTGTGTTAGCATCTCCCCTGGGACAAAATGGGAATTGGGATCTGTTCATCTCAGGTAAAACGAACAATGAAGAGCAAATATTTTTACACTACCATAGAGAAATGAGAGACTTGCCCGGTGGAACAAGTCAGGCCCACTGAATGCATTCGGGGTGGCTGTGACCGCACTACCTTGTGGGTAGGTGCCCCCTAAAAGCCCGATAGAGGATTTTGAGGGTGGCACCAGTCAGTCTGCGATATCAGACTATTTCCCAGACTACTGACAGGTGACTCATCTGCCTATATTCCTAAGCAAAGTCCTTCAAAGCAAACATTTGCACATAGGAGTCCACATGGAGTCTTTAAAAATGGAACCATCTCATTATTTGCTTGTCTAAGGCATTAAACCAAGGCTAAACTCTGACATTTTTCTTGGATATGTTTCAACCATCAAAGAAGCTAAGGAGATGGCAAGTATGATGAACTAACTTCCTGTCATATGTGGAAAACAGAAGCTGCAAGTGAACTGCACATTCTGTCCCTCCTGTTTTTTTTTTTTTTTTTCATGATATTTGAAACTAGTACTGAGGGCAAAATCATTGTTAGGACCAGAACAGATGCTAAGGGGGGATGGATGCCTTTGCTTCCTTGTTGTCTTCTGAGTGGGAAAGGAACTCTCTGCTGGTGCACGTGCATGCAATGTCATATGCAGGGCTGGTGTGAAGTGTAGGCCTAGATGGGCCTCTGCTCATGGCCCAGGTCCCAAATGGCCCACTGACAAAAACCCCTGGAATTGCTCCTTGTTTTCACCACTGCAACCTGTTTGTTCACCGACGTCTTGCTCTGGCCCGGGTGAGAAGGAAGAGCAGTAGATGCAGAGGCCTGCTTACTTCCTGCTTCTCTGCTTGTCAAGGAAGCAGACAGCAGTGATGAGGAGGTGAGGAGCAATATGCAGGTGCCACTGCTGTTGAGGAGATAGCCTTCCATTAAGGCTATCTTGCTCATGAGCCCTCAGGAACCTGGAGCTGGTATGTTGTTTGACCCTGAGCTATTATTCTGAGCATACATCCTAATATTCGCCAGAGAATGCAACCAGCTTTACAACATCAGGGCAGTACCCTCTGTATGAACAGCAATGCTTCTATGGAAAGAGATGATGAACACAAAGAGGCCAGGATATGCGGGTGCCACAGAACGGGCTGCCATGAGTTAAGAGGCTGAAATTGACCTAGGTGTGACAATTTGCTAGCACTAAATCACTAAGAAAACCCTCAGTGTTAAAAGGAAAAATTTCCAGACAATTTCTGAGCCTCAGTATACCCGCGGGAGACAACCGTTGTTTTTAGTACTAATTTTGTGATTTCCAAGCAATGGTTACACATTTTCCGACCAGTTTGCACGCCAGACAGGAACTTGGTGACTGTTGGAGAAATGACTGCTTTAGGTGGGTATTCAGTGTGTTTCACACCCCCTCCTCACGGCTGAAGCTTCGCTGTTGTTCGTATATGTCTGCTGAGTGCAGGGCACCCACCATTTTGGCTTATTCTGGATCTGAAGTGGGCCCTAGGCCTTCCCCGTTGAATCTCTGAGGGGCAGAAGGGCAGGGGAAAGTCTCCACGCCTCAGTCAAGCCAGCTTCTTTTCATTATTTCCTGTACAAGTCTCATGTTTTACAAGATGCCAGAGAATAAAAAGGGAAGTGGAACAGATGGTGAAATTTGAGCTCAACATATAGTAAGCGCCCTTTACAACGGTGTCTGCTGCTCGGCAATGGCTCATTATACTAACGGGTAGGGGAAGAAGGGAGACAGGAATCACATTCTGGCCTTACAAAAAGGCATGGTTTCCCTCAGAGAACACCAGAACAGCAACGAGCAAGAACAGTCTGTCTGCCCACATTAAGCGCAATCAAGTCACGCAGCAGGTTGCCAGGTCTTACTCCAGAACTTGTGCCTCTGTCTGCAGAAGAGGTGTGGGCAGCTCCAGGCTTAAGGGATGTGCCCCCTACTGAATTTGCCATGCTGTGAAACATATACTTCAAGAACTGCACTTTTAGCAGTACGGAGCACTAAAAGGGCCAAATTTAGCTTGTTTGAAAGCTAATTTGGACCATTTTAGTGCTCCAGAGAATATGCCATTAAATGTCAATGGCAACCCAGTGGTTTTTTTTTAATCAAAGCACTGCGCATACTCCGCAGCTTCCTGTAGGGTTCATCCTATGCGGAGAGCCCAGGGGGAAGATGAGGGTGCTAGCATCCTTCCTGTTGAGTCTTAAACTGCCTGGACCAGTGTCTGCCATACAGTTTTGACTCACAGTGGAGTGGGGCACGGTGGGTAAGCCAGGATCAGGCTGGCAGACTCACGAGCTGATCCAGCTGATCTGTGCCCCATGAAGAGCTGGGGAAGGTGTGAGCTGTTTCACTTTGCTGCTGTGGAACCCTACTTCCTGTTGGAGAGGAGACTTCTTGAGTGGCAGGCATGGATGACCCCTCTGCTCCTGCTGCCCCAAGCACAGGGCAGTGGCACAAAGCAGATCCTCACCTCAGGAGAAGACCTCTTCAGCCACAGGTGGGGATGGCCTCCCCATTGTGTGCTGTTGCCCTGAGGACAGGTTAACAGTGGAGAGCAGAGATTGGGGAACCTCTGAGGGCAATCTTCAAATGTCGCTTGGGAACTCTGGGGAAACTGCCAGTTGTACGCTTCGGCTGGCCATTTGATAGCAACAGCAAGGAGATTTGTCTAAGTAGCTTGCTTGTTGCAGGGCTTAATCTAGTTGGGTTGTGTAATCTGTGTTTAGGTGACACAACAATCCTCATGGGTCAAACACTAAGACAAATCATTTATTCTTACCATGGCTGCCAAGCATGGTAAGAACTAATGGTTGCTAACCACAACTAGGTTGTGCAACCAGCAAGCAACCATGGTCTATTGTAAGAGGTTGCATGCTGTGCCTTGTGAACCCAATCTCTGTAAAACATCTGGAACAAAAGAGACTGAAGGAGGGTACCATCTCTACCAGTGGTGGGGAAACTCAAGCCCATAGGCCACATTCAACACCTCTAGTCCCAATTCTGCACATACCTCCTTCCACAAATCCTACCCCTTTTCCCCAACTACTGATCATTTGGTAGTTTCCCAGCACTTGTGCCGTTCCTTCCACCCCTGTCCAATCTTGACCATCAAAATGCCTCTCCTAAGGCAGGAGAAGACTCCTGCGAGTCCCTTGGACTCCAAGGCGATCAAACCGGTCAGTCCTAGAGGAGATCAACCCTGACTGCTCTTTAGAAGGCCAGATACTGAAGATGAAACTCAAATACTTTGGTCACCCAATGAGAAGGAAGGACTCCCTGGAGAAGAGCCTAACGCTGGGAACAATAGGTGGCAAAAGAAGGGGGTGGCAGAGGATGAAGTGGCTGGATGGAGCACTGAAGCAGTCGACATGAGCTTAAGTGGACTCCGGGGGATGATGGAGGACAGGAAGGCCTGAAGGAATGTGGTCCATGGGGTCGCAATGGGTCGGACACGACTTCGCAACTAACAACAACAACAACAACAACAAAGGCTTAGATCCTGATCATGAGAGATGGATGTTACAACATCCTGCTATTTTTTTTTTCCTTTTACACTTTTGGCCTTTGGCACTACTCCCTTTGCTTTCAGCTCTACTCTCCATGGGAAAAGGCACCCTGGGAGCTTTTCTGTAGCTGAATTTGGCCCATGCTTCAGACAACACTGACAGATGGCAGCTGCCCAAGGTTTCAGAATGTAGACCCTTCTTAGCCCTGTCTAGAGATCAGATCTGCCACATGCAAAACAGTGCTTCGACACTGAAATATGGCCCTGAGTTGCCTCTTCCCTTAAAGGAAAGTTGTGAGTACAGGTGATCCAAAATACTGCTCTCTGTATGGTGCTTTCTGAGCATTTGTTACAGCTGCCCGAAGAAGCAAACCAGTTATCCTCAAGTTACTATGTAGTGCGGGTGGGAAAACAGTTTTAAAAAGGGTGTGTTTCTTGGTACATTTGGGTAAGAGTAAAATCCAGAAAGGGGTCCTACAATTCCCAGTGTTGCCAGCCAACATGTAGAATTGTAGTAATGCTGGCTGGGAATGGTGGGAGTGGTGCCATTTTTTGTCTAAACATGCATAGGATTGCATCTTAAGGGCACAATGATATGCATGTTTGGGCAAAAAAACATCCTACACCTTTGAGATTGTCTAAGGAATGCATGCTGATTATTCCCTGGCTAATCATGCAAAGGACTGCATCTTTAGTAAGCTTAATAACCTAGCCTCCTAAACTGCTGGGCTTTAAATAATGCCTGCCAAATTCATTGTGACATGACATAGCAATTTTCCCTTCAATACCTTTGTATAACAGAGTCCCTCAGTTTGAAGGAAAAGCGGGGGCGAATGCAAGAACTACAGTGAAGACAACTGAGTTTCAGGCTCTCAGTTGCCTGTGCTGTTGGTCACAGAATCCAAGGAGTATAAGATTACAAAGCTGCAGGAATCCAAACACCCAAATCAGGGGCAGGCAAGATAGAACCAACAGGAACCAAAGCACCCTTAGAAACCTTTCTTGTTGCCTGCTAAGGTGTCCTACCCCTGCCTCTTAAAGAACAAAACATTTTTTTAACCAGTAAATGGTATGCTGGAAAATAGGTTTCTGTTGGTGTTGACATATGGTTTCCAAAGGAGTTGTTTTGTCTCCTGGTCCTTCACCTATACCTCTGCACTGTGCCCAGTCTTGTCTTTTCTGTCTCCCATAACAGCCATTTAGAGAGGGTTCCCTGGGAAAGTTTCTTAAATTGCCAAATGTGCCCACAGCCCCAATATTTGTCTGTCCTTGACCTAAGCATTTGGGATCAACAGCCTTCCCTGGAACAACAAAACAGCTCCAAAACCAACTGGTTACAATTCTTGCCATCCAGTGAAGCCCACAGCAGAGAACAGAAACACGCCCAGGTCATAAGAAGCTATTCTACTTGGCGTATTACATCCCTCCTGTTTCTTTGATTCCAGATGCAATTTTTGGAAAGATAAATTAAACTATGTCTTGGGTAATCTCAATGCATGCTGAGCATTTTTCAAAAAAAAAAAAAAAAAAAACTAAGCTGCTGTAATTGTGCCAGCATTAGATACAATTGCTTTTATGGTGACCTAATCTTTTTTATTGGTCCTAACTAGAAGTCAGAGTAGGAATCTTCAGTCGCTTAGAGAAACACCCTGAATCTTTCATTGCAGTTTTACAGAGCAAGGGCTGTCATGGTGCTTACATGCTATATAACCTTCCCCAACCTGGTACTCTCCAGATGATTTTGGCTTCAGTGCCCATAAGCACCTGTCTGCATGCCCAATGGTCAGCAGTTAGTTTCAGTCCAAAACATCCAGAGGGTACCAGGTTCAGAAGGCTGGCATGATGTGTAGCTAAGCCTTGACTTTTCTTTTTCCTAAGCTTGCAGGCCCAATTCAGATCAGGTTAGCCACCTTCACCATTTTTCAAATTTTCCCTCCAAGACTCGATTGATTCCAAGCCTGTACCTTAAAGGCAGTATGTTTTTATATTTTAAAACACCATAAAACTAACTGGGGTGGAGACACAGGAGAGCACACACACACACACACACACACACACACACACACACAGAGAAAAGGGAGGTGTCGACATGTCTCCAGCACTGAGCTGCCCCAGGACATGAGAAGTCCTTCTTTGGGCAGGTGATGAACAATGCCTAAACTCCAGTTTAAAGATCAACTTGGCCTACGGAGTTAAGCATGGGCCTGTGTAAATCCCCCAGTGTCATGAATCCCTCACGCTCTTCATTCACTGCCATCCTCTATTCCCAACCTGCAAAATGGGTAGAAATAGCCAGTTAACGCAAAGGTGAGGTTGTAGGGAGGAAGATAAGCAAGACTGTAAAGGAGCTGGCAAGTGACAGCTGCCTGGGACAGTTATTTTCCATTTCAGGAGCTCTCTGCTGTCCCCCTGAGGTGGACAAGAACAGAAATCACATAAATTTAGTGATCTTGCCACACATTGACTCCCTCTCCCCTTGGCTTTGTCTGATCATGTAGCTGAGGCTGTTCTTGTGTGTTAATGACTCAGCTGGTTGCCATGGAAATGCCCAGGCTGTCACCACTTTGGCATTGTGATGTCTCTGCAGGATCAAGGAGTGGGAAGCGCAAGCCTTGAGATGGGATCAAACTGTGATGCTCTTAAATTTTGCAGAAAATAACACTGCTTGCATTGGAATGCAGAGCAGTCTTGCTACTAACATGAGTGATGGGATCAGGGAAAGATGTCGAACCGGTGGTAGACCTTAGAGTACAAAGGTGTGGCCTTGGACTACAATGACCAGGTGTGAAGACAAGCATAGTATAAACTTTATATTACGTTTGTCTTCATATCTGGTCTTTGTGCTCAGAGGCTAGGCCTGCCTTGGAACCTTTTCCTGATGCCCTCAGGGGAGGTAATTTATATTATAATGAAAGCTTGCAGCATAGGAAGGAATACAGGGAGGTGTTACATCCCAAATCAGACCATCGGTTCACATAGTTCAGATTGTCTAATACATCGACAGCCAGCCATTCTCCAAGTTTTCAGACAGAGGTCATTCCCAAGCAAACACTGAAGATAGAAGGAACTGAAGCTGGGACCTTTTATAGGCAAGTGCTTTTGAGCCACTGATGTTCCTATTAAGCTAGAGTAACTGTGGCTGCCTCCCATTTTGGCAACTCAAATGGAGGCTGGCTACTCTTTGCATGAGTATGTTTGATAAGCTACGCACTGCATGTGCATGTACTGCTTCACCTAGCCATTTTCAGCCATGCAGATGATGCACTATGGAGGGGGAGAGAAGGATGTTGGGCAGAATTTGGAGACAACATAAACCAACAGCTGCAGCCTCCTCCCCTCTCTGTCCCCACACTGGCTTGCCCCTTTGGCCCTCTCCAAGGCTGACTTCCAACCTCGGAGAGAAAGCTGGAACAGTTCTTTCCACACCAATTGTTGTTGTTAGTCGTGAGTCATGTCCGAACCATCGCGACCCCACGGACAACATTCCTCCACACCAATTACAAGGAGCTATTTTTGGACCCCCTCTTTTTTGTGCTGAGTGTCGCCTAGCCATAACCAGGTAAGAAGGGACAGCTTTCTGAAGACCAAGGTGGATGGAATGATGGGGTGGTAGAACTTCTACCAACAATTCTGACCTGTTAATTTCCTGCCAGCTTCACGTTCAGCATCCCAGCTCTGAGGTCACAGGGCCTTGGAACTGGGACCCTGAACAATCCTATGGCCACCCAGACAACATCAGAGGATCATTAGACTGTGTGCTTAAAAGTACAGGAGAAAGGTCTCTAAAGAAAAGCTGATAATACAACCTTTGTAAAAATCAAGGTAAGAGAGAATAGGAAACTTTTATAAACATCCCATCAAGCACAGCAGGCAGCAGGCAGGAAATTAATCTTTTCCCCAGTGCTTCTAAGATGAAGCACACCTGGTATTGGTAGCCATGTTCTTGTCTTGATTTGTCCTTCTGTGGTATTCGACTCCTGCTGGATGGTTAGTGTGCAGAGCTGGGGGAGCTTTAGCACATTACATCTGATGGTCGTGCATGACCCTTTTTCAAATACACTACACAAAATGGTTCGGATAAGTGAGAGGAGGAAAAAAACAACCAAAAGGAGACTGGATACAAGCCTGTGCCTTTAAAAGCTGCTAATCTCTCTCTCTCTCTCTGGAGTTGCTGGTCTCCTAACCTTGCCTCTGCTAAGAATATTGGGTGTCATGGGGATCCCTGCCTGTGCAAGCAACCCATGTGCCTGTATGAGGAGGCAGCACTTGTAAGACTCCTATTGACACCTGCAATATGTCATCTGTCCCACCCAGGCAGCCATCTGTGATCTATAGGCTGGGCTGGGCATGAGGTGGCACCTGCCATGCATGTGATATACTCCTGCCACCCTCTTTCAGCTTAGCAGGGATGTGGAGACACTGGGCAGCCCAATTTGTTTGAGCTCAGTGGACCTCTTGCCCACTTTCAATCCAATATGCATAAAAATGCTGAATCTGTTTTTATCCTGCAGACCTCTGCCTCTAAGACAGACCACAGGTTACCTATTTTTAAAATACTGCAGTACTGTGCACAAACTATGTGACGCTGGCTTAGTTCTTAACTTTCAATTAGTGTGATTTGCACTAATTCTCTTCTTATTAAAAAACAGAAAGAACAAACTGCAAACATTCTTAACTTTAAATGCACAAACTGCACAAACGTTCTTAGGACAGCCAGCTAGCACGGGGCTAACAAACCAGAATCTGGGGGGCTGAATCACGAAAATCTGTTGGCTTTTCTGCTGCTATCACATTCCTCATGCATCCCTATATCCTATCCTCTCAGGGTTACTTTGAGAATAAAGTCACAGGGAAGGAGATGCTCGTACACCACTAGAACCTCTTGGCAGACAGGTAGTATAGAAGGCAAACTTAGGATACCATCGTATCCATGTCTGGACAGAAAAAGTCTATTGTCTACACATGCATTAAAATAATGCCCTTAGAAGAATACACATTTCTACAGAATCAGATGCCCATGTGCAGGGTCTACTCCACCTGTGGGGTAACTATGCTTTGCAGATGTTGTTGTGTCAGCCCCAGCCAGCAGAGTCAATGCTTGTGGTTGGCAGGATATGTGACCCCCCAGATGCTGTTGGTCTACCTGGTTTATTCTGACCAGACATCTCCAAGCCCTGAGACCTGAGCACCAATGAAATGGTGAGGCCACAGACTGAACCCAGGAGCTTTTGCGCAAAAAATATGAAGTTCTCCACTCAGCTGTGGCCCATCCTATGCCTCCGAGGGGTTAAACCTAAGGAAGCATGTCTGCATTCTCCTCCACCTGTAGTCCCTAGTGATTCTGACCCAAAGGGTGCCCCAGCACTCTGGGGCAGTTCTGAAGTGTGTGTGTGCGGAGGGGAAATCCATTCCACTAGCAGTTTTCATTCTGTTGGCAGATGGACTTCATTGGATCCAACCCCCTACAATTTGCTCTCTGCATCAGGGATGGGGAGCATGCAGCCCTCCAGATGTTGCTGGACTTCAACTCCCTATGGGTCCTGTCAGCAAACGCATGATTGGGAGTTGGAGGGCCACGGCTACCAAATGCCTGCTCCATGTAACATTTGTGACATTTTAACATGGGGATCTGAACTCAGAGGCGTGATGTCTGGAAGAGAATGCACGCGCATTGACCCTGGATGGCTGATCTGAAGATCAATAGTGACCTCCAAATGAGATGAAATTGCACATCCTTTCTAGCCATCTGCTCTAAGAGATTACATTCTGCAGTATCTCAAAGGGAACCAATTAGGCAGCCATGAATTTAATAAATCCTAATTATTTTGTTTGTACATGCGAGATCCAAATAATTTGCACAGCAAGGAGCTTTAATTAGGTTGAGCGATGCAGAAAATAAATCAAACAGAACCACTGAACCCCATAAATAACCTGCTTTGATTTTCAATTGATGCTAAATATGTTCCTGCAATACTTTCAACAACTTAAAAATCAACCTTTGAAGACACATTTATCATCATTGTTTAATATTTGTTTTTACAGTGCTGTGAAGTATTATAGCAACCAAGAAGCTATTCCATCATTGTCAACCTATGGAAAAAGCTACAGAGCCCACTGCATTAACTTTCTTATTTTAATCGCCCAGTCCTGATTGTGAATAAAATGAAACCAGTGTGTACGCAATTGGCAATCTTTCTCTTTGGACTCCACGGAAGGAAAAATATTAGGGACCCTAGAGGGCAACAAAGGGACTATAAGGTATTTCAGAGTCCCACCTCTGAGACTGGAGACTGCCCTCTGCCCTTGGAGCTGGGAAGCAGAGCTCTGACCCACTCCTCTTGTGGCCAAGGTTGGGAACTCAATCTCAGGGAGAGGCCACAGGGATCATGCTGGTGGGCAGAAGGGGAGGAGCTGGACAGGCCAGGATCTAGGCTAACCTGAGCCCTTTCCAGCCTCCTTCCCCTCCCCTCCAAAACCCATTCATTAGACAGGCAAAAAAGCCGGTTTAGCGAAAATGCAGGGCATGGGAAGGGCGTGTGAGGATTGCTTCTGCTGTTCCTTTTGCCCAGGAGGGCGGCAAACCCTTAAGTTCAAGGGATGAGCATCAAAGCTGCAACCCATCGGATTGGCCCATATTCAGGCAAGGCTTTTATGGCCATGGATGATAGAGAATGATTCTTTCTGGGCTTTAGCCTAGTCACAGTTACCTAGGACCAAGTCCCACTAAACTCTGAGATTTACTTCCAAGTAAACATGCATAGCACTGCAAACGGCATTTTCTTTGTCTTTCTCAGAGTCTGCTCTTTTCTTAGTAGATGTTGCCATTCTCTGTGAGCCTGCAGGGACAGGGTTAATTAAAGATCCCAACAAACATAAAAGCATTAAAATAAAAATGAGAAAAAAGATGGCCTTGATAGGTCCTCCGAACTGTCCCTCCGTGTTCCTTCCAGAAGAAAACGGTATTTTTGTCTCAAGGTCTGGCAATCTTCCCATTCAGAATTAAATAAAGCATGCTGATTTTCCTAGGGGGGTAATAGATGTGGAGGGAAAATTCCTGCCACTTGAATGGTCATACTGAGGGAGAAAAGTATAGTGAATTTGATATGGTCCTGATAGTATCTAGCACTTGATTTGTTCATCCTATAAATTGCCCCCCCTTTTACCGTTCTGTTTATCCTTCCCATGCAAAAATGGGAAGTGTTCTTTGAAAGCTCTAGGAGGGGGTTGGGAGAGCAAAACCTTTAGTGAGCTAAGGATCTGTGCTATTTACTTTAATTAACTTTATAAGGCATCCAAGGTTTTGGTTTTTTAATAGAACTTTTTAGGAACACAGGAAGTGGCATTAAACGGAGCCAAACCATTGGTCCATCTAGCCCAGTGTTGTGGACCTGGGTGGCCTTGACTCTGCAGGTGTTCAGGATGGATTCTTTCCTAGTTGTACCTGGAGAAGCTGGGGGTTGAACCTGGGGCCTTCTCCATGTGAAACTGGCACTCTGCCATTGAGCTGTGGCCCCTCCCAAGCTCCAGACAGTCAGCAGGCGTTCCAGGGCTGCCAGGTCAGGAAGCTGTGTGCAAAGGGGCTGGTGCCAGTGGGTAGGTTTGCACATCAAGGCAAACCATCCTGATAAACTATCAGCACAGCTAGTCCTGAATTGCCAAGAAGCTACAATGACCTTGACAGATGATTGGGCTCACTGTATTTGCTCTCCTCCCCCATTTTTCTGGGCTTTCTGTCATGATGGATTGTGTTGTCCAGGTTTGGACAAAGAAAACATATAACAAACCAGAAGTCATATAAGAAACCATTGTTTCTTAGCATGGTTTCTAAGGACAAAACTTACTGTGCTGAAATACCATGATTGGCTCCTGGCATGATAGACAAACAACGCTAAAACCCACAGTGGTTTATCATGTCAGGAACCCAGTCTGTATAAAGGATTTTTTAAAGCTTAAAAAGCAATAGCTCCATTCTTGGGCCCTAGTAAAGTAAGGGCAAACCTGATCGGATAACCCCATGGACAATGTCCAAAGGGGCACAGGATGTTTGGGGCTCCTTTTCTGATGTCAAAGCTGATCCTCACCTCCCCTGCCTGGCAGCCAGCATGGAGATAACCACGTTGGTGATTTCTCCAAGGCTGCAAAAGTGAAGAGAATGGGGTTAAGGGCATTTCAGGGGGCAAGAAGGGAATATCTCAGCATTCATGGATTATGCATTTTCCACAGAACATTAAGGTAGCTGAGCAATCTCCATCTCAGCGCCATTTTCCAAGTTCTTCTTCCACCCCTCCTTAGGGGTACTTTTGACCCTCAAAAGGGTGGGAAAAAAAGGGTGTGGTGAACGGTTTGGCCAAGTTCTAGTGTGGATGAATCTAAGACTGCAGTTTAGCAATATCAGTGATGATGATGATGAGGAGGAGGAGACAGTCTAGTGAGACAGTGTGGCCTCCTGCCAGCATTGGGATCAGCTTCTCTGGCACTCTCAAAGCCCCTCACCACAATAAGATGTGCACCCAACTACTACGATGGCTATTATTTTGCAGAAACAAAAAGATGGCAGCAGAAAAAACTGGGGATGGTGGAAGAACAGGCCAAAAAAACATATCAGATTACAATAACCATTCACAGCATCGTCAAGAAAGATAAAATAGATATTATTATAACGTTGCACTTATTCTTGTTTCCTCTCCTGAGCAACACAAGATGGCTTACACAGTCCTCCTCCATTCCCTTTTATCCTTACAATAACCCTGTGAAGTGGGCTAGGCTGAGAGTGACTGGCCCACAGTCATCCAATGAATTCAATGGTCAGGCATGGACTAGAGCCCAGGTCTCCCAGCTTTCCAGTTCAACAGTCCATCAACCACCTGACACCTATATAGCCTACAGTTGCTAACTTCACCTGGATGTTTGTTAAGATTGCACTCTTGCAGAATGTAAACTGGAATGAACCCGGACCATCACAAGACTTGTGTGAGAACAAGAATATTTTGTGATGTACAGTGCTTTGCAGCAGATGCTCAGTGATTCGCGGACAGGCAAGTCACTGTGGGAAATACTCCCTGAAGGCACAGGGTCTGCAAAGCCACTGGGTTAATTCAACTTATTCCATTCAAGGATTCTACGAATGGGTGGGAAACATGTCCCTGCAGACTTGAACTTCACCTTTGGAGTTTTTGGCAATCATGCAAAAACAATGAGTTCTGGGAAACATGTATGTGCTGGGGGTTAGCCATTTCTTCTGTGTTAAAGAAACTGAATGGCATAATCTACAGTCAACTATTTCAACGGATGCTTGTGTGGATATATGGATTGCTTATATTAATACCTGTATTTGAAATATAACTTCTATCAAACTTGGGACTCTCTTTATTATTGGCTAGAGAAATGGAACTTGGCTTAGATTTAAATATGTTTTTAAGTTATCATAAATGGAAAAAGAAGGGTGTGGGGGCTGACCCAGCGGGCTCGATGTTTTTGATGATGGATGTTGTTTGTAGTTTTCTTTTTGTGTTTTTTTAGGGTTATAATTTCAAATAAAACTTATTTAAAAAAAGGAAATATAAGTGCTGGATCTGGTGTTCCCCATTCCTTTTTATTAATGGTGCTGAAAACAGTTATTCTGACTGGATCTGCTTTTTTGCTAAGTAGTTTTTGTTGCTGTTTGCTGAGGGCTTTTTGCAATATTACAGGAATTATTTTTATTTATTTAAAATAAGCACTTCTGAAAACAAATGAAAACATTTGTCAAGCCAGTTCTCCAATGAAACTAGCACTATTCATTAATGTGGTTTTGAAAATGCATTTTCCGAAACCCTTAAAAACAGACCCATGAGATATGAAGGAGAAAATCTCTGTCTTGGATTTAAGAAGTTTCAGCCTGTGTGAAAGGAACTGAACTTGAATTTCAAGGGTTGCTTTGACACATATCACATCTGAGCAAAGGGAGTAGAGTTCCATTTAAAAAAACCTAATTTGAAATAGGTGAAATGTAGATTACCAAAAGTTTACAACATGGTACCTGTAACTGTGTGGTGGTATGTTTGACCTTAGCTTCCAAAAAGGCAGTTAAAATCAGTGTCACCAGTCTTCACATTCTCTTAGGAGTACAAAATTTAACACTGAGACTAAACTAAATGGTCAGAAATGACAGACAACAAGACCTAAGTGTAACCCTAACCCTAACCTTTGACAGCATCCTTTGAAGAGATGCCACAAACACTTTTTTGTCATTGAACATATTTCGGATTCTGAGAGAGCATTGTGAATGCTCTCACACAATGGCTGCCATGAAAGACCTGCCATGGTGGGTATCATTAATCACAAAGCACATTTCCCAGAAGGAAAACTAAGAGAAAAGTGATATGACTAAAATCCGCACACAAACCCAAATTAAGATGGTACGGGAGAGCAACGCTTCATTTTGCCACTTCCTCACTTAAAAAGTTAGTAATTAAAATAAGTCTTAAAGAAAAAATCAAAACAGAAGGGGAAGGAAAGAGAAGTGTCCGGGGGCACACCTGGGCCTAAAGGCACCATGCTGGGGACCCCAGCCTTAAAGGTTGCCTGGCAGGTTATGCGCAACAGGCTGGCAGGACCCATGAGCTGACTCAGTATAAGGTATGTGCCTATATTTAAGCCACTTCCTTGTGAGGTTACAGCGGTCTCAAAGTAATCTCTTCACTTTAATGGATGCCACTCCGTAATGCATTCACCTGAAGGCATGTTGCAGTTGTGTGAGCAGGGAAGGGCGAGACAGAGCAGAGAGTGCTGCTGAGGCATTGGACTGGCCAGCAGGCTGATGCAACGGCTGCTATGGAAACGCTGAAGGCCCAAGGGTTGGGCTACGGAGCAGGGGCAGCAGCCAGCTGCCCCCCTTAGCACATGGCCCCAGGAAAGGATGCTCTCCGTTAAGAAAGCACCTTCCAGCTCCTCAGGTGTGCGCAGGGTTATCTGAGAGTGGGCCTAGTGCCTGAGCAAGGCCGCCAATGCTGAGCTTTGCCTTACAGCTTGCATATATTCTAAAACAGTCTTCATCAGCCTGTTGCCCTCCAGCTGTGTTGACTACAACCCCTTTTTCTCACAGGCTGGCAATTGCAGTCCATCATGGTGGGAATGGCTGTGATAAAGACCTTTAAAACAAACAACCCCTAATTTCCCACATCTTTGTATATGTTTTTGTCTTCATTTTACTCTGCAAAAAACAACTTTCTTTTTATTCACAGTGCTCTGATCAATGCACTTATTGATCAAGACATGAATGTGCCGGACAGAAAGGAAAGCTTCTGGACCTTTAGGACTCTTAGCTCTAAACCAAGAAGACAATTTGTAGGCTTTATATCACTTGCACCTCCACTTTTTAATTCTGAGGAACTAACATCCACCAAAGTCTCAGCTACAGATGAGGGCAGCAGCCAAAACATTTAGCACCAAATATATGTTTTAATTACTCCGTTTTTAGTCTGCCTTCCTATATATATATGGTGCTTTTCTCTTCTGCTGCTTTAAACCTTCCTCTTCATTACACCCACAGACAGGCATGCATATATCTACTATGCTCATATGGATATATGCATGCCCCCCTTTCCTTTTTGGTGAACAAATAAAAACATTTACCTTTCTGAATGTTGCTGGCTCTTCCAAGGAACTTGTCATCTGTTTAGAAAGACAAAAGGTTTGCTTTTTAAGCATGTATCATGGGATCCCTGTGGATGCTATAAGCCAATGTTTATTTCACAGGGGGGAATGTTGCTTTAAAATTTCTTGTCATCTGGACAAGCTAAAGCAGCAGGTGATTTCTATTTAATGAGCTTTAAAGCACACACAGCCAGTTTAAATTCCAAATGGATTTTGTTTCCAAACAATTTAAGCTGGATGCAGGCTTACGGCAAGAACAACTATGATTTTACTGACACCTACTGCCTCCTTGTAGTTTTGCAGAAGGCTACTAGATAAAACTGCAACACAAAACAACTTTGAAAATGTATTTTCCTTGTACCTCCTCCTTACGTACCTCGAGTCCAAGGGACTGTGTGCTTTGTTTTGTGTAAATGTGATTGCAGTCAGAACTTTGTGTACAAAAGAACAAATCTACCCCCCATCCCCATTAGTAGTACCTTCTAGATAAAAAGTGCAGATATTAAAACTACTACATAGTACTGAACACAACCCCACATCTCTTGCTTCTCTTCCCAAATGGCATGTAGAAAAGCAAAATATATACTTTTGCTCCACTACAAGGGGCATCTAATGAAGTAGGGCAGGGTAGGTTAGGGATAGCGGTGGATGAATCCATCAATGTTAGTTTCTCTCCTTTCTCCAGTCTTAAAACCAGTTTGCTTTGCACTGTGAGAATTCCTCCAGTTTTATTTCAGTTCATCCAAAATCTGAGGGTTTTTTTTTAAGTTTGCATGAAAATGCATAAGCATTTTTGTGTACCTTTCTCCTGCTACAGGCAATCCCTGAAGCACAAACATCCAGGTTACAAACAACCTGTGATTATGAATGAATTATTAATTTTTTTTAATTACTGCAGGAAATCAGCATCACCACAGGGAAGAAGCAAAAAGGGAGTGAGTGAGGGCCTCCACAGCATCATCAGAGAGAGAGAGGAAGTGTAGAGAAAAAAGCCCCCAAAGCAGGCCTTCCTGCCCTGCCCATCCAGAGAGGGAAATCTCATCAGCATTTCCTTGGTACAAAGAGGAGGCACTGGTGAGTTTGGGCGGGGTGCGCGTGCACGAGACTAGAGATATTTGTGGTTTTCCACTTTCACAGGCATTTGCACCCATAAACCCCACTATGTGGAAACCTGACTATACTTGATCCGACTTACATACAAATTTGACTTAAAGACAGATTTCCATTTCCTCAGGAATGAAATTCATTCGTAACCTGGGAACTGCCTATATGTGGTTCTTTGCATGCATTTTTTGCCTAGTATACACCACTGACAGCAATTTTACTAACATAATGAATTTTAAAACATTATTTCCTTTAATACATGCATTTCTGTATGGATTTATTTCTTAGTGAGTTTCACTGCAAAATTCGGAGGAGACAAATTTCAAAATGTAACAATTTCTCCTTCATTGCTGGTGAAAGGTGTAATGAAATCACATCACACCTTCATTCATTAAATTTTACTAATGGAAGAAAATGGGGCGCATACATGGCAACATTTTTGAAAGCAGCCTTATGGCTCCAGTAATGCATTATTCCAGGTTACAAACTTCTAAACTGGACTGGCATGCTTTGGACTTGACCCTGCAGTTGCTAAAATGGAGAGCTACTTGCTGTCTGAGCACCTTTAAGTACTAATGGGCAGCCATAGAGCAAAATGGAATACAGTAATCTTTTAGAACCACTTGTTCTGTACTTGCTGAAGTAGTTTAAAACAGGCCAACACTTTTTAAAGTAAGTATAACTATGTGTTTTTTCTCATTTGCAATAAATGTGGCTTCATTGGGCAACAGATTAGCTACAGAAACCTTACGGCTATACAGACTCATTTAAAAGATTCACAATGCCTTTGCTTCTCGCCATTCTAAGATCACAATGCCTACCACTGAGCTAGCAGAGTTATTCAACTTGGACTTGTAGAGCATCCATTGGTAGCGCAACTCCTCCAGTTCAGCAGAGTTTTTCACAATTGGTCGAAGGCGCAAGAGATCTTCAAAATGGTGCTGACCCTCAGGAACACGAGACTGAAGTTTCTGCAGAGAGGGAGAAGGTAAATTAGACAAGCATTGGATGTGAGGAGGCACTGGAGACATACTGTGTTTATGAGCAGCTTTCTGAAATAACTCCTTACCAATAAATATTCATGAGTTTCATGAATATCTACAACCATAAAATGTAAACAACAGTGAAGCCTCCATTGTATTATCACATAGTTAAGCTTGTATGGCCCCCAGCCCGCTGTCCTTCCAGGATGCAGCAGAGGATACAGAATAGGACAAGAAACAGGCTACTTCCGGGGTGTTGGACAATCAATACTGCATTAAGGGCTTTCCTAGTTGGAGAATATAGTCCTGCCTCTGACTCAGGATGAGCGCCCAGTAGAACCACCACCTCCTTATCCTTGCAGAAGCTATACAGTCAGGCAAGGATGCTTTAACAGTCCAGACAGCTCCTTTCAGAGAGATACTCCTGACTGAACTGGCAGGTCTTGTCAGTCTACATAAAGCTTCAGCTGGCTTTAGCTCCCCGCTGAGACAACATTCTCCTGGAGTAGAAGAAAGTTACAGCCAGCAGGTGAAACATGAAACTACTCAAAGTCCTATTTTCCTTATCTCTGAAGTTGCCTGTTGTGCTTGACCTGTCTACTTTGATTGGACTGTATCTGCCAAACCTACCCTACCCTACTGTGACTTGACTCTGCTTACTGCATGGGATTTTACCTGTCTGATTTGACTGTCATCATATGTTACTGGCTTCCCTGTGAGCCTCATGTACCCACAAAATGGTAGCACCAGGGCTCCTTTACATGGCTAGTATTTCAAAGGTTTATATTCCTTTGAATATATTATAACTTTAAAAAATAAGTTCCTCTGAAACTTGCTGAAATGATTTAGACCATTGAGGAAGGACTATAATTCAGAATCAGGGTGCATAGGACCCTGTCCAATGGTTTCCAATAGATAGAAGAGCTTCCAGGGGGGAAAGAGAGGGAAGAAGGCAATTTTTACTGATCAAAGAGCCTTTCATAAGTTAAGCAATGCTGTTGTTGACATACAGCGTTTGCATACAGAAGGTCTCTGGCTTTTCTGGGTAACGCTGGGAAAGAGTCCTGTGTGAAGTTCTAGAGAACTACTGCCTGTCAGTAAAGTTAGGTGGACTAAAGGCCTTCACTGGTATAAGGCACCTTCCCATACCCCTGTCCCATTGCTAGATACCAGATCAATGCTTTCTCTTAACAAGAATGTACAGTACTGAAGAATTAATGTGGCACAATGGAAAGAAACAGACCCTTAGCTTGCTGTGCCTTGCTTCAAGTTCTTTGTTAGTGGATGGCTTCATGGAAAGGATGCTGGCCAACTTGGCATTTTCTTCTTGTAACCATTGGTCAAAATTCTTAATGAGTTGAAGATCATTATTATCTTCTCCTTGGTCCATGTTTTTCTGGATTACAGGGATTTTTTTTAAAAAAAGAACACATAAATGAGGAACTAAACAAGAAAATGTACTTTCCCCGAGTTAAGATTGCCCAGTAAAATCAACTGTAAAAGATTCCAAAGGAAGTTGGTTTTTTTCTTATTCTGTGAATATCAGGCACAGGAGATATAAAAATCAATGATTTTTTAAAAAGTTTGAATGTAACCATTCAGAGAGTCAGCATGGCTGAGTGAACAGTATACCATTTCAAAAACAAACAAACAAATAAATAAAATGAATAAATGGCTTATTGATTTAAAATTATTGGAAAATGTCAGATAGAATACTACATTTCTTTCTCACTATAACAACAAGTTACAATTGGATCTCATAATAAACCTGCTAAACTGAGACTTGCAATCTCAGAAAAATGAAGTTACCTCTCTCTCAAACATGGCTAACAATTTCAATGTTTCATCTCAGGAAAATGGCTGTGTTTAGCCTAAGCAGTACTAGATTTTGCTTCTTGTAGGTTCAGGGCTTTTAGTGTGTCTGACTGTAGTTGCATGTGCATGAATTCAGGCTACCTAGGCTCATTGTTTTATGGTTACATGGTAGTGCTGAACCAAGAAGCAGAGAATTAAGACAGATAGGTAATATAGTAGAGTGGATAAAAATGAACAAATAAGCAACAATCAGGTTTTTAGAATTTTAGTATCTTCACACTAAGGCTGCAATCCTATACCCACAAAGCTGGAAGGAAGCCCCAGTGAACTCAATAAAACCTGTTTCTAAGGAGACCTATATAGGACTATGCTCTTAACCTCACATTGCAATGGCATGTGCTGGATAAAGAATGATCATACATGTGAATACTTTAATGGCAGTGATAAACAGGGAAGGAAGTCAAAATATATAGAGTGAGACGAAGAGATGACTGTGCATCCTCCAAACTAGGGACAGTGTTAAAAAGGACTCTTAAGGCAATACAAAGAAAAACTTCTAGCATTCAGAATTTTTCATAGCCAACAGCAGACTTCATTCCCAAGGTGTCTGCTGCTTGATAGAATGTCAGTGTTATACCCTACACCCGCTGTGCATATCGTCTCATGATTCCTATTAAAAAGTTTGATAGTTAAATGAAGAACTGTAAACCACAGAAAGCACACTTGGAATTAAAACAAGGCTCCAACACAAGCAGCGCGGCCTTATATAAAAATCAAAATAAAATTAGGATCTGCTTCAACACTCAGAATTTAAGCTGAGCTGGGACTCATGGTCTGCACCTGTACATGTCACCCAGCAACCCAATTTTCAGTGTGTGGAAATCGTAATGAAGTCAAGCATCCAGATTACCTTCTGCAGAGTAGATTTCTACTCCCACTGAGTAACAGTGGCTTGTCTCAGTGTGACTGGGAAAGCTTCCCAAACTGGGTTTGAGACAGTTTTGAGAGCTGGGACTAACTTGCTGCCCAGGCTTTTCATAATGTTTAGTACTGTGTAAAAGAAAAGAGATGTGTGGCTGACTGGTAAATTTTATTTTCACACCTCTGATGGACAACTTTCTCCTCTGCATCTGACGGTAGCAAGATAACTGAGGGCAAACACACCCAACCTGGCCCCTCCAGTTGTATTGGACTAAAACTGCCATTATCCCAATTCTGTAGTCCCACTTCTGAGACAGCTGCAGAACTTCAGGCTATTCCTGTATGAGCCCCAGAGACTTGACTTGGATTCATTTCCTCACCCAGTGATTAGCATCTTCTGTGGAGTGAGTGGCAAAGCCCTGTGTTGTCATGCTGTCCAGAAATGTTGCTTTCTTGCCTCCATCTGTTGTTGTCCTGTTTGGATGGATTTCCTGGAAGAGACTAAGATCACCAAAATTGTGGGGCAGGATGCCAAGGTGGGAGGCAGTTGTTAATTAAGCACACACAACATGCATAAGCACTGATTCTATATTTCATTCTGTAGCCAGAAACTCAAACAGAGTGAAGCTTATTTAAGATTTTCATGGGTTCCATTCAGCACTCTTAAGTCTTTTGGTTGATGCCCTACGCATTCAAAAGGTGCTAAAATGGCTGAACTCAGTCAGTTTCTCAAAATAATTACAGTAGACTCCCAACTATCCGGCCTAATGTGGAGGAAGGGCAAGCCAGATAGGCCGGAGTTCTATAAATGCTCACTTCCTACCCCATCCAAATCATTAAAAACACCCTTTTTATACCAAAACCCGCTCTTATTCATATTTTCTGAACTCTTAGTACAGGCCAGTACTTTATAAATGTTTGTTATGTACTGTACTGTACATTTTAAAAATTTATTACAGAAAAAGGAAGTCCAAGGATAAAAATATTGTACACATTTTAAGATAAATTTTATAATGTCTAACTTAATTGCAGAAAACATAAAATCATGTCACTGTACAGTATGAATACATACACTTTTAAAATAAACAAAACATTAACGTAAAACGTAGGCTTAATTCTTAAAAAATTATTTAAACATTTTACTGTTCATTGATAGTTATTTTTTAACTAGGCCGGATAGTAGCGAGCTGGATAGTCGAGAGTCTACTGTACTATAATAACAAAGAATGCATTAGCAAATGCCATGCAATTGACTTGCTGCCAGCCAAAGTGTCCAAGAAGGCATGTGGGTCCGAAGAGCATTGCTGGATCAGACCAAAGGCCTCTCTGAGAGCCAGTGAAGTACAGTGTTTTAGTCCCCGCTTAGCCATGAAACCCTCTGGGTGACTCTGGGTCAGTCACAAACTCAGCTAACCTGCCTCACAGTGATGTTGCTGTGAGGATAAAATGGAGAAGAGGAGATCCTTGTAAGCTGCCTTGAGTTTCTTGCGCGAGGAACCAAAGAGGCTATAAATGTAATGCAATCATCATCATCATCATCGTCATCGTCATCGTCCAGCAGTCTGTTTCCACAGTGGCCAACCAGAGGCCAACGGAAAACTTACAGAAGGACATCTCTTTAACTGTTTAACAGCATTCACCCAAGAAAATGGCACTCGAGGCAACTCAGTCATAGGAATTACATGTACATTTATATAATTAAAACAGTTAAACTACATTAAACACAGTTAAAACACAGATGCAGGAGAATATAAAGTGTACCCAGCTAATGGGTTTCTTGAAAGTGTTGTTAGCCTGCTGGTGGAAGGACTGTGGAGAGGGAGCCAAACTGGCCATCCTCAGTGGGGAGCTCCGCAGTTCAGGAGTTGCAACCAGGAAGGTCCTCTCTGTCATTGTCACTCTGGGGGCAGCAGTGCCTCTTCTCAAAATCTTAAAGTCTGTGTAGGCTTACAGTCCATACAGCGACCTGCTCCTAAGCTGCATAGGGCACTGTGGGTCACAGCTAGTATTTTAGCTTGTGCCTGGAAACAGATGGGTAGCCTGTGAAGGTACCTGACTGGGGCAGGTTGGTAACCAGACTGGTAACCAGTGGAGACTGTGGACTACCTACCCCAGTCAACAGTCCCGCTCAGCATTCTGGACCAGGTGAAGTTTCCAAACAGCTTTCAAAGGCAATCCCATACATCACTGTACTAGTCCAAAGATAATGTATGCAACTAAGACCGGCATAATATGAATGCCACAACTCTCTTCTGCCACTGATTCTCCACAACTGCTGCCCTGATCTTGGACCAGGGGCTACTGATAGTCCTATTCTCCCTGAATTTGTTTGTTGTAATTATGTGCTGTCAAGCTGTCTCCAATGCATGGCGACTCGATGAATGAAAGCCCTCCAAAATATCCCATCCCTGGCAGTCTCACTCAGCTCTTCCAAATTCGGGGCTGTGGCTTCCTTTATGGATTTAATTCATCTTGCATATGGTTGGGTTTTATTTGGAAGAACTTGGGAAGTCAACCCTGTAGGAAGACTGCCCACTGAGCTCCATGCCTATGAGCCTTTTAGACCCACGGTCTCTCGTTTATGAAGCTCAGTGATCCCATCGTCCCCTGTATGGAACCTCTGCCCATTCTCAGCAGCAAGGCAATCTGTGAAAGTTATTTATCTGAACCAGAGCTGGAACCAATGAAGGGAACACCTGATCCCTATCCCCTTCCCAGAATCAATTTAGATTCAAGACAATCCACTTCATACTGGAGGAAACAAACCTTCAATGTGGAACTGCAAAATTCATATGGGAAGTCTGGAATTCTAAGCTCCATTTTCCAGATTCAGGTTTGAATTCCAGCCTCATCAGTTGAATAGCACTACTCTAAAGAAATTTTACCAGCTGCTTTAGGATGCAAGTGCTGCTTTGGAGACTTTCTTTCTCTGAACCCAGGAGAACAGAAGAAACAAAAAGGGGTAGCAGAATCAGTCCTTCCCCAGTTTCACCAACTGGAATGGGAGCTTTGCAGCGCTTTGCGGTTGGACCTGCTCCAATGGGAGTGATACGGCTTTTCCAAACAACCGATGCTCCATATTCCGTGTCGTACCCTGTAACACTAGTTCAGCAGCAGCAGGGGACAAACTGAGCTGTAAAAGATACTGTGACAAGTTCCTGCCAGCGGATTTTTCCTGGATGTGGTCTTGCCATTTAAGGCCATTTTTAATGGATTGTTACTGTCTGGGGGATTGTTCTAACACAGAGCTTGTAGCTGTGATTAGGAAATCGCTACAACCCGTGGCTGGTTTCTCAGCTGATGAGGAAACCTGATGAGCTCAGGAGGTGGGGATGGACTTTCCCCCCACCAGTTGTACCTAGTGAAAGAGCTACTTCGTTTGGAAGGGTGGGGGGAGTTTGGGCAAAAAGAAGAATACATGCAATTGCCAGAAATGTTACAAATAAAGGAAAGAAGGCAAAAGGTCAAATTCTCAGAACTCCTCCGTGACTCACCAAGACTGAACATATTATTCAACCCATTTCCCTGGAGCAGCAGCAAGTGAAAGAGCTAAAAATCATGTTTAACTTCATAGAGAGAAGCCTTGGAGAAGCTAAAACAGGGCAGAGTCTGGGAAGATCATTCAAATTTATGAGAACGGAAGTCTATCTCTGCTCAGGAAAAGTTTGTGTCTACAGAAGAGGGTTTGTTTTAGTTTGTAGGCTGCCATCGATGCTCAAGGGAACAAAAACTGAAGGGCCCTTCATTACTGGTTTGTCTATCACAGTTTTACCACACTAGAAATATTGCTGAGCATCTCTGGAGTGCTTACTGAAAACTAGCACAAAGATCCAGCTTTGCACAGGTTGGAATAGCTCTTAGCTGGACACAGCAAAGCCTTCCAATAAGCTGGTGCAGCTGTCAGAATTGGACATGGTGTGCCTTTTCCATCTGAGTGAAGCCACAGCTGCTGAAAACCCCTAGACACAGCCCTCTGCCACTGTGGGCTTTTCTAGGATGGGATGTGTCCATTGGACTGACAGTGATTCCTCCACAGTAGGGAGGTAGGCGCATGCCTAGATAGTGTCCTGCATAAATATTCACTTAGGCTCTTCCACATTTCATTGTGTTACAACTTGGAACCGAAACGGATTTAACTGGGCATTGTTACCACTGACGTACACAAAATACTCAACACTGTGAAGGTGCAAACTTTTTTCCATTGCGGCACATAAGTTAGGTAAACAAAAACAGATTGCAGAAGTATTTGCCCCCTTTGCTGTGTCGTGTAAAAATAAACTCTGCTGCAACCCACTGCATCCAGAGGTCACACACTGTAACTGGTTGAATGAAGTCCACCTGCATGCAATTCCAGTTTCACATGATCTCAGATTAAATGCACCTGTTTCTAGAAGGTCCCAGAATTTGTTGGAGAGTGTATCTAAACAAACAGAATCACGAAGACCAAGGAGCTATCAAAACAACTCTGAGATGAAGTTGTGCAGAAACACCAATCAGGGTTGGGTTACAAATAATAACCACCCCCTCCTAAACTGTGAACATCCCCCAGAACACTGCAAAATCCATGATTACAAAATGGGAAGAGTATGGCTCAACCACAATGCTGCTTTGGGAAAGCCATCCAGCAAAACTCAGTGACCAGGTAAGGAGGGCATTAGTCACAGAAACAACCAAGAGGCCAATGGTAACTCTGAAGGAGGTGGAAAAATCCTCAGACGAGGTGGAGAAACTGTCCATCAGAAAACTATCATCTGAATGCTCCACAAAGCTGGGCTTTATGGGCAAGCAGAGTGAAGAAAGCCATTACTAAAACAAAACCATATCAAAGCCTTTTTGGAGGTGGCAAAAAGGCACAGCAGACATGTGCAAAGGATTCTCTGGCAGGGTGAGAGTGAAGCCTAACCTTTGGGCTTTCCTGCAAGCTGCTCTATGCGGCACGAAGCCGACTGTGCACACTGCCCTGAGAATACCATCCTGTGAAAGTGGAAGCATTGCATTGTGGGGACGCTTTTGCTCAGCAGGGACATGGAAACTGGTCGGGACTGTGTGCCACAAGGATGGAGCCAAATACAGGGCAATTCTAGAAGAAAACCTGTTTCAGTCTGCAAGGGACCTGGGACTGGGGTGGAGGTTCACCTCGCAGCAGGACAATGACCCTAACCACACAGCCAAATGACACTCGTGTGGTTCCATTCTAAGGACCTGAATGTCCTTGAATGGCCTAGTCAATGCCCAGACCTTAATCCTACAGAGAATCTGTGCCACAACCTGAAAGCCACTATTCACCAACAATCTCCATGAAACCTGACAGAGCAGAGTTTTGCCAGGAAGACTGGTAAATCTGCAGGATCCAGATGCACAAGCAGATGCAGACTTTCCTAAGAAGACTTGCAACTGTAGCTGCAGCCAAAGATGCATTTGCCAAATACTGACTCGTGTGGGTTATACTTCTGCAACACACAAGTGCTAGTTTCTTTTTGTTTACTTAACTTTTGTGCGACTATAAAAATATTTTGCACCTTCACAGGGTCAACTATCCTGTGTACATCAAGTAATAACAATGCCAATTACATTCATTTCAATGCCAGGCTGTACCATGACAAGATGGGGAAATATCCAGGGCTATGTGTGAATACTTCTGCAAGGCACTGAAACTCTGTTCCCGGCCTACAATCTTCCCTGGCTTCAAACAGTATGAAGTGCAAAGCAAGATGCCGATTAGCAAAGTCTGTCTTAGTGGCTGAAAATGTTCTAAGGCTGTTTTGAAGATAAAAAGGAAAGGAAGGGGAGGAGTATACAGGCCACCTTGGATTCCTTGAATGAAGGAAAAAATGGAATATAATTATGAACAAAGTTAATTTACATTTATTAATGAATTCTAAACACAAAAGAACCCTGAGGTACATCACTAGGGTCCCCTTGGCATGGATGCTAAGTCTAGGGGTCTTGGCTTCAAGGTCTGGGCACTGGACAGACAGACAGACAGACAGACAGACAGACACGTGTTCTAGAAGGATCTCACTTGGGCTTCCTAGGTTGAGGTTTATATTGCCGAGACTGGGAGGGGTGCAGGGTTGGCAGGTCCCAAATGTGAAACTCTGAATTTACCTTTCAAGGTGTTGAGGAACTGCAAGATGACGACCCTGGGCTGGCTTCTCCAGCCCATTTCTTCCTGTTCCTGTTGTTCTCCCTCTCCACTGTAGGGCAAGAGGGCACAAGTCCTGTAAGGAACACTTACCTTGACAGCATGCCTTCAAGAGCCTGGAAGGATTCCTTCAGCTTCTTCACTTCCATCTGGATATTCTCAGCTCCCTCTGGAGAAGAGTGTTTTGCCACCAACTGGCTCTGGGCTTCAATGAGATGTAACTGGATCTCTCTATCTTGATACTCAGTTTGCAGTCTCTGAAAGGCGCAGCAAACAGACACATGACACAGTTCCTGCTTCTGCTACTATTTCAAAGCAGCTCCATTACCAACATGGACTTCTATTCAAAATCCTTATCTACTTTAACAGCTGCACAACTTGAATGTTTCTACCTACAGAAAGGCCAAAAGGTCACCAAGAAGCAATGTCTGTATAAGAACGGACATGTCTGCCCATGTGGCTTTCTTATTATTCCAACTGTAAGTTCATTTTTTTCCAAACAGTAAGAATTTTAAAGGATTTGAATGAAAATCTGTATACATTTTTGCATGAATTTTCATTCAGACATTTTGTGTGCATTTTTGATTGGCCATCTCCACTGTAAAAATTTGTAGGTGTGCAAATTTTGAAGGTAACTAAGTTTCAGTTTGCATATTGGTTCAAAGAGTACAAAAGCAGGTATGTTTCCATTTAAATGTGAACTAAACAAATTCTCACCCTATCCATATGTCTGGGACAGATTTCTTTTTTGTTCAGATTGAGAGTATTTAGCATGAGCTAGAGAAAGTCACTGAGTTTAAAAACCATTTCTACCTATGGGTGTCAGGATCTCTGTAACAAACATGCCTCACTGATCTCAAAGGGGTTAAGCACACAACTCTATCCGGATCAAGGCCTTTGTCTTTTCAGAAGAAAAAATCGAATTTCAGCAGAAATCTCAAAGCATATCATAAAACTGTAAACATAATGCAGAAGAGTTCCATGGAATCAGGCCAAGCAATCCTCTCCAAAGATAGGAAACTTATAACCCTAGGGTGATATGCAGCTCTTTGTCTAATTACTAGAGACTCTGCAAGGGGTCAGTTCAGGTCTCTGGACCTACTCCAGAAGCCCACTGAACAGAGCGGAGAACTGTCTAAATGTGGGAGAAAAAGAAAATGGAAGAGAAACACAAAAATGTGTCCTTTAGTTCCCTGTCCCTACCCAGTGTCTGCTGTTGGTTTAGGGCCCTCAACACTTTACTCCCAAGGGAATGTGGCCATTGAGAGAATGAACGATGGATCTTCAACCCTAATCCAGCATCCTGTTTCCTACAGTTGCCGCTTAAATACCACCAGGGAGCCTGCAAATACGAGGGGCGCAAAGTCCTATGGCAACTTTTGTGGTCCACGCACAAGGTCTGGAATTTGAGACACTGCTGTGAGCACCAGCACAAAATGACTACCATGGAGATGTGGCTGCTCGCAGAATGACTGCCATGACAGCCTGGCCAGTCACATGACATGGCAACAGGGAGAGAAATAGCAAAGCTTGGTGTTAGGGGAGAAACCAGAAGGCAAAGGAGTAAAAGGAGAGAAGAGCGAGGCTAGAGGCTAGAAAGGGAGAGAATGGAGACTGCCACAACAGGTTTGGAGAAATAAATCTTGCATATACTTTGTAAGAAGCACATTTCCTCCTTTTTCCTTTTGGTGCTCCTTCCAACCTTATGATTCCATACGCAAAACATCCTGCAAATTGCTAGACCTTTATGGCTAAACTTCAGCCTGCCCTCTCAGATATCTGTTGGCCTTGCGCAGCTTGCTGGTTAAGCCACTGGACAAGTCATGTTCTTCACCTCCAAGAACAAAGCCCTGTTGCTCATCTTCCATCCTCCATCGGCATCCCAATGCGATTCCAACTCCTCCTCGGTCACCAGAAGCCAGTGCTGGAGGTCAGATGATTTCTCATTAAAGGTCCAGTGTTCTTGAACATGCTGCTTGCTTTGGGCCATCAGGATCTAAAAAGAAGACCAAGCAAAATCAGAGGAACATCATGGGAGGTAGGGAGATATGAAGAGAGGACAGAAATCGACTAATATAAAAATGAATACAACAAAGAAATCATTGTTTAAGTGTATGTAGCAAATGTTACAATAGGAGAGCTACTTTCAGCCTTTCTTACTTTTTGAAACTGATTCTGCCTAGATATATCTGCTAGGCTCGCTTCCAGCCCCAGGACACACAGCCAACCCTGCCTGTTAGCAGTCTATTGCAGGCTGCAGAGAATTATGGGCAGTGTTCTTGAGTACATGGGTCACAGAGGCACCTGATCTTCACCTCTTGTGAACTGCACCCTAAACACACCCTGGCCCTATGTAAAAGCAGCATATTTTTCAGGGCTGAGCCAGACAGCAGTCTATGATAATCTGGGAGCCAGGAGGCATCCCGAGATATTGGAACTGAAGGGCAAAGCCAGGAGTCAGGGCTGGACAGCAAGTCAGGATCAAAAGGCAAACCAGGAGACAGCTGACTAGGGCTTTTAATTTGTTTGCATTTTAATGGGTTTTAAGGTGTTTTGTTATGTTTTAATACATTTAATGTATGTTAAGCTGCGTAGGAAGGCACTGGCAGTTATAGATGGCCTATAAATATGTGTATGAATAAATAACTCCAGTCCCCATATACATAAGCATTAAGAGCCATAATAACTGGGTTGCTCAATGATAAGGGATTTAATCAGACTGTACCTCACAAGTCAAGATACGCTGGAGTAATTGAGGAGAACAGGCTAAATACAATGTGATGCAGCTGCAAAAAAAAGGCAAATGCTGTTTTGGGAAGCATTAATAGAAGTCTCACTTCCAAATCATGAGAAGCAGTAGTTCCCCTATACTCCTCACCAGTCAGACTTCATCTGGAATACTGTGTCCAGTTCTGGGCACCAAAATTTAAGGAAGATGCAGAAAAAATTAGGATCCAGAGGAGGGCAACAAAAATGATCCAGGGTTTGGAAACATTGGCCTGCAAGGAGAGGCTGAGATATCAGGAAAAGTTTCCTCACTCTCACAGCAATAGGACAGTGGAACCATTTGCTTAGAGAGGTCGTGGACTCTCCCACAATACACACATTCAAAGAGAAATTAGACAGTCACCTGAGTGGGATGGTGTAAATTGGAGACCTGCAATAGCAGGAGGTTGGACCTGATGGACTTTATGGCTCCTTCTAACTCTACTATTCTATGGTTCTGGAATTCAGTGTTATGGCCTCTAGAGAGCCATAGAATTCTCTGGATCCCCACCTATGAGGTTGGAAAATCACCCCAACCTTCAGGTTTGGATCCCACTTCCCACCTCAAAAGCAGCATAGAAGGAAGCAGACTGGCCACTTCTTCAAGCTGGTAATGGCCACCTCAGAGAAGAGCTAGGATGGCTTCCAAGGGGGCAAGGAATAGGTCAGCACCACCAAGATACAATGGATCCTGTGGTGACTCATCAGCCTCTTTCCTTCCCACTCCAAAGTGCTGCATTTGGACAGCCCAAGTCGCCCATCTGCAAAGCAACTTCCACTCCTGTGCTCCCACTTCCACCCTTTATAGGAGGCCGATCATCCTCAGGATTTGGGCATTCCCATGACTTTGAAATTTGCCAAGCTTGAGTTTGCACTACATTTACCTCAGAGTAAGACCAGAAAAGTGAACAGATTTACTTCAGAACATACATCAGGGGTTGTATTTACAATAGCTCTGGACTGCCTGCATTAGTTAAGGCCTGACTGCATGAGTACATCATTCATATGAGTGTAAAAAGTGGCTTTAAAAAGCCACATAGCCAAAAGAAACATCTGAACCAGCTGACTTTACATTAAAATGTGGTCACTTTTACTGACCACAGCTCTCAAAACTTATATCTTAATCTGGCCACACAGTGGTGCTGTGTGAAAGAAAAAACATGTTGCTTTACTTCTGATGAAGTCAAATGTACCCAAGGAAAGGCAATTTCTTACATCTTAATAAATGCTAAGTTCTTGTGTTGCTAGGCTCACTTTCCATTTCTCAAGTCAAAGTCCGTATCAGTCCCCATTTTTCCTTATCAAGGTAGATTCCCATGTCCAATTATCGACTTGCATGCATATCTGGAAAAGGTCTTTATCATGGCTTAATCCAAGGGAGGTCCCCATGCCACAAGGCAGCTGCATCCATCCCTGCCGTGGTCCATGCAGGCGATAAGCCAAATTGTGACGTCCGTGCATGTGGCACAGGTCGCAGGAGAGAATACTGAAGCACCTCCTGAGCTATGTCATTCCTCTTCGCAGTACCATTTTCTCTCCCTGACTTTAGTCACTTGCAGGCTGCACCTCCCCTGTAGGTGCCAGAAGCAGCAGGAGGAAATTTAAAAAAAAATTAAATGGTGCCCACAGCTTCAGACAAGCTAACGCTGACCTCTGGTGCTCTGCAGCAGCTCTGCATGCCATTTTGTTGGGGGAAAAGCAATTACTTTTTTTAAAATGGGGTTGCACCGGGGATGGTGTGGGGAGGGGGGCTGCAGCAGGCTATGCTGCTCTACTCAGCAGCAGGTCCCCACCAGCAGTTACTGGGGGCTGTGAGGCAGGGCTGCCCTGCTGTCCCATTCCTCAAAGGCTACAGATCTCCAGGGTGCTGAGCCAGACTCGGCAGTGACTGGATTCACTTCACACTAGCAATGCTGCAACACTAGAAGGACAAACGGCCACCTTCAATAACACAACAGGTTGAAGACTCAGATATCCTTTCACTGGGTCCCTGCTCCACACATATTCCCATTCATTCATTCAGTCATTCATTTATTTGAGCCGCCTATACAAAATACAGATGCTTTTTTGGTGTATTATTTCCCCTAATACACATCTTTGTACACAATTCTGTTTAATGCATGCATTTTTGTAAGTATTCTCCCCTTAGTACAATGCATTTTTGCACATTATTTTCACAAATACATATGCACTTTTACACACTTTTGTACAAATTCTGCACAGTTCAGCGGAACTGCACTGTAAGATCTGAAGACATGCTGATACTTCATGGATGGATAACTGCTTTTCAGTTGATGTTTTAGTCAGTGTATTAAAAAGTGAGATGAGTAATTTTTCTCTATAGTCTGATGAAGTGGTATTTGATTCTGGTTTGAGGTCAATGTGAAGAGCCACTAAAAGGGGTTTATGTGTAGAGGTGAGTGTTTTTTCTAGCTACCGAGCCCTGACAGAGGGCCCCCCATCATTAGCCAGTGTGTGACCCAGTTCAGAATAAAGGCTTTGATCAAGTTTGGGTCCGAGGATTCAGAGCAAGTAGCAGTTCATTCTCCCAGAGATGTAAGAACCAGAACAGCTCCAGAGATAGCTCTGAGTGAGGTTGGGAAGAGAAGCCACATCATGACTGAGCCTTAAGCATGATTTTGGCTGTTTTCAGGCTTGCTAGCTCTGCCTCTCTATCGACTGAGCCCTGCCCTCTTACAGGGGCCTGATCTCTTTCAGCAGCCTTGAATGCGAACCACACAGCTGTGGCATGGTGCTTCTTTGGACGCCCACCATCTCTGAATCCAAGAAGGCAACCTCCTCTAGACCCAGAGTAACTGCTCCAGGGCCCTGAGGTGAGCCAGGTCTTGAGGCAGTGGGAATCTCATGCCCCCTTTTGCAACCAAGCCCCTTCCCTGACCTGTAAATTCAGGAGCTTTCTCCTTTAAAGGTGAGGGGCTGGGCTTCTGAACCATGTTGTGAGAGGGCAGGCTAGCATGAAAAGGAGGAAGGAGAGGAGAGCTCTTGCGTTACTTGTGCAGGAAACTCCTGCACCAGTGTGTGTCTTCCAGAGGTCTCTGCGCAAGGGCAGCATCAGTGTGCCGGCACCATGCCTTCCCAGTGGTGATGGCGGCTGAGCACTCATTGCAACACCTGCAACAAGGGGGCTGCTGGCACAACCTTGGCTGAAAAAGCATTGCTCCACAGGGCGTATGCAGCCAAAACCACACCCAGTGTAGAAACAAAGGGCCTGTTTTCCAAGTTCTGCTACACAATGAGCTCTACTTCATGCTGGTGCTTAAAAAAATTGTCTTCCCAAACAATGATGTCTGTTTATGGCGACTTTAGCCCCTCACCCCTGGAAATCCAGCTGGTATGCTTGCATCATGTTTTCATCATCTTTTGATGCGGGCTGACCCATGAAACTAAAATAATATTGCAAGCTTGCTGCTGTGCTGCCTCTGCTAGCGAGTTTATACCTTCACCCTGCACCAGCAAATCACCTGAGGCCAGACCAAGGCCTGATATAATTTTACTGTTGCCAGGACCATTCATTTTTAGCTCCTATAATCCTCCTGCAATAAGCTGTCCTGGTGATCTAGCACTTAAATCCTCTGCACAATAATATATCAAGTCCAGATCCATGCCTGGAGCAATGAAGGGGTAAAAAGCCCATAATCCCCACCCCCGACCAAAATATATATTTTTAGTTCCTGAGCATCAGTTGCCTTACAGCGCTTAAGAGAGATTTGCAGACCAGACCAAACCAAACAAAAAGGCTATTAAAAAGGGTTATTTTTCCTATGCCTTATTGTGAGTGCAATCCTGCTTGCTCTGGAATAAACGCCACTTCACTGAGTTGGACTTACTTATGAGGAAATGTGCACAGACTCAGGCTGCTGGGAAGCAAAGGATGACAGGACAAAAGGAAACTCCATGTTTATCACAGAATCATAGAAGAGTTGAGTTGGAAGGGCCAGAGGGCCATCAGGTCCAACCCCTGCTCAGGGCACGAGTCCCAGTCAGACCATTCCTCGCAGATGGCTGTCCAGTGGCATCTTGAATGCCTCTAGCGTGGGAGAGCCCACAACCTCTCTAGGTCATTGGTCCCATGGTTGTACTGCTCTAACAGTCAGAAAATTGTTCCTGATATTTAACCAGCATCGGCTTCCTGTAACTTGAGCCTGTTATTCCATGTCCTGCTCTCTGGGATGCCTGAGAAGCGATCCTGTCCTTCCTCTTTGTGACAGCCTTTCGTACTTCTAGAGTGCTATCCTATCTCCCCTCAATCTTCTCCTCTTGAGGCTGAACATTCCCAGTTCTTTTCATTTCTCCTCACAGGGTTTTGTTTCCAGTCCCTGGATCATCCTTTCCCCACTCCTCTGAACTCCCTCCAGTTTGTCTGCATCTTTTAAACTCAAAACTGGACACAGAACTCCAGATGAGGCAAAACCAGGGCTGAGTAAAGTGGAACTAGTACTTCATGTGATTTGGAAGTGAGACTTCTATTAATGTGGCCTAAAATAGCCTATGCCCTTTCTGCAGCTACATCACATCATTGGCTCATACTCAGCTTGTGATCTACAACAATTCCAAGCTCCTCCTTGCTTGCAGTATTGTTGAGCCAAGTATCCCTCATCTTCTAATGATGCCTTTGGTTTCTTTTTCCTGGGTGCAGAAATTGGCATTTGTCCCTATTTAATTTCATTCTGTTGCTTTCGGCCCAGCACTGCAACCTGTCAAGATCACTTTGACATGGTAGGCATGTCATGAGCGGAGACTAGATGGAAGGGAGGCCCCTTCTGATTCACGCTGTTTCTGTTTCTCTCTGTTTCTATGAATCATCTTTCTGTCCTCCAGGGTATTAACTATCCCACCCAGTTTTGTGCCATCTGCAAATCTGAGAATAGTTCCCTGCACTTCCTCATCTAAATCATGAATAGAAATTCTGAAGAGTGTTGGGCCCAGCACGGAAGCCTGTGGTGCTCCGCTTGTTACTTGTTTAACATGGGTCAGCATTTAACCTGACTGATTTTTAAAATGCATTTTATTTATTTTTAAACAGAATGGGGACAGGGAAAATTAGCTGCAGGACTACCTGCATTGAGGACAATAAGCTGCCCCCAGAATGTAAAAAGTGACAATGTTTGGAAATCATGCCCCAAATCTGAGTTACCTCCAGGGACCTCTTTAGTATTTGATAGTCAGAAGAAAGTTGCTTGATTTGATGCATCTGTGTCGGGTTAGGTTGCACCAGCTTCTCCAGTTCCTCCATTTGAACAGCACACTCTGCCATGTCTCCATGTATGAGCTACAGAAGATAACAATATGTCACTCCAAGTGGCATGCAAGACACCACCCTAGTGGTCTGAGGCCCGTTTGGGCAGAAAAAAGCCCTACACTCCTTGTGGCTGGGGCTCGCTGGGAGATGCCGGGCGACCCAACTGCTATTAGTGGATGAGATGCAGGCACCCCTCCCCTATTTTATTTATGTATTTAAAACATTTATACCCCGCCCTATATGCAAAAGTGTCTCATTCCCTATGCTGGTGCCCCAACCAAAACTAGAGTTTACCCTGACACTGGAGAAAGCCCCACTGAGATGATAAACATGCACTAACTTATTTTATTTTTGCTTCAGAACCCAAGGAGCCATCCCAAGCCATACTTCCAAGCAGCCAAACCCAACCTAGTTACCTTCAGATTGCAATTCCCATAACGCCCCCCCCCCCCAAGCTAGGGAGTTTTATTTTATTTTATTTTATTTTATTTTATTTTCGATTTATATCCTGCCTTTTTCCTACAAAGGGCTCAAGGCAGCTTACATCCTCCTCCTCCTCCATCTTATCACCACAACAACCCTGTGAGGTAGGTTGGGCTGAGAGTCTGTGACTGGCCCAAAGTCACCCAGTTGGCTCCATGGCTGAGCGGGGACTAGAACCCAGATCGTCTTGAGTCCCAGTCCCACGCTCTTAACCACTACACCACACTGGAGTTGCAGTTCTACACATTTAGAAGGGACCAGATTGGGGCAGGCAGCTTTAAACATGAGCATGTTTAGTGCTATTGGCAGGGATGGCTCTGGAAGATAGGAAGGAGCCTCTTCAGTCACACCAGATCTGCGCTATGTACACTCTTGTTGTACATTACTAAATATGGGGAGTATGTGCAGAGAGAGAGAAGGAAAACACTGAAAGTCATCAGAGTGTACATGGTTTTTCTGCTCCCTTTTCTGCATGCCAACCCTGTAGGAAGAAATATTTGCATGACCAGCCTGCCCACCTTGTGGGCATCCTGTAAGCTATGTAGCTCAGTGGGGATTTGAACCCAACTGCCAGGCCAACAGTTTGCCCATTACACCATGGCAGTCTTCTTGCTCAAAAACCTCCATAAAGGACCCCCAATGCTGATGATGTTACATTAATGGCAGGAGTGTGCCCAGTAATAACACACCAGGAATGGAATCTTCCTAAACTGGGAAGGCCATGGCTTACCTGCAGCCTCTGCAGCCGGGCCTCTTTATCTGCCAGACTGGGCAACGGTTTCCTCTCTGCGTCCAACTTTTCTCTGATAGCAAGCAATTTCTTCTGCAAAGGCCCGTAGACTGCATCAAAGTCTTTATGCTGTGATACCAAAGACTACCAGAAAGAGGAAGAGAATGGTTTTCATATCAGTGCCATCTGCACAATTATCTTTTCTTGTTCACTCTGCACAACCCCACAAAACAAACCTTGGCGTACAGCATGCGAATAGCAAAGAATGGAGTCTGAAAATTCAAAATCAAGGATTTTAATAGCTGGCTTCTTAGAGGTGACGCACCTGCAACTTGCTTTTCCTCTGAAGGAGAACTTTATGCAAGTGTTCTGTTTCCTTCGCAGCCTCAGATGCCTCGGCCATGAGCGACTTTGCTTTTTCTTCCTCAAAAATGCTGCTCAAGAAATCTTTTTTTATTTGCAGCATCAGGAGCTGTTCCTTAAACTGGGAACTTTCAGCCAAAAATGCCTGTGGGGAGAACACACAACCGTTGTATGCTTTTATTTCAAACACATATGCTTTATTTTCTGTAATTTTACTTATTTTCTGCTTTAATAGTCTTTCAATTATCCTAAGTGGCTAGCAAATCAAGAGTAAACACAGTAAAACAACTACTAAACACAATTCCATTTTGGAAAGACAGTAATACATATCAGCATCGAAACCCAAGAACCAATATCAGCATGGTGTAAGGGTAGCATCCTATGCATGTTTAATCAGAAAAAAAGTCCTATAGCTCTAAGTTTTCCCCAGTCAACAGGGAATTAATCCCGGGAGTTGTGGGAACCTTTTTTCTTTCTAAAAGTGCATTAGATTGCACTCCAAATGCTATAAAATTCCTTTAGGAAAATAAATATTTCCAAGGCCCTTCTAAAAATGGAGAAGCAAGGCAGCTTGGTAGATCACCTTCACAGAATGAATTCCCCAACTGTGGTGCCACCATCAAAAAGTCTCAGTCCTTGGTACCTGCCAATCAAACCCTTGCATATTATGGCTGCTTTGTCAGATTCATATGGGCAAGGGTGATCCTTCAGAGATCCTGGCCCTACTGCAAGTTGTAAGAAGAAGAGTGAACTGCTGATTTTGTGAATGGCTGTACCCAAGTCTTTCTGGATTGCTGGAAGTCTGCAAAAAATGCCCCCAAATACCATATCCCATTCCCCGAAACATAAAGTTTGACTGCTCCTTTTCACCTTAAAAAGAATTATGCCACAACGTGCAGGATTCTCTTAAACTTTTCTACCACAGTTTTTGGACATATAGTTCTCCAGACCCTGTTCATATCCTTCAGAACCAAATGTAATAGCTGTGACTGGAAAAAAAACGGTAACTGCTGGATTGCAGCTAAATGACAGAAACCGGCAATGTTTGCGAACGCCATGCTTTGGTTGCCCCCTTGTGGCCTTGTAAAGAACAGGCATTGTAGTAAATCTAGCGTCATGTATTGCTCTGTATATTCAGAGGGCAATCATGTGGGCTCAATTTCAAAATCAGTTTCCAGATCCAGTTTTGAGCAGCACATTCCAGGGGTGGGCAGGGGACGAGACAAAGATGGAGGAGACAAAGGCGAAAGAGGTGTGGCCAAGAACGCAGAAATGCCATCCTCTCACAGCTTAAGGCCTTGGGGGAAGGATTACACTCATTTAATTGGGGGGAGGGGTGCATAAAGTCCAGGTAACCACCACATGAACAGTGGTTGAGGGCAAGAGCCAGCTGGGGTGGGGCAAGAGTCAGTTGGGGATCCACAGGGAGCCAAATTTGCCCCCTCCACTTGAAGTTACCCAGTTCTTCACCCAAATAGTGCTCCTTCACATTGCTGTTACGTGTGTTCAAGTCATCTGCAACTTAAGTCTTAGAGGAGATCAACCCTGACTGCTCTTTAGAAGGCCAGACACTGAAGAGGCAACTCAAATACTTTGGCCACCTAATTTTATTTTTTATTTTTATTTAAAACATTTCTATGTCGCCCCCATCGCAACAAAGCCTCGGGGCGGCTCACAAAGAATACATAAATACATACATAAATAATGATAATATAACAATTAATGAGAAGGAAGGACTCCCTGGAGAAGAGCCTAATGCTGGGAACAATAGATGGCAAAAGAAGAAGGGGACGGCAGAGAATGAGGTGGCTGGATGGAGTCACTGAAGCAGTTGGCGTGAGCTCAAGTGGACTGCGGGGGTTGGTGGAGGACAGGAAGGCCTGGAGGAGTGTTGTCCATGGGGTTGCGAAGGGTCGGACACGACTTCGCTAAACAACAACAACATGGATGAAAGCTCTCCAAAATGCCCTGTCCATGACAGCCCTGCTCAGGCCTGGCAAATTCAAGATGGTGGGTTCCTTATAGACTCAATCCATTTCGTGTTTGCTGTTCCTTTTCTTCCTCTGCCTTTGACTTTCCCCAGCATGCTTCTCCAGGGAGTTTGCCTTCTCATGATCAGCACATACGCCTTTACATTCCCCCATACATGGGAATGACTACTCTTCATCCTCCGCAGAACACCAAAGTGGCATTTTAATGGTATTTAATGGCATGATGAGGCATTAATGCCCATTGACTGATTGGTACTGAATCTGTTTTAGCTGTTGAATTGTTTTCAAATTTTGTATAATGAAAAAAGATGTAGTCTTTTTTTGTAGGTATAGCATCGTCTGTGTTTTTGTGCATCTTTGTGAGCCATCCAGACAGAACCACTCAACAAAATGAATTTAAATGAGACACACAAATAGGTGTTCCATTTGTGGCACATCACTGCAAAGAGACACGACCTGCCCTCCATCCTCAAATGGCCCCACCCTCACAGAAAAGGATTCTGTCAGCACAGGAGGTGGGACAGGAGGAGGTATGTTCGTATAACAGAACACAGACATACCCCAATTTACGAATATCTGAGTTATGATCAACCTGTACTTATGAATTGCCATAAAGCTGAAAAGGGGTGGGAGCCCCTCCTATATAGTGGGGGGGGGGGAGCGGGGACTCCCACCAAAAACAGTTGAGCTGAGAGAATCTTCCCAAACTTGGGCACTGTGCAGGCACAGTTCCCATATGAGTGATGCACAGAGACTGCGAAGAAGAACTGCAGATAATCAGCATCACCAGAGAGAGAGAGAAAGTGAAAAGCCCAGGCCTTCCTGCTTTGCCCATCTGGGAGGGAAATCTCTCTGGAATTTCCTTGCTGGAAAGAGGAGGTGCTGCTGAGCTTGTGTAGGGCAAAGCTCAAAGTATTTGCAGTTCTTCCACTTTCATGGGGCTTGTGCCTCCCAATCCCCACAAATGCAGAGGGCAAATGATACATGATCCAACTTACATACAAAATCGACTTAAAGATTAATTTTCTCAGGAATGGAACTCATTCATAACCCTGGAACACCCTGTACAAGGGAATTTGCAATATGCATATCCTCCTGCAAGGAAGATGACTGTTTGCCAGTTAAAAGCAAAATGTTATTTCCTATAGTAAAGGACCATATTTCTAAAGTGGACTGGCTGGACAGCTGCAGAAATACATATGTCAGCAAAGTTTGCCATCGTGTGTGTCTGTGAACAAACATTATAGAGAATCTCTTGTCACCTCAATCTGATGCAAGAAAGCATCTGTCAAGGCAGGGTCGGAAACATTTGCTGTCGTGTCCAGCAGCCGCTGAGCTGATGGTTTCCACAGCTGGAATTCCCTCAGGGGGTTCTGGAAGCGCTGCCTCAGTTCTGTTTCGGTCTCAGTGCTCATTTTAAACATCTTTCCCTTCAGGCTGTGAAAAGAAGCAGACACCCAGGAGAAATCTTAAACCCTAGCAGGATAGGAAAAAACTCTTTTCACAGAAGGCCTTATATTGCACTTTAAAAAAACACAACGGAGCCCACTCTTGTCCTCATGCATACGTCTGTCTCCTTCCTCCCAGGCAGCTGCCTCTACCCATCAAAGGATCAACACAACCCCTTTTTTTGAGATCCAAAGACACACATTCCTTGCTGGTGCACCTGCTGTGGAGAATGACCAAATGCTGGCCCTGTAGCAGAAAATTCCCAACCAACCCCTTGAGTTCTCCCACGAATGCTGCACCCATCAGCTACAACAGGAGAGAGTAATTTCCACCAGCCAGGGGTTTGCATTGATCCTCATCCCGGGACCCTCCAGTTGCAAACTGGCTGCCAGTGTCTCGCACACTTGCAAGATTGCCACTTCTCACCTGCCACAACTGCACATTCAGCAGCAGAGGCAGGTTCTTCACAACATTGCCATACCACTGAGCTATAAAGGGTGGCATGTTTGTTAAGGGAAGCCTAGGGGCATACACGTTGGTGTTATTTTAATTTTTAAAATATATTAACTGATTTTAATTAATTAGATTGTGCCCATGCAGACACATCTTACATTGCTTTACCATCTGTACTGTTTGAAGCCATGGGAGATGGGCAGGTTATATGGCCGCTCCTCCCTTGTGCTGTGGGTCAGCCCCCCCCCCTCCGGCCAGGGAAATGGAGTGGGAAAACCCCTCCCTCCAGGGACTACAGGAGCATACCAAGGCAGGGGCCATGCCTGGGGGAGCCCATGGACAAAGCTGGACTCAGACAGATGTGCTGAACAGCTGGTTTAGTTTGCTTACAGGCTTCTGTGTATCTATCTAAGGACTGCACTCCAAATACATATCTGGATCTTGAGAGGACTCCTGGCACTTTTTGTAATACCTTTTTATGTACAAATATACACACTGAATAGAGAAAGCTGCCAGAGACATACTCAGACAAGACACCACTTTCCTGAAAAGAGCACAAAATTCACTTGGAGTTTCTTCCTTCCCACCCTGCAGCTTTTCCAGCCAGCTGAAAAATCCCTGCATCTCCCTTTTATTTACCCCAACCATTCTCTCCCTCCCTCCCTCTCTACGAGTTCACACAACTGGTGGGCAGCAGCATGGCTTAAACGCTGGCTTCTGGAGCATGCCAGTTGCCACTGTAAATGTTCAAGCCATGGTGGGTGGGTGGGCAGCCTTCATGGCTCGCAGTGTCATGTGAACCCAGGCAGGGTGGCAGCTTTCTATGGTTTAACAAGCCACCACTGACAGCCCCTGGGTCCTTCCCCAGATAATAAGCTGCTCATCAGGGTCCGCATGAGGCAATAAGCCACAGAGTCCTCCTGCTGCAGCTTGAATATCCACAACTGCAGTGTGCAGTGCAAGCCACCTTTGCTCATTTAAGCCCCACAGAGCTGCTGCTCCTGCAAAGCTGGTCTCTGCTCTCATTCTCTCTTTCTCCTCCCAGCCACTTTACAAGCCTCACGATCATCAGCAAAACCATTTTCTCCCGCTAATTCTGCATCTAGACGAGATCTGGCTGGCTGCAGCTGGCGATTTCAATTCTCTTTTAGAGAAATCGCTTCCTAAACGACTAAACAAGTCGCTAGATGAACGATCATCTTACTCAACTCCATAAAGCCGGATTCTCATTCAAGAGCTCCAAGGTAAGGAAGGTTCGTTAAGCAATTTCAGAAGACTCAATCCGCTGCTATCCCTACCTTCGCTGTTCCTTCTTCTGTGCCTGCTATAAGGATTTGTGAGCTTAGATTACCATTTCTTACAAAGAAGCACAGCTCTCTTGCAACAGGGTGGCAACCAGCTGTCCCCTCTGCTGTGTGGCAAATGTTCAAACTCTCCATTTCTAGCTACTTTTCCTTGGAAAGGAGCCCAGACTAGCTTCCTCAAATCTGCACTACTGTAACAGCCATGGAATCAGCACAAACCTTTTGCAGCTTGCCAAAAACACACTCTGGACGTGACAAAGAAAAGCCAGCTTTTTGGATACAGTCAAAACTTTGGCCTTGCCTTTGTCTGGCTGAAGGCGATCCTTTTTCCAAGTCTGCAAAGGTGTGGGCTATTTGCACATCATCTCCTGTTTCCAGTGAGCCTGGGCGTGGAAGTATTTGGCCCAAGCCCCTTGGGGAGAGGAAGAGGGAGAGGAGAGAGACTGGTAGGCTGGATCTGCCATCTATCCTGGCCAAATGTATGCAGGAAACAGTGGTTAGTCATTAGGAGGAAGCATAGGCCTATGTAAAAAAAGGCTGAGGGGAAATGAAACCAGAAAAGCAAGCAAGAGAAGCAGACAGAGAAGCCCAACAGGCACAGAATGTAAGTGACATTAGCATTGCTGCTTCTTGCCTACATCATGTTCAGCCCCCAGCACAAAAAGTAAGTTTATTTATTTATTTATTTATTAAAACATTTTTATGCCGCCCCATTCGCCGAAGCCTCGGGGCGGCTTACAACAAAAAATAAAATAACATTTTAAAATACATACAATAAAATACAAATATATAATATAAAACATACACTATAAAACAAGCCGCCCTGGCCAAATAAAATTCAATAATATTAACATTTAAAATACTGCTTAAATAAAAAGGTCTTCGCCTGGCGCCGAAAAACAAATAACGACGGCGCCAGGCGGACCTCTCTGGGGAGCGCATTCCATAACTTAGGCGCCACCGCAGAGAAAGCCCTCCTCCGAGTAACCACCCTCCTAACTTCTTCCATGGAGGGCTCCCGGAGAAGGGCCTCTCCCACCGATCTCAGGGGGCGGCTGGGCATATAAGGATGTAAGCGCTCCTTCAGGTAACCAGGACCCAAGCCGTTTAGGGCTTTATAGGTCATAACCAACACCTTGAATTGGGCCCGGACTTCAATGGGAAGCCAGTGAAGCTGACGGAGAACTGGAGTCATGTGAACATAACGTCCAGTCCCCGTCAGCAGCCTGGCAGCTCTATTTTGGACCAATTGAAGTATCCGGACCGTCTTCAAGGGTAGCCCCACGTAGAGCGTGTTACAGAAGTCCAAACGGGAAGTCACCAACGCATGTGTCACTGTCGCAAGGCAGTCATTCTCCAGATAGGGGCGCAGCTGATGAATTAGCCGAAGCTGGAGGAAAGCGCTCCTCGCCACTGCTGTTACCTGAGCTTCCAGTGAAAGCTCTGGGTCGAGGAGCACTCCCAAGCTGCGGACCTTGTCCCTAAGAGGGAGTGCAACCCCATTCAGGACAAGGTTCAATTCACCCTCTCCGAAGCCCGATCCGCCAACCAACAGGACCTCCGTCTTGTCTGGATTGAGCTTCAGTTTATTGGCCCTCATCCAGCCCATTACCTCGGCCAGGCACCGGTTCAGCACAGCCACTGCCTCACCTGGATTGGTGGAAAATGAGAGGTAGAGCTGGGTATCATCAGCGTACTGATGGTTCCGCAGCCCACACCTCCTGATGACCTCTCCCAGCGGTTTCATGTATATGTTGAACAGCAAAGGGGACAAAATGGACCCCTGCGGTACTCCATGGCATAGCTGCCATGGCGCAGAGCCATAGTCCCCCAGCACCACCTTCTGGAACCGGCCATTGAGATAGGAGCGGAACCACTGCAAAGGTGTCTCCTTTGAAACCTCTGAATCAAGTTAACCAGGAGCAGAAGACATCAGTGTAAATAGGCACCTCCAGTTCCAGTGAGTAGCTTTAGGAGCAGCAGCACAAACAGTGACCTACAGAGTGATCTGGACTAATAGCAGATGCCAAACAGCCAGTGGTTAGAGTGCTGGACTGGATTTCACTTTACATGGCTCCGGATGGAGGTTGTCACCAGTCATCTGCATAATGGACTGGGAGTTAGCTACAATGCAAACTACTTCTTCTTTTTCCATAGTGTGGAGAAGATAACCCAATCTGCATGGCAGCCAAGTGCACTGAGCCAGTATGAGGTAGACTCTCAGACTGGACACTCAGACTAAGACTAGCAAGATCTGGGTTCAAAGCGCTGCCCAACCATGAAGCTAACTGGATGAGCTTCAGTCAGTACTATCTCTAACTAACCTTTCCCACAAGGTTGTTGTGAGGTTAACTTGGGACAGGGAAAGGTGTGAACCATCCACTCCTTTCAGGAAAGGAAACAATTTAAATGTAATGAATGAATACAGAGACAGCCACCAAATTTTCTCCTGCAGTATCACTGAAGCAATCTTTGAAAAGCAGATAGGTGAGAACTTTCGAGCTTGTCCTTTTCAAGGCTCCACACACAAGCACGTGCCTGCCAAGACTAGTCCAATTCATGCTCAAGTCTGTCTTGCTCCTGATTCCCAGTTTGATTTGTGCAAACATTTGAATTTGCATGAATTTCCTCCACAGACAGATTGCCTTGTTTCACCTACAGAGGAAAGATGCATGAATCTCCCCTTTGATCACTGTTCAACTTGTGAAAGTTACCCATCCAAGCTAAGTGAACAACAATTGCGAAAGGGAATCAGGTAGGAGAGGAATAGGAAGGTCATGTTCAAAGAATCCTGGTGTTCTCAAACGTCACTCATTCACCAGTCCCTAACAATGGCCGTAAGATGCTGGGAGCCAGCAGACTGAACATCTGTAACCTTCATTTACTTGTTATCGTTAGCAGGAAGATCAGGACAAACCGGCCTGGGTTTATTTGCACTGTTTCCACATCACTGGAGCAGCCTTTACCAACCAGGCCCTCTCCAGGTGCCCGGGACTTCAACTCACATCATCTCCCAGGAGGTGGGTGCCAGCTGTAGGGGTGATGGGAGTTGCAGTCTACAACATCTGGTAGATGTCAGATTGGGAAATCCACTGGTGTAGTTTATTTAAAATGACTGCCCTTCTCTACCAGAAATTAAAATACCTTTGATATTCTCGTAGTGCACATATCACACTCTCAGAAAGGGGCTGCACATCTTGTGAAAACCTGAACAACTCCTTAAGTTGAGTCTTCAGTCTCTCAATCTTTGATTCCTCTTTTGAAAGAGCTGCCCTTGTTGCCTTTAACACAAAAATATTATCATTAAATAGATGTAGTAAATCAGTTTTCTTGGAGGGTGTATTTATACAACTATTTTGGAGGGGTTCATATTGTAATTAGGAAGAGTCATTTACTTGTTGCAAACTATTTCACCATTAGACCTCTTTAACTCACATGAGCAAAACAGATTGTGAATTTTAATCTAATATACTTGTATTGGTATGGTATTGTCACGAGCAATGAGCTGCTCTGGGTTAAGGCTACCGTGTTTAATTTTCTCCCTCCCTTTATTTCTTTGGGCACTTATAGCCCACCTTTCTGTGATAAAATTGAACTCAAGGCAGCTGATGAATAAACACATGAACCATAACATAAATGTAAAAACATACTTAACAATGAAATACAAGCAACAGTGAAAACAGAGTAATTGAAAATCATATCAACAGCAGTGGACTAAATATATAGAAACAGAAAGAGAGCAAATCAGAAGGGACCTCCCGGGCCATCTAGTCTGACCCCCGGCTCCAGCCAGCTCTACTCATGACATACCTACTAATGCATTAAACAAAAAACAAAACAAAAAAAAGGTGATTGGGATACATTTTAAGAGCTGGTACAACTGAACCTCTTGTGGGAGGCTATTCCATATTGTGGGCATCACAACTGAAAAGGTCCCTCTCTCTTGCCTCCGCCAGGGCACCCATCCACATACACTGTTATGCAAAAGGTCGGGAGGGGAGGGGGCATAAGAAGGAGCCCAGTGAGAACTGAGCATGCCTGATGGCTGTAGAACAGTAAATGTCTGTGGAGGGGGAAAAATGGAAAACTAGGGGAGAAGGAATGGAATGGAGCAGTCTTGAAAAGAGTGTGACTGGCTGGTTAGGATCCCGGCCAGGAGCACGCCGTGTTTTGTTATGGGTTCCCGCCTGTGTACTTTAATATAATTCCATAGAAAAGGAAATATAGCTTCAATTTCCCTGGTAATTGGCTTTAGGTAAAGCACTACAGTAGTTGGCAGGGTGTGGCTAGCATGAAGAATTTGGTTATTTACAGAGGGTCAACAGTTCCCCAGCTTTCTTTTCTTCCTCATCTGTTATGAGCAAGTAGACACTTACCATGTATCTTCTCCACAGAGCAATTAAGTCCTCCTCGCTTCTCACTTTGTCACCCGGGTCCAAGCTGTTTCCTAGCCTTTGCAAGTTCTTCCGGAACTCCAGTATCTCAGCCTCGAGCAATCTAGCTTGAGAATGATAGGCGTTTTCTGACTTCAGGTTCCTCAGCAACCTCTCCTCTTCCTCGGCACTCACCAGCTTCAACTTCTCCAGGGCTTTTTTCAGTTCCTCCAACTCGCTAGTGATCTTTTCTGCTCCCAGAGGGGACGTGTTTTGCTTGACACCAACAGACTGTGCTTCCAGCAATCTCAGTTTCTTTTCCCCACCCTTGACATCTTTGGTGATATCCTGCAAAAGGGAAGAGTTTGGAGTGGGTGACCTCCCAGTCCTTAAGGCCGTTCGGAGCACTGGTGCCACTACATATGGCCAAATACTCTGATGCCAGCAGAAAGCCTGGAGAGCCCTGTGGTGGCCTGTCTCAAAATGTCCTACTTTGGAGATCCCTGCAGTGGCATCTTTGATTGTATTATCTGTGATAGTGATCCCTGACAATGATCATCAGGCCAGGGGTTGGATCCAGGCTGGTTCTGCTGTGCTTTTGATAGGACACAACCAGAAGCCATTTCACGTGAGCCAAGCAGCCAAAACAGAGGTAGTGACATGGGATCGGTGGATCACTGATGTTCACATGATCCTCCAAGTACCACTTTGCCACTCACCCCATTCTTGTTCTCTGCTCACCTTCATGAAAGAGAAACTTGTGTAAATTCAGCAAAATTCAGTGGGAGGTTTTTGCATAGACTAAAGTAGGGCTGATTTGGCCTACTGAGGAATTTGCGCAAACTGAGAGATTTGGGCAAGCTGATCTAGGAATCGGGAAGGAAATGAACATAAGCACATGCTCAAAATTTGTGAGCATTTTGTTCATTGCTGGAGCCCCCCTCCATGTTCCGTCCCCTAATGACGTGATGTGGGATATTGCAAGGAGGAGGGCCATTGCAAGTATGGCGTCCCAACTCTGGAATTCAATTCCACTGGAGGGCCACTTGGCACCTGCGCTTCTGGTTTTTAGACACCAACTTAAGACATTTTTGTTGCACTGCTATTTTAACAGGTGAATTGTTGATTTTTAATGGTTATAAATAAGTTAAACTATTAAGTGCTGCCATCATTCTGATTTTAAAATGCTAAATACATAAATTACATTTTAATTGATCTTATTTTTGGAGCCTTATATAACATCTATTTTATTTGTTTTATTATTTTTATCTTTTTAAATTTAATTTTGGTAGTTTACTTATGGATTTTTATTGTTATTGGCCTTTTTGCAATTGTGTGTTGTTGTATTGTTGATTGTACTGTTTATTATGCTGCAGATGGATTTTATCATCTGCAGAGAGCCTATGGCTAGTGGGGTGGCATATAAATTGAGTAAGTAAATATTTTCCACAGATGCCTGCTTCTAGTTTCAAATGAGATATGCTTGCATGTTTTGCAAGCAGGGAAGAAATCCTGATAATCTCTAGAGGTAATTTCTGCATGACCACCTCTTAAGCAAGCAGGGCTGAAGCATCCATTTGTGAGAAGGGAAGAAAAAGTGAGATGACCTTCTCCTATAGCCAAGCCACTGTTACAGTCCATACATTCAACCTGATGATCTGCAGCTACAGCCAGACATGGCATGTGCGGACTAGATTTTTACTTACATACATTTTGGTCCTACAAATCCTACCAGCAGATTCCAGATCAGTGCCTCTGACTACTGTGGCACTTTGACATGTCTATTCGTTTTCCCTCCCTCCTACCAAGGTGCAGGGGAGAATTTCAGTTTGGTTTGGTTTTCATAAGAAGAATGTGGACGAAGTAAGACTGACAAATTCATTCAGGCAGACCAGGCCTTCGTGTATTGGTCGTACAACCCTCTCTCCTGCGTCCCTATGCATTCAGCCACCATACTGCTCAATCAGAGTCACCACCTTTCCTCATTCCGGTAATTAAGACTTAGGGAAAGCATTTCAACATTTCAGAAAGGGGGAAAGCAGTGTGAAAGCTGGGAAAACAGGGTCAAGAGAAAGACTGTGTCCATGGGCAGAGGGTGGCAACAAGCAAATACCTGCAACGACTTGATTCTATTTTCTGCTGGCAGCTTTGCTTCCTGATCAAGGCAGCCGTTTAATCTTTCTGTCACCTGGGTCAGCCACTGCTGAAAGTGGTCAATGTTGCTCTTATATTGCTCGTGTTCTTTTGTTATCTTTCCAAGCAGCTCCACTCTTCTCTGGAAGAAAAGAAAAAGCAGAGAGTGAAAGTTATTTTTCTCTTCATACTTCACATTTTTTAACAACCCAGAATACAAAGGCCCTGTTCTCCTCCCCTGCCAAGTTACTTGGCTGTTTTCAAGAATCTGAAACAGTTTGTCTTCTGCACAAGGACAAAATGGGGTTCCCTGGGCCTCACTGTACTGTTATTATTCAGTGCCTAATTCAACATTGAATGCAAAGTTTCAAGGGGCCCTTAAGGTCACCAACTCCATTTTGTGATTGTCTTTGCTCAGAAAGAAAATCAATGTATCATGTCTAGGGGAAAGGATGCACTTAAAAATTCCACCCTTAAAGGCAGTCTATTTTATTATTTTAAATAAATAAATGCCCTGTAGCTTTGTACTACTGATTATGCTTCTGTGAGGTCTTGCTTATAGTGAGGGGATAGGCAGCATGGGTGGGTCTTCCAAGTTTGGAACCTGCTTGAAAATGCAAATACAAGGGAAATGTGCTGGCAGTTCTCTACACTATTGCCCTGGGGAACAGCTGCAAACAGGACTGGCAACTTCTGGAGTCACTTAACCCTATACCTCCCTGAGCCTGGAATCCTGCTCCCACGGATTTGTGAATGAGTCCCACTGAACCCAATGGGACTAACTTCTGAGTAGACCGGTGCAAGATTGTGCTGTGGGATGCTTTCTCATAAGACCTTCAGAAGAGACCTACAAGAGACCAAACGCCCATTTGGCCAGCAGTGTATTTCTCACAGTTGGCAAGCCAGAGGAACCTAGCAAGCTGCTTTATCCTGGCAGTGGCTCTCCAGATGACCGGCTTGTTTCCCCAGCCCTACCTGCAAGGCTATAGACTAGACCTGGACCTTTCTGCATGCTATGTGTGGACCCACCCACTTCATGACAGCTCTTCTGAACTAAGGCCACCCGTAGGACATGAAGGCAACTGCTTCCATGAACACATGACCTGGCTCATGCCCCATGACAACCCACCATGGCTAGTCACCTTTGATGGACTGCTGTGCTGTGTGACAACAGCACAGCTTTTGCAGTGTGGCTACATTTTCACCCTTAGAACCCATGGCTTGCTTTAGGGTGGCTGAGACCCAGTGTGGCTTACTTTGTTTTCACGGGCTGGCAGGGTGACTTGGTTGTGTGTTGTCAGAAATGGCTACAGAACTGGCTGGTCAGAACAACAGAAACTAAGGCAGGGGTTGAGGAAACCAGGAGTCCTGGCACAAAGGTGTTGGAATTGTTGGAACCAGCAGAAGATCTGGCAGGGAATGAGGGGGAAACAAGCCATGGAAAGCCTGGTTAGCCAGTGAACAGCCAACCCATGGTGGCTTAGTGTAATGAAAGAACCCTCCCATCACTAATTACTTTTACATAAACATACAATAAGACTGAACTGTCAAATCTCATTTAAATCTCTTTGATTTCAGTGGGAGAGTTTGTCCGTCCATCCATCCTTTTTCACCCTCACATTTCCTGATGCATTTCTATACCCTAAGTGCTAGTTACTTACCTTTTAATTCCAAAATAAAGGTTAGTGTAAGGTGTTTGGCCAGACCCCACTTGCAGCCAGAAGGGCCTATTTTGCCTAGCTCTGCCATCTTTTATAACTACTGAAAAGATGCAAGACATCTGAAAAACTGTCTACTCATTCACATCAATCAGGGGAACATGGGCAATGCTATTTCTTGAAGGAAAAATACAAAATACAGGTGATCCACAATGGAAATCAAAAAATATTATATGCCACAAAAATCAACATTAATTTTCTAGTCTCAAGAGATTCTAGAAAACCAGAATAAATGATCCACTTAGATCAGGGGTCTCAAACTCGCAGCCCGTGGGTCAATTGCTGGGACGGGCGGGGCATGGAGGAGGGGCCCTGCGGCCTTCAAAGCGCCGGCGGCGCCTGAGCCGGTCGCGGGATGAGCGGCCCACCACCACCGCGGTGGTGGAATACTTGATGCGGCCCAGCCTCACCCAGACTCTACTTCCAGCACCCCCACGTAAGTTGAGTTTGAGACCCCTGACTTAGATGGACCAAAGGTGTGACACAGTATTAGGCAGGGTACAGAACCTCAGGCTTGGGGGAGGGACACATCTGGCTTGCCTGTGGTCCCAGTCCGACCTCCAGGGCTCTCCAGAAGTCCACAGTTTCTTCCCCGATCTCCTTCCCCATGACAATCCATTTATTTGGAGGTTTTCTGATTTGGTGCAGGTTTTTTTTTTACTTGCTCTAAAAGGCTGAAATGTATCTTCTAAGGCTTAGTTCTTGGTAATAAGAACTTTCAGCAAAACCATGTTATTCTTTTTTAGATCTGTGGCTTTTGCATTTAGTACTGTCAACCCTGGAGATGCCACTCCCAAGAGCTTCACCCAAGGCTAACAGAGGTTCACCGACCCCAAAATAAGGCAACTTCATATCATCAGAGATGACAGTGCATTTAGAAGTTCTTCAACTTTGATAAACTCTAGCTTAGACCCCCAGTTCCTCTGCACAGCATGGGCATAGGATGTGTACAACTAACTTTTCCCTGTTTGATCACTTACGATCACTTCCATCGCCTCACTCAAGGATGTACTTATCATTAGTTAGCTAGAAGACCACATTGAAGTTATGCAGAACCAACAAAAATAATGCTTTCAGCTGTGCAAAATAAACATGAAATGCTCCAGTTCTTCTTGCTAAGTCTGGAAAGACACGATGTCCCCACTGATTATTTATTTTATGCACTGATTGCCAATAAACCTTTTAGACCGTATCTGTGTCAATACACGGAATGAAAAAGAAATTGGCAGCAACACTGTAAAAAGGTGTCTGTGATTTATAGCTAAAACTCTGGGATCAGGCATGAAGCCAGGAGGCGTGAGAATGCTCTTTGATACCAACGGAGAGCAGGCATGCTAAGTTGCTCCCTGTGCATAAACCAATAAAAGTCAAATAAATAAATAAATAAATCTAAAGCAAAATGGTTCAGCCCGTGAGAGAGACTGACACCTGCCAGAGGCCTCGAAATGCTTCTTGAGCACTTCTGGAGGCCATAAAAAGGGAGCGACTATAGATCACTTGTCGTGGCAGAACACATGTTTTGCATGCAGAATGTCCCAGGAGGTTTAAAAAGGCAGGAGCACCTCATGGCTCCTGGAACACCAGTGCCAAGCGGAGCAAACATTCTGAGGCTTGCCAAACCAGCACTGTGACCCACAACAAGGCAGCTTCATATATTATTTTGACTCCCGTCCTTCTATTTAATGTTACTATATTATGATTATATTCTATTTTACACATTTTAAGGCTTTTATATTGTTATTTATTCTTCTTTTTTTACTTCTTTTATATTGTTATTTATTTTATATTGTTAATTTTATATTGTTATTTTTGTATTTTATTGTATTTTATTGTGCTGTAAGCCACCCCGAGGCTTCGGCAAGGGGCAGCATAGAAATGTTTTAATAATAAATAAATAAATAAATAAATAAATAAATTGTTTTATATTTTAAAATGTATTTTTGTGATTTTGTAAGCCACCCAGGGGCTTTTTAAGTAATTGGCGGCATAGAAAGGGAAATATGAATAAATAAATTTAACTTTGCCACTCACTGTCTACTTTTGCCTTGGCCAATGTGATGATTCAACCATTCCCATTGCAGTATACAATGAAATGTTCGATTGCCTCATGGAGAAGCCTATGTTTTCCTTCGTGGAAAGTACGGTACAAACGGTGATAGATTGATACATTATATAGATTGATAGATAGGAGTAAGAGAAAGGCACAACCTCCAGCCCCCTAACAGAGCCATGGTAGAGACAGCTCTCTAAGCTAGGCCTGGGGAACCTTTCACCCTCCAGATATTCTTGGACTTCAGCCCCCAGATTGCCATCCAGCACCGTCAAAGGTCAAGGATAATGGGAGTTGTAGTCCATCAACATCTGGGTGGCCACACATTCCCCACCCTCGCTCTAAGCCACAGCTCAGGAATTGTGATGCAGGGAGGCCAGGAGCTGTTCCTGACCTTCCCCATCCTGCTTTTTTGGTGTCTTGATTGGGTCTTAATGATAACTTACGTCTCATTCACTCCCCCATTCTCTGAGATGCTGTATAAGTTCCCTTTTTAGTTCCCACTGATCCTTGCCTCCCAAGACCTCTCCGTTTGATTTGTTCAAGAACCAAAGGCCCCACCTAAACTTTCTAGTCCAGAACCAAGGACTCTCATAAGCAGTAGGAACAAGCCACCTTTGTTGTAAAAATTATCCAAAGCTTTTTGAAGCTATTAAAACAGCTCCAGTTGAAACAAACAAACAAATACCTGCTCAGATACAGCAGCCACAAGCAAGTCAACATTAGACAGAAGCAGCTGACCCAGCTTGGAGAATAAATAGGCTTCAACCTGCCATTGAAAAGCTAGTCATGTTGGTGTGCTTTTAATCTGCCTGGGGCAAGAATTCCACAGATGGGGCACTGAAAAGGTCCTTTCCCTGTTATACATGTACTTGTTTTCAGCTGTGAAAAAGACCCAGTAGGAAGAATCGGGGTTGTATTAGTGATTCCTGGATGTAAGGATGCAGCAATTGGATCAGTGGAGCCCCTGATACAGAAGGTGGAAACCTCATGTAGAAAACTTCCACATGTATATTACAGTTGCTAGATGGAGATGCCTGGTTCCTTTTGTCTGAATTTGACCTAGGAAAGCCCCTGCTTCAAATAATGGCATCTTGTCCATGTAAGGCAGCCATCCGCTTAACTTGATGCCTTCTAGATGCTACGGACTACAACGCTCATCAGGATCAGCAAACACAGCCAATGGTCAGGGATGAGGGGGAAAGCTCAATTTACTGACAATACAAGCCAAACAAAGGCTATACATCCCTTTTGTTCATGCACATTCTATCTACAGCCAAGGTCCCAAAGTCCATTGCATCTAATGAGTAGAATCATACACATGACAGGCATGCCACAGATCATTTGAATTATTGCTCTCCGTGCCTATGCTCAAGATGTGGAAAAGCATCACCAACCCTGTACAAACAGTGCCAGGCGTCAGTTGAACATGCCCATGTGCTTAGCAGAAGCATGATGAAAAGAGGGCAGGGGATGTGGAGAGGGCCTCACATTCAGTGGGGTAGCAGAAGCGCCACTGCAGAGACAGTGGATCTGTGACCCCTTGGCTGTTATGCGCACCATATCAGACAGGGGTGTGTGAAAGAAACGAATGTGACTTGCATGCCAACATTTATCTGTCTTGGTTCTTATTTTCTTCAGGGGATAGGTGAGAATTTCAGTTCAATTTTCATAAGAATTCACCAAAATTTGCAAAGTTCTCTATAATTGGGACAAAAAGAACTTGAGATTACAAACAGGTGAATGTCAGAGAAAATGAAACCAAGAGAACTTTCTATCCGGGCCCAGGACTTGGATAGCTTCAGTCTTTAAAGTCTGAGTATATTGAGTCAAGTTAGTGTTACATTAGGGTCAATGCATCTTTTCCTCCCTGATAGATTCCTCATGCGTAATGGCTACATGGCAGGCAGATACATGTTTGAAATAGCTATACCATTTGAATGTAGCTGCTGCACACAGGTGGAAATTTTGTTTCAGTTTGGTTTTGATCAGAACGGATCAATAATCTTAAAATTCTTGAGATCGGGGAGTGAAAGAGCTTGAGATTTTAACAATTCAAATGGCAGAGAAAGCAAAACAGACCCATCCATCCCTGAATGGCCCTTACCTGTGCTTCTCCCTTAATATCTTCATACTCTTCCTTCATCTTTTTCTGGACATCCTCATCCACACTTGGGTCTCCAATCCTGTTATACAGAGAGGTGGCTTCCTCCAGTAGCCGTTCCAGGAGACCTGACTGGTTCAGAACATCATTGAGCAGGACTTGGGCATCGCTGAGCTGCCACTGCTTCTCTTTTAAGCCAAGCTGTAGCTCGATATCAGGCTCCAAGGTCACCTTCTTGTTGTGGATCCATGCATAAAAGTCGTCTTTGGCCTTCAGGTATTCACTCCAGTGCAGCCACACCCACTCAATACGGCTGTTGAGGGGAGGAAGGACAGCGAGATGCATCACGCACAGTGGCACTTGCCAAAGGAATCCTAATGCTGGGGAATGAGATTATGGAGGTCCAGCTGGGGCTCTTCCAACGCACACTGGAGGCTGTCCTCTCTGCTTCCATGGCAGCATTGCTGCTATTTGAGATTTGAAACATGAGCCTCACATTTAACTTTCCTATGACAAACTGGGAGGTTGAAGTCATGATAAAGTGACAGATCCTCAGATGACATATCTCATCCCTCCAGGGAGCAATGCTGGTGTCTAGAAGTTACATTCAGTTCTCATGGAACTCTTGTAGCCCCCACACAAGCCTTGTTTGATCTCCCCAACCATCTACCACTGCAAGAATGGCGAGACGGGTTCTATCATTCCTGTCATAGAAAACTCACCTATTACATAATCATCATCATCACCACCACCACATTTATGCCCCACTTTTCTTCCCTTTCTAAGGAACTCAAGGCAGCTAACAAGGTCCTCTTTCTCTCCATTTTAACCTTCTGTGAGATAAAAGGAGGTATGTGACTAGCCCAAAATGACCCAATGAGCTTCATGTCCGAGTGGAGACTTGAACCTGGATTTCCTGAGTCTTGGTTCAACATTTAAACCACTCTGCCACCATTGGCTCCCAAGTATCTGTGAAGTATCCTAGGAAGTAATGGCTGCAGCATCATGCCAAATTCCCTAGATACTCTAGGAGAGAGGCATCCCTTGACCTCAATGAAGAAAGAACCCATTCCTAGAATGTTCTCCCTGTCCCCGCCCTGGTCCCTGTCCTGGCCCCCATCCCTGTCCCCATGGGTCCTGGGTGGCCACCTCCACCCCAGCAGATCCTGATGTAGCCCTCAGGGCCAAAAAAGTTGTACAACCCTGTAACCCTGTTGGCCACCTGGAAAAGGACTGTGGGCCAGATCTGAAAGTCCTGTCAATCTTACCTGTGACAATGTGTGATGTAAATGGCTGTTTCTTCCCACTTGGCTTTAATATCCTTTAATCTGGATAAAACCTCATGCTTTTTTTCTTCGCTGATGCACTGAAGGAGAGCATCAGCCTTCATTAGAACCAAATCCACCTTCAATCGGCCTTCGGGTTCTAAGGCACAAATTTTCTGTCAGGAAGAAAATACACACCCAGATGAAACCATGAATTTTAAAAGATTAGATCTTATGCATGTCTGAATTTCTCATTTCTCATTTTTTTCATTTTCCACCTAGAGAAGGACATAAAATGTGGACATTTCAAAATTCAATTCTTCAATGATAAATTTTCTCAGTCCTTCTCTCATATAAAAGAACATAGCTCATTCTGAGCTAGGTTAGCTAACAAATTGACTGAATATAATTTAATACCATCTATTTTTTCCTTTAAAAGAATTTTGTTCATCCAGCTGCAATCCTAAAGCTAGTTTTGTTGAAGCAAGCCTCACTGAACACAGTGGAACTTTCATCAGAGTAAAAACGCATAGAAATACCCTGCCAAAACTCAATTTAACTGGAAATTAGAAGGACCGATTGGCTTGAAAACTAGCTAGTGAGCTGCAACTATTTTCGTCTGTGATCCAGCTGAACTCATACGTGTGTTACCAAGGATTTTCTTATATTTATATAAGCATGGCCAATGGTCAGGAATCCTGGGAATTGTAGTATAAAATATTTGGAGGATACTATGTTAGGTGAGTCTGCTTTAAAGAGAAATGCATTAGCTTTTTGCTCAAGTAGTGACCCTTGCTCCTCTTGGTTTTGCAATTTGCATCATGAACATGCATTTGAATGCCTGGTTTCCTGAACTTTCCTGAAGGTTCATGAAGGCATTTAGCATCTGTGCCTGTTCCCTCCTATCAGTCACTGGATCTCCTTCCTCCTTATTTAGTGGTCCCACCACTTGTCTCCCCTTCTTCTTCCTATTTACATGCTGAAAGAAGCCCTTTTTGTTGCTCTTGATATTCTTGGCAAGTCTCAGCTCATAATCAGCCTTAGCCTTGTGAAGAATCCTTCTGCAATGGGCCTCCTTCTCCCAGTATACACTTTTGTCTATTTCCCACAGTACCCATTTCCTACGGAGGTTCCTCTTTCGTCTAATCCCTCTAACCACCTCCTTTTGCATCCATGGCGGCAATCTCCTCCGACTCCCCACCTTACTGACTAGAGGTATTGTCAAAGCTTGTGCCTCCACAACCTCCCTTTTGAGTGCTATCCACCCCTCCTCAACTTGCTTACCTTCCAGTAACCTATCCCAGGAGATTTTCCCCAGTCTTGCCTTCAGTTGGCCAAAGTTGGCCCTCTTGAAGTCCCAGCTTCTAGTGCTCGACCTGCTGCATGTCCCCAGTCCCCTGATCTCAAAGCAAAGGATGGAGTGATCACTCGTATCCAGAGCTCCCTTAATCTGTACTTCATCTATCAGCTCCTCCCTATTGGTCAAGACCAAGTCAAGGATGTTTCCCCCCCTCGTCGCCTCTCGGACCCTCTGTGTGAAAAACCCTCCCTCTATAGCTTCTAGGAAGCGACGTGACCTGGCTGTCACTGCCGAGTGAGTCTCCCAAGTAATATCCGGGAGACTGAAATCTCCCACAATTACTGTGTCTCTCCCCCGAGATATCCTTAGAATCTGGCCTGTCAGGACATCATCCAGGGTCTCAAGTTGACCTGGAGGGCGATAACATACCCCCACTGTCAGGTCTCTTTCCCTGTCAAAACCCCTAAGTTTCACGCAGACTGCCTCTACCGAATCCCCATCTGTGCTGCATTCTATCTCACTGCATCCTATCCCTTCCCTGACGTATAAAGCCACGCCGCCACCCCCTTTCCCTTCCTGTCCTTTCTAAAAAGGTGATACCCTTCTATGTTCACATTCCAGACTTGCCTTTCATCCCACCAAGTTTCTGATTCCCACCAGCTCATACCCTCCTATTCCCAGGAGAGCTTCAAGCTCTTCCTGCTTATTACCCATGCTCCTAGCATTGGTTAACATGCACCTCAACTCCTTCCCACCGCTTCCTTTCCTTGGAGTTCCCAGACTCCTCCTTCCTCCCATCCTCCCTGATACCTGACCTATCTCTGTAGGAGTCCTGTCAGTCCCTGCAGTATCTCTAAAACCCTGCTCCCAGAGCCCTGATCCTCCCTGCACACTTGTCCAGTGCAGACATGTTACTGGGGGGCCCGAACCTCTCCCCCCGCCTCAGTTTACAGTCTTCCAGACGAAGCTCGCTAGAGCATCTCCAAAGGACCTTTTCCCCATCCTCGTGAAGTGTAACCCGTCCCTTGCCAGAAGACCATTGGCAAGAAACCGCATGCCGTGGTCAAGGAACCCGAAGCGTTCCTTCTGGCACCACACCCTAAGCCATTTGTTCAGCTTGGAGGCCCTCCTGTCCCTTCCTGGTCCAAATCCTCGGACAGGTAAGATTGACGAGAAGGCCACTAGGGCCTTCAGCTTCCTGAGTTTCTTCTCCAAGGCCTCAAAGTCCCCGGTGGTCCCAACCGCACCCTGCCTGGCCACATTGTTTGTGCCCACATGGATCACCAGGAGCGGCTGGTGACCCCAGAAACGAACAAGACGCTCCACTCTGTTCTTCACATGCCAGATGCATGCGCCCGGCAGGCAGCAAACCTCCCTTGTCTCCAGGTTGGGGCGGCCCACCACCGCCTCAATGCCCCTCAGCAGGGAATCCCCAACAACAGTCACCCGCCGCCGTACCTTCCTGGTGCTGGTGGGCAGCCGTGCCCTGGCCCTCGCCTCTCCTGCAGCGGCTCCCTTGCCACTTGTCGTCCCAGGCTGGGGGTCCTGCTGGTCCCCCGAGGTCTCATCAGCCCCAGCCTCCCCAAGTGGAGAGAACCTGTTTCCCAGCTCCAGATTGGTGCCAGGAGGAGGAGGAGGCCATGCTGGCCTCCTCCTCCTGTGGGTGACATACCTCCATGTCTCCACGACTGCTCCTCCCGTGGCCTCTCCCTCAACCCTCTGTCCAGAGGGGGGCTGCTCCTGGGCGGCCTGGAGAGCTCTCTCGGCCCTCAGGCACCTCACCTCCTCTTCTAACAGGGTCACCATCTTGCACCGAGGGCAAGTGCATCCCTGCCTCTCCTGGGGAAGAAGGGCGAACATGTCGCAGCTGCCACAGCGGACAGCAACACCCATGACTCCCGCCAAGGCTATCTCCTGGTCTGCCATCGGTATCCCTTCCGAGACCTTACCTTGGTCCCCTGCCTTGTTTGTCCTGCAGTTCCTCTCTCTCGCCCAGTTCTCCCAGACAAAAATCCACTTGCACACACACACAAGGATAAAATAAACTTAAATTGGAAGAAAAACAAAGCAAAGCACAGCACAAACAAAAACAAACAAACAAACCTCTGTGTCTCAGGGAAGGGAGTCTCCGGACAGCCCGGGCCGCAGCCAAAGGACGACACCTTATCAGTCCCTCAGGCCGGTGGCCCCGCCTGTCCGCTCCCTCCTGGCCCCTCTAGCCTCTCTGGCCCCGCCCCCTTCCTCTCCGCTGCTCCTGGCCCTCTGCTCCCCTGCCCAGCCCCTGCCTTGCCTTCGCCAGTGCCCTGGCCACTCAGCCCTCTCTCCCAGCCTGTGCCTCTGCTGCTCTGCTGCTCTGCCAAGAGGCCAGAGCCAAAAGCCCAAGAGGCCAGAGTCAAAAACAGACACATCCTTCAGAAAATCTGTTGCCATGAAGACACTTTGACTTTTCCTGCTATTTTGCTACTGCTACTTTCCTTGGCTGAGGCTTTCATTATTAGGTGAATGGAAAATAAATCACAGGAAGCTAGCACAAACTTGGAAAGAGCAAATCTGGAGCCAACTTGTTTAACGAGCCAATTGCCAAAAAAAGAGACATTAGCTTGACTAATTTCTGCATGTAATGACAACAGTGAGTGCAAATTAACATCAATGACTGAATAATTTAAGGTTTACAGGTGAAAAACACAGGGCAGGGAGGAATATGGCTGGACTAACAGAGGCTGATTGGGACAAAACATGCTTTTCCCTGCTACAGGGATAATGGCCACTGCTTTGAGCAATCCGAATTCAGCTAGACAGTCTCTACATGAGTACAGGGCATTTTGGATTCTCCTCTCTCCTTGTAGCCAGCATGGAAGGAACTCTGCTGACTCTTCTCCAAGGCTGTAGCAGTGACTTCAGAGACTGGGTTTCAGGGTCATTTTGGGACATGATGTATCCTGGTGGCGCTCCTTCCCTTGCAGTCTGAAGTGTCACCCTTTCAGGGCTGAAATCAGCTGCTTGAAATCTTTGCAAAATAAGAGGAGCGTGGGGGGGACATCTACCTCCATGCTGCTCCTGCCATGCATAGGGCACTCATATTCCTCTGACTTCAGGTGTTATGAGCATCCCCATAGGATTTTGAGGGCTACATCAAGCACTTGCCCTCCAAATTTGCAGCGTTCCCACTGGCCATGCTGCCTAAAGATGAAGGGAATGATAAAGCAACACATCTGGAGTGCATCAAATTGAGGGAAGATGGATTAGAAAAAGTCAAAGGGTTTTAGCTAACACACAACATACTTTTACAACAACTGAAGACCATAATAAAAGTATAAAGCAACATAGGTCATAATGCTGGACCAAGCTAAATGATACATCATTCATATAATTAGCAGATTATAATTAGTGGATTAATAGCTTTTTACATACACAGTGGGTGAGGCACCTAATCCTCATCGGGAACCTGATCTGGTGATGGGGATGTGTGGGTTTTAGTTCTTTGCCCACTCTTGCAGTGTTGATCCAGATTAAGGATCCATGAAGGTTCTTCTTGCATTGTCTGTTTGCAACAATAGCTTTGCTTCTGAAGAGAGGTCTGGGCTGAGCCTGAGGCAAGGCGCCCTCCTAACCCTGGACATCAAGAGTCCAAATCTCAAGCAAAACTCAGCCTCTCCATAGTCATTCCGACCCTTGCCAACTGCATGGATAACATTTTGTGTAGCTCAGCCCAAAATCAGAAGCAACAGTGCCTCTCCCACTGGGAGAGAGAACTTCCTTCAGAAGGAAGCTGCCAGATGCAGATACCATCTTGGTGAAGGCTGTGTCCCAAGCAGCCAGCCACCACACCTTTGACAGCAGGACCTCAGAGGATGATCATCATGCCTGGACATCGTCCTATCATAATCACAGCAATTACAACTGCTCTGGAGAATATGTTTGAAGCAGAGCATTCCTCTTTCTTTACCTCCGTGTCCCTCAGCCTGGCCTCCAGGGCAGCCCGAGGCCCCTTGGTGTTGTCATTGATCCGAAGCCTCTCCTCGATGGCCTTCATCCATTCTACTGCTTTCTCCACACTGCTGTCAAATTCATCCTGTGGCTGCTGGGTCATCGCATGAGAAGGACCTGAAGAGCATGGCAGGGAAGGGGAGGATGACATAAAAGAGTTTTAAGAAAGACATTCTCGAAGGCACCGCTCAAGCTCCTTTGGGCACTCCAGGATCGCACAAGAAGGACATGGTACTTCCCGCTCCTCGTCCTTCGGGGCCTCATCCAGCATAAACCTGGAGAGATGCACCAGCTCCCCTGCTTCAGGTGCTTCTCACACATCTCTGTGGAAGGGGAATTGTGAAAGTTCTGTTAGGGAGGAAATAGGGGAGACCAGTGTTTTTTGTAAAAAAAAAAAAAAAGTGCTGGCAGTAAGAGACCACACACACGAATCCGAAGCAGCGCCCTCACTATCTCACTATCAGATAGCAGACACAAAAGCAGCCTGCAGGCACTATGTTAATGATGTTTGCTGCTGATCTGCTACAAAATCTGATTCAAAATCACTTTGTAAAATCCATTGGAAAAAAAGGTGCCTTTCAAGTGCGTTCTATGACAAAAAAAAAGCCCTGGGGGAGGCAGTCCAGTCGCAAGACCAGCCTAGGAGGCCTGTGGAAGCAAGTAGGCCAGTGCTACTCAATTCAGACAAAGCATGAATGGTAAGCTCCGAGGAGAAGGTCTCTGTCCACCTTAGACATGGACAACAAGGCCAGGAGTGCTGCTGGTCACCCGCATGAGTCACAGTGTGAGGCTGTGAATCTCCTCAGAGGTCAGGCTGAGTTTTGGTGCACAGGTACAGGATGGTAGCCTTATACCTAGTTCTTCTAGGTATTTGCACAGCATCTGTTCGCATGGTATCCATAGGAACATGCTCTTATCTCTCTGTCTGAAATTAGAATAGCACTTCCTTCTTTCATTCTCTCTCAGTCAAACTTCTTCATTCATAGAGGAAGCATTTGTAAACCAGCCAAAGATCCTTCAGCTTATGGGGCAAAATAGAAATTGAATCAATCAATCAATCAATAGATCAGCTATAGTTTATTCATTAGCTGCGGCTGCACAATTGCATCATCCCATAAGAAGAACAGAGAGCAAGGTTTTAATTTCTCTTATACAAAATTTCCCGTGGTGTTGTGTTCTGCTGTGTTGTGTTCTGCTGACCCTTTTCAGATGATTTTACTGCTGCATGCCCAGAAAGAACAGAAGCCTGGAAAACAAAATCCTAGGATGATTGTTCATGATATATGTGCATGAGATGGTTCTCAGAAGTATCTATGATGACCTCCATATTGACAGCTTAGTGAATACCCTCCTTTAAAGTAGGGATGTATGAGAAAGTTGCATGGACACAAATATAACCTGTCATCCAAACCTGTATGTTTTCAAGCTTGCAATGCAATTTGCAGGAAAAAAAAGGTACACACTTCAAAGTATGTGTGAAAAATAGTTACTCTTGAAAAATGTGCATAAATAAGTTTTAATCAATGGGAGAAAATGCATGCTTTTCAACACTATGCACATGTTTGGAAAAATACACACAAAGATCCATGCTAAAAGAAAAAAAACCAAATATCAGTCTTCTAGCTGTCAGAAGGACAGGGAGAATCATACACATGGTTCATGAATGAACTTGCAGGATACAGGCAAATAAAATTAAAAATGTACATCAGCAAATATGAAGGAGTGTTCCAATGCAAACTATGCCTGTATAATGAACTCCTCCTCACAGGGGCAACTACTGGGCATTGCCAAAACCTATGTAAAAAGAAGCATTAACTGTATTTCACCTCCAACAATTAGCCAACTGAGAAATCCATTATTAAATAGATATTGTGGCATCCAGTACTCATGAAACAAAAGTTTTTGCTGAATAAGATGCAACCTGAGCTCCATTGCCTTATCAGATATAGACACCAAGCCAGAGATTCTGGCAGAAACCCAAGTATTAGTGCATCACATTTCTATAACATCTTTTTTATTCTTTTGTGGAACCGAAGGTGGTAAGAAACTAATACTGGTGTATTGTCCTGAGTGGGACATACAGAAGTTTAAAGGAATTATTTTTGCTTGTTTAATTTCCCAGTCCCTCAACATACAACATGTTCTTGATTAACTGGCGGTCTGCTTGGCCTTCTGTCCCACGGCCTTTTTTTTCTCCTGGCTGAGAGGAATCTATTTTTAGTTGTGCGGATATACTGTTTAGACAGACAGACAGACAGTTTTAGGCATGCACTACTTGTGGCTGGCTCTTCCTTTCTGATAAACTCAAAGCTGATATCCCAGCTGTTTCCTCTGCCCCATCCCAGAGTGACATGAACTGTCGACTGCAAGCTTGCCACCCTTCAACACAGTAATAATGACACCAACAACACTGGCACAGAGAAAAGAGTGGAGGAAATGTGGAGAAAGTGGAGGACATTTTCCTCCTCTTATAATACTAGAACCTGAGCTTAGCCCCTGAAGCTGCAGGACAGAGTAAAGGAAGTGCTCCTTGCACAATACACAGTTAAAGTGTGGAATTCACTTCTACAAGATGTAGTGATGGCCACCATATGGATGGCTTTAAAAGGGGAATGGAGAAATTCATGGAGGAAAAGGCTATCAATGGCTATGAGTCCTGATTGCCTATTTGCTACATCCAGCATCAGAGGCTATATTTTATTTTATTTTATTTATTTTTTGATTTATATCCTGCCTTTTTCCTGCAAAGGACTCAAGGCAGCTTACATCTCCTCCTCCATCTTATCCCCAGAACAACAACCCTGTGAGGTAGGTTGGGCTGAGAGTCTGTAACTGGCCCAAAGTCACCCAGTTGGTTCCATGGCTGAGTGGGGACTAGAACCCAGATCGCTTGAGTCCCAGTCCCATGCTCTTAACCACTGCACCACACTGGCCTGTACACATTAGTTATTGGGGAACATGGGCAGGGAGGTGTTGCTGCACTCATGTCCTGCTTCAGGGTTTTCTGCGGGCAGTCAGCTGGCCACAGTGTGAACAAAATGCTGGACTAGATGGACCCTCAAAGAGATCCATCTTCTTACATTCTCATGTCCTCACCATCTAAATGGAGTATAGTTCTCCTGTGGAATTTGCTGCAAGGTGAAGCGATAGCCACAAATCTGGATGGTTTAGACAGATTCATGGATGTCAAAGCTAACAGTGACGACCAACTATGAGAGCCACATGCTACCTCCAGGATCAAAGGCAATATGCCTTTGTATACCGTATCATGCCAACTCTTGGACTTGCTTGAGGGTTTCCTCTCAGCAGCTGGCTGGCCACTCTGCGAATGTGACCGGGTGGGCCATTGGTCTGATCTGGCATCAATCACCTGTTCTTGTGCTCCTCCCACTTCCACTGCCACCACCAACAATGGCACTAGTAGTAATAGGAAGGATAAGATACATCAAAGTTAGAGAAGTGACAGCCTAAAAGAAAAAACCCGGGAAACACTGGAAACATTCTGGAAAAAAAACATTTTAAAAAATCCTTATTTCTTTCTTTTCTGGACTTCACATCTCTAATAGAGGCTGACATTGCTTGTACTGCCCAGTAACATTACAACAGTATTTTGTGAAATCTTGGCTGTCTGGTAACCAACACTGGATATGCTCTGTATGTATGGAAGAGAAAAGGAAGTGCACAGTTAAGGGTGCCATTTACAAAACTGAGTGTGTAGAATGCAATTCCTTCTATACTGGTGAAACGGGGAGACTGTATCTCCTAAAAAGATATAAGGAATAGTTGGCTGATATTCAGCATAGTGAAACCTGTGCTGGACCTTGGACCCTTAATATGAGGGAGAAAACAGACAAAGCAATTTTAAGGACAATCTTTCCACTGATCCTGCAAAGGAAAAAGATTACGGAGGAACTGTTTATTGATCAGCTGAAACATAATCATAAAACAAGCCTTGATGTTTATTAATTTGGCTTGACTGACTCTTGAATGCAGGGACTGATCGTTAATGTTTGTTTCCAATTGGCCTTTCCCCAGTTGATTCTTACTCAGTTGGAAAGCACTATTGCAGTATAGTGTAATTTTTGACTGTGGTGTTTTATGATGATTTTAGTAACTTAAAAAGGGTTATTTCTACTTGCTAAGGTATTTACCTATCATTATCATTCCTTAAGTTTGTGGTTTCCTTTGTTACTTAACTGTTTGTTAATTTAACTTCCTAAGGCATTTCTGAAATATTTTGTAAGCGGTTTGCATGAAAACCCTGGTTAGACCCATACTACGGGTGTACTCAAATAAACCCTCATGTCCATCAGCAAATCAGGGAGGGGGTGTTGTTCACCTCTCCCCACTGCAGCTCAAATCTCCAAAGGATTTGCATACATTCTGGAGCAAATTTGGATGATGGGTGGTGTACAGGAAAGGCAAGTGACTTTCCACAAGCATTTCCCCTGATCCAGGGTTTGATTCCAAATGATCCAGGGCATGAAAACACTGCCCTGTGAGGGGAGACTGAGAGAACTGGGCATGTTCAGCCCTGAGAAGAGAAGACTGAGGGGGGACATGGTATCACTCTATAAATATCTCAGAGGCCATCACAAAGAGGAAGGGCAAGATCTCTTCTTGCTGATGCCAGAGCGTAGGACACGGAATAAGCAATTCAAGTTGCAACAACCCAGATTCAGGCTGGACTTCAGGAAAAGCTTCCTCACTGTCGGAGCAATATGGCAGTGGAACCAGCTGCCTAGAGAGGTGGTGAGCTCTCCCACACTACAGACATTCAGAAAGAAACTGGGCAGCCATCTTTGTGGGATACTGTAAATTAGTGTCCTGCAACAGCAGGGGGTTGGACCCAATGGCCTTCATGGGCCCCCTTCCAACTCTACTACTCTATGATTCCCTCTCACACAACAGTCAGTGGTTGCCCTACATTCATAGATATTGTTTATTATTCATCATGTTGCTAAATTCACAGAGAATGTTATCTTTGTTTCTGAAGTATCTCATTTAACTGGCCCTTGCCCAAGTATCCAAACATTTTCGCTGTCAATATTTGCAAAGTGATCTTGAGGACCTTGTGGAAGGTAATTATTTAGGTTCTGTGCATTTTGGGGGAAGGATTTCTACAGCTGTGTTGTCCTTTTCTGTAACTTTGGAATGGGAACTCACTCATTGGACAGAAATTGTTTAAGAACAGAGGGCAGCTAATTCTAAACTTCTCAAAGAGGACTCACACCCACTGTTAGTGGCCAAAACTACTTTATTCAATCTGAGAGCACATTTAGGAATTTCAGTGAGTTTGAAGCGATATGACAGAACATGTAATACAACATATAGTAAAGAAAGCCAAGGATAAGTGAGGGGTCTGATAAGAGGGTGAGAATCCAATGGACTTTTATGATTCAGTCATGTCAATTCTGGTTGACAGAATTGCTCTCAGATGACTCACTCTGGTATATGTTGAGCCACTCTGCAATTTCCCTCTCTAATACTGGCCTTGATTTGCAAGTCTAAATAAAAAACCCAGCCAAATTTGTGGAAAATCAGCTAATTTGGGCATATTGGACCCTGAAAAGCACGTGATCTTAGCACTATGTATGCAAAATTTGCACACATTTGTGAATTCCCAAAAGTACATGATCCAAGCATAAAATGGTGGAAAAGCACACAGCAGGGGTCCAATCTGTGCAAATTTCTTTATAGCTTTTTTTAGGCAAATGAGCAAATTGCAGCCCATCTTATGGAACACAAACACCCAACCTCGCCCATTTTCAATTTTTCGTTCCAAAGGGTTCAAGAAATCCACTAAACAGAAATGAGCCAAATTTCCCTATTTTGCCACATCCTTAAAGAAAGCATCACTGCAAATTCTCATCATGTCTGAATCAGACCAAAATGACTTTGGATTTCTATGAATTTGAGCCACATATTCTACAGTGGGCTCTGATCTTTCAACTTGGCCAGATTCTACAAACTTACACACTCTTCTTTTGTTTCCAGAATTGTACATGGTTTTAGTCATATGAAAGTATGATAGTGGAAAATACCCAATAAAAGATGTCTTAAAATAGATTTTATTCATTTACTATTACATCTGTATCCCTCCATTTAACTCTTTCAAAAAACTCACTGTGCCTCCTTGCTCTTTGCTATCCTCAAAGCAACCCTGTGAGGTAGGTTAGGCTGAGGGTCGGTCACTGGTCCAAAGTCACACAGTGGACTTCACAGCCAAGTGGGGACTAGATCTCCTGAGTCTCAGCATAATCCTCTAACCAGTACCTATTTGATCTTATTTGATCTCTCTTCAGCTCCCACTGTGCAGTTCCATGGAAAATGTGAAAAATACTGCATACCAGCCTAAGTTACAGACATCGTGATGGACTTTTTTGCATATTTTTCCAGACGGAGAAAATCCCATTTGGTCAATAAGTGAACAACGGAATGAAAAACACCTGTCAATCCATGAAATGCACGCACAATGGATTAAATGAAATCTATACATCCCTCGTCTGAACTGACAAAGTGTCACAGACAAGAAAACATCAACGCCAAATGGGAAGCAGAAGAGCAAACCATGGTTAGAGGTCATCATGATTCAATGTTACATATGAATTGATGAGCCATCATTACTGTTGAAGCTCCACCACTGCAGGCAGTTGGAACATAAAAATGGGAATACTTGAAATTCTTACAGTACTTAGGCTGCGATCTAGAGTTCCCATAAGTGAAAGTGCAGCCATGAGTTACAACTGCAGGGGGGGAGGGCTAATTCTGGCCAAAATCTCCTCTCCCTGCACCTGAAAAGCTGCTCTAGAGTGATTGGGAACAGCATGGGAAGAAGTGCAGAAGGTTCAGCTAAAAATGCTTCCCCTACAACAGATTCCTCCAGAGAGTCCCTCTGCTGGATACCTGCCTGTGCACGGATCCTTCTGATTCTGGAAAAGCAACTTCATTCAACTTGCCTTTCTGAAAACACAGTCCAACATGCTGGTTACTGGACAGAATTAAAATGAAAGCAGAGGTGCAGCTCTGAACATGGTTTGTGACATGGAAGATGAAAGCAAATAAACAGCTAGAACAGCTAACCAAACAGGGACTCTGTATTTGAAGCAGGGCGTAAGCCCTACACAAGCATTTGTGTACACACACAAATACACACAAGTGGGCTCAACTATGTCGGGGAAGGGGGCATGAACAGAAGTCCTTCCCAGCACACCCAGCTGCTATTAAATTACTGGGTATTCTGCTATGAGTAGCAGCTTTTGTTTATGAAATTGTATTCTATTTTCCTTTCACTATTTGAAAACAGTGCCTATATGGTGGCCTTTGTCATGAATGAATGAATTGGCCCTTAACAGTGGCGAGATCAGACCTGCTAACATGGCCTACGCATTGTAATTCTGCCATCAGGGCTTTATCAATCTTTTGATCCAGGTGCAGGAAATACAAGTTCAAATCCCCAACTGAGTACAGTTGATAACCCTTGGTTGCTTCTGACAGCCAAGCAAATTTTGCTAATGGTGTCTTGTGTTAGCCTTCTTTGGATCAGAACCACTGCACACCAGGAAGGACAGATCAAACGTCTCCCCATCACTGCCTTTTTCTCCCCAACCATGCTGCCACCCTTGGTATCAAGCCAGGATTTTTCTCCTTTATTTAACACTCCCTGGAGGAAGAATTGGCATCCCAGTGGACCAGGACTAAATCAAAGCTGAATATGCTTGCACAAACTTAAACAGAAAGATAATCTTGATATACAAGCTATATGAGCCAGGTCAGGACCTTTTTATTTAACCAATATTTTAATGTTAATTGATTTTAATTGTATATTTATTTAACTTATTTTAACTATTCTATGTATTCAGTTGTGGTATAGCTAATTTATTTTGTTTAGGATTTAGATTATATTGTAAGCCGTCCAGAAACGAGGGTGGCCTATAAATGTCCTAAATAAATAAAATAAAACAAAATAAAAAATATAAGAGCTAGTGTGGCATGAAGGTTACATTGCTGGAGTAGGGACCAGGGAGCTCCAGGTTTTAGTCCCCAGTTGGCCATGAAGCTCACTGGGTGCCTTTGGGCCAATCACCGACTCTCAGTCCAACCTACTTCATAGGGTCGGTGTTGTGAGGATAAAAATGGGGCACTGTAAGCCACCTTGGTCCTCACAAGAGGAAAAAGACAGCATATAAATGCAATGTGATGATAATTTATGTTTGTTTATTATTGTAGTTATAGCCCCCTTTTCTTCTTTTCAAGGAACTCAAGTGGCTTACATAATTCTCCTCATCTCACGTACCCTCACAACGACAGCCTTGTGAGGTAGGTTGGGCCGAAAGTCTGTAACAGGCCCAAAGTCAGCCAGTCGGCTCCGTGACTGAGTGGGGACTAGAACCCAGATGGCCTAGGCCAGTCCAGTCCTTTCAACCAATACACTGCCCTAGCTCTCTAATGCTACTTTGAGCTTCTTCAGTGAAAAGGGAAACACAACTGTAGCAAGTAAATTGGGCAGGATTTAGAGAATTCGTCCGTATCTTGGGAGTATAGCGAGAAGCTGCTGTATAAAGAAAACTTGACTTTTGTGTGTTTTTATAAGCCGTGCAGGGAAGGAGCGAAAAAAGAAAAAGCATTATGAGTAAGAAAAGGGAAAAAAACTAGCAAGATCAGTTTACAGAAGAAGGATTCAGCAAGCAGCAACTCCTATTCAGAGAAGCAGAGCTGCAAAAGATCCTTCACGGGACTTGGAGAAGTACTGCCATTTCTGCAGAAATAATACAGAACTAGATGGGCTAAAAGTATGACTCATATAATCAACTTCAAATTGATCCTAACATAACAGCCTAAGAACAGCTGTGCTTAATCAGGCCAAGCAAAGGTCTCTCTTGGTCCAGCATTTTGTTCTCGTGCGGCAACCAGATGCATATGCGATGCTTGTAAGTAGTACATGAATGCAGTGGCACCTCCATTCACATTCCACAGCCACTGGCATTCAGAGGTATATTGACTCTGTTACTGAAGGTAACATACAGCCATCCTGAGGACTAGTAGCCATGGATAGCTTGTTCTCCAAAATCTATCTAGCTCCCTTTTAAAGCAGTCCACATTTAGAGCCACCACTGCTTCCTGTTCAGCCATGACCATGGCACCAAAGGTTTCTTTCCCAGGGCAACCATCTCTTCACAGAGAAACACACTGAAACCTATTATTTTACTCACTCTTTTAATGCTGTCAACAACTTCCTCTTCAACAGGCACCTGTCAGATGTAATCATTCCATTCATTAATCGGCTACACAAGTCAACCCATTCCTTAGAGGGTGACCTGAGTGCCACGGAGTTGCTTGCGGATTAGCGGTATTTAAATCTCAGCCACCTTCACAACCCTGCTCCACTCTGGGCTTTTTCAGTGGACGATCGCCTTCGAGTCAGACAGCGGCTTGCTCCTTCCCATGTGTACTGTCAAACAGTGCAGTCTGTTTGGACCAAGAAAAGCAAACTTTGTTCTCTTCCTTGAATATACGAAACTGACTCCTCCTTGTTTCGTCCTGCTAATTCCAATACCGCAAGGGTGTATAGCTGGTTGGGATATGCTGAGAGTTGTAGGACTTTTTAATGTCCTGAAAAGCATAGGATTGCACCCTAAGGATCTGAAACACTTGTTACAGGTGGATTATGACACATTTTGTATGTGCCTTTCCACAAGAAACAAGCTTCACCAGGTCAAACAAAGAATGGTCAGAAGAAATTACAGTGGCTTAAAAATTGGGGTGGCTCTTGTAGTGCCTGAACCCAACACTGTGGTCTGCGAAACGAACCAGTCTGGCTGCATTCAGCCAACATGGCAAGCCAACCTTGGCTGCTAAACCACCATAGCTTCTTGTGTCGTGTGAACCCAGACAATGTGTCTACTGACCATCAGTTAACAGATCCAGCTGTCCACTCCTGTTCTCCCTCTGCCTTGTCTCCTTTTCCTCAGCCTCTTCCTCCCTGCCAACCGACTTCTGTGGAGGAACAGATCATTCTTGCTAGAGGTTGGAACCAGCTGCTGAGTTTGAAGTGAGGCAACTGCTCATATTTTAGGACAAAATAGCCCAGGGGGTTGAATATCCATGCCAAAATATGAAAACAAGGAACAGCATTTAAAACCATCTATCAGGTCTTATCCACACCCATTCACGAACAGCTGATTAGTGGCCATCTGGCTGCCAGTGCTGAGTGGCTCCTGTCCCGTCACAGTCCCAAAAATGGATTCCCCCAAGGACCGCAGCAGCTCCTCCAATGAAGAGAGACATGGACAAAGAACAAACCGTGCCACGCACTTTGGCTCCCAGGTCCAACAGAAGAGCCACAGAGAAGGAGCCACACAAGTCCAGCCCAGGCAGGAGAAAGACTCGTTCGGCATGCATTGGTGCATTTGGGATAGCTGGGCCTGGAGGCATCTGCTCTTGGATGCTGGATGTGCAAGCAGCTGTCCCGGAAAGAAAACCAGGGCCATTCAATACACTTAAAGTGGCGGGGCGTCTTAAAATATTATTCTGGCCCAGTAATTAATCTGTAACACTTGATGGATGCTGCTCATACCAGTCAAGTCTCTTTGTATGTGTGGTGGAAGGAGCCTGCAATTCCCTGTCCCCGTGCTAGCAATGAGTGACGTGTGGCATGCGATGAGTCAGGTGACAGGCAAGGAGGAGAGTTTCAAAAACAAGCTCCATTCTGTCCGGGAGTACAAAAAGCCATTCACTGGGAGGCTGCTGGGCAATACGTAAGAATAAAGCATCCTTTACATGACGCGCTATTTTGCTTGTGTAGCAGCCTCTTGGGCGAGTTATAAGGTTGGACCCAGGAGCTGCCTTCCATTCCTGAAGGTGCTTCTGCCAGAAACGCAGGTATCCCCTCTGCCCCCTGCCACATCACAGCACTCCACATTCAACAGGGTCCCCTGAGCCACTGTCTAGCATTCTGGGGGGACTCACGGGGAGAAGGGTGTGGGTACACTTGGTTCTGCCTGCCCAGCTGCAGGCACTTAGTGAATGCGATGCCAACCGAGGAGCAGGTGGTGGAGCACAGCCAGCCCCTGCACCGGTCTGTGACAAGTGGAATGCAGCCCCCTCACAGACCAGCAGGGGATCTTTTGTGGACCGGCGCCGGTCCACAGACTGGTGGTTGGAAAACACTGCCTTAAGCAGGCGTCTTCCTAAAACTCAGCTCTTTACGCAGGCCCTCCCTGAAGTGTGGCCCAATCAGCTACAGTTTGCAGCATGCAGTAAGCCGCACAACCTTCCTGCTGATTAAATTGTGTTATGCTATTTTTATTATTTTATTTACTAAAGTTTTTACGCCATTGCATTTCATGCCCACCACTTTGATACCTTTGCGGAAAGTGGTATATAAATTTGAATAATACAATCTGTTAATTAAAAGTGAAGCGCTGTCTCACAACATCAGTTTTATCTGGGCGGAAAAGCATGGTTTTGGAGTCCAGAGCCCACCTCTGCCTTGTACTTGGGTTCTTCAGTTACTTCTTTTTAATCTCAGCCATTTGGCTTCTAGGAAAATGAGTGGTTTGTAACCTGCTATGCCCACTTCCTAGCCATTTTATGATTAGGCAAGCCCCCTTCTGCTGCCCATGGCAACCTTTTTGTGAGAGGACCCTAAACTGCAAATGTGTCCACTGACCAAAAGGCTGGGGGCTCCATGTCTGTTCTGGTGGGCAGTGGAGAGGAAGTTTCCCAGCCCTGCTTGGCGGTCCAAAGAGAGAGCAGACAAACATGAGAAAACAGATCCTATCGGCAAATGCCCTTAACCACTGAGGGCTGATGCTGTGTAGTGGCTAAAGGCACAGGGCTGGGACTCGGGCGATCTGTCCCTGCTCAGCCATTGAGCTACCTGGGTGACTCTGAGCCACTCACAGACTCTCAGCTCAGCCTACCTCACAGAGTTGTTGTTTTAGGGATAAGACTGAGAGCAGCAGGAGGAGAATGCTGTAAGCCACTTTGCATTCTTTGTAAGAAAAAGGCAGGATACAAATCAAACAAACAACCAAACAATATTCCCCTGTTCATAGCCTAGGGCTGAGTACTTCTGGCATTAGAACCCCTTGTGAAGATCAGGACTGAGCCCTAGAACATGGGAAGTAGTGATGCAGAAGGGCTTCTGCGAATGCCCGGAGTGCCTTTCCTTTCTGCCATGAAGGTGGGCCCATGAGACAGCCAAGCAGCCTGCATTCTGGCACCTCCCAGGTCAGAAGCCAAATCCTATCCAGATTAAGGAAGCAATCTAGGAACACTGCTGGTGCTGAACAATTTTGGGGTGGCAATAAACTGGTAGCTGTCCAACCACAAGAATTTCCTTTAGCAGCCTCTCTGAATCATGCGTTGATCCCTGCTCATCTCCCTGATTAAACAGGGATTTAGCCCTTGATGAGAAACAAGCTTCCCTGGAAGTGCTCTGGTACCAGTCACAGGATGTTGCCTGAGAATCAGGAACATTTACAATTGAGGCAGCCTTTGTATTGATTTTCTTAGCTCCAGGTGGCTGTCAGCCTCTCCAGTGGGGATGGGAGTGATTGATAAGTGCTGTAACAAAGGCAGGTTTAAAGGGGGATTTACTTAAAAGAGGATCCGGGGGCCTTTGAAGAATGTAATGAAGAGATTTATCCTTCCAAATGTACAGTGGAAGACATCACAGTGACTGCAGACCATCAAGGATTTTGGAGAATTAGCAGCTCTCATTATTTTAAGTGACACTTCATCCCCTTTGTAATGGCCACCTTTTCCCTCCTGGCACTAGAGGCAGCCAGAGCTGCTCCATATGCAACTCCAGATTGCACAAATATGCCTGGTAAGTTTCTTTCTAAAGCTGCACAATTTGTACGTAATATTCCCTATTTCAGAAACCATGGTTAAAGTAAACCCAAGTTTATTGTTATGTCTGAAGTAGAAAACTGTGACAGCATGGACAGGTTTCTATATAATGCTTCAGTGAAGGTGGGAGCCTCTTTCAGTCCAGGGACCAAGTTCTGGTTCAGAGAAGTGGTGAGAGGGGCTGGAGACAGAGGAGACAAAGTCAAAACCAAGTGTGATTCTGTGTGTGCATGCAGGGCGAGGACAGAGAATCACCCTGCATGGCAATTAAACTTGCAGAAACATTGTCACTCGGGTTCTGTGTGACAAAGGCTAGGATGCAAATTCACTGAAGAATGCATTTTATTTGCTACGATTTGGATGATACATTAATTAGCTGACTTTGCCTCCTAAGAAGAGCTGAAACCTAATCTGCACCAACTCCCATGCCAATCCTTTTGCGCTGAATACCACAGCATGGGTTGTTGTCATTTCCCAAGTTTGACAGCATTTTTTGCCAGCTTGTATAACAAAGAACATGAGACAGACTGTCACCTGCAACATTCCTCCTGGGACATGAAGGAAACCATGCTGAGAAACACACGCGACGAGTCTTTCAAAGGCCCAAGGGAGGCCCGCCGTGGCAACGCATGCATTCCGTGTAAGCCGCTCGGCTCACATTAATCTGCTGCTAATTTGACCCAGGGAATGGTGTGGTATGTTTTTTCTCCTAAGCGATGTTCTTATGGCTCTACAAGGAAGTTGTCAGAAGGACACTGAAGCTGCATGTCAAGAACTGGGAAAAGGCCAGCACATCTTCACTGAAATTGCCAGATACAGATCAGATAAAAATGATTTTCAGGCCGCACTGTCTTGATCTGGAATGATGCTCACCATCTGGAGGTCCCAAATCTGTTTATAAAGTCCTCTGGATGGGCTAATAGTGAAGTCATCTTTGTTCAGTATATAGACACATCTTTGCTGTGCATGGAAACTGCCTCTGTGAAGCACTGCCTAGTTCACTAAAAATGGGTTTAGAGGAATTGCCTCTTTGCCCTTCGTTCTTGCTGCCAGTCATTGGTGCTGCAAATTTTACGTGATTTAGGATGTGAGCCTATACATGCTGAGAAAGCAAAAAAGGCCTACAATCCAGTTGCAGAGCCTTTTCTGTCTAAACAAACTCAAGATTGCACTTTGGGGCAATAGATTAATCCAGTTAAAGCATTAGTAGTTTAATTGGTGGGGATAGGATTGATTGATGAGGTCAAATATAATTGCTAGGTTTGTTACAGATTCAGTTTGTTCCTTGTAAATTTGTGTTGTTAGTTACATTTGATTATTTTAAATGAAAGGTTTAAAATGTTTTGAAATAAATACATAATATTTATTTATCCTCACTTTATAAAGGTGCAGGGGAAGGCATCAGGGGAAAACACACACACACACACACACACACACACACACAGACTAAACAATTGGGATACTGTGTTTTATTTTATTCTTTGTCTTATTGCTAAACCATCCCGAGACTTCAGTAAGGGACAGTCTAAAAGAGTATTAAAAAAACAAACAAAATTAGTTGGGAACAAATACTATTGACCTCAAATCCCACTAAACTCAAAGGAACTTACTTTAGAGTAAGCATACACTGGAACTGTTTGCCCAGCTATCTTCTAAAAGAAAGCATTTTCAGTGCAGAAATAATATAACTGCTCGGCATCTCTTATTAAACTTAAAACGTTTGTGGATTTACACACAGAAATGAAATTAAACATACACAGATTTCATCCAAAGAGCATCCTCCATAAATCCCACCCCATTTAGGAAGAGCATTTCTTTTTACTAAGAAATACAATGTATCATCCAAACTTCCCATCTCTCTGATAGGAATCAAACAAACCTGACCTAAGGGAGTCTTGCCTTCTCAAAGAATCCTGCTGAATTTGGAATAATTGAAGCTTGTCCAGCACTCTCTCCTTACCTCAATGAAAAAATCTTCTTCTGACTATTTGAGTATAGCAGTAAAATGCTCACAGGGAAAAATCTGTTCATTGACTTAATAGAAATACCCCAAGTTCAATTTAGACATGCTGAATTTTGGCAGAAGAGGGGACAGGCTGGGATGGTGCCCACTGGCTCTGCCCCTTACCTCTGCCCATTGATCAGCCTTGTATGCTCAGATCCTGTGCATGGACATGCTCTTCAGTGTGCTGTTCTGAGCGCACAAATCTGATCATCCGACCCACATATATGATGGGAGCATGATCCTGTTCCTACCTTGTGCATTGGTTTTGTCTTGGGTGAGATCAGATCCCTTTTGAAATCTTTCCAAGCGTATGGGCTGCTACTCAGATTTCATCCTCACCCAGATCAGTGCAATCCTATGCACGTTCAGACAGAACAGAAGTCCTGGTAGGACTTTTCTGTGACTAAACATGCATTGGATTGTGCAAGACATTTTGGAGTGGCAAGGGAAGATGCATCTTGTCCCTGGTGAGCATGCATGAAAATGTACACACAAAATTACCCAAGCACCCTTTAGCAGCCTCCTTCCATTTCACCTTTTAGAACTGGTACTTTGAATTACTGATAACTTGTCCCCAAACCATTATGCTTTTCTGGCAAGATGCTGACTTAACTGAAAGAACAGGGATCTACTGAATCTGTGTGGGGAAAGTGTTTTTGAAGAATGAATGAATGAAACACAACAATGCAGGAACAGCCTTCAGCAATGTGTAACAAGGATGGAGAGAGGCCCCCTGGACTCACTGGTCCATGGTCGAAGAATGAGAGCAGCAAATGGAGCAGGTTACTTGTTGTGCAGCAAGTTGTTGTGAAGTTGGAGCTTCACGCCCCTGCAGTCCAAGCGTAAAGAGTTTACTTTAATTCTCTGTTAGTCCACCCAGCAGACCAGATGACACTTGACGTCATTGAAATGAGTATGGCGCTTTCAGAGAACAAAGGACCCAAGTTCTGCACAACACGGTGCTTTGCATATGGGAAGTGGGTTGTTTCCTGCACACCTGGCTTGGGAATAAGGTGTTAAACCAGATCCAGTGAAAGTGTACTGTAAAAATAACAAGACAAAGTCCCTGGGCATCATTGAACCAAAATGCCTTGGACTGACGCTGGCTGCTTATTTCACAATACAGATAAACTAGTTTATTTGTGGATTCAACTGCTCTCAGGATGAGCTTTTTATGCTCCCCTCTTCTTGTCCTGACATATTATTGAGTTACCCTTCATGCTCGAGGGGGAAGCAGCGACAGACCTTCAGCTCATATCCATCTACTTGCAAGGAAGGGCCAGTCTGCCCTTGCCATCAGTGGAACTACTTAAGAAGGAAGGCCACAGCCAGCCAAGTTGAGTTGGGAGCTGTGGCTCCCCTCTTCCAAACAGGTTCACTTGCAGGGAAGACAGCAGTGTTCCTTGCACGATGCTTGCCCAGAAACCGTGAGGACCACTGCAGGGAGTGTGAGCATACGGACCTTCTCTCAATGCAGCCAAGTTTTCCAAGCTGCAGCTCAGCAGACCACAGCATTTACTGCTAACTCAACCTTCCCCAACCTGGGGTACATCATCTCATACTGGCTACGATGGGAGCTGTGGCTGAAGACTTCTAGAGGGCATCAGATGTGTTGAGCCACAGCTCCAATTATTCCATACTGGCTGGGGAAGATGGGAGTTGTTGCAGAACTCAGGAGGACACCAGGTTGGAGAAGGCTGCTTCAGACGGACTGACAGATCAGGAGATTTCTAGCTTTCGCCTCTGTTTACATGAGGAAGCTGGATTCCACATTGAGGAACACAAGAGAATGGCCTTGGTCAATCCAGCTTGGCACTTTCTGTGCTGACTGCTATGTATGAGAATTTCACTGACGTTTGCAGACCATGCAAACATATCCCATTTGCAACTCTGAAAGGGAGCAAAAGCTTAACTCTCAAGCCATGTATACACTTTCCTGAGCTTGCATAAACTAGTAAGTGGAAACACACACTTGCACAGATGCATATTTTGAGGAATGTGCATTTTCAATCCATACATCTGCATTTTTATGCTTTAGCTTATAGTGGTGCTTGGAAATAAGCATTTGTGTGCACGCTTGGAAAAGAACAGATTTTCCATGTTTGAAAATGCATACATTTCCTGTCTGAAAAAAAATAAACTGCCGAAGAGCAATAATGAGATGAGATGAGTCACGAGCACTCAGGCAGAAACTGGAGGATTTCCATGCACTGTCATTCTCCCATTCTTACTGTCCAGATTTTCAGGCTGAGGGCAGCCTTTCCCAAATCTAGCCGGAGATGCCACTGGGAGAACTGGAATTCTTCTTCATGCCAAGCAGGGGGGCTACTCTCACCTCCACCAGAGGATCCACCATGTATCTGGCAGGGAACAGGCAGAAGCAGATGCACTCATCTTGCAGCCTGCTTTCTGAGGGCAGTAAAAGGTAATCCCCACCCTATGGCCCAAGTTCCAATCTTACTTTCATAAGCAGAGTCCGAGAAAGGATGTTACCAAGAAGAAATATGATTTGAACCAGCTTTGTGTTGTATTTTCAGATTTGCAGCACCCTGCATGTACCCTATTCTAGCTGCGTGGAATATCCAGAGGTTTGGGCTGAAGTGTCACCAATGTTTATTGCTTTATATTTCCATTTATATGCAACCTACTACTGAAGTCTCAAGGTGACTTACAAGAAAAAGTACATATAACAATAATTAAAAAATAAAAACTTCATTAACAGAATTTAAAACCTTACAATAATAACATCAAAGCAAGCAGTGAGCGGGAGGGCAGGATCAATTGCTAAAAAATGATATAAAAAAGGAATGTTTTAGCCTGGTGCTGGAACAATATAGACAGCACCAGGCAGACATCCCTACTCCAAAGGCAGGGAGCAGGATGGCATATCTATTTGCCATCCCTCTCACCTCTTTGAGGGGTAGTACTTGCAGAAGGGCCTCCTGGGCTGATCTTAAGGGATGGGCAGGTTCATATGGGAGGAGGCGGTCCTTCAGGCAGCCAGGCCCTAAGCCGGTTAGGGCTTTATATGTCGTAACAAGCGCTTTGAAATGGGCCTGGTAACCAATGCAAATCTTTCAGCACTGGAGTGATGTGCACCTAAAAGACACACCCACTACCACCCTCGTTGCTTGATTCTGTACCAGCTGCAATTTCCAGACTGTCTTCAAGGGCAGCCCCACGTAGAGTGTGTTAGAATAATGTATCCTGGATGTTACCAGGGCATGGGTGACTGTCTTCAGGCTCTGTCCATCCAGGTAGGGGCATAGTTGGTAAATCTGCTATGCAGATGGCACTCCGCTCTACCTCTCCTTTTCATCAAATCCAGGTGAGGCAGTGGCCATTCCAAATCACTGCCTGAGCTAAGTAATGGACTAGATGAGGGCCAATAAGCTGAGATGCAATCCGGACAAGACAGGGGTGCTGTTAGTGGGTAGACAGTCTGTCTAGTTGGGAGGTTTTCAACCTATCCTGGATGGGGTTGCGCTCTCCCTAAAGGATAAGCTTCGTAGTTCGGGGGTGCTCGAAGGTGCTCCTAGATCCAGAATGGTCACTGGACTCTGTGGTTCGGACTACCTTTTATCAGCTTAGGGTAATTTAGCAACTACATCCCTCTCTGCCTGGCCACAATTATCCATGCTCTGGCAATCTCTCATCTGAACTATTACAATGTTCTCTACATGGGGCTGCCTTTGAAGATGATCCAGAATCTACAACTTATTCAGAACAGGGCAGCACAGCTATTAATGGGAACCCATGAGATCATTTCACGTCAGTCCCCCTTCAGCTGCATTGGCTGCCAGTTGAAGTCCAGGCCCAATTCAAAGTGGTTGTTCTAACATTTAAAGCCCTAAACAGCTTGGGACCAGGTTATCTAGAGAACTGTTCTCCCCTGCAGAGGAAGGCAGGACGCGCTCCAATGGAGCAAAGCTCAGGGAACCGAGGTTCCATTTAGATGCCAGGAAACACTTCCTGACAGTTAGGACCCCGAGGGCGTGGAATGGGCTTCCACGGGAGGTGGTTGAGGCCCCATGGTTGGCATGTCATGAGTGGAGCCAGCTGGAGCCGGGGGTCAGACTAGATGGCCCGGGAGACCCCTTCCGACTCGCTCTGTTTCTATGTTTCTATGTATCTGAAGGAATGCCTTGTCCCATCTGTTCCTACCTGACCCTTAAGATCAGTTGCCAAGGGCCTGCTCAGGGGATCCCCTGCTAAAGAAGTAAGGGAGGTGGTAACCAGGAGAAGGGTCTTCTCGGTAAAGACACCCCATCTCTGGAATATGCTCCCCAGAGAGGTACGCCTGGCACCATCTTTGCCATCCTTTCGGCATCAGGTGCAAACCTTTCTATTTTCCAGTTATTTTAACCCAGAGGGTCTAGAAGCTACGTGGCAGTATAGAAATGTTATAAATATATTAACAAATAAATCATGTTGGCAGGCAGGAGGGAACATCCTGAAAGGTCCATGCTGCTGTTGAAAAGGCTACCCTTGTCAACACAGAACAGCTAAGGCCTAATCATTAATTTTTGCACATGGCCAAAGCATCCCATCAAATACTGCACATTAGCTGTAGGCACAGTCATCAGCATTGCCGAATTCACGCTAAAAAGGTTGCATTCTTCCATTGCGCAGACTAGCCAGATTAGGCTAAAGCAGAAGCGCCTGTCAGTAAATGGGGCTGGGTTCTTAATATAGCAGAAGGGAAGCTCAAGCCCCTGTGAGTCACTGATTCATTGTAAGTATGCTGTGATGGCTTCCTGGGAGGAACATGGCTGATTCAATTGCTCTCAGAATGGTTTCAGTCAGTGCAGAAGAGGCCAGGCCTCCGAAGCCCTGTTTCACCCTCCAGAGCGATGATTCACTTCTGCAGAGCACAGCGTCCTTAATTAATGACATCTGCTCGGCCTTTTGTCACTGGCCTTGCAGAAATGAGAGCTTGCATCTGGGAACATTATTCCCTTTGCAAAGCTTGTTTGCTCAGGAGAATGGCCTCTTGCTGGGGTGGAAGCAAAAGGTATGGACGCCCTAGAACAGGTATGCAGAACCCACAGCGACAGGCCTAAGTGAGCCCACAGAATTTTGCAATCTGGCCTGCGGGGCCTTTGATAGGATCCCCCTGGAGGGAACCCACAACATTCTGTCCAGTCAGAAAGAAGAATGAATTCAGTGCTGAAGACAAATCTGGAGTCCAACTCCCAGAATTTGTTGGGAATGCAATCCCACTACTTTATTTGGGCACAGATAATAAGGAAAAGCATGATTCTGAACATATGCCGAATCTGATCTGGTACATTAAAAAATCACTGTGTGTCTCTTCAGGCTCCAGGCAGGTCACTGTTTATCTTTTCTGAAATGCGGAGCAATGACATTCTGTTTCTGCTCATCCCAGCTAATTCTAGATGTAATGTGAAACCTGCACAGTACCTAATAAAACACAATCTAATTAAGTCTGCTTTCTGTCCTTCCGCTGGCCGATTTCAGGGCTTCACCCAGAGGGCACTGTGCAGCGATTCCATCTTTTCATCGGTAACAGATCTTCTGCAGGAAGAGATACGGCAGAAGCAGCAGTGGAAAGGCTTGGGGCGGTTGTGAAGGGAAGAGGTCATCCTTCAGAAGCCACATGGCATTCTGCAAATAGGGCAGGGTAACAGCAGGATAAAAGCCTTGACTCTTGTTAACTTATACTTAAATCCTTCCCTTTTCCTCTTATGAGGATCCCAAGGCAGCTTATCTAGCTCCATGTTATGAATGCAGACTTTTTGGCTTCAACATCCTGCTAGCATTGTATTCCCTCCCCTCGTGCCCTGATGAAGATTTCTCAAAGAAGCACATGCTGAATGAGATGCACAAGGAGTCTCCCATCCAGCCCTGACCACATCTGGACTTGCTTAGTTTCAGCAAGGTTGCAACAGCATTTCTCTGCGGCCCATAGCCAAATCTCAACTACTTCACAATTCTGTATGCTTTGGGTGTTTTCTTCCATTTTAAAAGATTGCAATGCCACTGTTGAGGCTTAGTTAATGGCAGTAAGGTATTATGCTAAAATACAATGTGCATTTGGCCCATCCCCTTTTGCAAGACCTCACCCACCCATGGAATGCAGTCCTCAAAAAACTTCTGCAGACATGAAGAATTTCTCCCCTTGAGCTGAAAGAGGATCAACAGCCCTGTCTTAGATCTTTCCCTTGGACCAATCATTTGAAATCATTCCTCCCACCCCACCAAGAGCTGAAGGCTGCTCCCTGAGCACATGGTCAACACAGACATATAGAGTCAGAAGGGGCCTCCTGGTCCAAGTCTGATCCTGGCTCCAGCTGGCTCCACTCATGACATGCCTACCATGTGCATGTCTAGCCTATCCCTGAACACCCAGACATAGCCCTCAGCATCTCTGCACCTGTGTGCATCCTCTGACTCTGACCTATGGGATTCTGGCCTATGGGAATCACCTATGGGATTCTCTTTCCTTCCTATAGTCTTTTGTGTACTAAGTAGGTACTAAGTAATGTGTGTACTTTTACATAGGAAGCAATGACTGGGCACATATGAAACTAAGACTCAGTCTAAAAAGGTTGCTTCTCAGAACCTAGGGAGTCTTTCCTTGCATTTCTACTTGGCCCTTCACAATCTGAAAACAAAGTGGTGTACTTGCCCATATTTCTTTTTCCTAGAACTGTAGATTTCTTTAAAATCATGTTTTCTAAATAAATGTTGGGTTGGTGTAATCCCATCCCTGGGTCTGTACAAGTCATGCCTAACACTCTGTTGTTCCAAACATAGGATTTAATCATTATGCTGATTTAAGCTGGTGCCTTTTTCATGAGACTAAGTATATTTGTTTGTTTGTGGATTACCACCCAATCGCTGAAGACCTCTGAGCTTTCACAACGAAATTTTGCATGAAAAATGCAAACAACAGCAGATTCCTGGAAGCAGAGTGGAGAATTGCTCCAGCTTGTATGAATAACTACAGCAGATGAAACAAGAGAAAAGGAAACATCTTAACCAGATTAGGGGAAACGTTAAAAAAATAATGTGACTAGTTCAATCTAATGAGCAAGTTAAACCAAGTTTTACGATGATTTGCTGAAAAAGGAAGGTTTCCTGTTGAGATGCAAGTCACGGAGGAAATGAAAGGGGCTTTCCTTCAAGAGCCAATTAGCTCTCACACTTCAAGGCACGGCAACTGCACTTCCCAAGAAACATTTGGGCTGATGAGCTTTCTAGATAGCCTGCATTAAAGGCACCTTTGACAAGCATTCAAAAGTAATTGACGACACTGTCACTTTCCTTTCTTTTTGCATAGGGTAGTTACGTATTACTCCACCCTAACCAAAGCTGGGGAGCCTTCCGCATATATAGGTCGATTGTGCAAGGCATGGGTTCCTGGCATCTTCATTTGTCCTGACCTAGCATGCCACGGTGCCGTGCGAAAGGGGCGAGGGCAGCCAGGCCTGTTTACTAGGGAGAGGTCACATCCTAGCGGCATGAAAAAGGTCTTGCAATATGCCCTACTGCCTATGGGAAGACCTGGTGCAAAATAGTTTTGTGAGCCATGTGGCTGGACTAGATGCCTCCACTGACCCGCCAGATCTGTGAGCCTATGCATGTAAATGTGGAGTAGCCAAAGCAACTGGAAAGCGCTGGGCAGGCTCAGTCCTTTGCTGGGCAAATGCTGGCGATATGTTCCCACAGCACTCTTTGTTCAGCTGTCCTCCTGAGTGAGAGGAATGGAAGAGGAAAAGGCCATTTCCGTGCAACAGTAACTCATGCTCTGGTAACCTCTTGTCTGGATTATGTAACACTCCCTATGCTGAGCTACTTTTGGAGATGGACCAGAAACTTCAATTGGTCCAGAATAGGGCACTGAGGCTGCTGATGAGGACTGGCCCATACGAATATATAATGCCAGCCCTCTGTCAACTTAATTGGCTACCGATTGATATCCAATTCAACGTGTTAACACTAGTATTTAAAGCCCTAAATGGCTTGGGGCCAGGTTATCTAAAGGAGCATCTCTTTCCATACATGTGCACACTGGCCCTAAGATCATCTTCTGGAGTCCTTCTCAGAGAACCCCTTCTGAAGGAAATACAGAGGGTGGCTAAAGGGAGAAGGGCCTTCTCTGTAGTGGCACCCCGACTCTGGAATCACCTCCCCAAAGAGGTTCACCTTGCACCTTCTTTATATTCTTTCTGCACCAGGCAAAGACCTTTTTATTTACCCAATATTTTATTTGCTAAGGTAATTTTAAAGGTTTTATGGAATCTGTTATATTTTGTGCTACTGTGCCTTTTTATTGGCTTAAGAACTAAAGTTACTGCGTGGTTTTATTGTGGGATTTCTTCTGTGTCATGATTTTAGTGTTGTAATATATATGCTATTTATATCACATTTATTATGTATATTGTTATAATTATAAATGATAATTATATATTATATACTGTAATCTGCCCAGGGAGCTATTTTGGCCAATAGGTAGGAGAGAAATCTAATAAATAAATAAATGGCCATCAGAAAAGAGTCACATCTTTATTCCTCCCTCCCAGATGAAGGTGTTGCTATATATGAAAAATTGATGCAAAGCTGTTATGTGAATGGCTGAACCACCCCTCCCCGGCAGCCATTTTGTGAAAGTGTCCATGACGCTCTCAAGATTCCCATATGTCCACCAGCCCAAAAGGCTGGGGTCCCCAATTCTAGAGAACCAATGCAGGACCAATGGACTTTGGATGTCTGTTGGAGTGTTTAAGCTGTACCTCAACCCATGCTTAGTGTGCATATTTGTAAATAAATAAATACAGATATTACAAATGCCAATCAGCCTCCCTTCCTAAGGAAACCAAAATGCAAAAGCTTTTCACCCTTGGAGCTTCTATCCCCTTGCAGAATTGGGGTATATGTGAACAAATGTATACACCTGCCTTATGAAAATGCAAGACAGTCCACAGCGAATGCAGGGAACACTTTAATAATGAAACAAACATCACAAAAGCAAATTGAACAGCAGCCCAAGACACATAAAGAATGAAGAGTGCAGGGATAAAATACCATAAAAACCCAAGAAAGCAGTGTAGACCCTTTAATGTAAAACCTCTAAGGTGCACGGGTCTTGCCCAAGAGAAAGGGATTATTAATACTGTGGCAGAAAGACAATAAAGTGGAACACAGCAATTTCTCAACCCTGGGAGGGAATTTCACAGTCTTGGTGGGGCAACATAAAGCACTCTGGCCTATATTACACAAACAACCACAACTGCAATGAACATGCTAGCTGAAGGGGCAATAACATTTTTATAAAGGCTACCTACTTCAGAGAGAAATAATAACTAGGCTTCCTGAGAGAGAAGTTTGAGAAAAATAACATTTTTTCTAGTTGGTATAAAAACTCCAGCCCTTTGCTTGCTGGCGGAGAAGCGGCGTCTGCGCAACTGAAGCAGAACCTTGTGATAAGGCACGCTGAATGCTCTCAGTGCAACAACACACAGGAAGCAAATGCACTTTTTAAAAAATTTGCAGACAACCAACTTTGAGAAAAACCCCTGGCATCTTGATCAGCTTTTGCTGCAGGCCCTGGCTCAAGTCATTCGCTTGAAGGTGGAGAAAGATTCTGTGCCAAGCAGGGCCAAATGAGGACTGCTGACACCAGTGCTCAGCTAGGAAGGGAAACATCTCCAAAACATGCCGCTGGGAAAGCCTGGTGCTTGCTTATCTTTTGGCAGCAAATGAAAGAGCTGATGACTGGTCTCTGAGAGAATGCAGCGCAAGGCGGCTGAGGGAAACGCTGTGAAGAGGATGCAGTAATTCACAGGGAGAAACCTCCCATCAGGGGGATTTAGAAGTGAGAGTGGAGCAAAACAAAACAACATGGCAGCAGATAAAGCTGGACTTAGCAAAGCTGTCCTGATTTAAACATGGGGTAGAAGGATACTATAGACCTGGGCTAACAGAAGTTTTCAACTGCAGCTCCCAGAAGTCTCAGCCCATGGTCCAAAACACTTGGAAAGAGATAGGCTAGGGACTAACCTGCATGCCAGCTTGAGTTTGTGTTCATAAGTGAGGAAGTCAGAACAAGATTGGTAGGGCAAAGGATTAAGGGTGCGATTGTCATAAAGTTCATTCCGCAAGTGCTTCAGCTGTTAGTGAAGGAGCATAAGAAGTGAACACGCCAGGACAGAGATGGGGAGCCGAATCTGGGCACAGACCCCTCCCCAACCTGCTATGGGCTAAACGACATCACAAGGACGTGATCTCGAGAGCTGGGATCGGAGATAACTAAGGGATTCCTCTGCTCACTGCTCAGGAGCTCTTGCAGCTCCCGGGCAAATGTGCTGCCCTTCTGCCTTTCTCACAAGCTACCACTCCCCCGGCCCGCTTGTTATCTCGAACTGGTGACTTGAGAGGGCAAAGCCATCTCCTGCTGCAGATCTGACGGGCAGGAGTGGCAGCTGGGCCTGCACCACTGTATCAACAGCATGCAGAGAACAAAAACCTTTGGAAAGACAAGAATCGCAATGTGTGGCACATGTTGTAGGAAAGAATCCTCCATGCAGACATATCCCTACTCTCATTTGCTCACCAATCTCTTCCGGGGTCTCACAATAAAGTATGCTGCTGTAATCCATCCAGAGACCTTTAGTAATGGGACAACATAGAAAAACTTTAAATAAGTAAGTAAGTAAATAAATAAATAAATAAACAAACAAAATAGCCCTGTAACTGCTGGCTCCTTTGCAATACCCAAGTGTTTTCTTCTCTAGGTATGCCACAGCCCTGACACACGAGGTATGTCTCAAAGTAATCCCGGCCACCCATGCTCATTCAAGAAACAGCTTCCAGCCGTGAAAAACCATTGCACAAGCATCTCTGATAACTCCAGCGACACCTGCCCATCATCATGCCCCATTAGCAAGTCATCAGGTTCAAGAGAACATGGTCACCTTTGCATCCAGCCACACAACATAGTGTTATAGAGCCAGTGTAGAGTAGAAAACTGTTGGACTGGGTTCTATTCCCCTCTTGGCCATAAGTAAGTCACTGAGTTACTGCCTAACCTACCTCCCAGGGCTGTTGTGAAGTGGAACTAGAGAGGCAATGCATGTAAACCACCTTGGATTGCCTTTAGGAAGAAAAATGGGATAGCAATGTAATAATCAGCCGCTAAGAGGATGAATTATATTAAGTAATACATAAGCATTACTAATAGATAACCAGAAAAATACATTAATCAATCATGCTATGGATACATGAAAAGCAATGCAGGAAGCTGCTCTCATAACCCACAGACTTGAAAAGACTGTCTGTTTTCAGCCCCGCAGAAAGATCAGGGTGCGCTTGGCTGGAGCACTTTACAGCCAATGACAAAGTGTTCACTCCACCCTTCTCTTGTTTCTCTAGTCAATCAAGCACGTCTTCCATTCTCAGCCACTTTAGTAGACAGATGCTCCTCCTTTTCTGGAAAGAAAGGTTTGTTTATCCTTTAAAACTAGAGGCCACGCAACTGCCGGTTAAGTGACATGGGCAGGATTCCATGCGCGCAGTGTGCCAAGAACACATGTCTACTGTGCAAAGGGGCATCGCGTGCCAGGCTGTACTTACACCAGAGGGAACTGCTCTTTTGCAAATCAACTTTTTGGCGTCACAAGTCGAGACACGTCCACAGGTGGATGGGTTAATAAAGAGGACACTGCATACTGGGGCCAGGGCGGGTGGAGGGGGAGCCAGAGTGTTCCGCTAATAGAATGGCTGTAATGTAACGTGCTCCTTTCCTTCTGGGTTCCGCCTGGAGTGAGCTCTTAATTAATAAAGATGTCAAATGAGCCAGAAAAGTACAGGCCTCAGCAGGGCTTCTAAAACTAATTCCATTCTACATCCCAGTCTACTTCTGCTCTTCATTCGTAAGAAGAATGCTTAACATTTATTTAGAGAACTTCCAAGTCTCCAATAATGTGCTTTATGCATATTACTATTAATGTTATTATATTTAAAATTTGCCTCTTCCAGTTCTGGCACCAAAGGTGGGTTAAATATTAAAAACTTACCATTTAAAACATTAATGAAATATATAAATGTTAAAAATAGCTAGAATAAAGTTTTTAACAGGGTACAATAAGGTTTATAATTAGGGGGAAGAAAGCAGAATAAATCTGTCCAAAACAGCTGCATCCTGAATACAGGTAGTCAGCAATCCTTAAAATCCTGAATTAAATAATCCGAATAAAATGTCTATTAGTTTGCAGTCGTGTGCACATGTGACCAAGCCTCAATGAACACAGTGGGACTTGCTTCCAAGCAGCATGTGTAAGATTGGGTCATCGTTGCCGTAAGGTCCAAATGTCTCTGAGTTATTTCCAAAGCTTTTGCACTCATTGTCCCGGGTAATGGAAGACTGCCGGAGCAGGTCCACTTCTTGCTGAGCAACCAGATCAAAGGCAAACTACACAGGGAGTATCCAATCAATCTCAGTGAGGGCTAGAAACATGGATGCTTATTTCTTTGTCAAGTAAGCTGGAAATCCTAGGAAGGAGCCAGACATACATATACTCATTGGCTTGTCTCAGGTGGTGCTAGATTTATTAGTGATCCTTGTATGCAAAGGAAGGAAGAAAAATCTGTTATTAGAAATGAACCTTTGCTAATATTTGCTTCTTTTTCTTATAGTCCAGTAAGTTTTGTCTGGGTTATCCACTAAGTTGTCTATGCTTTGCTTTTGCTTTATTTGGCTCATAGGTTGTTTTCTCCCACTTGCATTAATGATACTTCTTTATGTTTTTGAAAGATCTTCAATAAATGTAATGTTTTGGAAAAGAAAGGAAACAGCTGCATGGGTTGTTCTTTATTCCCAGTATGTTACAACACAGGGTCTTTTGCAAGGTACAAAAACATTCCTTCTGAAAATACAAACAATTCTAACGACATAATGACAGAAGACATTTCTTCTTCCCTGCCCCACTTCTTTATACACTACAAATATCTCATCACAATTAAATGTTTTAATCTACATGTTCAAAAGGCTAAGGTATAATTCAAACAATAAAAGTACAGTAATGATATACTATAAGCAGAAAAGTTGAATGGATGAAATTGTTGATCACACGTGCAATTTTCCGCCGAATTTGCGGAGGGCAAAAGACATTTGCCAAAGTGGGAAGTGAGAACTTCGAGAGAAATATCTTTCCCACCAGCTGAAAGATCGAATACGCTCTCTGAAAACTATCAGTCAGGCGCCTCCCTCGAAGAACTATAAATAAACCGCTACATTATGTAGAGGGAAGCCTGCAACTGCACAAGCTCTTTCGCTCCGCCCGCCCGCCTGCCCGCCCTCCCGCCCTCCTGCTTTTAACGCATTTTTATTTGTAGTTTACACAGACCTACTTTGTGAAACCAAAACTAGAACGCATGCACCCGATTTTTACAGTCTCTCTCTCTCTCTCTCTCTCTCTCTCTCTCTCTCTCTCTCTCTCTCTCTTTGATCGCTCATCACGCGCGCCGCATTCCCCCCTCTGCAGCCCTAAACGCAACTTACTAATGACCAAGTCCCGTTCAAATGCGGCGGGGCTTTACTTAGGAGTAAACACGCATCCCGCCGCGCAAGGCGTTTTTCCCGCATCATCGAATCGAATCATCGAATTACAACCGACCGCGCAAAGCAAGCCAGCGCGTTCTGGAGCAGTCCTGCAAACGTCGCAGGCAGGAAGGCGAAGCGCGCCGAGCGACTTCAAAAGTTAACCCTACTAGCTGGAAACCGGACACGATCGGCTGTCAGCCGGGCCAGTGTGACAGTCCCTCTTCGATGCCTTCAGCAGAACGGCACACGCATTCACACGAGCACGCACACGCATGCACAGGCGCGCACGGCAATGCGAGCGCGTGGCGTCCTTTCTTCCCGGGCGGGGAGGTCCGCCTCCGGGGGTAGGAAAGGGGAAAGCAAAAGTTTTGCCCACGCGCAGCCAGAGAAGGGGCGCCGCCGGGACCCGGGTCTGAAGCGTGGTGGGGGCTGGGGACGTCGAGCTGGCAGCGACCGGTGCCAGCCGAGACGGGCGGACGGCGCCGCCGCCGCCGAACGCGCAAGTGACAAGCAGGCGAGGTCCCGAGCGCAGGCGAAGCGGTCGGCCGCGCGGGCGCCCCCAAGTCCGCCCCGCCGCGGCAGCCCTCGCCGCCTTGCCCCGGCAGCACGCCTCGCCCGCTCGCCACTCACCTAAGACAGGGCTCGGCTTGGAAGAGATCCCCTCGGCAGAGCTCCAGTTCAGAAACGCCGGCCTGTAGAGGGAGGGCTCCAGGACCCGGCGCTGCCCGCTCGCCAGCGATGGTGCTGCCGCAGGCTCCTCCCCCGGCCGCGCTCGCGGGTCCCCGCCTTCCTGGCCCCTCTCGCCGTTGCTGCCGCTGCCGCTGCTGCCAGCGCCACCGCCGATCGCCCTGACTCATCTTCTCCCTGCAGAGCTCTGCGCAGAGATACGGGCGGCGGGCGCGCGCGCTGGGCTGCGGGGCGGGGGCTGCAGGTGCCGGGTGAGCACGGCGACTTTTGCACCGTCTCCGCGGATCTGGCTGGGATCCTGCAAGTTTGGGGCACGGGAGAGGTGGAGGGTTGCCCCCCCCCACCACGCACACATCTGTGGGCCGTGCATGGGGAGTCCTGGTGTGGCAGGGGTGCGTTACATAACCGCTTCGTGCGACCGAGCGAGGCTTATGCAACAGCCAACAGGCCGGTGCAGATGGGGGCTGAAGGCGTGGAGGGAAACATTTTGATGTCCGACCTCCTTGCCGAGTTGATAGTCTTTGCAGGCCGGGCCCCATACTGAGAGTGTGACGATGACAGCAGAAACATTCTCTCTCTCTCTCTCTCTCTCTCTCTCTCTCTCTCTCTCTCTCCCCCCCCCCCCCCCCCAGCTTGCACTCAGGAGGAAAGGGTTAACTCTACCCTGCCTATATGCTGCACCCAAAGCCTTCACCTAAATGACAGTGAAACTTAGAAAAAACTTCTGTGGCATTAGAATGATCTGCAGCACGATGCAATTTGATGGAAGGATTCATTTTGATATATTTTGGATGGGAAATTAATTGGCTGGCTGTGAATTTAAGCCAATTATGAACATTTCTAAATTTGCATGTTAATTTAAATTACCACATGCAGATTTGTGTCCTCTGTGCCTGGGCCCTATTTTTTTATATATATATATGCCTTGCAGACTGCTGTTGTCTGAGTTGGCACAGCTTGTCCAGACGGTCCATTGTCATTCCCTGCACACACACCTGCAAACATCCTGTTTCCCGTTTCCATTGCAGTCCTTGTCACAAGTTGGGGCTGCCTCTCTCTGGCTTTTAGCCTTTGCAGTTTGCTTTTGCTTTCCTTGCTGCAGTCTTCAAGATTCGAGCCATTTGCTTTTTGGAGATAGTATACTGTATGCCCAAGGGACGCTTCTCTTGGAATTCCCCGAGTTCCTTAACCTGCCTGGTTTTTATTTAATTTTGTAAGATGTTTCATTTTCTTTTTAACGGCAAAGCTTGCTGACATGCTGCAAAGTGAATTTCCTCCCTCCTGCACCATCTTACTTGGGGTTCAGAGAAGTGGTTTCAGAGTCCATCTCTGTCATGGGCAAATTATTTTCTTTATAGGCTTACCAATGTCTCTCCTCAGAAATGAAAGTTTTATGACTGGCCATGCCCACCATGGCACCCATATTTTAAATGGACAACACCCTAAAATGGCAGCCATTTGTGAGAGAACCCAAGGTACTTCCTAAACATTCCAGATGTGCCTACTTACCACAAAGTTTGGGGGTATATCGGGTCAGTGGGGTGTGTATTTTTTCACTTCTGCTGCAGGCTATGGCAGCTAAGGCAGTTGTGTGCAATACCTCGCCCCCCTCATTCAAGGCCCCCCATGCACCCCTTCAAACCCAGCATTTTAGGGAGGACAGAGGGCAATGGAGAAAACAGGGTAAGCACTTGAATGGCACATGCGCTGAACGATCACACTGCAGTTCTTCCAGTAGACACCATGTCTGGTGCGAGAGGAAGTAGTCCTGGTGTTCAGTTTCCCGCTGAGTCTCTCGATGCGATTTGGAGTGATTTAGTGCAGCTTTGGGGTGGTTGCTGTAGCAAAATTCCTTGCAAGGGATGTCTCTCCAGACTGAAGCTGGCCAAACTACACAGACACAAAGCTGGGTTGTTGCAACATATAAAGTAATACCAGCTTTAAAAAAAACCTGATAGGTGCTGTGCAATATTTATGCCCCTCCCAGATTTATAGTCTAAGACAGCAGTGGCTCACTTGTGGATGTTTTTGCCTGCAACCCCCATCATTCTTTATTATTTTATTATTTCCTTACTGCCCAATAGCCAAAGCTCTCTAGGACTGATAGGGATTGCTGGCCAAAACATCTGAAAAGACCACAGCTTGCCCACTTCGTGATTTGAGTTCTGTGTGTTTCATCAGAGGGAAATACCTACATCCAAGAACTTCAGAGCAGTTACTCTGCAAAGGTTTACTCTGATCAAGCAAAAGCTGCTTCAATCACAGCAAGATGCTGGCTCTGCACCTTCCTTCTGCACCAGTGTGCACAAATCGAGGAGTTCTATGTGGTCCTATCACTATTTCTCACTATCATGGCTGATAGTGATAAAGACGTCTTATATCCAAATTTTCTCTGAGATCACCCTCTTTTTGAAATGTCTAGTAGTTCCCAATGTAATCATTTTCGGTATAATAGTATGAATAGTCGCTTAACCAATAAAATGCAACTGAAACTAGAAATGAATAGCAGTGTATTGCATCTTTCCATTAGAAGCAAGGCTGCGAGTGTGACTAGACTGAGCAATAGTTGCCCTAAGCCCTGTTGAGTTCATGGAACTCTCATGCATGTCAGTACAGAATTTCAGCTTAAATCTGCCATAGAGCAATCAGTCAATAGAACAGAAGGTCCAAAAAGGCCTATAATATAGTAGGTCCCTATTTGCCACTGGCATGAAATGAGAGACAGGAAAGGATGCTCCTGATCAGGCAAGGTGCAGAATTCAGGCCGAGACTGACATGCAAAATCATGCTGCTTTCCCCCTGAGCCCTGCTGGAGCTGAAGGGAGGATCGGGTCCTTGCCAAAGCTTCCAAAGCAATTTTGCTGTAAATTCTCAGCGACTCGCAGCCAAGAGAGGAGACTCCCAATGACCTAGCAGTAGCTAGCCTGGCCATTGTAGCCATGTTTGATTGGTCATAATAAATAAATACTAAGTAAATAGATATTTGTCCATGACTTGTGGCTCTCAAACCTCTGATATTTACTTTCTGGTGCTTCTGTTGAGCAAGTTTGACCACCCCTGCAATAGAATGCATTGATTTTATATTGTTAACTTGTTTTATATTTTTATTGTATAATGTTTTAATTGATATGTTTGTGAGCCGCCCCGAGGCTTTGGCGAATGGGGCGGCATAGAAATTTTCGAAATAAATAATTAAATAATTGATTGCTATGTTGAAATCTTACACTGAAATCTCATATGTATGTGAGAATAAGACATGTCCAAGTAGACAGGGATCCATAACACCTTAGGATGCAATCCTGTTCTCACTTGGGAGTAATCCTTTCTGAAATCAGTCGGACTTCTGAGTGAACATGTATAGGATTGTGCTGCCTGTGTTCTATTATCTAGGTTTATTCATATGCACAGTGGGATCAGAAAGAAAAAAGGTGTTTGTCAAGAAACAATTTTTGCCCTTTCCTTCCAGTTTAGTTCTGACCTGAAGTATGCAGTGAATGAGTTACTAAGTGCAATTCATTAACTTTTCTAGCCAACCCTAATCAGAATGCTCAGAATGGTTGAGAGTAGAAAAAAATATGTATAAACAATCCCATTCCAATCAGATTAATACAGTTACAGGATTAGTGCTAAAACACCATCTGCCTGTTGGCTCCAACTCAACTGTTGAATGAATCCCATCCCACAGAAGAAGAGCCTTCGAAAGACACTTTGGCAGGCTTCCCAGACACAGGTATGCCACCATTTTATGCCAAGAGCCCCGCAAGGGCTCTTAAAAGTATGAGGAACAGCCGGCCTCACCACCAAATTTTGCTTCAGTAGAGGAGAGCAAGGTCACGCTCTGCTATGGTGCTTATAACCAACAATACATTGTTACTGGGCTCTTGACTGCACTTTGGTACCATTGCACACAACAACTGCAGGATGGTCATGTCAAGGTAGCACCACCTCTTTCACCTGCAGGACCACATACAATCCTGGAGAAGCTCTCCAGGGCTGCATTCTCACGGTGAGTGAGGCTGAAGGCCCGTGACTGGGCCTCAAATTCCAGCCTATTGGAACTTAAAGCTCTTAGTGTCAGTAGTTCAGCCTTCAGGAGAGGCATTAAACTTTCAGCACAGGGGAAAACAGTCAAAAACCCAAGAAATGGTCACTGGGAGAACCCTGGGGGCCGGATTTGTGCCCTGGACCTGAGGTCCTACACCCTTGTACTATGTGAAGCTGCTCCAAGGACTTCTCCAGGAATAAACAGTATTATCCAACCAAAGCTTATTGGACACGGTGTCCAATTTATTTCCTTGGAAGAATGCTAAGCACACAGCTCTCCCACTTGCACTTACGGAATATATCTGTGCATGTTAAGTTTGGTTGAATCAAAGCCAAGACTCATGCAATGCAGACTTGAAGGAGGAGGATGCCCACGTGAGTGACATGGAGCACCTGACTTTCTTCAGGCCATTACTCTTTTCTTCCCCCCTCACCCACTTCTACCATTTAATCCTATATAGCAGCTGCCTGGCCTTTAAATACTCCAACAGTCACAAATAGAATGGTGCACATAGATAAAATGGTGTCTTACTAGCCAGAATGTCATTCTGCTCTCTAGCTTTTAAAGAAGCCAGCCATCTCCAAGTTGCATTTATCATCCATTGTTTATCTAATTCTTCTGAGAAGCTCAAGACACTGGTTCTCACCTGCCAATTTTTATGCTCAAAAGATGCCTGCAAGGTAGATGATAACCTGCCCAAGGTCACCTGTGAGATGATAACCTGCCCAAGGTCACCTGGTCAAGTTCATGGCTGATCTGAAGCCAGGTCTTTCCAGACCTGTGAGTCAAAGAGAGGTTATTTTAAATCTCTGGCCAGGAGTTCCACCTTCCCTCATTTTTACTCTACAGTAGGTACAGGAGGCCAGATCTGGATCAGGGCCCTGGGCAAGGGTAGGAGAACTTTCTAGATTGGGAAGCCTGCACTTACTCTAGTGTAAATATGAAGCCAGGTGGGGAAGACATAGTTGCTACACACAGAATTGTCTTCAGTCCATTCGTCTCACTGCCACAGCCCAGAGCATCTTAAAAGTTTTTCACAGCAAAATACTCCCTATATTTGATACAACTGATACCTACAACTGATTGTTTTAAGCCATCCAGAGACATGTAGTGATTGGACGGGTTAGAAATACCCAAAGAAAGAAAAAGAGAGAGAGAGAGAGAAAGTAAGAAAAAGAGAGAGAGAAAGAAAAAAGAAAAGAAAAAGTCTCTTGATGAGAAAATGCCTTTGGAACTGGTATTCCCACCTGCAAAGCACTCTTAGAAGAAGGTTACTAAGTTGCTAGTAGAATCAACTTTCTACAGTGTTTATCAAACAATGTTTCCCTTAATTGACCTGTACATGTTTTGTGACAATAGCTCTCTGCTATTTTCAACTTTCCCAAGCATCTAGAGTTTCAGAAAAGGTGGAAAAGGTGGAGGACATTGAGAATAAAAGGTAAAGGTTTCCCCTTGACATTAAAGTCCAGTCATGCCTGACTCCAGGTGAGCTCAGCAAGAGTGGCAAGGGCCTTTGCTGCTCTGGCAAAGAGCGTTGCTCACCACTTCCCCTGTAACCCCAGTGGGATTCGTTGCCTGGGTTTCGCTAAAAGGCCAGTCATCATGGGTACAATCCATCCTGTAAGGCCTGGGTTGTCCGGATGGGCTGTTGGGCGAAGCCATCTGGATTTGGATGACATGTTGTATGGGAAATGACATAAAACAGAGAAACGGAGCAAATCAGAAGGGGTCTCCCGGGCCATCTAGTCTGACCCTTGGCTCTAGCCGGCTCCACTAACGACATGAGAAGATGATTGTATTGTAAGGAGATGGCTGATGTGACACAAACTGTTTTTCCCACACTGCATCATTTGGCAGTGATCCCATGGCTTAAAAATGGAACAATGTGCAAGTGTTGCATCTTATTTATTTAGAAAATTTCTTAACATCTGCATCTTAACAGACTTGGGTGCTTGTCAAGAGAATGAGCTATTTGGGAGCAAGAGAGGATCTGTTATCTTATAAGATAAGGCGGCTTATTTTATATTGTATATCTGCATTTTATTTTGTATATCTGCATTTTATTTTAATGTATAGATTCTAAAATTTTATTTATGATGATCTAACTTATTGTTGTAAGCCGCCCCGAGGCTTCGGCGAATGAGGAGGCATAAAATGTTTTAATAAATAAAATAAATAATAAATAAATATCTTGGAATGTATGTTGTCACCCTGCCTATTTAACTTATATACAGATTGCATCATGTGAAAGGCTGGGCTAGATAAATCACAAGTAGGAATGAAGATTGCTGGAAGAAATATCAACAACCTCAGATGCATAAACAATGCCACTCTAATGAAGAGGAACTGAAGAGCCTCTTGATGAAGGTGAAAGAGTAGAGTGTAAAAGTTGGCTTGAAACTCAACATTAAGAAAGGTAAGATCAGGGCATCCGGTCCTCTCACTTCCTGACAAATAGATGGGGAAGACATGGAGGCAGTGACAGATTTTATTTTCCTGGGCTCCAAGATGACCACAGACGGGGACTGCAGCCAAGAAATTAAAAGACGCTTGCTTCTGGGGAGGAAAGCTATGGCAAATCAAGACAGCATACTAAAAAGCAGAGACATCACCCTGTTGACAAAAGTTTGTTTAGTCAAAGCTATGGTTTTCCCAGTTGCAATGTATGGCTGTGAGAGTTGGACCATAAGGAAGGCTGAGCGCCGAAGAATTGAGGCCTTTGAATTGTGGTGCTGGAGGAGACTCCTGCGAGTCCCTTGGACTGCAAAGAGATCAAACCAGTCAATCTTAAAAGAAATCAACCATGACTGCTCTTTAGAAGGCCAGATACTGAAGATGAAACTCAAATACTTTGGCCACCTAATGAGAAGGAAGGACTCCCTGGAGAAGAGCCTAATGCTGGGAACAATTGACGGCAAAAGAAGAAGGGGACAGCAGAGAATGAGGTGGCTAGATGGAGTCACTGAAACAGTGGGTGTGGGCTCGTGTGGGCTCTGAGGGATGGTGGAGGACAGGAGAGCATGGGGGAATGTTGTCCATGGGGTCATGAAGGGTTGGACATGACTTGGTGACTAAACACACATGTTTAAATAGGAGATCATCATCGCTTTCAGGAGTTGCAGGTATTGTAAGTTCTGAGAGTATCATAGGTGGGGAGCCTTGACACAGGCCTTGAACTGCAGAGTTTCTGCATGCTGGCCACCTTCTGGACACTCTTCATAGCCATTCTTCCTGGGTTCCCAGAGACAGAAGGGAGAATAAAACAGCTTTGCTCAACAGTGCTGTAAGTTATGCCATATTCTTTCATTTTTGCTGCTTACAACTACTAGAATGATGAATTGTGTTATTTGCCTTGTTCATAAACTGCTTAATCTTCATCCACTGTGTGCTTATTGCTTCTAGACCCAAATAAAATAATCACTTGCCTCTGCAATCCACCATGGCTAGTTATCTATGATGGGTTGCCCTTTCATGCAAACCCAGTCATTAAATTATGTAGCCAAATACACAGTTTTTTTCCTTACAAAAATGTTTATTAAATCCAATGAATGCACTTCACTTTCTCAGTATTCAAGAAACACAGAACAATTGCAACACTCTATTGTGCAACAATTTTATTTGTTTAAAATATCATGTCCAACATCAGTTATATATATTCTATTCTTATTTAGGAAATGATGAAATTTGAGGGTCTCCTCCTGTTGTCCATTTAAGTTTCTTAAAACTATAATGATGTATTACAGTGTAATAATTTTTACAGTGTAATAATTACACAAACTCACCAGAAAGAAGAAAGAGTAGCAACAAACAAAGAAAACAAAACTGTTACATGTTTTGTTCAAGTTGGCAGCAGTAACAACAAAACTCCAAGCAGTCAATTCTGTTTTAGTTTCTTTTTTCTGTTATTTTTTCTATGGGCAAATTCATGGATTAAAAGGCATTTATTTATTTATTTATTTATTGTATCTCTAGTCTATCTTTCTCTAAGAAATCAAAGAGTTTACAAAAAAATTAAAAAAGAGAAAAAAAGAATGGTAAACTAATGCAAATATAATAAAATAGGAAAACAACCTTAAAACCATAAACACTTTAAAATGCCACTAAAAATAATCTTAGGCAGAAATCCTATGGCCCCTGCAGAGCCTCTGAGGGGCCATAGGATATTCTGCCAGAGACAGTACCTTGACCTTAGAGGAAGATGCTGGAGCTCTGACCTGCTGTATTGACTGCTCTCTGAGATTGGGAAAGCAGCCCTGGAGGGGAGGAAGAGGGACTTTCTGGTGGGTGGAGACTGGAGTGTCCAGCATATAAGCTGTCCTGAGGTCTCTGCACCCTCTTTCACCTCTGCAGCCTCTTCCACCTCCAAAACTACTCCAGCTAGATGGGCATGTCTGCCATTCCCCCCCCCCCTTCCCCATGCTGCATAAGATGACCCTAAGCTTCCAAGCAAAAGGGCTTACAATCATCCCTTTCTATTGCATCCTTGACCCCTTTCCTGAATGTGGAGGCACTGTGGCCCAGTTGTAACTCCAGAGGGCACTGGTTGCAGAGTCTGGGAGCAAAAGCAGTGAAAGGCCCATTCAGGGCTACTAGTCATCATGTATGGCATGTGCAGGGAGAGGGTATATGAAGGACCTGGTCCTTCATCCCATCAGGCGGCAGCGGGAGAGACAAGTTGCTCAGCTGGAGCAGCTCTCCCTGTCTAGCTTCTCCACAACAAGAGCCCCCTGAGGGTGGAAACAGCCTTTCTGAAAGGAAACAGGGAAGCTTCCAGTTTGATTCAACTCTTAACACAGAGACTTCTCCTTCTAGCTTTGGGAAAAGGCTATTCAGAGTCAAACTGTTTGCTGTTTCTGTCAGCTGGGGAGCTACAATAAAATAAATGCATTTCGGTCTTGAGGTTTTGGAACCTGAGGGGAGGAGGGAAAGGACTAGCCCCTGGCAAGCCCTGGCATATTGGTTAGAGGACTGGGCTGGGCAACTGGGAACTTCAGGTTCTAATCCCCACTCAGCCATGGTGACTTTGGTCCAGTCATGGACTCTCAACCTAACCTACCTCACAGGTTTGTTGTGGTGAGGATAAAATTGAGAAGAGGATTATGTAAGCTGCTTTGAAAGGGGAAAGGCAGGATATAAACATAAGGAATAAATAAACTGTCAGCTGTACTTCATAAGTAGCTCTCCCACCCACCCACCCCTTTTAAGATCTGGTAGATACAGAGCAAGCCTGAAATGTAGAATTGGACCCTGAGCCTATGGACCAAATTTTCATTCCTGTATACCATCATTCAACAGAATTATTGGGTGACACAGTTACAGCTGGCAATCCAAGGATCCCAGACAGTCTTGGGAGGTTTCATGCCACTCTTTTGCGATCAGGGGAGGAATAGAATGAGTGTGAGGGAGGACAACAATGAAAGCCAAGGTGTTAATTCACAGGTACAGTTCCTTCTTTTGTGATGTCAACCCAAGCCTGTCACAGAATATCTTTTCTTCTTCCCCTGGCAGGCAGGCTTCCATGGGATGGGCACCCGCCGTTCATGCATTTCCTGCGATAAAGTGCCCAAGAGAATGGATGAGCATGGCTAAACAATAGCTGGTGAGTGTTGTTTTGGCACGATGTAATCATTAGGTGGAACCAGGGAAGCAGCTTTAAAATAACACAATCTCACTTCTGTCATTTTTACAGTTGCCTCTTTGACATTCCTTGGAACTTTGCTAGTACCTGCCAAGCTGCCTATGTCTCATTTACGTGTTATAGAAAATCTATAATGCGTAGTGTTGGAAAAATATTGTTCCCTCCCTGGAAATTTTGTATGGATTTCAATTAGTTGAAGGAGATGTTAGGGTATTTATTCGGGTTACAGATGTGCAATTTCTTCCCTTGTAAATATTCTATCCTTCTGTCTCATAAAGTGTAGCCCTAGAAACAGAGGAGACACAAAATATCCAGTTAAGTAAGCAAAACTTAAGTAGAAAAGATTCAAAATTGGTATCACTGTATTTACCTTTCTTTAGCGATATCAAATGTTGCAAATTCTGTAGAAGTAATTGAAGTCCTCCAGGAGTCTTCAAGAGAGCAAACAAAATGAAAAGAATATGAAATTCAGCCACATTGACACAGCGGTATCCACATCTGCTAGAAGAGTCAAGAAAAGATACGGCTGCCTGCTACTCTGATCCTTGCTCCTACATCCAGGAATGCTCAGGAACAATGGTCAATTTATGGCAACAGACTCACTGAGCAAAAACAGCGCAATTTGTGTGTGATGCACATAATGCAAGATTACAGCAAGATCAGGCAAGATATACCAAGTTTTTAAAACTAAAAGGATTAGCATGCATGATCTTCAAGTTATTCAAGCTAATTACAGCAGCACTGAAATTAATTCCAAGTTCAGTCATCGAGCTGGGGAAACACCTGCTCCAGTCAGCACCAATTCATGGCCAGATTAAGTAGGCCTTATGCAGGTATAGGCAGGAATTATCTCTAAAAATTACAGGAAAAGATGTCATGTTCAATATACCTTGGAGTACTTGATCTATCATCATAGTTCTGGATAAATCTACCCTGTGTGCAATGTCCAGGATTTCAAGAGGAACATTGCAGCATCCAAAGAGATGGACTAGTACAGCCACCAACTCGCTGGAGAAGACCCTGATGCTGGAAACAATTGACGGCAAAAGGAGAAGGGGACAGTAGAGGATGAGGTGTCTAGATGGAGTCACTGGGGCAGCGGGTATGAGCTTGGCTGGACACCGAGGAATGGTGGAGGACAGGGGAGCCTGGAGGAATGTTGTCCATGGGGACAACGTTGGGTTGGGCACAACTTTGTGACTAAACAACAAAGCAAATACAGCCCCCCTTCATGCACTTGCACTACAATCCCATATTGGCCTACTCAGAGGTTAATCCAGGGGGTCAGTAAGATTTATTCCTAGGTGGGCACAGTAGGGCTGCAGCTTCACTAGAGGGGGACCCATCGAACTGATCAGGGCTTCTGAGAAAAGAAACTTCAGGTCATATAGAAAGTGATGCCCTGTTAACACTAAGGCATTTGACCTACCATTTTTGATGACAGCAGAAATGACTGTCAGTTTGTGGGACCATCTCAGAAGCCAGTGGCAAGTGGGGAGAGTCTTCTCAGTGAGGGCTCCACATCGATTGAATATCCTTCCCTGATATAGTCATAAGGTGCAAATCTTAGCATAATTCTGGCCCCACGTGAAGATGCCCTTATTCCCCAAGATTTTATCTAGTTGGACTGTGCTTTCATGCTTTACTGCTCTGCTTGGTTTATTATTGTATTGCTTTATTATTAATCTTCTCAGTTAATTGAGGGTATCTACTGCTTGGCTCTGCCCTCTGCTGGGTGTCCTATTTGTTGCAATGTTTTTATGCCTTTGGTGGGTGCCTTTTTAATGCCGGTACCCGCGTGTAATTGCTGTCCTCAGAAGGGCTCTCTAAGAAAGGAAAAGAAATTATTATCTTTTAAGCAGCAAATGCAGATGACTTTATTTTCCAAGGCATTTCCTTTAAAAAAAAACAAACGATTTAGCACATTTTAGACCTTGAGCTGGTTTATTCTCTTTCTGCTCTAACTTGTCCTTGAAAGGAGCATTTGAGAATTTTTATTCAGTTCATCTTCAGTAAGAATTTACTAAAATTTTCAAATCTGAGGATGGGAAAAGTTTGAGATTTTTGTTTTGTTTAAAGTATGTGAAAGACTGAAACTGACAATGCACCCAAACCTAGTTTTTAAATTTTAACCTTGTGTTAATTTTGCTCTTTTTTAGTTTATACTTTTATATTTTCTCTGCACACCTCCAAAAAACTTATTCTTAATGGGTGGTATAAAAATGCATAAAAATAGACCAGGCTTCCCCAGGTTGGTGCTTCCGTATTTTTGGACCACTCCTCCTCCTCCCAACATTAATTCCCATGCTGGTTGGGACTGATGGGAGTTGAAGTCCAGCACATTTGGAAGACACCAGGCTGGGGAACTTGCCCAGAACCTTGTGGAAGTTTCTTTTTAGTTTGTTTTTCCCAGCATCTGACACAACCGAAGAACTTCCACTTTCTGCTTCGCTCACTGGAGCGAAAGCATCAGAGAACATCAGTTCTGTTGTTTCTGTCCTGTACTCCAGCAGCCCCTGGCTGCTAGACAAAGCAACTGCAGAAGTTCATTTTTTTTAATGTACATATTGCTTAAGTACATTTATATCCCAGCTTTCCACCTTCATGGTATTTGAGAGTTGCAGTTGGAGGGCCTCTGGACAGGTCTAGATAGCGATGCAAGAGTCTGGACTTCCATCTCCAACCTTGGAGAATTTCTCTAAGGGTGGAGTTGGGACCTGAATGAGGAGGGCCCAGTCTCCAGCTTGTGCATAGAAACATAGAAACAGAGCGAGTCAGAAGGGACCTCCCTGGCTATCTAGTCTGACCCCTGGCTCCAGCCGGCTCCGCTCACGACTTGCCCACCATGTGCATGTCTAGCCTATCCTTGAACACCCGCACTGATGGGGCCTCAACGTGGAAAGAACCGTGGCCACTACAGATCCAAGGTTGCAGGAGTGACCTCAGAGACGGCATTGCGGGGGCTGTGGGAAGGGGGAGAGACAGAAGGGTCTATCAGGACAGGCAGATTTTCAGCAGCACCTCAGCCTCTTCCCATTGCTCTCCAGGACAAAACACTTAGGTGGCTGAAATCAACTTACAGGGCCAGAGAACTATGGAGACAACATTTTTTTCTGGTCTCTTTCTACAATCCATAGGATGTCCCAAACCCTCCAAGTTTTGAGGGTTATAGGAAGCCATACTGAATTGTGTTCTTTGTAGCTTAAATGAGATTTCCAGGCCAGTAATCAAGACATTGACTAAGGCCGGGCCGGGGATGGGGGGCAAGGAGATGGTGGCTCCCACGTTTGCTACCTGCTGCCACCTTCTTTTCCTGAGAAAGTGCAGGAGAGGGGCAGATGGCACATCATCATGTCCTGTTCTCCCACGGCCTTCACAGCCACCTTTCCAAAGCATCTGAAGGCTGCGCAGGCTTCTAGTTGCATCAAGCAGCCAGAACCTGATTAGGAGGGTAGTTCCCCAGAGAAGGGCCTTCTCTGGGGTGGCACCCTGATGATGGAATGCTCTACCCAGAGAGGTTTGCCTGGCACGGACACCTTGTTCCTTTTGGTTCCTTTTTATTTTCCCATTATTTTAATGTTTAATAGGTTTTAATGTAGGTTTTATTGTATTGGAAGTATTGGATGCTGTGCTCTGTGTCGTTTTGTGTTGCTTTTATTGTAAAACTGTCCTGAGATGCTAGTAGTTGGATGGCATATAAAAGCTTTAAACAAACAAACAAACAAACAAACAAACAAACAAACCTGTTGTTAAACAGAAGCAAGGGGAAAACAGTCCTTGGACCACCTCCAAAGGATAGAATATTGCTCTGGTTTTCACATGGCTTTTGGAAGTGCAAATTTGTCAACTCTGTATCAACACGGGAGGTGAGTGAGATCCATCTCCATATGTAGATATTCCTTGTGTTTGATCTACTAGACAGATGGACTGGAGGAGATCGTACAACATGAAGAGGTTAGTGAGCAGTTTTGGGCAATACAGAAAGACCATCTGTGAAGAGACACCAGCTTTGCTTCTTAGAATACTGATAAAGTTATTCTTTGAGTTCCAGCTTCCGTAGGTGTGTTATTGATGCTCTGTTTTCTACCTGCATGCTAATTCATTAGCAGAAAACAAGTTTATTTTTCAGAATGGGGAGTTGAGCTTTAAAAATCAGAAGCTTTCTTCAAAAGACTCTGATAAGTACTAGGAAATAGGAAATTGAGTGCATTTCATCTTCTAATTCATGATTTAATCAGTTGGACTGGCCTGGAAATGTCTGTGATGAAGGTCACATCACATAGCTGGGCTTGATCATCCAAATGGAGTCTGGTATCTCCCTCTCCAATCCAGAAACCTTGGATTTTACCTCTAAATGCCTCTGTTTGCACTGTAGCATCAATATGGGCTTGAAACCCTTTCAGCCAAAGGGTCAAATTCAATTCAGTTCCATACCAGGGGCTGTATCCCAATGGGTGATGGGGCCAAAGGCAAAGTGAGTGAGGCCAAACTTCCAGAAATGCCAGCTTAAAGCATTTCTTGCCAGTAACTATATCTCAGACAGGCATGCCAACCTTTTAGAATGGGGAACAAGCTGTGCAAAAGCCAGGAATCCACCAAGTGACTGGTGGGCAGGGAAATGGGTTGGAGCCTGGGCAAGGGGGCAGGGCCATCTGGCAATTCCAGATAAGCTGGATTGGGCCCATGGGCTGCAAGTGTGACACTTCTGCTATATACCTTGCATTATAGCAGTGATTGGCTCCTCACCACATTTAAACACGCAGTTGCTTAGCCATTCCAGCTCTTCACTGTGTACCAGATGGCCATATTCTGCTTATCCAGTTTAGAAGTAATATCCTCCGGGGAGTCAGCTAATTCCTTTACTGATGGAGTTCTTTCTCCATTGAAGCATTTATTCTGAACTTTATAGGAGAGGTAATCCATGGTGATTAACTATTGGAGGATGGAGTGCAGCACCATCCATAGCTCCCATGATGCTCAGAGTGAAAGCTGCAATGGATAAGGAGTCGCACCCTCCACTGAATATCCTGTATCAGTTGGTTTGTAGTGATTCTTGAAAGAAGAAGGTTGTGATGAGTCAAGCTATTTCTGGACAAGACTTCTGCACGGGTCACCAGTAAGTCCTGCTTGCATGAACTTGCTTTCAGCATAAGGGTGGGCACCGGGAGTTTTCTGAGCCGCTCAAAGGTTAGCCCTGAGTGTAGGAGCTGCACCTTCACCTCTGGCAGTGCTACGCTTGAAGAGCTGAGCCTTCCGCTTTCCTTTGCTCTTGGTCAGGCTGTCAAAGATTATTTCTTGCCTTGCGATGCAATGCTGCCTTAAGTTGCATTCTTTCAGGATGCCAACTGTATCATGAGAGATGGGGCATACTTTTTAAGATCTCCCCCTCCAGCTGAATTAAAGAACTCAATTATTCTATACAAAGAGCATTAAATGACCTGGTTTTATCTATTTTCTCTGGCATATTCTGCTGAAATTAGAATAAGAATGTGAAATGGATAGTGAGATCCTGGGTTAATTAATGCTCACCCTCTGCAAACATAAGTTATTTACATAGATGGTGAACAGCTAAAGAGTTAAGCACCCAGAGAAATCTTTCATGAAACCAGAGGGCCAGAAATGAACTTTTTTGAAAGTATGCAAAATGAGTAGCCCTTCTGTGATCTATGGTGGCATCAATTGTTGTTCAAGATAAAGATTAATAACATTAATCTAAGCATATTGTGTCTCATTATAGTGGTTCTTGAGATTGTTCCCTTCCCTCGCCCTTGGGCTTCAGTAAGATAGAACAAGCTTCAGTTGCAAACAATGAGTTGTGCGGAGCAAACCTACAAGAAGTGCTTCATATTGGGGCTTGAGAAATTTCTTGTAGGAGCTGTTGCCAAGTCAGACCATCTTGCCATCCAGTCCAGCACAGTCAACACTGACTGGCAGTGTCTCTGCAAGTTATAGGTAGGTCTTTCTAGCCCTACCTGGAGATATTCAGGATTGAGCCCAAGACCTTTTATATGCAAAGCACCGAACGACAGCCAGTCCCATTTCTAGCCCTTCTGTCTATAAAAGTATGCTGACATGTGAACAAAATTGCAGAAGCTCGAAAGATGGCTGAACAAGGGTTTCAGCATTCCCATTGCTAGTAGGTCCAGTGATAATTTACTTGTATTTGGATAGCCTATGTGAAGTTTTGTTGACATGGAATTTGGATTGCCTTGGTCTTACTTGCCATGGTTCTCTCCCCTGACATGTTCTCTCTCCTGCAACATGCCTGCTTTGTACCATCTCTGTTATCATTTAGGGGCCAAGAGAAGTCTGCCTGTTCTATTGGGCTTTTAGTGGTATGGTATATAGTTCTTTTTAATTGCCTTTTATCTCTTGGCTCTATATGTTATAATTCATCTGTGAATTTGCTGGAATTTAATTAGAAACAGAAACAGAGGGAGTCAGAAGAGGTCCCTTGGACCATCTAGTCTGATCCCTGGCTCCAGCTGGCTCTGCACATGACATGCCTACCATTTGCATGACTAGCCCATCCTTGAACACCCTCACCAATGGGGCTTCAACCACCTCTCATGGAAGCCCATTCCATACCCTAGGGTCCTAACCATCAGGAAGTACTTCCTGGCATCCACCTTGAATTTTGGTTCCCTGAGCTTTGCTCCATTGGAATGTATCCTGCCCTCATCCACAGGGGAAAACAGGTCATGACCCACCCATCTAATAATTAGATTTATCATATTTTGTTCTTGTTTCTGTTTAATGTTGGCTGTGGACTATTTCCTTTTGATGTTTTGTACAGTGCCTAGCACAGCTGGTTTAAAATCCCAAATGGTAGTTCTGTGTCATTTTCCCAAGCCTTTTTTTTAACTTGGGGAAAATTCATTAATTGTGCTTCAAGTTAAACCAAAGTAACCTTGGTAGCTAAAAGGCAAAACCAAAACAGTGTAAAATCTGAAAAAAATAATTTAAAGTATATTTTGCAATAATGAATACTGATTAAAGGATTACAGTTCTTACTGATTTAATGATTAAAGCCTCTTACTGTTCTCTGTATTGCAATCTTTCTTTTGAATAATGGTTGAAAACAACCAGCAGATGGTACTGCTTAGCCGAAAAAGAATGTCTGGAATATTATTGCAACCCCCTGGAGCAGCTGTGTGTATTTTTTTTACATGATATGCCTTACATGCATATGATTTTATCACTTTACTAACTACAATAGTACAAAATTTGTGAAGAGGCCAATAGCTCGGTCAACTACAAAAAAGAGTTTCAAAGATGACGCAGAGCAAAAAACTACCTTTTTGTACGAGTTTCATGGGCATTTTCTCCAAGATAACCTCTCCAGGGCCTGGTTCACACAGTGGCCAGAAAATAAGCAAATAATAAAAATCTGTATTTTCCAGCTTGTCCCCAGCATGGTGCATGTGACATCACATGATAGCGTAGGCCTGGGTGTGTAATCCTTGTGCACGCTCATCACAGGGAGAAAAGGCTGCAGGAAGTAAGGGGGCATCTTGGGTCATATGTTCAGGGGATGTACCTGATCCAGATGCTCCATTGTACATTGTTTTAGGGTGCAATCCTAAACATGTTTAGATGGAGGGGAAAGTCCTACAACTGCTGGCTAGGGAATGCTGGGAGTAGTAGGATATTTTCCCTATTTAAACATGTTTAGGATTCCCCCTTAATTATGTAGTACATGTCCCTAGACCAATCACTTGTTCCGAGTCTATCCTGTCCCCAGTTTGCTATTACAGCACCTACAGTATTACACACACACGAGCACAAGCACGCACACACGCACATACACACACGATAAATAGATTTACTGTATTCATTACGATCTCTTGTTAAGTTCTGCTAATGCCCGTTCACATGAACCTGCTTCTCCATTAGGGATGAATAAATCTGTCAAGTTTTGATTTGTCTTTGCTTCTCCAGTCTTAAATTTGGCTCATCCAACCTTTGAGCCTCTATTTTGGAAGTTCACAAGAATTTTTTCACCTTTCTTCTGATGCATGAATTTTCTATGCATTTTGCCTAATATGCAGATTTTCGCAAGCAATGCTTCTCATATCAGACACTTTAAGCATTATTTTCCAAGATGTCTTCTATTTATTTAAAAAATAAGAGAATTCCATTTTGAAATTTCTAAGAAATGCAGATTTTGAAGGATCACTGAGTTTCCTTTCACATATTTATTTTATTTATTTAAAACATTTCTATGCCGCCCCCATCGCAACAAAGCCTCGGGGCGGCTCACAACACAAACAAACAAAAGCATATAAAAATTATACAATAAAAATATTAAAACCCGGTGCATCTCGTCTTAAATTAAAAAAAACACCTACATAATAAATTAACAATTAAAATAAGTTTTAAATAAAAAGGTCTTAGCCTGGCGCCAAAAAACAAATAACGACGACGCCAGGCGGACCTCTCTGGGGAGTGCATTCCATAGGCGGGGCGCCACCGCAGTGAAGGCCCTCCTCCGGGTACTCACCCTCCTAATATCATTCGCAGAGTGTTCCCGGAGAAGGGCATCTGTTGCTGATCTCAAGGGGCGGGAGGGCATATATGGATGCAAGTGGTCAGAAAGTACAAAAATTGGTAATTTTGCATTAAAATCTGAGCAGAAAGAAATTGCCCCATGTCCCTAGCATCCAATCTCTTCTTAAGGATTTCCCTTTTTCTTATGTGGTATGTGTGCATGTACATATGCATTTATGAAGGCACTGATTTTTTACTAGGAAAGCCATCATAGCAGTTAAGACCAGAAGAACAGGAATTCCTGCTTGGACAAAGAGCCATAAAGTTTCCCATAGTAGCCAACCAAACGCCTCTTGGCACAGCCTTCCCCTTCCTTTGCTTCCCAAGAGGCTGGTCAACCAACTAAAGATGATTCCACATTTATTCAACTAGCCATGTTTTACCTGGGCAATTAATTGCATTTACCTACAGTCCCCAATTGCACAGTATGAGTTAAAGTGGCTTGTGGAGGATCTCCCCAATCCTTCCCAGTTGGTTACTAGAAACTGTGATGACGAGAGGCAGAGACTATGGATTTTTTACACAGGTTGCTTCTGGCGGAGTGAGCAGTGCCTGAAAGGAGGATAGTCCCAGGCTGAGTTGACAGTGCTTGCACTTCTGATTTCCAGTAATGGAAATAACCGCAACTGGAAAAAAGTGACAAGTACGCAGGCGCTAACCAGGAGTGTGGCGGCTCCTCTGACTTGTTCTAGTCATGACATACTTGTAGCATGAATGGTGCTTTACATGCAACTGTGGATCTGACTTCTGTCAGTGCTGCACCACAGTAATAGATATCCTGAGACAAGAATTACAACACCAAAGAACTCGGATGCAGGTTAACAACACGAGGATTCCTGTGCTGTCATTATCTAAGGCTGGTATGCACATAGCTTTATTTAATCTCTGAATGGTTTCATAATCCACACAGGATATGGCCATGGATTAAGGTGGAGGAACTTGAGAGCTTACAAGAGGGTGGAGATGGTGCACAAGTCATAATTTCTTCTTACGTTGATAAGGTAATATCTGGGATACAGACATTTACGTGCAGAGAGATTTACTTTATTTCATTAATTTATGATATAAATTAATGCCAAAGCTCTCAGCACGACATACATAAGAACAACAAGTTCAAAATACCGATGCTATAAAACATTTTTTAAATTAACTTTAAAAGGGAGGTACTAGTTTTATGATTGGTTGTTACTTGGTCCAAGATTCTTTTTTGAGCGTAGGGGGGCTGAGAAGTGAGATAAAGATAAAAATAAAATCTAAGCAGCTAAAACAAGGGAAAAGAATATTTCAAAATGCAGCATCACATTTATCACCCAAAATGAAAACAGCAGCAGTCCAAAATCACTTTAATAGACTTGGGAGAATAAAATTGGTTTGCCTGGAAATAAAAATTCAACAAAGTAGGTGCAAGGCAGACATCTCAGGAGTGCCTTTTGGAGTAACCAGAGGGAAGGGCCGCTCATGAGTGGCTGCCCATTGGGGCATGTGGAGTAGAACCTTGGATGATTTTCTCTGGGTGCGGATGAGGACACAGGGGAAGAGGTGGTCCTTTAGGAAGCAATCCTGTGGACCTTTGACTGTGTCTGGGGGGCCATAGGATGTCTCAGACTCTGAGATCTGAGGTCATAGACCACTCTATAACCTCAGAGGGGAAATGTATCTCATTCTGTCTCCCTGCAATGACTATCTTTCTGAAGTAAGGCATTTGACTTTGGAGAGAGGAAAGAAGGAGCATTTCACTGGGTGGGGAGAGGAGAAGACTGGAGATACCACAATGTGAGTTATCCTTGGTCCTCTCCAGCCGGAAATGCTGTCGGTGGGTGTGCCAAGGGGCAGGGAGGTAAGATGGTCTCCACTCCTCCTCCTGCCCTGCACAGGAGAAGCACACACCTTGGCATTCAAGAGGTTATGCTGATGACAATAGGATTGCTCCCTTAGACAGTAGTGTGGCCCAAGGCATGAAGGTACTCAGGTTCTAAATGTGCCTGTGTGTCTCCTAGAGGATGCATGAGCCTGGGCACAGTGGGGATCCATGCACCCCATGAAGTAAGCTATGTACACCCATAGATGTGTGGCAGAGCATAGATCTGTCCCAACCATTAGACAGATTACACAGCCCACCTTAATATTTGGAGGAATTGTTACAGGGCAGAGATTTTAGTCACTTAGGCTGCCATCCAAGATTGCTGTCTGTACCATTGTGAGCACAGAGTATTATAGGTATCCAGTGGATGACAGGAGGAATTCAGAGGCTAGGATTGCCTCGGTGCTCCTCTTGTTGTCAGGGTCCAGGGTGTGGGTCGCAGGAATCAAGGCGGATGTAGCAGGACCCAGGTAACAATACTGAGGCAATGCAAGTCCAGTAGCAAGTCCAAGTCACTGTCACAGAACAGGCCAAGATCAGGAACTGGGCAAGAGGTCAATAACTGGCAAGGAGCAGGAACCTTGGGAAAGGATAACCAGGTAGACTTCAGGAGCAAGGAGGCATGGCAGGCAAGGGAAGGGAGCAAGGTGAGGCAGGAACAGGATCAGACAAAGGACCAGCAAGATGCAGGCACAGGAACAGGCTACGGCACTCAGGAGATCAGCAGTGCTGAGGCATGTTCCGGAAGGAAGAGCTGGTTCTCATGTAGCAATTCCCCCAGGGCTCCCAGGTGATGCTCCTCAGTGTCTGAGAGCTACAGCTGGACTGCAATGACCAGGGTGAGTATTCCGGCGCTCCCTCAGTAGTTGGAGGCCTGGAGCTGCCCAGATCATGACACTCACCCTCCAAAATATTTAGAGGGCTTATTTCAGCTATGCTACATGGCTTAGGATGATGGGAATTACAGTCTAACAACATCTGCAGGCTGAGATTGTAGAAAGTAGAGGTGCCAACACAATGTAAGTTTTTAGCTGCTCGATCATTGGGTTTTGATCTGTGAACTGATAGACTAACCACATTTCACATCAACACATTTTACGTGAACAAAGAACTTTCGATTTTGATGGAGTTAATTTTCAGGGATGAATGTAGCTTTCTTTTATTGCCAGTTTGATTTCTTTCTTTTATTTTCTTTATTCCGTTTTGGTACTGCCCAATAGCTGAAGCTCTCTGAGCAATTTGCAACAGTTCTTTGTAGCTTGCACGCAAAATAATGCCTCTTCTTCAAGAAATCACAGGGGGCAGCTAGTGCGTGTGGTGGTGGGGAAGAGGGATGAGGAAAGCATGTATTCCTTATTTTGGTACTGCCTCAGCAGATCTGCAAATAATAACAGTAGGAAGCATGCTCACAGAAGGTACAAGAACTTTGTTTATGTCCATAAATATGCCCCATTCACAGTCTCCCCCAGAAAGCAAGAACTTCTTTTCAGGGAAAATTTTCACATTCCCAAAACTGTGTTCTCATAAGAAAATGTGAACACACACACACACACACACACACACACACACACACACACACTTTGGGAGGGAAACTTGTGCAGTTGAGTGTGCTCCTTTGAAAATTCACATTTCCCCATTCAAAATGTTGCTCTTTCTCAATTTGAATGAAATGAAAACAATTCAGTACAAAGCATGAGAAATAAGCCAAGCCAAACTTGAAACGAATGTTCGGACATCTTGGCGATCACAAAAACTGTTTGTTCGATCACTCATCTTTCTTCCTGCTGACCCAGTAAGAGTCCAGCTCTGCTGGGACATGTTGACCTCTTCCTCCACTGTTCTCTAGAGCAAGCCCCATTGATTAGTTGGTTTAATGGCATGCCAGTGCTTTAATAGATTAAATATAATGACGAATCGCCATCTGGTTCTAGAAATTGTTCTTCTCTGCACTGCTGTTTGGTCAGTATTCCAATATTTGGCCTTCTCCAGGCAGCCTTCAGTCATGCACAATAGTTCCTCTGATACATCCAGAACCCTGTGGGCCTGCTTGGGCAGGAGGTCCAGTTATGGGGCTATAATTGGTTTCTCGGAGTTGATTTACTTCTCTTATTAGCAGACTATGGTGGAGAGTCCCACTCTACTTACATTTAGATTGACTTGTGTGATTCAATAGCCCTAGCTTGCCCCTATATATTTCAAGTGTCTCCTGCCAGTCTCCCTCTGGCCACCAATGGCCTCACTATGAGCTTGAACTTAATGTACTGCTCTCTTATTTATTTTGCCTGGCCATGCATTGACGTGTAGCCGGAACACCCTAGGGTTCAATGCAAGTGAAAAGAAAGGTTATTTATATTTTTACACTGTATTGATGGTTTGGCACAATGGGGTTTTGTTTGCTTGTTTTTAAATAAAAAGAAAGCATAACCCAATGCCGAGTTTTAACAAATTCAGGAAACAAAAGGTGCAACTTCAAACTGCCAGTGAACATCGACAGCTCTTCCTCCAGGACAGGTCTGTTGGTGGCTGTTTGCAAAGCAACCTCCAGAGACAGACTCCCTCTATCTCTGAGTCCAACTATGACGAGAAAAGTGGATGGATGGGGGAAAACCTGGCCTCGATGCATAACTGGTGAGATGTAAGGAACCAGAAAGCTGAACTTGAGAGAACCTGGCCTGATCTAACAAGGCAATTTCTGTGTTCCTGGTATCTGACTTGCTTGCAGGCACTCTGAGCAGAGTGGAGACAAGGGAGTGTGACTGCCCCCCAGCTGATCTGCCCATGGAGGAAGAGCACAGCTCCATTTAGGCATTGGTGCGGGCAGGACTGCAGACTTCCCCTGTGGACTGTGTCTTCTGCAAGGTCAGGTGTCAGGAGCACGATCAGGATGGTGCTACAGAAAGCTCGGCACATGCTGAGGCTGGAAACCAGGCTGAAATCCAGCTGCAGGTGCGTGATGCCTAAGTAAGGACTTGGGCTCCTTTAAGCTGGATAAGGTGGCCTCCACACTGCCGCTCAGCAGCACCTGGGCCCCTTCCCCAGAAGGAGCAATGCTCCTGCCCCCTGAATGTTAGACTGCATGTCTGTTCAACCCAGCATTGCCTCCTCCAACTAGCCTTCCCAAGAAGAGGACTGTCCCCACTGGGTTCTGTTTGCTAGAGCTGTCAGGGACGGGATCCAGGAGCTTCAGCTGGCTAGGCACACCTTTGATGACTGAGTCATGGTCCCGCTCCAAGAGTCCTGGGATTACTGCAACAGACCTGCTCCCGAAGGAGCGGGCTCAGATCCCTGCTCAGCCACAAGGAGCACTTGATGCCTGGAGGGCTAAGAATGTGATAAATGCATGGCAGGGATCGAGAGTGGGGACCATCCAGCTTCCTTCCTGGAGCACTCCTGTGGCCTGGGACGTTGGATCTGCTGCCCTAGTCTCTGTGTTCCTCTGTGCCCTGCCCTGCAGATGCTTGGAGAACGGTGCTGCAGCTCTCAGCTCAGCAGGACTCAGCGGGTGCAGGACCCCAACGGTTGTTCTCCTCGCGACACAGCCAGCAGGATGCCTCGAGCCCAGAACACTGCAAAGGGACAAGGCACTTCATGCCTTGTTAATGGGCCAAATAAGCTCTTCAGGGATGGGGACCACCACTAGTCGTGATGGGACCCCCAGACTAGATGGGGGTGAGGACAGACCCAGGTTATTCAGCAACCCAGTGCTGAACGTGGCTACCACGCCCAAGAGGTCTTTCTTCTGAGATGGCTTTTTTGCTGATGGTGAGATGGCCGTTTGTGATTTCAGGCAGGGTGGGTAGCTGGGAGGGGGATGCTTTGTAGTCATGTACAGTCAAATTCATGGTAGCATTTCTGTGGAATTGTCTCCTGCAGAGCTTCTGGCAGCTTTCACCACACAATCTCAAACCTCTCTTCTTTTATTCAGTTAGCAATCTCACCCTGAAAATTGCTAGATCCACAGGGGCTCCACTCACACCAACAGCTTGCGTATCGCTGCGGCTGCATTTCCAAGCAGAGAGAACAAGGCTAAGTACATGTGTGAATCAGGCCTCAGATCATGGCTCACCAGCACATTGGTTTGCTCCCTTGGCATCAACCCCCTTTAGCATTTCTCTGCAGGGTTCTGCTTTGCATTAAAATCCATTTGACAGCTGGACAGTGTTGGACCCCTCTCTCATTCTCAAGGCAATCATCTCCTCGTTCCATCGGCCTCTCCTGGCAAGGTGACTTTCCTTTTCTCCCCCCACCCCACAGCTCCCTATTTTTGTCCCATTCTGCTGGTTATATTCCATGAATTACATCAGGTTGATTGTCCAGTGCACGCAGCCTAAATAATTTGTGTCTTTCTTTTTCCTTGCCTCTTTAAAGGTGCCTTTCTCAATGCTGCAGAAACCTCTCTTTGTTTGTTTGATAAACTGGGTCACTGGCAATGCAGAGCCTTAAGGTGTGTCCACATGTGTAAAAGTAGGAGGTACACAGGTTTCGCTTCTCTCTCTCTCTCAAAGGCCTTCCCTCTCAAAATAGTGGGGGTACCATCGTGAGGGAAAGCTGTGTGTGCCTCATAATTCAGAACGGTCAGAATCAGGTGATGCAGGGAGCCCAGCGGCTTCCAAATGCAAAATCCATTTAGCATTTTCTTGATTGTGTTTAATCCTTCCACATCCCTTGCAGTTTCAGCAAGTCCTGCCAAAATGGTTGTGAGACTGGGGAGTTTGGACAGGTGGGGATGAAAGGAGGCGGAACGACAATACATTAAAGTCCCTGGCAACATTGCCAGACACATCCCTTTCTTAGGGAAATGAGGGCTGCAAGTAGTGGCTAGGGCATGGTAGCAAAAGTCAGCTCCGTCTTATTCTTCCCTCTGACCAGGGAGAGGGGGCAAGCTAGTTGTGGGTACAGAACAAGGGACCGCAAGTTCCAAGAAAGATGCAGACTAACATGGGAAAGGGGGAGGGAGGAAAGTTCAGGGAAATTCGTTTGGGCTCAGCAACCTAAGAGCATTTCTGGTGCTGGTTGCCACTCGAGTCACCTGGTTTTTAAAATAATTTTGTAATCATGAGTTTCAGCAAAGCAAATAAAACCATAAAAAGTCTACTTACCTGCCCATCCATCCATCCTAGAATACATAGAAAAGGTATCCTGACGTAAGTACATGGGTAGGCTAGAACAGATTGTATGCATCCGTAATGTGCATCTTTGAAAATTTTCTCCCACCAATTAAAACATATGGACATTTTTCAAATGTGTGCACATATTTTTGTGTGAATGTTTCATAAATGCACATTCTCTCAAATACCCAGTTTTTGGTCTGTGGATCACATTGCAGGCTCAAAAATCTATAGAAACATAGAAAACAGAGCGAGTCAGAAGGGGCCTCCCGGGCCATCTAGTCTGACCTCCAGCATCAGCCAGCTCCGCTCACGACATGCCCACCATGTGGACGTCCAGCCTATCCTTGAACACCCGCACCGATGGGGCCTCAACCACCTCCCGCGGAAGCCCATTCCACACCCTCGGGGTCCTGACTGTCAGGAAGTGCTTCTGGCATCCAAACGAAACCTTGGCTCCCTGAGCTTTGCTCCGTTGGAGCGCTTTCTGCCTTCCTCTGCAGGGGAGAACAGGTCTCTACCCATCTCCATGTGACATCCCCTCACATACCTGTATGTGGCCAACAGATCCCCTCTGAGTCTCCTCTTCTCCAGGCTGAAGAGACCCAGTTCCCTCAGTCTCGCCTCATACCCCATCCCCTGCAAACCGGCCACCAACCTTGTGGCCCTGCGCTGCACTGACTCCAACCTGGCTATATCCTTTCTGTAATGAGGGGCCCAAAACTGAGCACAATACTCCAGTTGTGGGTGCACCAGAGTCGGGTAGAGTGGTAGCAATACCTCTCTTGATCTAGAAGCCACACTTCTGGCTATGCAACCAAGGGTGGCGTTTGCCCTCTTGACCACCGCATCACACTGCTGACTCATGTTTAGCCTGCGGTCAACCAGCACCCCGAGGTCCCTTTCACAAGTGCTGCTCTCCAGCCACTTATCACCTAAAGTTAGTAGACTGTGTCCAAGTCTGGGCTTAGTCCAGAAGATGTAAACAGACTAAATCCAGAAAAAAATGAACTAAAATGAATTTCTCAAACAATCTTAAGCAGAAATGTGCAAGAAAAAGGAAAGCCTTAGCTTTAAGACCACAAATCTAGTGACTGCAAGGAAACACTGATGGAAAAAACAAGTAATGGTGAAAATACCAGAGTTTTCACATAAAGTTCGTGCATGATAACAATGGATTGACATGCAACCAGAATCTGATTAAACCCTATTTTATTTTATTTATTTATAGATTGGGTGCCACTGCAGAGAAAGCCCTCCTCCAAGTAGTTACCCTCCTAATATCCTTCACAGAGGGTTCCCAGAGATGGGCCTCTCCTGCTGATCTCAAGGGGCAGGCGGGCATATATGGACGTAGGCGGTCCTTCCGGTAACCAGGACCCAAGCCATTAAGGGCTTTATAGGTCATTACCAACACCTTGAATTGGGCCCGGACTTCAATGGGGAGCCAGTGAAGCTGACGGAGGACTGGAGTCGTGTGAACATAACGCCCAGTCCCCATCAGCAGCCTGGCAGCTCTATTTTGAACCAATTGAAGTATCCGGACCGTCTTCAAGGACAGCCCCACGTAGAGCGCGTTACAGAAGTCAAGTCGGGTAGTCACCAACACGTGTGTCACTGTTGCCAGGCAGTCGTACTCCAGGTAGGGGTACAGCTGATGGATCAGCCGAAGCTGAAAGAAAGTGCTCCTTGCCACTGCTGTCACCTGAGCTTCCAGTGAAAACTCTGAGTCGAGGAGCACTCCCAAGCTGCGGACCTTGTCCCTCAGAGGGAGTGCAACCCCATTCAGGACTAAGTTCAGGTCCCCTTCCCCGAAGCCCAATCCGCCAACCAACAGGTCCTTCGCCTTGTCTGGATTGGGCTTCAGTTTATTGGCCCTCATCCAGCCCATTATCTCGGCCAGGCACCAGTTCAGTACAGCCACTGCCTCACCTTGATTGGTGGAAAACGAGAGGTAGAGCTGGGTATCATCAGCGTACTGATGGTTCCACAGCCCACACCTCCTAATGACCTCTCCCAGCGGTTTCATGTAGATGTTGAATAGCAAAGGGAACAAAATGGATCCCTGCGGTACTCCATGGCATAGCTGCCATGGCGCAGAGCCATAGTCCCCCAGCGCTACCTTCTGGAATCGGCCATTGAGATAGGAGCGGAACCACCGCAAAGCGGTGCCTCCCACCCCCAATCCCGCTAGCCTATCCAGAAGGATACCATGGTCGATGGTATCAAAAGCCGCTGAGAGGTCCAGGAGAACCAACAGGGACGCACTCCCCCTGTCTTTCTCCCTGCACAGGTCATCGTACAGGGCGACCAAGGCAGATTCCGTACCGTACCTGGGTCTGAAGCCGGACTGAAATGGGTCCAGATAATCAGTTTCATCCAAGAGTGCTTGGAGTTGTCCCGCCACCACCCGCTCCAATACCTTGCCCAGAAACAGGATGTTGGCCACTGGTCTATAGTTAGTGGCCATCTCTGGATCCAGTGACGCCTTCTTCAGGACCGGTCAGACTACAGCCTCCTTTAAAGGGGCAGGCACCCGACCCTCCCTCAGAGAAGCGTTAACTACTTCCAAGATCCAGATCCCAATCCCGTGCTTGGAATTATTTATTAACCAAGACGGGCAAGGGTCCAATAGGCAAGTGGTGGGACGTACTCGTCCAAGCACCTTGTCCACATCATCAGGCCGCAGTAACTGAAATTCATCCATCAATTTTGGACCAGATGGCGACATTGGCATCTCCCCAGAAGCCTCTGAATTTTATTTTACTATTTTATTTTATTTATTTTCTGTTCAGGACGCAAGGGCCATTACTTATATATCCAAAACAGTATCGCCAATGTGCAAGAACTGGATGAATTTAAGCGGGTTACAGAAATTCACAGAACATAAGTCCATCAGTGGCCGCTGGTCCTGATTGCTCTGGGCTACGTCTAGAACTCGTGGCCATAGAACTATGCATGCTACCTGCTGGGGAGCATGATCCAAGAAACTGATTCTGTGCTCATGGGCTGCTTGTGGGTTTGCAATGGACAAGTAGTTGGCCACCATGAGAAATAGGATGGTCGGTCAGATAGGCCTTTGGAGTAGAATGGCTAAATTTCTGAGCAAAAGAATTTCACATGGCAACATTGTGCTCCAGGTCCTACTTGTGGCAAATGGTTGCTTAAGCTCAAGTAAGAGAACAGGGGGGATGGCGGCATTTACCCACCGGTCTTTGTGCACCCCTGCAGAGGGCCAAACTATATCCTCACATGACCTCTATTAGTGCACTTCATCTTATCATTTTCAAGCTAAAGAAACACTTTTCCTCAGCAAAAATTCCAGGTATTGACCTTACTGGCCTTGAGGTAGATGATCAAGTGGTTTTACCTGGCTGATGTTGGTTGAAATTGGCAGCTGAAGTGAGGGAAGTTTGATAGGATGGGGAGAGGAGGAAATGTGCCATGAATTATGGAAAGAGAGTCAAACTAATGAGGAAACAAAGGTCATTTTATTTTAAAGAAAAACCAAACTATGAAGAGGAGAGTGAGATCAAAGACCTGAGCACCATTTTTACAAAAATCAACCACACTGGGCTTGTGTTAAATAGGAGGTTTGCATGAAAATGAGGAATTTTCACTACTTTCCTCCAGAGACTGAAGGAAATTTGCATTAGGAAATCTGTGCAAACCAGACTGAACAGTGTGATCGAAATGAACACAGGCACATGCCTGACAAATTGTGAACATTTTTGGTGAACTTGCGCTCACATTCAGGATTTTGAACTGGGCATACTCACATGTCTTGGGAGCAGCAACAAGCTCTTGTACATCCCTACTCTTATTATTTGTTGACTCAGTATTGACATTTATATACCACTTTATCTGCTAAAAAAGCCATCAAGATGGTGTACAACAATTTAACACCCACTAAAAAGATAAAAAGGCAAAACAATAAACCACTATATTAAAACAGAAAATCAGTTACAAAAATTCAGATCACTGAAGGAAAATCTCTTGAAATGAAGAGGTTTTCAAGTGGCATTGCGAAGACAAGATTCATGCCTGCATGACTTCCAGAGGCAAGGAGTCCTACAGAAATTGAGTCACCCCACTGAAGACTGTTCTCAACCAGATCCCTAAAAGGTCATAGGTCCATCTGGGACCAACAGCAGCTGGCATCCGGTGACCTATGAAACAATAGGATATCTTTCAATGAAGAAAAGGAAATAGAGGAAGGACATAATTTCATGCCTCAGATACTGAAGGGCTGTCACTAACAAGGCAAAAAACAAAACAAAACACCAGACTCCTGCTCCAGAGATGAGAGCTAATGAGCTTAAGTTACAAGAGGGTGGATTTTGGTTGAACATTGGGAGAATTGACTTGAAAGTAAGAGCAGTTGGATGGTGGAACTTATTAACTAGAAGGGGTGATAGATTCTTTCTCACTGGAGGTCTTCAGGTGAAGAGTAGGTAAGCCTTCTGCTGCAGATGTTCTAACTCTGAATTCCCTGGATCAAGCAGGGGATCAGATCAAGTAACCTGCATGGCCCTTTCAACAGTTCTGTGCATGCTGGCCACATCCCATATTCACTGCAAATGTGTTTAGGGTTTCTCTGCATGAGGAGGAATTTAATTGGGACTCTCACTTACATGGCAGGTTCTATTCCATATGCCTCTATCTTGGTACCTAAGTAGGAAGGATTCCTAAGTAGGATTCTCACACTGTAAGAGAATCCATGAGCAGTGAGTGGCAGAACATTAAGACCTATGAGCATCCATGACTGGGCACTCAGCGTAACCTCACTCTTCATTTGCACATTCTTTCATTGTACTTGGTGTGTGTGACCACTCTAGTGTGCATGTGTTGAACTGCCTTCAGCCTAAGGGCCACATTCCATTTTGGGGAAGCTCTTGGAGAAACAGTTTGGTAGTAGGTGTGGCTGAAGGTAAAATGTATGTGGCTGAAGACGAAAGGAGATGCAACCTCAGAATGCCAGCTTATTTCAGCTTGAAGTTCTTCCTGCTGGTAACTAAGATTTAAAGGAAGCATTCCAACCTTTCAGAATGGGAGAAAAGAACTCCAGAAAAACCAGGAAGCAGCTGAACAATCAGTGTTAGAGAAAAGGAATGGGGTCAGAGGAAAAGAGGTGTGTCCAGCTGGGCACTCCCAGAAGGCCAGATTAGGAGCCAAGGAGGGTTGAGTTTGGCTCTCCTCCCTGAGGTTTTGTACTTTTTCTCCAGGGTTGCAAATGAAAATTAAATTTCCTGTATCAGTTCCTCTTTGAGAACACAAAACAAAACAAAACATATACCTGTAATACCATTTCAACCTGCTCAAGTTGCTGTGCCCATCTTCCCCAACCTGGTGCCATCCAGATGCTTTGTCCTGTAACTCCTGATGTTCTACACCAGGGGTGTCCAACCCACGTGCAGCCCAGGATGGCGGTAATGCAGCCCAATACAAAATCATGAACTTACTTAAAACATTATGAGATTTTTTTTCAATTTTTTGGTAACTCAATTGCACAATTCACAAGTGTGAACTTTGTAGACGACAATGTCATGTCACAATTTCAAGTAAAATAAATACACGTATGCTCTCGCTATTTGTATGCATTCACGGCGTCCGTGTTATGGTGGTGTGCAGGCCTCCAGTGTGTTATCTTCCAGGTTCAGACAGTTGAATTGATGTTACATGTGCTCATGGTGACTTGGTGAGTGAAATGCAGCTATTATCAATAATATTTCAACCTACTGTTGCAAACAATTTTATACATTTCAACACATTGGCTAAATACAGTCCTGTGAACAGTGACAAATATGGAGTCTTACTTTTCAATTTGATACAAGAATTTGAAAACAGATTTCAAGATTTCCAGGGAAATATTCACTGTTTTGGGATATTTGTGACTCCATTTTCATTTGACATAAATATGTTACCTGCCAATTTTCAAATGGAATGCATAAAGCTGCAATCTGATGTTCAACTTAAAGAAAAAAATGATCATGGACTTTTATAGGTCCTATCTTCCCAGAGACAAATATCCCTCACTTCACAATCACGGCTTATTTATGTCTTTGCTTTTTGGCAGTACCTACATTTGTGAGGAACTAAGAATAAAATTAGAACCAAAATATCTGATGGGCACCTTGAGAACACACTGAATTTCAATTACTTCCATCAAACCAGATACAGATGCATTAGTTTCTCAAATACAATGTCAAATATTCCACTAGTTTTATGTTGCCCTCTTTGTTGCTTGATGATTTTAAAAGACTCTCCAAAGGGGTACCACATTATTAAAATTATTATGGGAGGACCTTTTTGCTTATCTGTGGTGGTGGATATCACAAAAATTATGCACGGGCCTTTACTTTTGCTCATCAGCTTTCGTTAGAGTTGGTGCCTTTAATGTGCAGCCCAAGACAATTTTTCTTCTTCCAATGTGGCCCAGAGAAGCCAAAAGGCTGGACACCCCTGTTCTAGACCATCGGCCAGGCTGATTTGCGGCATGAAATCCAAAACATCTGAGGAGCACGGGGTTGGAAAAGACAAGTACATGCCGTCAGAACGAGGTAGCTCCAATTTCTGGGGTTACCAAGAAAGGTTTAAACTGCGGCTATCAATTTATTCTTCACCTTCATTATTTGAATTTTCTGCCACATCTCCAAACAATGCTGTTGTCATGCTGAGCTATACAAAGCATCTTATCTTTGGTAAGAAAAAATATGTATTGATAGGCCTGCTCAGCCTTTCAAAGCTCTCCGTTCCTGAGCTAAATCTGCTGAAAGTAAAAGGAGACTCAAAAATCCACTTTAAGAAAGCACAATACTTCTTACCTGAAAGATTTCTGGAGGGCAGCAAATCCATAGCAAAATAAAATAAAATAAAAATCATCCGATGTAAATGATGTCTCCTCTTTTTATTGGATTTTTAAAAAAAGAAACAGGCATAGAGGTAGATAAAAGTATTCTTTTTCTCTTTATGATGACAGTTCTAAAAGACTCAGAGATGTAATCATACCCTAGAGCAAAATTTTAATTTGATTTAAACCTATGGTAGTCTAAGTTCAAGATTTTAACATTAGGGTACAGGTTATGCCAAAATTACTCTCCTGTTAATATATATCATATTATATTGTGTTCAGTTTGCAGAGCGTCACTGAAGAGTATACATTTATTCTCCTAAGCCATTTGCACATAATTGGAGTTAATATGCAGGATATGCTTAATTAGCAGTAGAACTGATACTGATCTCTACGGTTTGCTTCACATTACAACAGGATGAGCAATGCAGGAAATCAGTTCAGCAAGGCCATTAGAAAAGCACGCTTTATGTTTTCTGGTTCTAGCATTTGTTCTCTTTTTCCATGGCAGTCCAAAAGGGTTACAAATGCCTTCCTGGCAAGTCAGGTCAATTTCTGTGCTCCTTTATCTGCAAAATGACTGCATTCAAAGTGGGTTTGTAACAGGTATGACCACATTAGCAATTAAATTCCTTGCAAGCAGGATGGAGGCAATGGCTCCAGAGCTGGGAAGCGGAGCATCAACTGCCTCTCCTGCTCCCTGCAGCCAGAACGGAAAAAGCTAGATTATATTACCAAAATTAACATACTGTATAATGAAAATGCAGAGCAAGTGGAACAGGGAGACAAAGACAACCTCTGATGCTCTTTCTGCTCTGTGTTGGAAGAGCTTTGGATGGGTCCAGAAGGTGACATTCATCTCCATAGGCTTCTCCATAGGCATCTCCTGGGAACTGCAGGGCCTCAAACTGGGTGGAGGTGCTACAGTGCCAGATTCTTCTGGAGCTCCTCTACCCTGGGTGGAAAACAATGCTGTCCCTATTCTCGCTATTTGAGAGGAGGGGCACGGTGCTAGCAATTTTGGATCCGATGCATTCAAAGCCCCACTGATCCTCCAGAAGACCCAAATGTTGGGCCCTGAAGTTATTTGAGCCTGGAGCTCCCTCCTTCTGCCTAAGGTAGCATGAACTGGCAGGGCTTGGGACATGACAGTGGAACCACCTTTCTGCCCCTTCCCAATTCCCCTTAGGATTGTGCAGCCAATGATCTATCCATTTTTATACCATGCGAAGCACCACTGAGAAGGCCAACCTGCTCTTTGCCATCCTCGAAGCCTCCCTTGAGGTGGGACTTGGAGGAAGGCTTTATACGTTACAAGCAGCACCTTGAATCAGGCTTGGAAAGAAGCATGCGGACAAGCAGTACAAGAACTGGCATTATAGGCTCCAACCTTCTGGTCCCAGTTATTAGATCGGCTGCATTTTATGCAATCTGCAGCTTCTGCGTGTTCATCAAGGGCAAGCGCATGTATTACTGCGCAATTGCATTGCAGCAATCTAACTTGGAGGTCAGCAGAGTGTAGACTACGGAAACCAGGCCATTCCAGTCCTTATGCTGTGCCATCAGCCATAGCTGATAGAAGGCATTCTCTGTTCCTGAAGCCCCTTGAAATGGCAGAGATGGCTCCCGGAGGACCCCCCAGCTGTGAATCCAGCCCTTCAAGGGGGGTGCAATTCATCATGTTCAAAACCACCAAAACTGGAATGAGAGCATTTAAAGAAAGAGCGACTATTTGGCCACTCTACCTTGAATCTTTCTACCCTGAATATCCTTCTCTGGTGGTGATCCAGTGACCCTTTGCCTGAAGGATGATTTTCTAGGCTAAGAATACATTCCTTATTGGTCCTGACATCCTGAAAGCTCACAGCTAAATCAAATTGACACCAAGCAACTCTTCTTTAAAGAAATTTTCCTTTTGTTTAAGACTGCTTCATCTGTGACATGATCTTTGGTTGACTTCTTGGCCCTGCTGGAACATCTGAAGAATGTGGCTTATTGTTAAGCATTGATGCTCATAGGGAAGCCATCACACCGGCTTCTGTTGCTTTGCTAATTGAGTCTATGGGTTTCAATTCTACGCATGCTGAATTTGTGGGACTTATTTTGAGGAAATGCACTTAAGAGCTGATGTGCAGTAAATCTTTTTAAAACCAAAATAATCAATAAAGCTTTTGGTCAGGGGTCCTCAAACTTTTTGAACAGGGGGCCAGTTGAAAGGCTGCAGTGACTGTTGCGGGCCAGTGAGGTGGGGGTTCCTGGGGGCGCGGGCTGGTGAGGTGCCGTCGGGCGCGCGTGAGGCAGCATCAGACAAGCCAGCAGCGGCTCGCTCGCTCGTTCACTCAGAGATCTCCCAGAGAGTCCAAGACCATCTCCGCATGAGCAAGCCACCACCGCCTCGCCCATGCAGGAGGCACGCGTGGGTTGCGAATGGCAGCTGGGCCGGAGGATGGCCATGGCAGGCCGGATCCGTCCCGCAGGCCATAGTTTGAGGACCCATGCTTTAGGTGATTTACCAGTGAAGGCCATTTTCATCAGTAAGGCCCAGATTTAACTACTGATTCATGAACTCATCTCAGGAGAGTTAGTGATTTCCTCTGATAATAACACATTCATATATGTAAGCTCAAATGAGAGCTCTTCCTTAAAACAAACCTTTATTCCATGTAAACCAGCATCTGTGTATGTACAATATTAATATTAAAGTTCAATACTGAAGTTCATCTTATGCACCCCCTTCCTTATGGATTTTTAATGTGACCTCTCTGAAACATTCCACCCGACAGCAGTATGTTTACTTACCAAACAAAATTTAAAAAATACAGCATGAACAATGCCAATCCTAATTAGACTCCATGAGAATAAGAGAGAGAGGTGAAATCCTCACACATTACCATAAGCAAGAAAAGGGTGACTCCAACCAACTCAGCACATGTGCAGAAATAACTTTGCTTAGATACTGAGTGCAAATGCACAGAGAGTTGCAATCAGTTCAAACTTAAAAGTGGATTTGTAAAATGCCATTCCAGCATTATGAACAGGTGAAGCTCAACCAGCAAGGTGACTGATTACAAAATTTGGCAGCATTGCTGGTTTTATTTGATGGGACAGTGAATTTAGGGCACTTACTGACAATTCCCTTTTGCTGATGGACAACAGACTTGCTATATCCAATACTGAGCTTCCCCAAACTGAAACTTAGACTAGCAATGAATGACACTAACGACAGAGGGGACATTCCATTTAATGACAATTTCTACGGAATACTATTTCATAGCTGCCTGGAACCATGCCAGGGGCACAGCTTGGAGATTTTTCAGTGTCCTTAACAGAAGCACAACTCATCAAGGCTTCAGTTGTGTTCAAGAATATTCAATTTAATTTAGTCAGAGCACCTTATTTGGTGAAGTATTGATCAAAGCATGTGCCCTGTGGCGCTGCTTCTCCATCCAAAATTCAGTAGATTAGTCTGCGAAGTCCACTCCAGTGAAGACTTGCAATGTATAAGGAAATCAGGGCTTTGCCTGTAAATGTATACCTGTCTGCTAGGCAAGCATTTATGACAGGGCTCAGGATCTGGGTCCTTGAAGTACATCTTCTGCAAGAGGAGCCTGCCCAGAGTGCATCACCTGGCACGCTCTTCCCAGTCTTCCCATCACCTGAAATTGGATGGGTGAAGACCAGAGAGGGGTTCTTCTGGGTGACAGCACTCATTTTATGGAATGCCTCCCTCTCAAGGGAGACTCAGCTGGCACCAGCGATGGTGTCTTTTGGAACCTGGAGTAGAGATTCTCTTTTTCCCAGTCCCTTCTAGCACAGAATGGCAATTGGTTGATTTGGTCATTACTCTGCCGAACTTTAATGCTGAAGGCAATTCTTTTTAATGCTTTTTTGATTTGTGTTTGTTACATTGGGTGATTAAGATTGGTGACATCTATATCACAATATAATAATATTTTAAAAATTGCTATTTTATGTATGTATGTATTTATTTAAAGTTTTTATATGCCATCCAATACCAAAAAGTCTCTAGACGACTTACAAAGAATACAAAAAACAAAAACAAAGCAACCGTATACAACAAACAACACAGAACACACTGCATCCAATAAATGATGATAAAATCAAGGATAAAAGCAATTAACTGTTAAAATATTGGGAAAATAAAAAAGGTCTTCACCTAAAGCTGAAAAGAATAAAGTGAAAAGAATAAAATGATGGCACCAGGCAAAGGGATATGGGGAATTACAATTAGCCTTATGTCCATTCTGGAAAGGTGATGGACAGGCTCATAACAGGGAAAGCTCTAGAAACCCTAGATAGGGATGGGAGGTTGGCAGCCATGCAGCACTGATTCTGTTAAAACAGGTCCTGCCAGACAAACCTTGTGGAATTCTATGAGAAGGTTTCAAGGTGGCTTGCAGGAAGGGACATGGTAGGAGTGGTTTACCTGAATTTCAGCAAGGCCTTTGAGAAAGTGCCGCATGATATCCTGGTCAAGATATTCTTGAGCTTTGGGATAGATTGCTGCACTGTAAAATGGATTTGGGCATGGTTGACGGACCACAAGCAGGGGGTGCCTATCGGTGGGGAAGCATCAGGATGGCAGCCAGTGATGAGCACACAACTCTGGTGCGCCCACAACTGGAGTACTACATCCCTTTCTGGACTCTACATTATAAGAGAGACATAGCTAGGTTAGAATCAGTTCTGTGCAGGGTCACAAGAATGGTAGGTGGGTTGGGAGGGATGTCATATGAGGAAAGAATGAGGGAACTGGGTCTTTTCAGCCTGAAGAAAAGGAGTCTCTGGGGGATCTTTTAGCAACTTACAGGTATGTGAGGGGATGTCATGTGGAGGAGGGTCATGACCTGTTCTTCCCTGCAGTGGAGGGCAGGACGTGTTCCAGTGGGGCAAAGCTCAAGGAACCAGGCTTCAGGTTGGATGCCAGGAAGTACTTTCTGACAGTTAGGACCTCTAGGGTACGGAATGGGCTTCCATGGGAGGTGGTTGAAGCCCCATTGGTGAGGGTGTTCAAGGATAGGCTGGACATGCACATCATAGGCAGGTCATGAGCAGAGAGCCAGCTGGAATTGGGGGGTCAGACTAGATGGCACAGGAGACCCCTTTTGACTCACTTTTGTTATTATGTTTACATCCAACATCCAACTTATCCAATTATTTGCTCTGTCAGAACTGTAACACTATTTTCTGTGCTTCTTCCATCAAGTTGCACCTACATGAGTCATTACCACAGCTTCCCTTCCCTTCCCTTCCCTTCCCTTCCCTTCCCTTCCCTTCCCTTCCCTTCCCTTCCCTTCATTTGCCCAAGTCATCTATTGCAGTGGCAAATTGGCAGTGTGGCTACAGCTGAGGGCAACTGGCAAAGGATGAACTTTTGTGCCTCTCATTTTCCAAGGTTTTAATAACTGCACATGCCAGTCTGAAGCAGGGGGGAACTTGTGGTGCAGCGTCCCAGAAGTGCAAGAAACAGTTTTTGGCCTCCAGTTGTCCTCATAAAACAAAATTTATGATATGAAATAACATCTGGCTTATTTCTGGTTTAGGGGGTCCATGAAAATCTAGCATGCCAATGCAATCTCTGGTTCCTGTTCTGTGTTGCTCTTGCACTTGCTTTATTTTTCCCTACCTCACAGGGTTCTTCTGCAGACCAAGGGTGGCAAAGACATGGCATGATAGCCAGGGTAATAAATCTATCATTTGTCGCTTTATTTAATCCTTGTTTGTTTATTTCACATCCTTTATACACTGCCTATTAATAAGTATCCTTAGGGAGGCTTACAGTAAGAAACAATATCCAAAAGGTAAAAAGTAAGAAACAATATCCAAAAGGTCAAAATGCATGAAGACTACATAAGCACAAAAACAAACTAGCAGCAAAGGATAAAATAAATTATTACCATTGGTTGTTGTTGTTACATTGCATTTATATCCTGCCTTGTTTCTTGTGAGGAATCCAAGGCAGTTTACACAGTTCCGTCTTTATCCTCACAACAATGAATAAAACCGCACTCTCTGGAGCATCTGAAATTTCACAGGTCTTAAAACACAAAGAGGCTCAGAAGATCTATCAATCACTAATGATGCACGTTTAGGCAAAGTCCTCCAACTCCCAACCTTCCCCAGCCACTCATAAGAGCATAGTCCTATGAGTGCCATCCTGTCTCTGTTCCTCTTTTTTCACATTTTCAGTTAGATGAGTTTCTTCTCATCCCCCTTCTATCCCCTTTTCATTCACCTGGGCTCTGCGGAGGTTGCTGCTGCCACCACCAAAGAGCGGCCATTGCAATGGTCTCCACAGTAGCCGAAGAGGGACTGAGGAATTATTTAAGCTTGGATTTCTCCTCCCAAGTCTGTAATCTCTGGAGAGAGAGAGGAGGGAGGGGGAATACATCATCTCCCGTTTCCTGGGATGGCTGCCAGAGGATCAAAGGATTACTCTGTAACAGAACTAAAAATGAAAAGACATTTTAAAAAGTCTTCTCTTGGTGCTGAAAATGCCAGGTGCCAGGCCAGATGCTCCAGGGAGGGCATTCCTTAATGAGGGCCCCACCTCAAAAGGTCCTCTCCCTGGTACTGCCACCTTCACCTCATGTGGCAGGAGCACCCGAAGAAGAGTTGCCAAAGGAGTTCGTCCACATAACTCCTTGCAACTCTGTCGGGGCAGGTAACAGCCAATGACTCTCCCAAACACCTTTGAGAGTAAAATCTTGCAGAAGTCTGACTGGCTGCCTCAGGTGCAGGTTGGTGTTGACAATGTAAAACTTTTAGCTTGACGGTTGCTATTGTCCTGATTAGTTTTATGGAAACATTAACCTTGACATTTTGATGACTTCTTTCCCTTCTCATCACTTAGAATTTCATTCAGAGTTTGTTTTCATTGTCTTCATTTTAATGATTCCCTTGGACTGATGGAACAACCGAAGCCCTGAGGAGAATGACAGTTCGGTTTGCCTAGTGGCAGGTCCCAAAATGGGGCTTAAAGTTGACAGCAAAGCTGCTGTGTAGCACCAGAGCAATCTGGCATCAGCATTCTTGGGCAGGCAGCGGGATGCAGCTAAGCAAACAATTGTTTGTTTGGAAGACACAAGGTGTTTCTCTAAATATGTCTCATTTCATGCTGACACCAGGAAGGGCTTTACCACCTCCCCCAGCTTGGTTCCCTGCAGATGACTTAGCCAGCATCACCAGTGGTCAAAACTAATTGAATCAGTAATGGAAAACAACCAAGAAACATCAGGCTGCAGAAAGCCTGCTTATCTTTTTCAGTGCAAGCACCTAAGCTAGAAATATCTCAAATTTTAAGTGTCTGGTTACTCATAAGTATGCTTATGATTAAATGGGATTGACTTTGCACAGGTTAGAATAGCTCTTTGGCTGATATAACAAAGCCTTCGAACAAAGTTCTGCAGCTGTCAAAGCTGCACACCTTGCAGCTGCCCCCTTTGGGTGAAGCCAGGGCTTCAAGCACCCTAGAAGGGTTCCTGCCATGGTGCACCTCTGTAGTTCACTGAGGGAGGTGTCTATCCACACCACCCCCTTGAGAAGAGTGCTGCCCCACAACACGGAACCGTTGTGAAATCTTCCCCAAGTCTCCTAAACTCCTCTAGCTATGTGCTGATCACCACCACCACCATCATCACCACATTGTATTTATATCTCACCTTCTCTTTTCTCTTGTTAGAATCCAAGGCAGTGTATAGAGCTCCATTTTATCCTCACAAAAACAACCCTGTGAGGTAGGTTGGGCTGAGTGTCAAGTGGGGATTAGAACCTAGATCTTCCAAGCCCCTAGTACAGTGATGGCAAACCTTTTAGAGACCGAGTGCCCAAAATGCAACCCAAAACCCACTTATTTATTGCAAAGTGCCAACACTGCAATAAAACCTGAATACTGAGGTTTTAGTTTCAGCCCAAGCTGGCAGCACGCTGACTGGCCATGCGAAAGCTCGGACGAGTCGCAGCTAATGAGTCATGGCTTGTGACGGCATCGCCTGGTGCCGCTACTCCTTTCCGAGCATGCACGTGGTCCCTATCCGGCTGCTGGGGCGATGCTGGGGCCGCTTGGCTTGCGTGCCGACAGAGAGGGCTCTGCACGCCCGCTGTGGCACGCATGCCGTAGGTTCGCCACCACTGCCCTAGTACTATCCTCTCACCACCACACCACACTGGCTAGAGAAGTCTTTGCATCGTGACGAAAGATGTTACTGCAGGCTTCAGGCACCTGACCCATTTAAATTAATTAAGATGAATGTAAAAAGCAAAGGGACCCCAAGGTACATACCCCTAAGGCTTCCTTAGTATGCACGCCAAGTTTCGCGGGACTAAGTTTCACGCTCTTGGTGCTACCTTGCTGACTGACAGACTTCCCCTTTTAGTAGCATAGATCAGCCTTCCCCTTCCGTGTGTCTTTCAGACATGTTTGGACTTCCCCGTCAATGTCCCTGCCGGATGGGAATTTTGAGAGCTGCGGTCCAAACGCCTCCAGGCTGGGGAGGGCATGAGATTGATGATACTCTTGTTCTGGTGCCCACAGTTATGGCGGAATGTGCTGAAGGAGGTTTAGATGGCAAGGAGCCCCGCAGGTGGTTCCTTACGTTCTCAGTGTACAAATGACATGCCCCCGTTGTCTGAGGTGCTACCCCTTTCCCCTGCCACCCTTTTCCACAAATCAGTGCCAGCACCTGTTTTCTGCGTGCCTGGAGGCAAGACACCTCCAGTGGGGCCGCTTCCAGGGAGTCCTGTGGTTGTCATCAGGCGCTCTTGCTCCTCGCCCTCATTGCTAGTGGTTGCTTGCTTGACAGGCCAGGCGCTATGGGCCAGCAGACCACATGCACTGCTCTTCCTTCCCAATCTAACCGCTTTTGCAAATCTGTTATTCCATCATTCCGACCTCTCCCAAAATATCAGGTAGACTTGCCATATTGAAATAAATACCTGAGGGTAGCAAGATTAAATGTTCTTCTTTTGGCAGATTGGGAGGGCCAGCCTAAAGGTTTCCTAACAAGGATAAAGCAGGAGGTGACAATTTTGTATCAGTGGAAGATCTTGTTCATGAACTTCTAGGCTGTTCTAGGTATAATGATCTCAGAACCAAATACATTCATCCATTAACCTTATTGAAGAGAAGGTCATTGTTTTAAAAGGTTTGTTTCTTATTGTTTAATACTGACAAATAGGTATCTTTCAGAGCATCTAAATTTCTTGCCAATGCTTTACAGATGCACATGACAAAATACAAAGAATGTAAAGGGAAGTATTCAACTTTTGAGGGTCTTAGAGGAGCTGTAACTGTGTATAATAGCAAATTCTTAAGATCCAAGAAATTTTGCTTTTGCTTTCCCTTTCACTAGCACCATACTCAAAAATACGAAGTTGTAAGGATGAGGAAGAGGAGCGGCTCCAGGAGGCTCTTATCCATGGGACCCTGCTGGAATGTGGGTCCTTATCAGGTGCCCAACAAGGACAACTTTTGGCACTGAGTCTGCCCCGGGAGTGCTGATTTTTTCCTCTTCAGAATGAAGAGTGAATGAAACCATTCACTTTGAATCAAACTAGTTATGATCAGTTCTCCAAAGATGTTCTTAAGCTTAATTAACAGTGTTGAGAAAAACCAGTGTGGTGCAGTGGTGGATCTGTTGCACTGGGACTCAGGAGAGCGAGCCTCATTTGGTGGTGAAGCTCACTGGGCAATTTTGGGTACATCACTGACTCCCTGCCTAACCTTCCTCACAAGGTTATTGTGTGTTGTTATGAGGTTGTTATCCTCCCCAGGATAACATGGGGAGGAAGAGAACCATACAAGTCTCCTTGGATGCCTTGCAAGTGGGAAAAAGGGTTGGATATAAATGTAAAAATAAATGTAATAAACAATGAAATAAGTCTGAGGGAGTGAGGGAAGGCAACTGGTGCTATGCAAGACTTCCCCCCAGACATTTTGATGCTAGTAAGAAGCCCATGTATGAGTAATTGCCATGGTCTGGATAAATTAGAATGCAATCCATAATGAAATATCAATGAGGCAGTTTCTTGGAAGAAGAAAAGAAGAGAATGTTTTGAGTTTTGAGATACAGAATTACTGGAGGACACATTGGGGGACTAATTAAGCTCTTTCAAAAGATCCATTGATTGTTTTGTATCGTGCAACAACGGAGTCCTAATCTCCAAGGGCAAGATGGGAACAATCCTTTTGCTTTTGTTCTTTCCTTAATGTGTGCATGGTAGCCTCTGCAGTCAGCGACAACCCTTGTGGAGCTCAGCCTGCTCCGTTATCATTCTTCATGCTTTTCTAGCTCCAGCTTCCACTCAGTTCCTGTGTATTTGGGATTACTGCCTGATTACAGAGCAGGCTTTAAAATTAAAAACAAAAGAAAACAAAACAAAATTCAGAAATGTTAGACTGACTTTGTCTTTTAGTCCTTGCAGGAATCAATACTGGGAATGCCACTCCCTTGGGAATACTCAACAAGGCCTTACTGAGTAACTTCTGTAACTGTTATTTCCATTGCACCTCTGAAATCTGGCATTGCACATATTGCCATGCTTTTCTAAGCTCCAACCTGTTGGTATCTGCTTGTTGAATTCTTTGACACGACTGCAGCATGCATTTGCCTAGTCTATTCGTCCCTAATATGGTGCTCTCTAGATGTTTTGCACTATAATTCTCATAATTAGGCCTGGCGCCAAGTTTATGTTCTTTTCGGTGCCAGGTCAAAACCTTTTTATTTAATCACTATTTTAAAAATTGATATTTTAATTGTGTCGAACAGTCACTTTGATTTTGCCTTTTATGTAAGCTTTTTATTGAATTATGTTTTTATACATGTGATGTTATTATTATTATATTATTGTATTTCAATTTTATGGATTGTGAGCCATCCCGGGATGCCAAGGCATAAGGGACGGCATACAAAAGTTGTAAATAAAATGCATGAATAAAATAATAGATAATTGTAGGCATTCTCTGCTCTGGCTGGAGCATGTGGGTACCCTAGTCCAACACATCAGGGGGGCTCCATCTTGGGCAAGGCTGACCCAGCGTATGCAAAGACGCAGATCTAGCCATCCCATGTGGCAGGCACTGGAGCAGAGGCGGTGGTGATTTGCACATTGCTGGGAGGGTTACCTGGCAGCAGGTGTCCTAGAAAGTCCCGTGAACCCATCACCTTCTGATGCCACAGAACTAAATGGGGGCCCCTCGGAGCTAGCTAGTAAAGCTCTGGAAGAGATGCTGCACTCTGAGAACCCCTCAGAGTAAGGGGGAAAGCCAACAGTTGGGCTTTCTGGAGAAAGCAGTGTCCATCTTCCAGAGCAGCTGTTTGCCTCTGAACACGGGGCAGGTGGAAGCTCCAAAGGAGAGGTGGCTGAGCAGATTGGTCACAGCAGAGGTGATATCCTGGGACATCTCTCCAGCATCCGCAGTGCCTGCCTCTGAAGAAGGACCCCTTCAGAACCAGGTGTATGTATCTGGCTGGCTCTCTGAAGACCCCCACAACTGCTTTTCCTCCAGTTCCTGGAGTTCTCCGTAGACAGAGCACCCGCCTCCTGACTTGTTCTGAACGGTGGTCCATGGTGGTAATTGGGTGTGAAGGGATGTTATGGTGATGGCAACGGGGGGTGGGAGGCAGAAACTGAGGGTGAGAGGAGGCAGCAGCAATGATAGGGGGTAGCTGCCTGTTCCCCACCTCTGGGCAGAGCTTCACACACTGCAGGGATTGAAGTCACCTACTGCTACAAAACCTGCTCACTTGGATGCTTCCCTGAGTTCCTGCTGCCACTCCAGATCAGCCCGAGCATTTTGGTCAGCAGCGAGAAGGGAAGGTAGCACATCACCAGCATGAAATTTGTGCTCTGGTATTGCTAGTATCTATCACTGATATAGTTAGGCTTGAAGGATCACTTCATATAATTGGGAAAATCTTCTGTGTGTTTCTCTGCCAAGGGCTTGTCTATGCTAGGCACCCCACCCACTACTTTCTACTTCTGGATTCTTTGAGGAGTTACATCAGTTCCTTTGCAAGTTTTTTTTCAGTCTCTCCCCCCCGGCACCCGCTTCATTCTCTGCCTTTCTATATGTTCTATCATTCGCCACAAGTTGGCTTGTAGTATTTGGGCAGTGCAATCCAAAAGGCTGGACATAGTTGGAGGATTATGGGCATCCTATGGCAACTGGAAAGAGCGGGGAAGCCAAGGTTGCCTCCATGTTTCTCCCACCCTGCAAAACATTCAGATGGCCAATTCCAGCTATTTAAATGCTTTGCCCTGGAGCAGAGGTAGCTGAAGATGCTGCATTTGCTGGCAAAGCCTTCCCCCTTTGCTCCACTCTCCCAAACAGCCATCTCCAAGATTGTTCTTCTTTCCACGCTGCTTTTAAGGAAAGGTACTCTGGATGCCAGCTCGCACTCCGACCTCAGAGCCTGCTTCTGACATCATAGCTGGGGCTCCAACTAATCCCTCTAGATGTTGTGACTTTGGGATTGTGCCCTAAATGGAAAGCTCCACACTGTTTTTCAGACACTCTCCTGTTTTTTGTTCTGCTGCTGGTGATACCTTAAATTTTTTAATGTGTTTTTAAAGTTTTCAATTTTTTTACAAAACTTTCAATTATTTTAACTGTCAACTGTAAGTCACTTCGGGGGCCCTGTTTGGGTCAAGAAGCAACACATACATGTATGTGTAATATTTAAAAATGATAACAATAATTCACCAGAACTTGTACTTGGCTGGGATCCAAACAGCTGTAGAGAAAAAAGACACGTGGTGGGTGGAATCAGATGGGGGGGTGTATTTGTGCACCCGCGTGCAGAAATGCTTTGTTCTCATGCACAGGGCTAATTGGCTCCCAGCCACTATTTTTAAGTATAATTCAGAAGTTGTCTAGGAAAAATGGCATATTTGAAATTTGATTTAAAAACAGAAACAAAAACAAGCTCTGCTTATTCAGTACCTGCCTTTCAGTGTAGAAAGTAATGATTGTACAGCAGCGTATATGAAGGTCTGAACTAAGGAGACGTAGACTGACAAGTTATAAATTTGGCTGGTTTGACAGCTTTGCCTGATTTCCAAAAGGAAGGCAAGATAATAATATGGAAAGCAATGCCACCAGGTATCAACCTGCTCACAGTAATTACATCTTTCAAACCAGCTGCAGTGCATTACTGAGCAGGGCTATTATTACCAAGCAGCAAAAAAAAGGGGGGGGAGTCCAGAAATTCACAGGCACACCCCCATGGTCACACCTTGGTAGAAGAGCAGAATGGCTTTTCACACCTACATTCTGAATTCTTTTCCTCTTCTTGTGAAAAATATTATTCTTTTTCTTCTGTTGGTGTTATGCTGGCCTGGAGTGGCCCACTCAGCCAAACCATATGCTAACCCTGTCTTAGCCTGTCCCAGGGGACAGAAACCGTCCTTTCTCAACCCGCTGGAGACCTCTGCTTAACAGAAAGAGCAGCTCACTGGACACTGGCTTGCTGGAAACCGTGCTGATGACCTGTCTGAGGTCATGTTCAACCCAGTGCTGCCACTCAGCCAATCCATTCAGTAGTAAACTGTCCAGGCTCCAGAATAATCAGGATCTTCTAGAATCCATCTTAGAGCTGGGGATGTGCCATTAGAGTTAAGGATAAAAGAAAGAGATTCCTTGGGAATCTCCACCCAGGCGGGTGAGGTATAGGACCAGGGGAGATATACTCCACTGGAAAAGGAAGTCAGAGATCTTGTTCCAGCCCAGGGACCACTAAGCTGGGGAGCTTGAGCCAGGCACATGCAGAGATTGAACAGAAGTTTCTCCCCTACAGACACCCAGGTGTAGCTTTTCCCAAGCAAAGAAGGAAAGACCTGACATAATCACCAGGAGAATCTCGCCATAGACAAAAAGAGACGTCAAAGAACTAGGAAGGCAGTTTGCACAAGGCGGGGGTTTTTTCCTCTTTTTCTCTGTCCTTTGCCACTGATCTGCTACTTTAAACTGGTTCTTCTTATCAGGATGTGACCAGCCTTCCCCCCACTCTATAGTTTTCCTGAATCCTTTTACTCGCTTTCACCAAAAACCGGAGTGTGCGCTTTGGGGTTGAAAGTGGGGCTTATAAAGGGGCATGCCATGCTTTGAATCATGGCACCCCATCTCGACACCCAGGTTGCATGTACTGTGCTGAGCAAATCTGTGACTTAGCTGCTAAAGGTGGATCCTCTGAGAACTGAGGACGCTGGGTTTGCTTTACCCTTGCGGGGAGGCAGCTGGTAGCACTGGGCGCTGCTGCCCTCATCGGGGTTTGCCTGCAGACGCCAAATCCCCAGAGTTGCCTTTGTTAAATTTCCTCTCTAAGTGCTTCTGCCTTCTACGCAAATGAGTTATGTTGTCTGACATTGTGGCAGGTGACCTGGGAAGGGCAGTTATTGACCTGGTTCACACAACACAAAAACCCACCATAGTTTATCACCCATGGCAGCTTATTATGATGTCCCTTCACCAAAACAAACAAACAAACAAACAAAAAAACCAAAAACCAAAAAACCAGCTAGTTGCAGCTCATTTTTCATGAACAAGTTGCCCTGAGAGCCCATGGGTTGTTTTGGGGCTGCCTGTTTTCATGGTGGTGTGTCTTGATGTCCACCCTCAGCAAAATGGGTTCTACATGTCTTGTTTGGAAGGGCAACAGAAGAACTCAGCGAGAGCTCCTTGTGGTCTTCTGCCCCTCCACCTCCAGCTTGGCGTTCCACTTGACAGCGATGATCTGTTTCCTTGTGGGATGAATTAGCCCAGGTGTGCAGGTGTGCACAACTGACTCACCTTCAAATAAGCACATGCTCCTAATTGGAGACTGTGGAGATTCAGGAAGGGGGCTTTAACCTCCCCTTCTGTGATCTTGCTGAAATTCCCTCTCAAGTTATGGAAAATGGTTAAAAGAAGAAGAAAACTCCCCCCTTTCCTTTTTTCCCCAACTGTTCTCACTAGGGGTAGGTGTCATGAGTTAGGCATCCCCTCCCAAATGAGACAAGCGCTTCAGCAATTATTAAAAGAGTCATTATTCCATACAGCGACATGTATTCACAAGCTCTGAAACACGCACTCCAGGTGGAAAGTTGACCCCTTGCTCTGCCCCTATTCACCCAAAGTGCTGTTTATGAACCCTTTGGTGCTGCTCTCTGGAGTGGGGTGCACTATGGAAGCGGGCATGCTGACGTTCTTCCCATTGAGCCCCTAATTGGTCCAGCAGGTGAATGAGTCAATGGGCGCTTGTGTCCACGTCTCCAGGGGTGCCAGGCTCTCCTCCCGAGAACCCCTCTCCAGCTTGTTCTCTGCTGGCTTCTTCGGGAGTGGGAGGGGGCTCAGTGGTTGTCCTTGAAGCACCTTGATCCAGAGCTGGCTTGGGCTGGCTCAGCGGGCAGCCGGGGCCTCGCTAGTCTCAACAACTCCCATATCAGAGTGAGAACTCTGAGCCACAGCTGGGTCAGCCATCAACTCCCCCTCCTCCGAGTCTAAGCCACCATTCCCACCAGAGCCCTCCATCTCTTGTGCATGCCTGGGAATCTCATTCAAGCATGCGCGCACAACAGTAGGTGGATCTCAGCATGAAAACTGGTGTGGGAGGACTTCACTTCCTGAACTGCCACAGTCCCAAACTGGGGGGCGGGGGGGGCATGTACTTATCCAGAAGTATGTCAGTCACACATGCATCTATAGCTGTGCTTGGAAGAAGAATGGGTGGCAAGACCGGCCAAGAAGGCAACTTTAACAAAGTTACAGAAAGAAATAATAAAACCCTCAGCCACTTCCTTTCCCCAGATAAACCAAGTCTTCCTCTCTGAAGAGATGGCACATGCTTGTCCATGCAGGCCCTTTCCACGGAAAGTGGTGGGGAGAATCTAGTGATGGCACCAATGCAGAGAACCTCAAAGGTCCCTGGGACACCTGCAGGGAGCCGACAGGAAGAATAAGAGGAAATGAGCCATTATAAACAAATGTTGCCTTCACGTTTTGCAAGTCATCAGAGTGAATAGCAACCATCCATTTCTATGGGAGAAAGTAAAAGCATTCATTCAGTGGCACCATGGGCCTGAAGTAGGAATGAAACCTGCCACTGGTGATTTTTTTATGTTTGCTCAATCCAACTGCTTATATGCTTAATAGAAAATCACAAATTCTGGCCTAGTTTATAAACCAGTGATTATCTGGTTTGGATTCTTGGATCACTGGGATGAGCTACATGTGTGCTCAAAGCTTGCACCACCTGGTTTGATAAGGTGATTGGGGAGGGGTGGTGGGCAGGTGGCTGGTTGATTGAATAGTGGGAATCCTCAACAGTGTCCATCGTTCATTCTGTGTTTAAAATGCCTTCTTTGGATGCTACTCCTGAGGACTGTTCTACACCTGTATTGAACAAGCCATTAGGGACATGGGCAGGTAACCTGGGGTCCTTCTATGTTTTGGACTTCAGCTCTTCTAATCCTGACCTTTGGCTGGGGCTCATGGGAGCTAAAGTCCAAAACATCTGGAAGGCCTCAGATTTCCTTCTCCTCACTTAGGACCTCTGGTAAAAGGTTGTCCAAAGCCTTTTTGGAAGTCCACAATGTATGTTGCAGAACTGTGCTGGGTAATGACGTGAACCTGGTCTGAAGTAAGGAACTGAATGCAGGCAGGTTACCCTTTCAAAAGATGTTTTTAGGCACAGCATCCAGAAAGCTTCAAAGGGTTAACTTAAACCATGGCTGTACTAGATTCTGTCACTTATTATGCGCCTCACAGCACCACTAAGCGTGGCTCATTGGCAAGTCTAATTGGTGCTTTTGGGGGAGCGTCAGCCTATCAAGATGTCTACACCCACCAATGGTGGGTTTTCAGCCAGCCAGAACCTTCAAGGGAGTTGTCAGAGGAGCCAGCTCTGCTTAGCTTGCTAGCTCAGTTTCTTGAGTTGACATGAGACAAGGTATTACCATATAAATGAGATAAGGTCTTAGATAATTGCTGACTGAAAGTTGAAAAAACCAGCTGGGTTGCCTGTGTCCGGAACTATTAAATCTACCTTTCTATCTCCCAGCCTTTTTGCTTCTCTCTAAATCTGTATAATTTTCTCTGGTTCTTCCTCAATTTCTCACTTTATCTGCCCACAAGTAAAGACTACAAGTGTTATCAAAATGTCAATCAAACTAAAATATTTTTGAGATTTGGAAGCTCTAGGACCTATATTGGTTCTGACCCTCTAACCCCATCTCAGCTTCTGGTAATCTGGGTGTGGCTGGAGTCAAACTTTCATAGGTGAAGGAAACCAAGGTAGAAATGTAGAAATATCAGTGAATCTGGAAGCCAGCCTTTATGATATGCATGGGCTGTTGTCCCATTACACAACTGATGTAAGACAATAAGCATACTATGAACTGATTCAGCTGTTCGCCTGTGATCCTACACCAGGACTGGGAAACCTGGTGCCTTTCAGTTATTTTGGACCACAGCTCCCAGAATCCATAGCCAGCATGTTCAGCGTTTATGGGAACTGAGGACCCAAACATCTGGAGGCCTCCAGTTTGTCTACCCCATCTGAGATCAGTCGATTTAGCAAACTAACGTACAATAGAAACAGAAGAGGAAAGAGCTATCAGATGCTAGGAAACTGTGTAGTATGAAGAAAAGTTGTTGCCTTAAATATTGTCTGGAATAATATAATTATATAGAGTTGAAAGAGTGCTGGATTGGACCAGAGAGGTTCAGGATAGAATCTTTGATCAGCCATGAAACTACAGTAACTGGGTGGTCTTGGGCCAGTCATTCTCTTAGCCTAAATTTCTTCATAGGGCTGTTATGAGATTCAGGATATATTAATGCCAACCCAATCTCATTCAAAGAAGGCTAGAATAAAAGGTAATGAATAAAATAAGTAAAGGAAAAGAAGCAATAAAAGAGAAACAAGAAGAATATGATGTGTAAATCAATCTGAGCCCAACAAACAGAAATCTCACAAAAGTATGAATCTGTTGCTGGGTGACTAGATAGCTAAAGCACAGACTGCTGATGGAAAGAACATCTGAGGACATGCAGAGAAAAACGTTAAATCAGAGGCAGCACAAAAAAATAACAGAGTCCAATTAATATTTCAGGAGTTCCTATTTAAAAATGATGTTATTACAATACTTGAGGCATTAAATTTGCCAAGCTGACTATTATGGGAAATCAGTGCAGTTTAAGTACTCTACAATCATAGAGAATTCATGGAGATTTAAGAGAAGCTATATATTATACATTGGAATTGGGCAAAACAGAAGCCCCCCTTCGCACACATGCTACACGTTTCCTATAAATGGAAGGGAAGCAAGTCGTCAGTCTGGTTCTCCGAAGCCTTCTTGGCACATACCTCCAACATTTCACACATGAAAGGAAGAATGCTCTTGGGCCCTTTTAACAGTGCCTACATTTACATGAAAGATCATGCATTCACTCTGCAGAAAAATGTCTTGGGCTAACCTCAGCAGAAGCCGATCATAAAGTTATCATCACTGGGTTTCCTTCTCTTTCTCCACTATTTGTTTTAATTGAGAAATTGTAATCTCCCAGTGGATTGGGTTGTACCAGTTAGAGGAAGGGCAACTTTCCATGCGTTACATAGCATTTAATATCAGGGTTAGTGGTTACACAGAGCAGAGGCCAAAGCATATGAAAGAGCAGGTGAAGTACAGCACAATGAATGGGCATGAACAAGTCTGAAAAAGAATCTGGCCCCGTTCAGCACTCTGCTGAAAACAAAGGGCTGCATCCATTGATAGACTAGCTTCAGTCCCATCCATTTCAAAAGGTCTAATCTAAGTAGAATTACTGTTGGATGGCTCTCGAAACCTCTTGAGGGTGTTTTCAGTATTAGAAAGAACACACAAGGGTGTCCTCAGCTGGAATGTACAAATCCACCAAATTTGAGTACACTGAAGTTTTCCAAATTCCATCTTAAAGCATGTTCCTACTTGAGTCCCTGTCAGATTGCAAGCTTTGAGTTTCATTTTACATGAAAATCTTTCTGTATTTCCAAGTGCATTAGTCCAGAGATATGCATCAATTGTGCATGTATCAGTTTGAAATGTACACATTCTTCTTTCATTGATTAAAGCACATTTGTCTACCTGTTTTCAATAGTATGCAATTTTTTCATGTGCATATTTCAAATGTATGTATTTGGTTGAACACATTATTTTTTATTATTTTTTGCAAATGACATTGCAAGCTTGGAAATGTGCAGACTTTGAGCACAGATTCCATCTGCACTGTGCTTTGTCTGTAAGGGATGAACTAGGTAAATCCAGACCAAAAACAGACTGAAAAGAAATTCTCATGCATCCTTGTCCTCCTCTCACTTGTCCATTTATTTATTTATTTATTTATTAAAACATTTTTATGCCGCCCCATTCGCCGAAGCCTCGGGGCGGCTTACAACAAAAAAGCCTCGGGGCGGCTTACAACATTTAGGGGGCCAAGACGGAGTAGCAGCCAGCAGACTCTTCTGGTGGCATTAATCAGATCGGTCCTCCCTCTCTCTCATCATGCCTGTTATCCTCTGCTCTACTTTCCCCATCATCTTCAGGTCCCCAGATTAGAAGAAAGACCAGGAAGGAGGAAAGCCGCTGCCACCACTGGCTAGTCCTTAAATTGGCCCCTGGGGGCATGGTAAAATATTAGACTAGGATCTCCATAATCTGTAATAGCAGTGAGCAAATGATAAGATTAATTAGCTGATTGGGAATCTATTGACATCAAAAAGTGAACAAAAAATCAAATTTTGGCTTTTAAGTCAAGGGTAGAATTAAGGAAAGGCAATCCACAGTAAATAAGATATGCTTTCATAGCGTGTAAAGCCTGCAGATTCTTATTTCAGCTCCAGAAAGAAAAAAAAAATGCATATTGCTTCTAATGGATAGAAAATGGTCTGAGGTCACATGAGGTTATCAGATTGTCTGGGCTGGTAGCACCAGGTTAGCTGCTCTAAACTTTGGAAAGAAATACTGCAGTTAAAAAATATGCTTTCTGTTTGGCCAAAGTCGCTCCTTTCTTAGGTCCTGCAGTGACCTCATTTTGCTATGGGCCATCACACTGTTTTGTGCAAAAACTCTGGATCAGAATTTCAGTCCAATTTCCTTGGCGTATGCCAGAAATCAAGTCCAGACTTTGATGCAGAGGAGGGGAAATTAGCAGGCAGCCATGCTGGCTCTTTAGAAAAGATCCAAGGGGGGCACCAATATTCTGTGCCACATTCAGGGTCACATAAGCAGCACCCACTCAGGCTTCAAACCTGTCCTGGCCACAGTTCTCCAGTATAGCCTGCTTCAGAGAGTCCCCTCAACCTTCCCAAACAGATCTGGTGAGAAGAAACACTGCAGTGAGGATAGGTGTACATACAGAAAGGTGTAGGGAAAGGGTAGGCATGCATTTTTCCTAAGGTTTACATCCGTTTCGTGTCTTTTTGAAATGTGTACATTTTTCTGGGTATTTTGCATTTCTGGAACACTTTGTTGCGCACCCCAAAAAGTTCCTTTTGTGTGCACTTTCCCCTAATATACAGGGTTTTTTTTTTTAAGCTGCATTTTCTCCTGAGATAAGCTGCATTGGAAAGCTTGTAAATATGAAACCCTTTTCATATGAATCACTTTCTTTTGGTCACTGAGAAGCTCTGGGAGTACAACTATGGTAAATCCATGAAAAGAAAACAACACCAAGGCAAATTTCTTACCTATTTGTGGTTGCAAATAGGGCAAATGCTATTTTAGGCTGCACTGATAGACATCTCACTTCCAAATCATGTGAAGTACTAGTTCTCCTTCACTCTGCCCTGATTAGGCCTCATCTGGAGTACTGTGTCCACTTCTGCATACCACAGCTGAAGAAAGATGCAGACAAGCTGGGAAGGATTCAGAACCGGGCAGCAACGATGATCCAGGGACTGGAAGCAAACCCTATGAGGAGAGAGTGAAAGACCTGGGCATGCTTAGCCTTGAGAAGAGAAGACTGAGGGGAGATAGATAGCACTCTGTATATACTTGAAAGGCTGTCACACGGAAGAAGGACCTGATATCCTCTTGATCATCCTGGAGTGAAGGACACAGAATAATGGGCTCAAGTTACAGAAAGCCAGATTCCAGCTAGATATCAGGAACAATTTCCTGACAGTCTGGCAGTATGCCAATGGAACCAATGACCTAGGGAGGTTGTGGGTTCTCCCACACTACAGACTTACAAGATGCAACTGGACAGCCATCTGAGAGGGATGTTTTATCTTGGTGTCCTGCACTGAGTGGGGGTTGGACCAGGTGGCCTTCTGGCCCCTTCCAACTCTACTCTTCTATGATTCTATGGTCCCTAAAGAGCATCAGTAAGCATTTGTAGACCAATGGGCAAGAGAAAGAGAAAGATAAGATAAGGATAGAGAGAGATAAAAACAAGGTTGCAAATTTCTAGCTACAATTAGCTCTATCGATTTATCAGAAGCTTTATGCAACTTGGAAGTTGTTTAATTATTATATTTCTATGCCAGTCAATAGTCAGTTCAGTGAATCTGTCCATTTTGTTTGACGCTCTTAAATCTCAAGCGCTCTCTCTGTCAAATAAGAACTTGGAGACTTTTTTTTTTTTGCTAAATTCTGATGAAAAATAGACTGAAATGAAAGTCTCATTCATTGGCACCAGCCATGTTCAAAGGGTACAGCTGTTTCTAGCATGGAGAGGGCTGTGATTTACCTGCCTGCCATGTGATTTTTCAAGATGAGGAGCTAGTCAGAAAACAAGGGAGCTGAGGACCCTAATTAAACAGTATGATGGTTGAATACACAGGGATTCAAACCCAGACTTCTGAGAAGAAAGGAAGCAAAACTCTGGGCTTGGCTAGATGAATAGGGCTGTTTCAGTTTCCCCCACATTTAGAGGTTGTAATCTCATATTCTTTTTGTCCTGAATAAAGAAGACTTGGTGAATTTGAGTAAATTTTTATGAAAATTGAAGTGAATTTTTCACCCATCTCTTGTGATGACCTCTGGCAGTTTATGTTCTGCTTGTAAGCAAAAACTAAAAAGACACTATATGTCTTTCATACATTCACATCTGAAAGATTTCAGTATCTATGGAACTTCTTGCTTCTTGGGGAAGCGTGGAAGTTAACTTTCTTTTCCAGGTAGGTTCTTGCTGACTGTGACTTTGAGCTCTTTATATTTGATGTAACACTACTGCAGTGGCCAATTATTCCCTTCAAAGATTTGCTAACTACAGAGAAGAACCCAAGGTTTTCAGAAACTGAAATAATTCTGTCCAAACCTTCTCTGGAAAATAACTAAATACCCTGTACATGTATTTGCCTAGACAGGAGACATGAATCTATCTACAGATTTTGGCTTTGGGGTTCATTATCCTGCTATACTTTATTCTGATTCAAGGCTTATAAACCCCAAACTGGAAAGAATTTATTTTATAAAATAAGTTTTCAGACCCCAAGGGTACAGAAAATATGAAAATAGCATGAAAAGAACACATGCAGAACATAAATAAATAAAAATAAATGTGCCCTGAGAGAATTTAGAATAATAGTTTTAGGGTCCCACAATCTCAATTTCAGGGATATTTTGGCTGGAAAATATTGCAATATGCAATTGAAGTGAACAGATTGAAAGCACAATGCTATGTTACACTTGCTCCTTGGTGCACTGAAGCTTCCAAACTTTTGAGGCTTATGTGCATCCTATGCCTGGAATGAAGTGTGATTGAGGTGGTAGCTGTTACCTCCATGTACTGGGTATTTTATCCGAGCATTTTCAGCTTTCTAGATAAAGCACTGGGAAAGAGGAGGGAAGAGGAGGAGGCTTGGATGCTGAGAGGAGTCAAAGTCCTTGGCCTCAGTCTCCTCTCCTCCCTGTCCCCCAGCATGTCCAATTTTCTCCTTAGGAAGCTGCACTTGTGCCTTTGCAGCAGCAGCTGAGACAGTTATTTCTGTGAAGGCTGCATGGGTGGTTGACTGGAAGCTTGGGCTTCGCAGTCCCATCCTCGAGATTGCAGGATATCGCAGTTAAAACTTGGAATAATCCTGTGGCCTCCCAGAATATTCTGGGAGGCCATAGGATTGTACTTTGTGTTTATGGGCAAGTCCACTTTTTGCGGGGAGTGAATCTAAAGCCACTACATGTCAGACAGGCAGCTAAGAAGGGAAACAAGTAAACTTGAACAAGAGTCTCTGCCCAGTGAGATGAATCACGGAGGTCCTGCTACGCCCAGTGCCATTGTGAGAGGAGCAGCTATTTTTATTTAGGGCAGGACTTTGGCATACATAAATTGGCCTGTTGCCATATGTGCTGAGTTGTAATTGGTTGGGCATTCTCTCTTTCATTGCTTTCTGTTGCATTTTTCATTTATTTGTTTTTATGCAACATTTTAAATTATTTTGTTTTTAGTCTGCATTTATTGTTAGCCAACTTGAGCTAACCTTTCCTTTTTTCAGTGGAAGGACAGGCTAGTGAATAATAAATAGGTAACAGAGCAATCCAATGGTCTCTGCCTTTTAGGACTGCCTTACCCTGCCCTTCTGATATATTGGACCAGGACTCCCAGTTTCCCCCAGCCAGTTTGACACCAGGTTGAGGAAGGCTGTATTTCCTATCATTTACTTTCTCTTTCCTCATACCATTCCATGATTTGTAGCTGCTCCTACATTTCTGACATGGCAGAACAGAAAAACAAAATGGAAAAACAACAAACAAACAAAATGGAGAGACAGTGTGGAGTAGTGATTAGAGCATGGGACTGGGACTCAGACGACCTGGGTTCTAGTCCCCGGTCAGCCATGGAGCCCACTGGGTGACTTTGGGCCACTCACAGACTCTCAGCCCAACCTACCTCACAGGGTTGTTGTTGTGGGGATAAGAGGGAGGAGGAGAATGATGTAAGCTGCCTTGAGCCCTTTGTAGGAAAAAGGCAGGATATAAATCTAAAAGTAAATAAATAAATAAAAACCAAACAACCTGTCCTCCTGCAAAACAGTGCAATGCATTTGTTTGCCAGCACAGATTTTAAGAAAAAGAACTATCGTGGGGGACGGAGGTGTAATTTTACATTTTAAATTCACTGACGTCGCAACACCCTTATGACCACCAGCAATAAAATGGAGCTTGCTTGTACAGTCCAATGCAAAAGCCAATGCACTGACTTGTGAAAAGCCCTGTGTTTACATCTCACCTTCCTTGCTTTTGCAAGGACCCCAAGGTGGCCTGCAAGGTGCTCCTCCTCTCCATTCTGTCCTCACAATAATTTGCACATCACCCAAATCCCAGCCCAGCACTCTAAGCACACAATAAAACGAGCGCCTGCACCAGTTGCATGCCCAGGCAGCAGCTCCCTGAATGAAAAGTTTTAAAAATGCTTCGATGAGCAGTTTTGCCCCAGTTGGCTCCATTATGCTGCACTGTTCGTCATGGGGCCCCTCACCTGCCACTCTCTGTGTGGTCATTTGCCTTCTGCTACTTAATAACCATTGCTGCCTTCTGTTTGTTAATTACTGAATTCCAGTTCTTAGCATCTTATTTTTATTGTATTTTTTGCATTTTGATCTTCGCTTTCCTACATTTTTTCTTTTTATTGTAGGAGTCAAAAATATTCCAAGGGTACCAACTTATGCATGTTTGGACAGAGAAGGGCCTGGGTGTTATAGGTCTTCTTCTGTCCAAAGATGCATGAAATATTTCAAAGACTCTGGAGCTCGTAGTCCCAGTGATGCTGGCCCTTCTTGAAACAAGTCTTCCTGACCGAAGAAGGAGTAGGACATATTTTCCAGTGCAGGGAGCGAATGGCTGAATCCTTTAGGAAACTGTTCCTTCAGAACTAGGCTCTCCTTGCTTCTGCTGCAGTCATTCCCTTGCCTGTCACTGGGGACAACTTCTCTGGCCAAAGGGCCTGCAATTTGCATCCATTAACACTTGATAATGCTAAAAATGGGCGGAGGTTTGAACCTTTTCCAGCCCAAGCACTGGAATCAATTTTGAAGAAGCTGCCATGGTTACATTCAGTGTTTTGCAAGGCCAAATGCAGATTAAACCAAAGGCAAAAGGTGTAAGTCTAAAATTTCTAAAGGAAGGCCTGTCTCTATATACCCCTCCCAGACCACTCAGGTCGTCAGTGAAGGCCCTCCATTGTGAACCCTTCCCCCCCCCCCCATGATGTGAGGGGGGAATTGGCAAGGAAAAGAGGTTTCTTGGTCATTGCACCTCACCGTTGGAATTCACCTTTGCACCAAGGGAGGTGCAACTGGCACCCACTTTATCTTGCTTTCGGCTCCAAGTTAAGACTTTTTAATTTAGTATCTGTTTTTAGATTGGATTATTGGTTTGCTGCTGGGTTTTTTAGTTTTGTTTTGTTTTATTGCTTTATTGGTTGTTGTTATTGGTTATATTGTGTTCATTTTCCTCCTGTTTCCTATCTATACACTTGTAATTATATTGTATTTCAATTCTGTTATGTTTTATGGCTTGTTTGTTTTATATATATATATATATATCACTGTGAGTCATTCAGAGAGCCTCTGGCTATGGGGCGGCATACAAATGCAATAAAGAAATAAAGAAATATCAGCATAGCTCTTCCTGATAATATTTATACTTTGGGGAGAGGCATTTTAAGTTTTTCAAATCGCAGAAACAAAAAAACTGCAAAACCCACCAAACTATCCATAGCGTGGTGTGGGGACAGCAGGTGGAGCCTGGGGCCTGGGCTCTGCCTGGAGAGCCTGGAGAACTGGATTTTGCCCCAAAATAATGGATCTGTCCTACAGGCCTGTTATTTAACATCCCTCCTCTAAATGTTAACTGTTGTTAACTGTAATTTATATCTCATCAGGAGTCTGCACATTAGCAACATACAGAATATAAAATGTGGTCTGTGAGGGTCAGAGACATTAAATCGCTGAATCAAAGTGTTAGAAGAACCCTCATATCCAAAAAGAAAAGTATTTCATTTCAGCACCCGTCTGCAAACCTAATCAGTGGTCCTGATTTACTCTTTTCCTGAAGAAGTGCAGGAAAGATTGTATGATGTGTTTTTGCTCTGTTTTTAGCTTGCTGGTTAATAGGCACACGTATTGCTTTCAGAACTGTGTGAAATTTCAGAGGGAGTGATAAATTCCTGCAAGCCTCTGCACCGTTATTGGAAGAGCACAAATTATCCTGTGTGAGTCAAAGGACCACAGCACAGCATCACTTTCTACCTTCCTCATCAAACATCTACAGCATCTCCTCCACACCAGCTTCTGAGACAACACAGCTTGATACGTCCTCTGTTATGCATTAGAAGTAGGCTGCAATAAATTCCTTTTATTCATAGATGCAAAAGTAGTCTCTTGTACTTTCAGATAATTGGTGTATGTATTATTGGTTACACGAAGGGTGAGTAGAAAGTATATCGCCGATGGCTTGAACTTCAGTTCCCAAAAGTCCCTTCCAATACTGTCAATGGTCAGGAATGCTGGGAGCTGATGTCCAGAGTATCTGGAGATCTACATTCTGTCCACCACTGGTCTTCATTGGTTGGAAGCAGCTCTCCAGGGTTTTGGAAGATGGCTTTCCTGGTTCTAATGAGAAATCCAGGAAGTGAACTTTCTCTTCCATGAAAAGCAGGTATTCCACCATTGACCCATGACCATTTTCTTCTAAGTAAAGTAAAGTAGTGTAGAAGACTGGCTTACAAAAAATTCTTCTTCATTACATTTATGGGTGGAAGAAGAATGATGATTTGATATTCTATGACATGATGTATGTAGTGGAGTGCTTATTCTAGTTTGGTGATTTTCAAATCCTATTCCAAAGAAATTTGGTGTTCTGCAGAAAAATTATTGAAAGTGTCTCAGCAATGAACAAGCTTCTTGGAAAGACAGACCTTTTTACTACATCAGCTAATTCTACCTCCACTGCAATTTACAGCTCCAGAAGTCCATTAGGTATAATCTATAGTGCACTCTCAGTTCATACTGGGAGACAGTGAAATCCAGATTGACTGCTGCAAGAAACACTGGATAAGGGAATCAAATAATGCATTAGTTGTTAGAGAATTGATTGGGGAAGGTTAACAAGGTTTTGTGTTTGGCTAATGGACCAAATTCTAATGAACAGTTATCAATATTGAAAGATAAATGACTACTTATGTATCTTCCATTCAATATTCATTCATATCAGTAATAACCAACTATTATGAACTAAACTCATTCCTCATGTAACTTGGATAAAGAAGACTGAAAAATAAGTTCTCAATTGTTAGATCTACTGTTATCAACAGCTTCATCAAATAGAATTCTACTGTTGACCTTCCATCCACTTCTAGTATCACATGACTAATTTTCCACTAATCTGTTTCTGGAAAAATACCACTCAAGTGCCTAATTTATTGCTACAAGCTCTTCTTTGGTCTGCTCACTTGTATTATTCTAGCTCTGAAAAATGTTTGTGTCATTGAAAGAAGGGTCACACTGAGAAGTAGATTTGTTTAGAGCAGTTAACAGACTAAAATAACAAGGCTTTCTGGTGAGTGTCTTGGAATGGGATAATAGAAGCTGCAGTCCAATACTTCTGGAGGCCACCAAACTGGGGAATTATGTTTTTGTTCTCTCTGGAGCTAGCCAATAGTAGGAGAAGTGGTGATGTGCTGATTTTGGCCACTGATTTTGGCCCGCTGTGATGTGTTTGCCCATCACTTCAAGGAGAAAATCGCTCAGATTCATCACAGCTGGACTCCACAATTGATTCAGATCCCTTAGGGAAGAAACCAATGACTCCGTCTGGTCAGGTATTAATGGATAAATTTCAGTTAATGCGGCCCAATGATGTGCACAAGGTGCTTGGACAAGTACGTCCTACCATCTGCTTACTTGACCCTTGCCCTTCATGGCTGCTGACCAAAGCCAAACACGGGATTGGTTCCTGGATCCTGGAGGTTATTAATGCCTCTCTGAGGCATTAGAGACCACCTTTAAAGGAGGCGGTAATCTGGCCTGTCCTAAAGAAGGCGTCTCTGGATCCGGAGATGGCCGCCAATTATAGACCAATGGCCAACATCCCGTTTTTGAGCAAGGAGTTGGAACGGGTGGTGGCGGGACAACTCCAGGTACTCTTGGATGAAACTGATTATCTGGACCCATTTCAGTCTGGCTTCAGACCCAGGTACAGTACTGAATCTGTCTTGGTTGCCCTGTACGATGACCTGTGCAGGGAGAGAGACAGGGGGAGTGCGTCCCTGTTGGTTCTCCTGAACCTCTCAGCAGCTTTCAATACTATTGACCATGGTATTCTCCTGGATAGGCTGGCGGGATTGGGAGTAGGAGGCACTGCTTGGCAGTGGTTCCGCTCCTGCCTTGACGGCCGATTCCAGAAGGTGGTGCTGGGGGACTTTGGCTCTGCGCCATGGCAACTTTACCATGGAGTTCCGCAGGGTTCAATGCTGTCCCCCTTGCTATTTAACATCTACATGAAACCGCTGGGAGAGGTCATCAGGAGGTTTGGGCTGTGGAGTCATCAGTATGCTGATGACACCCAGCTCTACCTCTCTTTTTCACCTAACCCAGGTGAGGCAGTGACTGTACTGAACTGGTGCCTGGCCGAGGTAATGGGCTGGATGAGGGCCAATAAACTGAAGCTCAATCCAGGTAAGATGGAGGTTCTGTTGGTGGATGATTTGAGCTCCTGGATAGGTGACTTGGGTCTTGCCCTGGACGGGGTTGCACTCCCTCTAAAGGACAGGGTCCGCAGCTTGGGAGTGCTCCTCGACCTGGAGCTGTCCTTGGAAGCCCAAGTGACAGTGGTGACAAGGAGCACTTTCCTTCAGCTGTGGCTAATCTATCAGCTGCATCCCTACCTGGAGGAGGATTGCCTAGCAACAGTAACACACGCATTGGTTACTTCCCGGTTGGATTTCTGTAACACGCTTTACATGGGGCTGCCCTTGAAGACAGTCTGGATACTTCAGATGGTTCAAAATATTGCTGTCAGGATGCTGTCGGGGACTGGGCATTATTCTCATATAACCCCAGTCCTCTATCAGCTCCATTGGCTTCCCATCGAAGTCCGGGCTCAATTCAAGGTGCTGGTTATTACCTATAAAGCCCTAAATGGCTTGGGACCAGGATACCTAAAGGAACGCCTTTTCCCTATTTTCCCTCCCGCCCCCTGAGAATGGCAACTGAAGCCCTCCTCCGGGAACCCCCTGTGAAAGATGTTAGGAGACAGAGTACCTGGAGGAGGGCCTTCTCTGTGGTGGCAGCCCGACTATGGAATGCACTCCCCAGAGAGGTCCGCCTGGTGCCGTCATTATATGTTTTTCGGCACCAGGTTAAGACCTTTTTATTTAGTCAATATTTTAATATGTTTTAGTATTGAATTTTATTACTGTATTTTATTAATTTGCAGCCAGAGTGGGTCATAAAATTTATTTATGTTGTTAGCCATCCAGAGATGTTAGTAATTGGACGGCATACAAATTTTATTAATAAATAAATAATAATAAATAAATAAAGAGTGTGGGAGAGCCCACAATCTCTCTAGGCAGCTGGTTCCACTGCCATATTGCTCAGACTGTGAGGAAGCTTTTCCTGATGTCCAACCTGAATATGGGTGAATCTAACTTAGGCAAGATAAATTCGTTTGTGAGCTAGAGCCTAACTTGTCCAATGAACCATGATTAAAAGAAACTATGACTTAGCTTTATATTTCCTCCTCTGTAGGAGTGTGTGTGTATTTCTATGTGACTCAGTGAATTGTGCTAAGTCATTGCAGAAGCTGTGCCCAAGTTGGCGGGTAGCTGTCAAACCAGGAGTTTTCCACTGCAAGTTGTTACCCTGAGTCACTTTTTTCTCTGTGTGGGAAAAGTAGCTGACTGGTGGTGAGCGGGGAAGGAAAGTTTGAAAACCTACCAAGCGGAAAGGAAGAGGCTTCGGCAGCTGCAAAATAAATCAATCTGTCAAACGATCTTGGGGAAAACAAATAGATTAAACTGAGAATTAAGCATAGTTTGGCCTTTCCATGGGCAAAGTCTGTATTTTAAGTAATCCATTTTCATGTGCCTTCATAGGTTCATCACATGGTAAGCATCTGTCTGGTCAAACGAGTGGGACTTTCCAGATCGATGGAGGAGACTTCATTAAGCTAGTATCTTTTTTTACTGAACTAATCCTAAGAGGCATTAGCTGCCTTTTCCAAGTTGCTCCTCAGACTTCTGCAAGATCTGAGAGTGACGAACACTTTACCAAATAGCTCCTCCAGGCTCCTTGGGATTGTTAGGGAATCCTGGATTCATCTACTGTGTCAGGTGGTTTGTGATGGTTTCCTTTGAAAGCTTTAAAATGTGGTGTTGATCAAAGAGTATCCTTTGCCCTTGAGACAAACAGAGTTTTAGTTTAAATATAGAACAATAAATATAGAAGAGATGGCTTTGCAGAGCCCTCCCAGAGTGATAACAGTGAGGATCAGCTTGTTCATGTATTTTTAGTCCTTGCACAGGGAGCCTTCAAACTTGTCAAGGTGGTGGGATGAGAAAAGTAATCATCTCATATTTGGACAGGCCTCACAGGTTGCAAATTGATCTTTGCCAGAGGATCTTCAGTTGCTTGCCAGATAAATACTGCTCCAAAGCTCAGCAGAAATCTGAGGGGTAGAGACACTTGTTTTGGAGATAACCCTTGGTGTTACTAATGCCTTTTGTGGCATATATGGTGCACATCTCTTGGAGTGTGAGATAATCTAACATGGCACACTGAGTTATAAATAGAAAAGACGAGATCTTGCAAAAACCTGCCTGGCAGGCAAGCTCTCTGTCTCTTCCTTTCTTTCATTTCCCTCTCTCTTTTTTATCTGAATCTCTTTCTTAGCTGAATTCTCTGCCCCTCCAGCCTGATCTTCAGGTCTTTGAGAACCTGCTGGCTTGGATTTCCCATGACCCACCCTGTGCTTGGTCCAGATGCATTTTCTGCATTATACAAAATTATGAATGTCAAGGCGGGGGAGCGCCTTTTCTCCCACTCACATTCATTAGGACTTGGGCCCAGACAAGGAAGTTGCTTGGCACTAAGCACAGCAGAGCCAGCAAAAAGGCATTTCACACAAGACATGATTAACTTAGGGGTTTCACTGCCATAGTGGCAGTGCGGATGATCCCATTAACTGAGTTGGCCTTCAAACCAGATGTCTCCTTATGGGCTAATTAGACCTGTTGCAAAGAAAGGGGAATTCTGGCTTTATCCAGCCCATAGTGCTATATGAAATGTTGGGCATCCTCTGCAGGCCCTCCTCTCCTGTTAGCGACATGCAGATATGTGAGGGGGTGCCACCCAGAGGTGGGTCATGACCATTTTTCCCCTGCAGTGGAGGGCAGGATGCGTTCCAGTGGAGGAAAGCTCAGGGAACCAAGATTTAGGGTGGATGCCAGGAAGTATTTCCTGACAGGACCCGTAGGGTACGGAATGGGCTTCCATGGGAGGTGGTTGAAGCCCCATCGGTGAGGGTGTTCAAGGATAGGCTAGATGTGCACATGGTAGGCATGTCATGAGCAGAGTTGGCTGGAGCCGGGGGTCAGATTAGATGGCCTGGAGGCCACTTATGACTTGCTCTGTTTCTATGTTTATACCGCCCAATAGCTGAGGCTCTCATTATATTTATATCTTCAGATATAGAAAGAAGTATCAATGGTGGAGTTCCTAAATGTGTGGGAAAATACTAAGGGTCAGTACATCACAGTTTTGGTTTCCTGCATTTTACAGGAGCAAAGGCAACAACGTAGCAGTAATTACCAGGGTTTTTAAAACCATGAAGCACTTTATTTTTTGAATAGCTATTTTTATTGTTTTATGTTCTTCGTGTCAGCCATGGCAGAAGCATCACCTGACAAGTGGTCATCTCCTTAACCATCCCACCCCATCATCACCACCATCACACACCATCAAGTCCCTATTTTCCAGGGACTTGAAACAACCACTTCACCTCAAAAGCCATGAACAAGCACCTTCAGCATTCAAGAGTTCAGGGACAGACAAGTCCATTTGAATCAACCCTTAGGGGCCTGGTCTGGCTAAAACTCCTCATTTTAGCTTCACGGATACTCAGGAAGAAATAAAACTTACATAATGATATAATGGGATACAATTATGAAGTATGAATGTGGAATATAAATGTTGTTATGTGTTGTCAAGTTGTCACTTATAGTGACCTTATGAACGGAAGCCTTATAACAAAAATTATATTGTTTTTTATTGTGTTTATTTATTATTATGAGCCGCCCCGAGGCTTTGGCAAATGGGGCGGCATAGAAGCGTCCTAAATAAATAAATAATAACGCCCTCCAAAATGTCCAATCCATGACAACCCTGTTCTAAATTGGAGGCTGTGGCTTCGTTTATGGAATCAATCCATCTCTTATTTGCTTGTCTTCTCCACTGAGTCTTGCCTTCTTGTGATGGGTCCAAAGTATCACAGCCTCAGTTTTGTAATTTTTACTTCCAGGGAACACTCTGCCATGATTTGCTCTAGGACCCACTTGCTGGACTTTCTGTTGGTCCAGAGTATTCACATAGCTCTGCCCCAGAACCATGCTGTGAATGCATCAATTTTCAATTTTCAGTTTTCTGTTTTCAGTTTTCAGTTTTTTGTTTTCAATTTTCTTCCTGTCAGCTTTCTTCATAGTTCAGCTTTCAGCATAGTTCAGCTTTCACATAGTTCAGCTTTCACACCCGTGCATGGTGATCGGGAATACAATGGTGTGGGTGATATACATAAGCACCCTTATTTGTATTCACCTCAGTTGTGACCATGGATTGCTCAGGGGATGCCTTGTGGGCCTCCAAAGTTGCCTTGGTGAGCAACATATCAATTCCTCTCTCCAAGCCAAGAACAAAAAACAATGCTTCCTGTTTTCATAAAGTTCTCTCCCCTACTTCAGAGCACACCCAGGCTCCAACCCCTCTCCCTGGGAGACAAGGGATGGGGCAAAAGCTGCTTCAGTAAAGGCAAAGAGCATTGTTTTCACAGCAGAAGTAGCCCTTCTCTGCAGAATGATTGGGGAAAGCAACTCTGAGGCAATTATCTCTGGTGTAGAAGGCCATGGGGCCTTGGCACAGCTTCAAGAAGCTATCCTGGCTTTGGGACACTGGAAATGATCACTGCACTGTCCGCTGAATCTTAATACCCTGCTTACCATTCTTCCAGTAAAGTCCAAGCAACCCACCATTGTCACATATTTCTTTGTTACACTTGTAGACTGCCCAGTAGCTAGAGTTCTCTAGGCATAGTGTAGGTAAATTAAAATGTAACATAGAAAACAATAAAAAATGTTGAAAACAATGCATCCTAAAACCAAGAGAAAATCTGCAGCAAGGGCATAAAAGAGCAGCCTCCAAATAAATCCCCCCAAAGTTATCAAAGTACTAAAATAAGTTCTTTAAAAGCCCAGGGAGAACAAAAGGCCCTGAAAATACCTTTATGTAGGTATCATATAGGCCTCTCTGAGCATTCCACAAATGGACACCATTGCTAGAAAGGGCTAAAAAGGGCTCTCTCTTTTAACCTCCCACCTCACTTCAGAAAGTGAGGACATCTGCAAGAACATTTCAGCTAATGCCCTCACTGTTCTGTCTAGCGCAGCTCAAGGGTCCAAGGGGAGCCGATCCAGAGCAGCTGCCCTTTCTAGAAGGGCAAGGTGGAGCTGAGTTGGGCTATGCAGGATGTCCAGAACTTTTGGGACCTTAAAAGATCTATGCCAGATAGAATTCACTCAGGAAAGATTGCTGCCTCAGCAACACACAGAGGTCTTCTAAAGCTTTCCAGAGGCTGGGGTGATTGGACCTGCTGTTAATTTCATCCCTTTTGAAAGGATGTCTATTTACTAAAATCTTTCATCCAGTTCTTGATGTGCTGGTCCCAGAGGCACATGGGTGGTGAGAACTGCACCACAGGGCTGCCTCTGAGTTCAAGCTTTCTGGTGAAATCAAATTCTCTTACCTGGACTGGATGAAAGACCTCTCCCTCTGAATTATCTTCTGAACCAAAGAAGAGATTGAGACTAATCCTAACCTTGACACCTGGGATCTGGGTGGACATGCTGTTTGCGGCAGCTTGACCCTAAGTCATTTAGAGCTGTAAAGGTTAGAACCACTGCTATAGGCCTGGGAATAAGCAGGCAACCAGTAGAGATTGCAGGATACTGGCCTGGTCTGGACCATACAGGCAACATTCCCACTGAGTTATGGGGAACTCCTGTGGGGTTGAGGAGAGGCTGGTACTGAGTCCAAGGCTGCGACCAACTTGCTTTGTATATGGCCAACTACTGAATTCATGGCTAAGTTAAGATTTGAACCACGGACTTTGTGATGCACAGTTTATCTTAGCCATTTTTGTATATTAGCTCTTGGGTATCACTGTTCTTGAAGTATTAAAGCATGCCTCTTCCAGCTTTGCAGGAACCGTGGGGATCTCCAACCTGATCCTGGTTTATGCTGGTCTGCTGCCAGGATCAACACGGATGGTATCATCTAGTGCTTAATTTGACTGTTCCTATTTCTGTTCTTCTACCAGCTGCTCTCCCCATTCCTATGCTGATGATCTAAGAGTGATAACAAGTGGCAAGATTCATCCCCACTGCACCTAGTGAGTCTGAAAATGCTCCAACAATGATGCCCAGATGCAGCCGAATGTATGTTTTTGTGCTCTCTCATTCTCCACAGTGCTTCCCACGTCCCACAGCAATGAGAAGTTCCAGGGGCAGCACTGTCTGGTTTAGTTTTTTCCTTTGGATGAGTGGGAAAGCCCTGGAGACTTATGTCTTTGCAATTTGTGATATATTAACAGAAAAATAAGCAGAAGATATGGAAAGCAAACACACACGCTTACAAGCAGTCAGCATCTCTCCAGAGAGCAGCTTTTGCAGCTCTTGCAAAGGCTGTTTTCCCAGATATAACAAACTATACTCAGAAATAGTCACTTTTTGTAAGAATATAAAAAGAGCCAGGCTGCATCTAGCCCACCATTCTGTTCACCCAGCAGCTGCCCAAGCTGTCCACAGAATTCCTCCGCCAGGGCATGAGGGCAACAGCACCCTTCTGTCCATGTTCCCCAGCAACTAGTGTGCACGGACATACTGCCTCTGGTGTTGAAGGTAGCGTAGAGTCATCAGGATGAGTAGTCCTTGAATTTCTCCAGTCCCTTTTTGAAAGCCATCCATATTGCTGGCCAGCACAACATCCTGTGGATGCGAGTCCATAATCTGTGCGGTGTATGAAGTACTTCCTTTAATTAATCTCCCATTAATGAACTTCATGGTATTACCTGGGTTCTAGATGCCATACCTAATTCTGTACACCTCTGTCATGTCACTCCTTACCTTTTTCCCCTCTAGCATAACAATCCCAGCTGTTGTAGCCTTTTCCCATAGGGAGGTTCCAGCTTCATTATTATTTTAGCTGTCCTTTTCTGTACTTCTTCCCATTCAATAATACCCTTTTTCAGATGTAGTGACCATAGTATTCCAACTGTAGGCACACTATACGTTCATAAAGAGGAGAATGATCTTGCAAGTTCTATTTCCCCTTCTTTTTCTAATTGTTTTGTTGTTAGTTGTGAAGTTGCACCTGACCCATCGCTCCCCAAAGGACAACATTCCTCCAGGCTCTCCTGGTCAAGCTCAGCCACTGCCAGCCCCTTTGGCTCTGGCCTCTTGGCGGAGCAGCAGAGGCACAGGCTGGGAGAGAGGCTGAGTGGCCAGGGGACCGGTGAAGGCAAGGCAGGAGCTGGGCAGGGGAGCAGAGGGCCAGGAGCAGCGGAGAGGAAGGGGCGGGGCCAGAGAGGCTAGAGGGGCCAGGAGGGAGCGGACAGGCGGGGCCACCGGCCTGAGGGACAGCTAAGGCGTCGTCCCTTGGCTGCGGCCCAGGCTGTCCGGAGACTCCCTTCCCTGAGACACAGAGGTTTGTTTGTTTGTTTGTTTGTTTTTGTTTGTGCTGTGCTTTGCTTTGTTTTTCTTCCAATTTAAGTTTATTGTGTGTGTGTGTGTTTGTCTGGGAGAACTGGGCGAGAGAGAGGAACTGCAGGACAAACAAGCCGGGGGACCAAGGTAAGGTCTCGGAAGGGATAACGATGGCAGACCAGGAGATGGCCTTGGCGGGAGTCACGGGTGTTGCTGTCCACTGTGGCAGCTGCGACATGTTCGCCCTTCTCCCCCAGGAGAGGCAGGGTTACACTTGCCCTCGGTGCAAGATGGTGACCCTGTTAGAGGAGGAGGTGAGGTGCCTGAGGGCCGAGAGAGCTCTCCAGGCCTCCCAGGAGCAGCCCCCCTCTGGACAGAGGGTTGAGGGAGAGGCCATGGGAGGAGCAGCTGCAGAGACATGGAGGTATGTCACCCACAGGAGGAGGAGGCCAGCACAGCCTCCTCCTTCTCCTGGCACCACTCTGGAGCTGGGAAACAGATTCTCTCCACTTGGGGAGGCTGGGGCTGATGAGGCCTCGGGGGACCAGCAGGACCCCCAGCCTGGGACGACAAGTGGCAAGGGAGCCGCTGCAGGAGAGGCGAGGGCCAGGGCACAGCCGCCCACCACCACCAGGAAGACACGACGGTGGGTGATTGTTGTTGGGGACTCCCTGCTGAGGGGCACTGAGACAGCGGTGGGCCGCCCCAACCTGGAGACAAGGGAGTTTTGCTGCCTGCCGGGCGCACACATCCGGCATGTGAAGGACAGAGTGGAGCGTCTTGTTCGCTCCAGGGGTCACCAGCCGCTCCTGGTGATCCATGTGGGCACAAACAACATGGCCAGGCAGGGTGTGGTCAGGATCATCAGGGACTTCGAGGCCTTGGGGAAGAAACTCAGGGAGCTAAAGGCCCAAGTGGCCTTCTCGTCAATCTTACCTGTCCGGGGATTTGGGCCAGGAAGGGACAGGAGGGCCTCCGAGGTGAACGACTGGCTTAGGGTGTGGTGCCAGAAGGAACGCTTCGGGTTCCTTGACCACGGCACGCGGTTTCTTGCCAATGGACTTCTGGCAAGGGACGGGTTACACCTCACGAGGATAGGGAAAAGGTCCTTTGGAGATGCTCTAGCGAGCTTCATCTGGAAGACTTTAAACTGAGCCGGGGTGGAGGGTGGGCTCAGGCCCCCCAGAAATGTGTCTGCACTGGACAAGTGTGGGGAGAGGATCAGGGCTCTGGGAGCAGGGTTTTAGAGATACTGCAGGGACTGACAGGACTCCTACAGAGAGGGGCCAGGTATCAGGGAGGATGGCAGGAAGGAAGAGGCTGGGAACTCCAAGGAAAGAAAGCGGTGGGCAGGAGTTGAGGTGCATATACACCAATGCTAGGAGCATGGGTAATAAGCAGGAAGAGCTTGAAGCTCTCCTGGGGATAGGAGAGTATGAGCTGGTGGGAATCAGAAACTTGGTGGGATGAAAGGCAAGTCTGGAATGTGAACATAGAAGGGTATCACCTTTTTAGAAAAGACAGGAAGGGAAAGAGGGGTGGCGGCGTGGCTTTATACGTCAGGGAAGGGATAGGATGCAGTGAGATAGAATGCAGCACAGATGGGGATTCGGTAGAGGCAGTCTGGGTGAAACTAGGGGTTTTGACAGGGAAAGAGACTTGACAGTGGGGGGTATGTTATCGCCCTCCAGGTCAACTTGAGACCCTGGATGATGTCCTGACAGGCCAGATTCTAAGGATATCTCGGGGGAGAGACACAGTAATTATGGGAGATTTCAATTAGGGGAGCTCTGGATGTGAGTGATCATTCCATCCTTTGCTTTGAGATCAGGGGACTGGGGACGTGCAGCGGGTCGAGCACTAGAAGCTGGGATTTCAAGAGGGCCAACTTTGGCCAACTGAAGGCCAGACTGGGGAAAGTCTCCTGGGATAGGTTACTGGAAGGTAAGCGAGTTGAGGAGGGGTGGATGGCACTCAAAAAGGGAGGTTTTGGAGGCGCAAGCCTTGACGATACCTCTAGTCAGTAAGGTGGGGAGGTGGAAGAGAGTGCTGCCATGGATGCAAAAGGAGGTGGTTAGAGGGATTAGCTGAAAGAGGAACCTCCATAGGAAATGGGTACTGGGGGAAATAGACAAAAGTGTACACCGGGTGGAGGAGGCCCGTTGCAGAAGGATTCTTCGCAAGGCTAAGGCTGATTACGAGCTGAGACTTTCCAAGAATATCAAGAGCAACAAAAAGGGCTTCTTTCAGCATGTAAATAGGAAGAGGAAGGGGAGACAAGTGGTGGGACCACTAAATAAGGAGGAAGGAGATCCAGTGACTGATATGAGGGAACAGGCACAGATGCTAAATGACTATTTTGCCTCTGTGTTCTCCCCAAAGCAGGACGGGGGATATCCGCATAGGAGATTAGATGAGGCTGGGGATTTAGGGGCACAGATTAGAGTCACCCCCCCCCTTGAAGTCAAGGGGCTCCTCAGGGCATTGGACATTACAAAGGCACCAGGCCCTGGTGGGTTACACCCGAGAGTACTTAGAGAGTTGGCAGGGGTTCTCTCACGCCCGCTGGCCTCCATTTTTGAGGCCTCATGGAGAACGGGTGAAGTTCCAGAGGACTGGAGGGTGGCATCAATGGTCCCAATTTTCAAAAAGGGTAGTAGAAGGGACATGGGGAATTATAGACCGGTTAGCCTTACCTCCATTGTAGGAAAAACAATGGAAAGGCTCATAATAGAGAGAGATCTAGTGATGCTAGATAGGGAAGGGAGGCTGACAGCCATACAACATGGCTTCCGCAAAAACAGATCCTGCCAGACAAACCTTGTGGAATTCTATGACAAGGGTTTGAGATGGCTAGATGGAGGGGATGCAGTGGATGTGGTATACCTGGATTTCAGCAAGGCCTTTGACAAAGTGCCCCATGATATCCTGGTGGAGAAACTGAGGAGTTTTGGGATACACCAAAGCACTGTCCAGTGGATTAGGGCATGGTTGACTGACCGAAGCAGAAGGTAACCATTAGTGGGGAATCATCGGGATGGCGGCCAGTAACAAGCGGGGTCCCCCACGGGTCTGTCCTGGGGCCAATCCTGTTTAATCTTTTCATTAACAACATGGAAGAAGGGGTGAACAGTCTGCTGATCAAATTCGCAGATGACACTAAAACTGGAGCAGTGGCCACAACTGAGGAGCAGGTACTCCAGATCCAAAAGGATCTGGACAGACTATGGAAGTGGGCAGGAGACAACAGGATGGCATTCAATGTGGATAAGTGCAAGGTCTTGCACTTGGGGCATAGCAATAGGTGTCAAGTGGCTGGAGAGCAGCACTTTTGAAAGGGACCTCGGGGTACTGGTTGACTGCAGGCTAAACATGAGTCAGCAGTGTGATGTGGTGGTCAAGAGGGTGGACGCCACCCTTGGTTGCATAGCCAGAAATGTGGCTTCTAGATCAAGAAAGGTATTATTACCACTCTATATGACTCTGGTGTGCCCGCAACTGGAGTATTGTGCTCAGTTTTGGGCCCCTCATTACAGAAAGGATATAGCCAGGTTAGAGTCAATGCAGCACAGGGCCACAAGGTTGATGGCCGGTTTGCAGGGGATGCCATATGAGGCGAGACTGAGGGAACTGGGTCTCTTCAGCCTGGAGAAGAGGAGACTCAGATGGGATCTGTTGGCGACATACAGGTATGTGAGGGGATGTCACATGGGGATGGGTAGAGACCTGTTCTCCCCTGCAGAGGAAGGCAGGACATGTTCCAACGGAGCCAAGCTCAGGGAGCCAAGGTTCTGTTTGGATGCCAGGAAGCACTTCCTGACAGTCAGGACCCCGAGGGTGTGGAATGGGCTTCCACGAGAGGTCGTTGAGGCCCCATCAGTGCAGGTGTTCAAGGATAGGCTGGATGTGCACATTGTGGGCATGTCTTGAGCAGAGTCAGCTGGTGCCGGAGGTCAGACTAGATGGCCCAGGAGGCTCCTTCTGACTCATTCTGTTTCTATGTTTCTGTGTCTTCCACCAACTCTGGTAAGCATCCTTGCTCAGCTAGCCTTGTGTGGATTTCTGGAGGAGTTACAAGGCTACATCCCTGCAGTGAGGATGTGTGGACAATGGAGTGACTAGCCTTGAAAAGAGATGGGCATTTTTTCCCAGAACAAAGCTAAATATTTTTTTCACAAGCAATGTTTTCCTGAGAAAATTTTAGATTTTCCTTTTTTAACTTCCCCAAAATACAGATGATTCCCCCCCACCGCCACCCCCAATTCTTCACTACTTTCCCCTCCACTGGCAACTGTGATCTTTCCCCTGAAAATGTCCTAGAACAATGCTGGTCTTAAACAGTGTGACGGATACAAAATGGATGCTGTCGCTGTTACATTTGGAGATGGGGGGACCTTTAGGACAAAGAGAAAGACACTGTGCTACTGCCACTGGTAACGGAGAGCCTCATTCTCCTCCCACAGAGAAGCTCCGTGGAATGGTTCTTCCAATTTCTCTGTCCAAAAATAAGGTGGGGGAATTCTCTGTACAGCTCTGACATCTGCTAAGACTTGGGCATCAGAGTTACTGGGCATCAGAGACATACTCACTCATTACTCACTCTCTTTTCTATTACAGAGTGACCTCAAGTTATTCTAGAGTAAAATCTAGATTGGGTCCTTCATGGGAAGAGTAGGAAGGCTTTCACTTCCCTAACCCCACACAATTGTGGTTCCAATCAGGATCAGCCCTCTTGCAGTACAATATAGCAATACGTACTTGCTTTAACAGATAACTATTTGGCAATGTCATGTGTGGTGTGGGGGGCTGCAGCCTGGATTAGGAACAAAGCAGTCAGGTAGGGAATGAGTTAAAGGCTGTGTCCGAGTTGGGATCCAAAGTGTAGAAAAAAGAATAGAAAAACGTTAAGGCAGTTCTCTGCAAGTGAAATGACACAGGTTTGTTAGCATGCACTTTGCTTTTAGATTGTTTCCGTGCTTTTCCTTTTGTTCTAAAATATGATGCAAGGCTGAGATGTCAGAGTAACTCAGAGCTGTGTTTGTAATTTTGAATTCGGAGCATTGGTAAGCTGCAGCCTCCAGAGCACCAGCAGTTTGGTAGAGCAATACTCTTTCTCCAGGCAGCATTTATAAGCCCCACTCTCATGAATGAAGGTCACCATTCTGCACAGAAAAGAGTTGAATGGTTTATAAGACAGACAAGGGATCTGGGTTTATTTGACTCAAAAAATTCTGCATGCAAGAACACTAATGGACTAATGCTCAGCCTCCAGCAGGGAAAGCCCTTTTCAGTTTCACAGCTAAGACAGAATGGCTGAGCACCAAGCTTGAGAAAAGGACAAGCAAGTATCTCAAAATGCTTTTGAACAACCATCTTTGCCCCAGGGTTGCAACAAATGAATTAATAGGTAGATGCCTATTGATATAACCAAGTCTCTAGGTGGTTTACATGCCAAAGGAAACTTCAGTATTAAAATGCTCAGTTAAAAAACGACAGCCATTGCAGATAAAACCAAACAAATTAACAGAAACTATAAAGAAGAATGTAAAAAAATAACAACAGAGCAGCATTGTGCTAGAAATCAGGGAAAGCTTGCATATATATGTATGTGTTCAAGATGCACTGAAAACATACCATTTATTTATTTCCTTTTTATACCACTAGGTAGCCAAGGCTCTCTGGGCTATTAGCAAAAGTTAAAAACACAGAAACAACAATAAAGAATTAACATAAGACAATTATAACACAGCAACTGTAATTGAATCAGCACAGAGATACAGTAGTGGTACAGGATCAAATGCAATATTAAAACTAAAGTTTAAAAGTTAACTGTTAAAATACTAGGAAAATTAAAAGGTTTTCACCTGCTTCCAACAAGAATACAGAGTAGGTGCCAGGCAGAGCCAGGGGGCCACAACTGAAAAGGCTCTTCTGGTAACCATCTGCCTCACTTCCTTTGGAAGGGGCTCCCAGGGGAGGGCCCCCACAGCTAAACTCAGGATCTGGATAGGTACATTCTTTACAGTTTACAGCCATTAAAGCTATGAATAAAACATGATATAGTATAAAGAACTGAAGTTTTAAAGTTTAATAACAAATTTAAAACAACATAAACTGAAAGACTAACATACTTGGAAAAGTAAGGTCTCCACTTGGTACCAGCAAGGGCACAATGTAGATGCCATGCAAGCTTCTCTGGGAAGTTCATTTCACAATCTGGGTGCCACAACAGAAAAAGTCCTCACTTCCTTTGGTGGAAGATCGCAAAGAAGGACTGCTGGAGATGATCTTGGGATCCCAGCAGTACTGAGGTGAATGACCAATTGCCACGTGTCAGGAGTGTGCTTTCCACCTTCATGTCTGTTTTGTGGTTATGCCGAGTCCCAGAGTTCCTCTTTTGTCTTCAAGAGATTTTCCAAAACTTCGAATGACTTTCTCCTCTGCAAAACATGGGGGTTCCCCCAGCCCCCTGATTCCTCCATAGTGTGGTTGCCTGAGCAACACCACTTACAGCCTGAACGATGGAAATAAAAGAAAAGCTATTTCACTAACATTAATCCTCTTTGCTGCTGTTTCTTTCATTTTGATGTTCAGCTTATGGATGTGGAATTGAAGGGGAGCTGGGATGGGTTGGGATGTCGGAAGGAAGAAATCTTCTTTCAATGGGATCTATGCCTAGATATATAGAAGAATGCAAACACAGGGCATTTCAAATCTGTCTTGGGAAGGAGAGTAATTGGGCTATAGATGCAGCAGTAACATGAGCTTCCAACTTCCCTATCTTTCAGTCTGCTGTTGATTAATGAACTAAAAAGACTGGCAGTTTCACTTTTGGGAAAAAATGTGGCACCGTTGGGAACTTTCATTTTCACGGCAGTGCAGCAGGCAGCTGTTTGCTGCCTTAGATGAAAGGAAGAATCAAACAGCACAGTCCCATTTTGGTGAAAGTTCTAATTGGGAGGGGGTTTCTGAATCCCTGTCCCAATTAGAGCATGGAGGGCAATCCCTGGCCGCTTTAGTCCATAGCGGGCAAGGCAGTCAATCCTTCATAGGTCTAGATGGCAGTTTGAAATACAGATGACTAATGGACTTGCAACCTGATTAAAGAAGTTATTGACTGATTGAATAATCCAATGCATTTTGCTCAATAAAGCATTCTATCTACCAGTTATATTTGCATATGGATAAAATGATATTTTTAGACATGAAGCATTACTTTCCTTGTGTGTTCAACCAGCAGATCTGCATTGTTCAACCTGTGAATCGGCAAAAGAGAGGTTGAGATCTACTAGGAGATCTCTGAGTGATCTGCTTTAGAACAGCAAGGTTGTAAGACTTCTAACAATGACAACAACCAAAAAGTTTCCCCACTCCCCTGAATTAGGCTGCTGAAAAAGACTTGGGGAAACCAGGAATGGAATTTTGTGTGAAGGATTTGCAAACTTGGTTCCAGAACAGGTCATAAGTTTGTAGGCCAAGCATGTGCCTAGATGTACTTTAATTCTTTTATTCTTAGCATAGGAAGCCAGAATGTTGCACCTGCCTGTGACTGGTGGACCTCAATGTTCCAGTAAAAAGGCAATGTTATGAAACCTGAAGTCTGACCACCTTTGGTTTGAATATTGTGCAGGCCTGGTGCCTACAAATGTCCATTTTACTGTGTACATCTGCACCTGATGTGTAGTCAAATTCTGCTCCTCTTCTTCCTTCACCAAGTTAAAAGTGGGTCATATGCATCTTTCAGCCCTGTAAGGTAAGCAATAACAATTATGTCTATATTGCACCTCAAGGCAACAATCATGATTCAATGCCCCAAGAACAGGGAATCCATCCACATCCAAAAAGTTAGTCCACAGCCCTTCATCCTTACATCTAGTTTTGAATGTGGAGGGTTTTCCGTGTGCAGCATCTAGTCATCTCCCACCTGAGCAGCTGTAAGAGGGTAGTTGAGGGGAGCCTGCCAATGGGGAGGTGAGTCATACAGTCCATTCGCAGAGTCACAGACCTCAGATTGCAGGCTGGAATTAGTGGCTGAAGCTGCTGCGTTAGCACCCGTTGCCACTTTGCATAGAATGCGTAGTTTATGCAGGGCACCCAACAAAATGAAGCAACGCACAATCCAAACGGTGCTCCAGAAACTATTTCAAGATTCCCAAGGAGGATTTCCATTGAAACATTTGCTGAACTCGGCAAGCCCATGCTAATTTTTCTGCCCCCTCCCTGGATCTATTTCATAATGTCCTATAATAGGATACTTTATTAAGGTTTTATTGAAGACGAATTAGCACCTCTGTCAAATTAGATTCCAAATAATTGGATTTCTTTGATTCCCATCACCCTCCCTAGAGCCAAAGCCAGATTGTTTGAGAGAATGACAATTTAATTACTGATGGAACCAGCAATGCCTGTACACTTTGCAGAAGGAAGAGTCACGCTTTCCACATTCTGGGCAACTAAATGTGACACTTGATTAAATGAAAAATGGATTGGCTGAACTGAGAGAAAGGCCACAAAACTGGGGCAGCTGTGGAAGTTAAACTGGGAGTGGACACTCAGATTCTATTGTATTCCCATTAGAAGGCTCTCGCCTACCTTTGTTCTGTCATTCGGGAGTTGCATCCACCTTGACTGACTGCAGATTTGGTGGGCACTAGTGCAGAATAGGAAGTTTCCACTCTGAGGACAATATTGGGTCAGGCAGCACAGCCCTCCTTTGTCCTGTTGCAACCAGTTAATAATGCACAAAATGATGGGAGAGGGTGCTGAGCTGTGTACACACTCTGCAGGAAAGGTAGGTGTTCTGCCTTAACTGCCTGGCAAGTTCTGGCCTCCCATTCATGAGCACAGGCCTGTGGGCACAGCAAGCCATTCGCTTAGTGCCATCTCCACCACCTGCCCAAAGCCTCCTCAGCTCCAGAGCCACCACATGGTGAAGGTGAAGCATAAGAGATACTGAGCATCTTCTTCCATCTCCTGCTGAATTTAGTGGTATATTTCACTAGCTTTCGTAAAGCAAAGCAAAGAAGTGGAATTCAATCCTGCCTCTGTCGAGCATTAAATAAGCCTACAGGTTTAGACCGAAGACCTAATGTGGCTGAGCAGATGCCCATGGGAAGCCTCCAAGTAGGATATGAAGGTAGTGGCACCTTCCTTCCCATGTTTCCTAGGAGCTTGTATTCAGAAGAATACAGAATACTCCAATACTAGAGGTGATACATAGCCAGCCATTCATATTTACCTGCCACAAACATGTCTCATTGCCTCTTAAAACTGTCTGAATTCCATCAATACAGCTTGCACTACGAGCCTCTCAATCCATTCTCATCTCCTTCGGCATCATATTGAAGAAAATGGGATCACTAGTGTGCACTTTTAACCAGTGTGGAGCTGAAATATTATAAGTGGAGAATTTGGTTCAAATATGGAACACTGTGTTGAGTTCTGGGCACCAATATTTTTTATTTTTATTATTATTATTATTATTATTATTATTATTATTATTATTATTATTATAACATTTCTATGCCACCCCTTGCCGAAACCTCGGGGCGGCTTACAACACAATAAAATACATTGAAATACAATAGAACATAATAAATTACCATTAAATACAAAAATACAAAAAATACACTGAGTTACAAATATAAAATTAAAATTATCAGTATAAAATAAGTAAATAAAAATATAGGAGGAGAAAAGAGAAGGAAGAAGAAGTTGCCCTGGCCAGATCATATGTTTTAACAATTAAAATGATGTTTAAATAAAAAGGTCTTTACCTGGCGCCGAAAAACCAGTAACGACGGTGCCAGGCGGACCTCTTTGGGGAATGAATTCCACAGGTTGGGCGCCACCAGAGAGAAAGCCCTCCTCCAAGTACTTACTCTCCTAATTTCTTTCATGGAGGGTTCCCGGAGAAGGGACTGTCCCGCAGATCTCAAAGGGCAGCCGGGCATATACGGACGTAAGAGCTCGTTCAGGTAGCCAGGACCCAAGCCGTTTAGGGCTTTATAGGTCATAATTTAAGAAAGATGTGGTAAAATTAGAAAGTGTCCAGAGGAGGGCAACAAAAATGATCCAGGGTTTGGAAACACTGCCCTATGAAGAGTCTGAGAGAATAGGGTGTATTCAGCCATGAGAAGAAAAGACTGAGGGGGGACATGATATCCCTCTATAAGTACCTAAAAGGCTGTCACAAAGAGGAAAGACAAGATTTCTTCTTTCTGATACCAACGTGCACATCAAGTCAAGCTGTGACAACCCAGATTCAGGCTACATAGCAGGAAAAGTTTCCTCACGGTCAGAGCAATATGGCAGTGGAACCAGCTGCCTAGAGAGGTGGTGGGCTCTCCCACACTAGATACATTCAAAAAGAAACTGGACAGCCACGTGAGTGGGATGGTGTAACATGGTGTCCTGCAACAGCCGGGGGTTGGACCCAATGGCCTTCATGGCCCCTTCCAAATCTACTTTTCTGATTCTATGGGTGCTTTGGGGTGAAGATGCACCCCAAAACTAAGTTTGACATCTCTATGCATGAAGCCTGGCTGGGCCATTTTCACTTTACCATTCATGTTCTAATCTCCTCCTAATATAGTTTAAAGAAACAGAGTTTTCTCCACAGAGTTGCCCAACATAATCTGATGCTCACGTCTCAACACAGAAGAGATTACGCTATCTGTGCTCCAGCAAAGTTGCATAATAACCAAGTGATGTTTTTGTATCTGATGCAAGTAGAGTGGCCACTTATGAATCACCAAAAAGACAACATGAATTTTCAAAAAGGAACACAAAAGTTGACCATGATTTGCCTAAATTTACACATGCTAATTTATATAGTTAGCTGCAAACACAGTGGGCTGAGGGCTTAATGAAGCTTTCAGTTTTTGAATGGGTGGCTTTAACTTATGAATGGACAAATGTATGGATATCTGGACTGTCTTTGTTGAAGTCTGTGCATAACTATCATGAAGAACAGTAGCATATTTTGCAGCATATAATATATATAAAGGCTACGTATATCAGTCATTGCAATTAATTCATTCAGATTTCATGCAGGAACGCTGTTACACTATTTTATTCCTCTGTTTTTTACTGTTGGTTTTGATTGTGTTTTGCCTTTTGAAACTCCAGTAAAATAAATTAAAATGGAGAGCTGCAAATTTAGAAGTAATGTTGAGAATTATTTCCAGAGAATCACATTGTATCTCTCCATTGCATAGATAACTATGACCAGAACACCTTTCCTCCTTGGTCTACTGTCCAGGTGCTCACTGCTGGCAGGTAAGAGTTGTTAGACTAGTTCTTTATCTTTAAGCTGTAACTGGAGAAGATGCCTTCAAGCAGAGGATTGTCTTCTGTGAAAGGGGGCATGTGGCCACAGGCAGGAAATCTGAATGAATTAATTGCATTAATTCCCCACCAGGAGTAAAATGCAGTGATAATGCATTTTAGATGCATCACCATTAAATTAACCACATTCTCATAGGCTGCCTGGGGATGACCCTGCCACTCTGCATAAAGCCAAGACCAGCCCTGGCCTGCTCCCAGCCCTCCATATGTACTCACTTGCCACTCAAGAGGAAACCTCACAAGCCCCACCCCAGCCTCCTGCCCTTCCACTGTGGCACTGCTCACTGTCTGAGACGGAAGAGAGAAGGCGGTATGGGGACACTGTCCTTTCCCCCATGTTGGCTGCAGCAGGATTCACCACAGGAGCAGGCAAAACAGTTAAACATGGGCTGGGGTACAGTAGCAGAAGAACCAAGATGAGTGCACACTAGAACATTGGCTGCTGTTTGATCCTGGCCGTCACTGCAAGCAAAAAGCAACTCATGCAATGCATCATTCTTTTCTCTCCCTCCCCTTGCGGCCTCTGGTATCCTCTCCAAATGCCTGCTCCAGAGGGCTGAAGCACCCCTTCTGGCTGTGTTGCGCTGGGATGCAGCATGAGAGTTGGACCGCTTGAAATCAGGCGGGGGGAGCATCTTGCATCAACAGGATCCCTCTGGTGCAGGGTCCTTCTGTCTAATTTCAGGCATGTTCCCCTTGCACTATAGGTTTGTAGGACACATTCCCAGGATTCAAGATCACCGTAACCTCTGAGGGAGCTTTCAGGGGCACTGAGGGCTGCAACGGAAAGACAGAAAGAGGAAGATCAATAATTAAAGCTGCCTTTACAACCAGTCTAGAATCCATTCCTCCTTCAGTGTAATCAGGAGGGATACTTGAATCCTTGTGACTCCTCCACTCCCTGCCATCTTCTGGAAGCCAGTTTTTAAAAGTCGATCAATTAATTAAAAGAAGCACTTTTAACAAGGTTGTGCCATCTGTTAACAAAGAGTTTTCTGTGTGGATTACAGAGAAAAATCAACATCATGAAATATGAAAAACCCAGCAAACCTAAAGTCAGGAGCAGATGAAAAAAATCAGAATAAAATTGATTTGATAGCGTAGTAACTTAGGAATCTCAAAAAAGAGAACAAGAATTGACACAAGCTTGCATAAAATGTGCACGTGAGAATTCATTTGTACAGATGCAAATGCATGGATAAATATTATGGTTGATTATAGTACAGCGTAGTGCACTATGTCCCGCAATAATGCGGAAGAGTGTGACCAGGTCACAATCTCTCTGCTCTGCCTGTGGATGATGGGCAACTTCAAGACCCAGCCCTTCTTTCTGATTATTATTTTATCTTTAACCTTGTCTTGGACTCCAGAACAGAGGTTAGCCCTCTATAAAATAGGATTCATGACCATCCTAAACCTCTGGACATCAGACAGTTCAGGAGTCTTGAAAGGGAGGGTTGAAAGATGAAAATAATTAAGGACACACTCCTACGCATGTTGAAGCAGAATAAAGTCCTTCAGCTTCCAGCACACCCCAGTACTTTTTTCTGTCTAAACATGTATAGGATAGGATTGCATTGTAAGCCAACGGTTTTCTAGAGGCAGTTTCCAACATCTGAGATGTCACTGGGAAGAAGGGAAAGCCTGAAGGATCTGCGTTCTAGGGTATATCCTTACAGAACTGCTCTTTTTCTTTCGATTTCCATGTACAAGGAAGAAGGGCAAACCCATGTAGGGTTTCCTTTTTCAAAAAGAAGAGAACCGTTTCATGGAATTAATTTGCAATGCAGCCTCTGGAGTTTGCAAAACATGTTTCCTCATCTCTGCCACAATCAGCAAGATGATTTCTGTTTAGCTCAGCTTTCCTCTTTTTCTTGCTTCCTGAAACTTGCAAATCAACATCTCCCCCTCTCCATCCTGCTCAGTTCCACCTCTTCATACAATTCAATGCTGACCTTACAGGAGCCTTAAGAAACTGCAAACAACTGTCATTTCCTGCCTTCTCCTCACTCATCCTCAAGAGCCAAATCATCAGAAAATCATGTTGAAGTTGATGCAATTGAGAGTTCATCTAACTTGGAAAATTAGTGTGCCATTCTAAGCATGTATAAATTTCTATGCAATCTCTCCTAATGTATTCATTTTTAAACACGTTTTTGATCAGAGAAATGCATACAGATGCAGGAAAACTAAAAAGTAATTTGGTTCATGTGCTAAATTCATGAAACGTGAATTTGCTTAGTTCATATTAAATGTGAGCCAAGCAAAGTACTCCTCCTGGTCTCTAAAACAACCTTGAGGTGCAGGTCAGTTCAGATATTCCATACTCTAAAAACAAAACAAAACAAGCTGTTTGTGGTGGCAGTAGAGCATAATGAAGGATTCACTAGTTCACACAACATTGGAATTCCCATCCTATGAGCTGGACCATTATGAATTTTTGTAGTTCACAGCAAAGAAAGGGGGAAACCTCTATGAGCTACCTACTGAATATTGCTTGTGTGTGTAGATTTGCATGCAAAGGAGTGTTTTTTTCACATACAAAGAATGGTCACAACTGACTGTATGGGCAGCTGCATCCACACTGATTCCGTCGCACAAGCAGGGATTGAGCACTCATAAAACAAGTTCCCAAAGGCAGGGAAACACTCCCTTGCAGTCATGGACAGAGTATGTCCACTTCACCGACTTGTCCTGTTCCCGAAATGGGTGATTTGTTCATCTCATTTCTAGTTCCTATGCAAAGTCTGGGCAGCTTTGGATACTACTCTCAGTTCCCAGGATTCATGAAACACATATCCAGATAGGCAGATAGATAGCACAGCTCCATTTTCTTTGAGAAGTTGGACAATACTTTAGGAATATCTCCATGCTTTCACACTTCTCAGCTTATCTGGGGCTTTTCATGATGCAGCATTCGTAGGCCACAAGGCACTGCCTCCACCTCCAATGCACACAAGCCTGCAAACTGCAAGGCTCTGTTGGATAAAGCCAAGCAGAGCAGCAGGGGCCTCCCCCAGACCCTACGCTGTACATTTTATCTTGATGGCCATTTTTTGCTATCTAGACAAATCCCCAGGGCAGGGAGGAAAGGAGGCTGGAATGCCAATAGGAATCTGCCCACGCATGGCTCTTTGTGCTCTCTCCAAAATGCATTTGCTCTCGTGGAGAGTCAGAGGGTGTGATTCTTTCCAAGGCAGTTGTGGGGGTGTGGATTGGGGTTTGGTCCCTGGAATAGGGCACGAAGCCCGGAGGAGCATGCAGCTGGGACTCCAAACAATCTGACACATGCACACATGTAATCATGTTGGGGAGAAGGGATTGGATTGGGCCCTCACACTTTTACAACTTTCTTCACTGTTTGTATAACAATGAGTAACAGAACCATTATCTTACTCTTATGGAAACAACCTTGCAATGACCAGCTACCCATTTCCAAGACAAAGCATTCATTCTCTAGGAACACCAGCTGTAATGTTTTCAAAATTTATTTTCATTAGCACCCAGGTGGCCAGGTATTTATTTATCTATATACTTTTACGGCTCCCTGTTCTTCCATCACCAGGAGCATTCTGCCTGAAAATTCACATTGGCATATGTATTTAAGCACATATCCTCACTCAAAATACATACTTCTAAGCAAATACATTTGATACTTTTAAAAACTAAAACCTGTGTTTGGAATATTTGGGGAGTGTGGAAGCTGCTGGAGAGATACATTCTGATGCATGTTTCAGTCCAGAATCTGAATTTACAAAGAGCAAATACTTTGAGCATTTCTAAGCACCTATGGGGGCAACTTTAGACAGGCCTCAGGTGGCATTAGCTGGGCCTTTACATTTCATTTTCACTGCTGAAGTTTTTCACAAAGCCAAACTTCTAGGTAAGGAGATCATATACATATGCATATGCACATACATATGCATATACATATACAGTTAAGCAAATTACTTAACAGACAGGTTCCCATATTGTAGTTTTGAAAAATAACCTAGCAAAGATGCCTTTATTAGCAGTTGAAATATACATTAGGAATATGCTGTAGATTCCACTGAAGCCCAAAGCCTGAGCCAAATTAGGTCCCTTCAGACTATTTGTGGTGCAGCACTTCCTGCAATTTGCATCCAATTTTCATCCAGTTTTGCCTAGAAATAATAATAAAAAAATTATTACAGTTCCCTTTATAAAGAAAGGGGCATGTTGTAAGCCCCCCCACCCACAAACAAACATACCTGTCTTTCTGACATCGGACAGATATAATCCCCTCCAAAGAGGATGCCATGCCTGGACCTAGCATCCAGTCCTGTCCAAGAGAAAAAAAATTATAGTCATTTTTGGATTGCTAGGATGAAGGCAAGAAGGATCCACAAACTTCCACTTGGGCTCAGTAACAACTGAAAGTATCCAGACTCTGAATCAGCCTGAGCAGAAGTAGCATGTTTTCCAAACCACCCGTCTGGAGTCGGAGTCCAAGTGGAGGGCTGGAGCACACCTGTAGTATAAGTGGATGCATTGATACAAGGTGCCTGAAATGCATGGCAATTTTGAAGGCTGCTCTTCAGGGATTTCATGCACATCTGACTGCATCATATATGCACATACATAAAAGTCGCATCTGCTATGACTCTGAAGAGACTACCGGTTGATTTCGGGAGACATAAATAAACGACCAAATGTGAATATGTATTATGAGGATATATCAATACAGAGATAGAGAGCAAGATAAACAGACAGCATTTTGCTCTACAGCCCAAAACTAAAAGCTGCTGTATGAACTAGGAAAGGGGAATCTTTTTTTTTTTTCCCTGGCAAGCCTGTACTTCCCTGGGGTGTCCTATCCAGCCTCACTGCTTGCTGAATGGAGCCCAGGACAGCAGAGGTGGAACAAGCACCAAACCGGGGGGGGGGGGGGGAGGGTGCGGACACTGTTTTCCTCTCTCTTGCTGCCACCCCATTGGCTCGCTGCATGACTCCCCCCTTTCCTTTCCTTTCCTTTCCTTTCCTTTCCTTTCCTTTCCTTTCCTTTCCTTTCCTTTCCTTTCCTTTCCTTTCCTTTTCATTCTGCAGGCTGCCGAGGGAGAGAGAGCTTTTGAAATCAGACTGCGGGCTACCAACTGTGCACTCCTGATACAAATGTTTCCTAAGAACTTGCTCACATGTTGGCACTGATGGTGTGGAATTAAGGAATGGAAGTGGCATTTGGAAAGGCATCCTACTGTCATTTGCGGATCCCATTCAGGGATTGCCATAATATGCTGCAAAAGAGCATCTTTGGGACTAGGGGTAGAGTCACAAGGGTCTGGAACTACAATTCCCATCATGAGGAGCACCATGCTCCTTTTGGGATTGCCTTTTCCTTTGAAGGCAACACATGTGTGGATCCTTGAGCATTTTTCTGTGTAATTACTTTGGGCTCTCAGTGGATCTCCCAAACACAGACTGACCTTTTAAAAAATGCACCAGCTGTAAACACAGACAGAGAAGAAAACACCTAAGCAAATGTATCCTTTGCAGATCTCATGGCGGCCTGCACTCATCAATGTTGCATGTTGTTCTGTATACCAACACAGCCTTACAGCAAGCACACACTGCATGTGGGTGGAAAGGGGGAATCAGAGGATCTCTGGGTCTCAGATCCCTCCCCTCAAGATTCTGGAATTTTTTTAATTAAGATTTTATTTCCCAGGGAAGGATTCCTTACCTCCTAAAATGTCATCTCAGAATGCCTCTACTCCATAATGATCACTAACTTTATATATTTAGTTCTGAGTGCTGACTCTGTCTTGGAAATAAAATTCAAACTTGCATTCAAAATGGAAGGAACTGTGGAACTTCATATGTGCTTGATCTCTGACATGCATTTTATGCCATCTACTGGTGGTATCCTGAAACCATGAGCTAAGAATCTATATAATTTCTGGAAGGCACAGCCTGAAATCCTGGTAGGAGCATAATCAGTAAAGTCCTGGATAGCTTTAGAAGCCACTGATGCTACTGCCTCCATGCTTGCTTAAACTTTCATTCTTCCTCTTGGAGTCTCTGGAGCTCCCTTGGGCCACATTCTGTTGTGTAACATACAGATAAGTAGACCTCCAGTCTAGTCATCTGGGGGTATTGTCAAAATTTGCCTTGTCGAAAAGGTTCCCAAATTTCATCCTTCTGTCTTTTATGGCTCTCCTTCTAAAATTATGTCTGGGGTGACAAAAGCACCCTCTCCAAAGTAGCATAAGATTACTTTTGTGGGGTACTTTCATACCCCAATCAAAAGGCCCCAAACAAAGGGAATATAGAAGGTTAAATACAGATCATCTTAGTTTCTTGTGAAAGCCAAGAGTTTGAGCTGAAATCTTCCAGAAGCAGAATTAAAACTTAATAAGGGAATTTGTTTAAATGTTGGATTAAAGTTTGTATGCCAAACTATGGTTATGCAGAATGAAGGGCAATAGGCGAAACATTGGTTTGCATTGGTTTGCAGATGAGTGACTCTTAAATGATCTGTACTTGCTGAAAGCTGAAATCCATTCTTATGCTGATTGAAACCTCCTGAGTGAAAACATTCAGGCAGAACAAAAGCCTTCTTACCTGCCTGAAGTACTTTTGTCTGGGGCATCAAAATGCCCCCAGATGTAACTAATACTAGGTGTTAAATGCAGGATGAACATTAATATGAATGAAGACATATATTGAGTAGGTGGAACTCTGAGGGGCCTACTATAAGCATAGAGGCCTAATGACCAAGTAGAAGGATCACGCTTTCTCCAAACAAAGTGCACGCATTCTCAGGGAACGTTCACAGGGGAAAATTCTGAATATAACCAGGGATCATTCAGGACCCTAAAATTTTGGCAGCACACTTTAACAATGCATGTAAGAATAATAAACAAACATAATATATGGGTGTGGAAGAGACCACAGTGAAGGAAAACAAAACTTATTACACATAGCTTCTTTCTCTCTCTGCCTCAACAAATAGGTAGTTTAGCTTCTATAATGTTCAAGAAATGATTTGGTTTTGGATACCTTTCACCCCAGGCCATTGGCTTCTGGAACTAAAGCGGCCCTGTCTTTGGCTTGGCTGTCCAGGGCTGACAGCCAGGTGACAGACTCACCTGATTTTCACCTGACAAGAACATTTCCGTAACATTTCCAAAGCATGCCACACCTCCAGTCCCACTCCACTTGTTAAAAGTTGCTGTATTTTAAATTAGGGCTAGTATTTACAGAACACTGGGAATGTCTGCTGAATACATCTTCAAAACCTACAGAATCTTATTCAACGTTAGGTTTCCACCTATGTGGCTTTGGCACCTGAATGCAAACAATCTAATAAGCCCCAAAGGTAGACTTGTGGTAGATGTCACCCTCTTAAACAGACTGCAGCAAGATGCAAAATTTTAAAAAGGCAATTGTAACTTGGAGCAAATATCAGCCTAATTATTTGTGATAGCATCTGTCATGTTTATAAGGCAAGCCTCTGGTACAAGACAATACTTATTGTGGTGGCTTTCATCCCCTCTCCCTTGTTATCTTTTGCTGTTCTTTTCTTCTTCCCAACCTCTTGGATCACAAGATGAATGAATAGTTTTCATCTTGGCATTGCGGCCTGCTCCCTAGGGATGAAATTTACACTAATGTTTCCTCCTAGGCCCGGAATATTTTTGCAGCCATTCCCTTCCTGTGGGCTGGGAAGAGAAAGCACAAAAGTAGCAGACTTCACCATCTATCTCGTCAGCTCAGACGTGTTCATTCAAGCACTGGGAGAGATTCAGTCCAAAGCGAGGTCAGGAGTGGTGAGGCCACAGACCCGTGGACAGGAGTCCAGGTGCCTGCAGCCAGGGAGCTGGTGGCCTGGAGAGGCCCCAGGCATGGCGAGTCCTCTGGCAGTGGCAGTCGGGCACCAGGGAGTGGAATCTAAGAGCTGTAATTGCAGCCACACACTATTTTCCTGTAAACATTTCTGCCAGATGAAGAGTGGCAACAAGCTCGGTCATACTGCAACTTTCAGGTCACATGGCCCGTGAGGATGGCCTCCCGTCACCTTTCCAATTGACCATATGAACTCAGAGGTAGAGGCTGAATGTCTGCATAAGCTGCCCCTCTCACTGTGAGGGAAATATTTTAGTCTGAAATGCCTCATGGCTGTTGCCTCATGAGTGGTCCCGCACTTTGCTTTCTAGCATGTGCTGGCCGGCTTCCACCTTTCCCACTTTGCCAGCAGTGGAGAGGAGCTGAGCCCAGCTTCCCAAAGAGATAAGCTGAGCTGAGCCACCACCAAGGCAAAAACAAAACAAACCCAAACCAATCCCCCCTTCCAGAAAAAAAAAAAAACCCAGAAAGAGGTAGAAGCAGCAGCAGCTAGTAGATTAGTATTTTGCAATGCAAATTGAAAATTAAATCCACCATGTTCATGTGAATAGAGATGACCAGTTACCAGCTTGAAATTTACACTGAGGAGATGGACCCCCAGCCAGGATCTGATTGTCTTTCAGTTTATCCCTATTTAGACACCCACCCAGGCTTGTGTCTTTGTTTTCCCCTTAGAGCTGTCAGGAGGGGTGCATGGGGTGATCAGGGAGGGGTAGCACCTCTGGTGTAGGGGCATGTCGTGTCCTCATAGGGCAGCTCGCCTACCATTGGTCCCCACTTGCCACCCAGCTCTCACCTGTGGCTCCCAGTAGCTGCAGCATGCACAGCGGCCACACCCCGGGCAACGGCTTCGACAGGCTGGCCACCAGGTAGAGGGTAGCCATTGGGTCATGACCTTCGGTGAGACAGGGATTTGTCTGTCCTGAGCCTGTGAAGACAGACTCCGGAGGATTGAGCGGATGAGACCTACTAGAATAGGACCAACGGTCATGAAGGCGGTTTCTGCAAGCGTTGTGGTATGCTAAGAGCACGGCAAGGCACGAAGAGACCCTGGTCAACCACTGCGCCCAGCCCATCTCCATTCATCTCGACTCTCGTCCTGCCACTGGAGCAAGATGGATTCTGGGAAGAGAGAGTGAGGCTGACTATGTGCACCTCTCCCTCACTTTAATCCAATCCACGCACAAGTCTTGACATCCTCAGTTCAACCTCAAAGTCCTGTGGTGACGGGCGAGCGACGAAGCAGCAGGTATGGATACATTGGGAGCTGTAGCCGCGGACCTGCACACAGGCGGCTCTGGTCTAATGGTCATCTTCTTGCTGACTGAAGCAACAGCTGGATTCGGCGTCTACCTGAGTGACTGAGCAGCCCTCTTTAGGACCACACTGCTCACCTCTGTAGCAAGAGGAAGGGGCTAGAAAAGGTGCCCTAAACACTGTTGCTTCACAGAACCCTGGCCAGCTTACCGCGGCTGGAGGGGATCCCATCTTATGCGGTCAAACAACAAAACTGAAAACAAAATGAAAACTCAAGGTAACACCACTGACTATTGGCACATGGAATGTACGCACGCTTCAAGACAACCCCTCAGCAGATCAACCAGAAAGAAGAACAGCCCTGGTCACCAGAGAGCTCGCAAGATTTAACATCGATATAGCAGCCCTGTGTGAAACTCGCCTAGCCAACGAAGGTCAGCTCACAGAAACAGGAGGCGGTTACACATTCTTCTGGTGTGGACGTAGCAGTGACGAATGTCATGAATCTGGAGTTGGCTTTGCGGTTGAATCATCTTGTCCCCATACTTGCCAGTCTTCCCAAGGGTGTGAAAAACCGACTCATGACAATGCATCTCCCACTACCGAGAGGAAAGCAAGCCACACTGATCAGCGCCTACGCACCCACAATGACAAATCTGGATGAAGTAAAGGACAAGTTTTATGAAGATCTCGATGCCCTACTCTCATCCGTGAAGAGCACCGACAGGCTGATTCTACTTGGCGATTTCAACGCGAGAGCAGGATCCAATCACTCTGCCTGGGATGGCATCATTGGAATAAATGGAATCGGCAAATGTAACAGCAATGGGCTACTACTACTGAAGACATGTGCGACTCATGATCTGATCATCACTAATACCATCTTCCACCTGCCCACTCGCAAAAAGACGTCCTGGATGCACCCACGCTTCAAGCACTGGCATCTCATTGATTATGTCATCATGTGGAGGAAAGACAGACAGGATGTAAAGGTGATCAAGGCCATGCCGAGTGCTGACTGTTGGACTGCCCACAGACTCATCATCTCCAAATTAAGCCTTCACATCAAGCCTAAGAGACGTCTGCAGGGAAACAAAACTGTGATGAAAAAGATCAATGTCAGTAAACTGAGGAACCCCAACGCAGCAGCTTCACTAGCAGAAGATCTTGACAACCAACTCTCAGAGCTGCAATTAGAGGAAAATGCTGAGAAGGATTGGAAACACTTCTGGGATATTGTGCACTCTTCTGCACTAAAGGTTCTTGGACCCTCACACAGGAAACAGCAGGACTGGTTTGATGAAAACGATGAAGAGATCAAGGCCTTACTTGCCGAAAAGCACCGCCTTCACCATGCTAATCAGAACGACCTGTTGTCAACAGTGAAGAAAAACGCCTTCAACAACGCTCACAGGACTGTACAGAGCAAGCTTCACAAGATGCAGGACTCCTGGTTGAGTGCCAAAGCAGATGAAATCCAGAAGTTTGCTGATAGAAACAATGCCAAACAGTTCTACGAACCCCTCAGATCCTTGTATGGACCTCAGCCCTCAGGGAGCTCCCCTCTACTGGACTCAGATGGTGCAACTCTCATTACTGAGAAGACTCTGATTCTACAGCGTTGGATTGAGCACTTCCAATCCACTGAACCGCCCATCCTCCATCAATAATGAGGCGATTGACAGAATGCCCCAGACGGATATCAACCACAGCCTGGGTGCCCCACCATCAAAGCCTGAAACCCTACAGGCCATCAGCCAGCTGTCCAGTGGCAAGGCCCCGGGATCTGATGTGATCCCAGCAGAAGTCTATAAGGAAGGTGGTGCAGTGCTTGTCGACAAACTCACTCAGCTGTTCCAGTCCTTCTGGAATCAAGGATCCATTCCTTAGGAACTGAAAGACGTGTCCATTGTGCACCTCTACAAGAGGAAAGGAAATCGACAAGTCTGTGATAATCATAGAGGAATATCACTGCTCTCCATCACAGGCAAGATCCTTGCACGTGTGTTACTGAATTGCCTGACTGACCACCTGGAACAGGGTCTACTACCTGAGACACAGTGTGGCTTCCGCAAAGAGCATGGCACTGTGGACATGATCTTCGCAGCCCGACAGCTCCAAGAGAAGTGTCAAGAGCAGAATCGTGAACTGTACACCATCTTTGTGGACCTCACCAAGGCTTTTGACACTGTGAGTCACGAAGGTCTGTGATGCATCATGTCGAAGTTTGGGTGCCCTGGCAGATTCATCCTGATGGTACGTCAGTTCCACGACGGCATGACAGCTCGTGTTTTGGATGACGGAGAAGCTTCAGAGGCCTTTCCCGTCACAAATGACATCAAGCAAGGGTGCATGCTGGCCCCGACCCTGTTCAGCATAATGTTCTCAGCCATGCTGACAGACGCCTTTCAGAACAACTCCTTGGGAGTCAGCCTGAAATACAGGACCGATGGGAAACTGTTCAACCTGCGAAGACTCCAGGCTGTCACCAAGATAAAGGAGACTGTGCTACGAGACCTCCTTTTTGCTGACGACTGTGCCCTGAATGCTGGATCAGAGCAGGAAATGCAAGCCAGCATAGACAAATTTGCAGTAACATGCGACAACTTCAGCCTCCTCATCAACACAGAGAAAACCAAAGTGATGCATCAGCCAACTCCGAAAGCCCAATACCAAGAGCCCACCATCACAGTGAAGGGACAAAAGCTGCAAGCAGTGGACCAATTTACATACCTTGGCAGCACTCTTTCCCGCGCAGTGACAATTGACATCGAGGTCAACTGCAGAATCACCAAGACAAGCTCTGCATTCTGCAGACTGCAGACCAAAGTGTGGGACCACCGTGGAATAAGCCTTGCTACAAAGCTTAAAGTCTACCGAGCAGTAGTGCTAACTACCCTGATGTATGCCAGTGAGACTTGGACAGTATACAGGAGGCACGCTAGGCAACTGAACCACTTCCACACTACTTGCCTCCGCAGACTTTTGAAGATCCGGTGGCAGGACAAGGTGCCAGACACAGAGGTCCTTTCCAGAGCAGGCCTGCCATCAGTTCACACCCTGCTGATGAAAGCCCAGACACGCTGGGCAGGCCATGTTGCAAGGATGCCAGACCACCGCATCCCTAAACAGCTCTTCTATGGTGAACTGTCTCAAGGAAAGCGATCGCACGGGGGACGAAAGAAGCGATACAAAGACATGCTGAAAGCCTCTCTCAAGTCCCTGGTTATTGACACCACCTCCTGGGAGACCCTGGCACAAGACTGATCAACATGGCGCATGCTGATCCACCAAGGCTGCCAAACTTCTGAAGCCAGAAGGACAACCATTGCACAAGAGAAGCAAGCACTTCATAAAGCCAGAGTTGCAAATGTTGCAACAGTGGTGCTCACACATGTCTGCCTGACATATGGCAGAACACTCCGTGCCCATATTGGCCTTATCAGCCACCTGCGGACACACCGTGGACAACTCACAACCCGTTAGATGTCAAGGTCCTCATCAAAAACAACGGACAAACATCATCAGAGCTGTCAGGAGATTGCAGTGGTGAGCATCCAGAAAGGAGCCCTGAAGATCCTCTCTGTGTGCTCTGATAACTCCCACAGGTGGATTACCTGGATACCCGGGGAAGTATTCAGGGCCGTCTTAACACATGGGCCTGATGGGCACATGGGCCCCATACTAATCTGTGTAAGTTAACCCTTGGAAAATTGGAAAACTTCCAAAATTAACCAGTTGTAGTTGTCGTAGGGGCCCCGGCACCCTGCTTTGCCCGGGGCCCATGATGCTGTTAAGGCAGCCCTGGACGTATTGGAGGACTCTGAGCAGCTCAGTGCTTAAAACGCAGACGATCGCACTGGCCAAGGGACAGCTTGGTCCTGCCTGTTTGGGTGCACCTTCTTTCGCTGGTTTTTCCCTGTCATTGGGGCCTTTCAACTGCAAATGCAGGATTTGGTCCCTGGCAACTCGGCGCCTATCTGGCCCGCTGCAGTCCCGCTTTGTCAGTCTGTTCCCTCCTGCATTTTGCAGTTCCATTTTACAGCTGAAGCAGACAAGGAAATTTCCTTGACAGTGGCAAGGCTTCTTCTCCTGCGAGACTTATTATCAGCGCACTCCTGTGCAGTTGCGCAGGACGGACAACAACACATTATGAGCACAGTTGCACAATTGTGCTTCCTTGAGGGTCCTAAAACCATAAAAGAGAGCTTTGGCTGAGGGGCAGTATAGAAATAACATAGAAACATAGAGACAGAGCGAGTCAGAAGGGGTCTCCAGGCCATCTAGTCTGACCCTGGCTCCAGCCGGATCCACTCACGACATGCCCACCATGTGGACGTCCAGCCTATCTTTGAACACCAAGCGAGCAAGTAAACAAACAGGCTGACACTGAAGAAAAGGGAGCAGAATGGGGGAGACAAGATGGAGGATACTGCTGCAGAGGATATTGGGATACTGTCTGGAGGATCAAGGGGGAAAGATGGGAGAGAACAAGCCATGGAGAACCCAGTCGTCTGTCAAGCATACTGTGAGTTGTTTCATTCACAACCTGTACTGAATAGCTTATTTTCAGGGTGGCTTAATTTGATCAGTAAGAATATTCACAAAGGCCTGTTTCCTAAGACCAGGTGGTTGATTGGTTTGCTTATTTTTTTTAAAGGGATGTTTTTAAAAAGTGCGTATCATGCCTGTCGGGATGCATTTTTATGAGCTGCAGATAGGTTAGCTTGCTAGTTTCAGTACAGCACATTGGTGATAGGATGAATAACAATATCTGAATAATTCCTTCTGTGCAGAAGGCAAGGATTTCTCATTTCATACATCACTAGAATTCGCTGCAGCACATCTCAAAATCCATATAGCCATATCCAGCCTTTAATGTTCATTAACAGAAAGACAAAATTTCTTCACCGTTTCCTCCACTTTTAAAGAGTTCTTGGGTTCTTGTGTACTTGGCCTTCTTTTGAGCTTGGGTTGTGTATATATTCAGACATTCTACAGGAGATCTACCTAGAAATGTTTGAGGAGGTTTTTGTCTGAAAATTCTAATATGAACAGACTTGATTCGCACATCTAAGATATGGATGGGAACTGAGCTATCCATCAATTTTTGCACATTCCCAGATGTGTCTCAGTTCATGGCTCAAAATAATATTTCAAAACATGCTTGAGAGAGATAAGTTTAGGGAAGCATATTCTGAGAACAAATGCATTAAATGTATTTAAATAGTAGTTAAATACAGTTTTGAGTAAACTGTTGTTTTAAAGATGATATTGCAGATTAATAGCATGGAACTGACTTTTAAATAAATGCAGACAAAAGTGACCATCTTAAATCAGAGTGAACTATCCAGGAGAAATAGGTTTTCATTGCTCTCAACAATGTTTGTATAATTAGCGGATATGTATGCCACTAATCTAATCAAATATAAATATTTATAATATGAATGTGTACATATAAATATAAATACAAATACAAATATTAGCTATATTATTTATAGAATATAAATATTTGAATATATTTATAGAAATATTAATATTTGATTTGCTAAACTTTAAAAGCAAAGCTATAAACAGGGATTTCAAAAATAAGCATGGATTTAGAGCAACATTCTACCCCAAACCTTGGGTAATCCCATAAAGCTGATTGAGGAAAGGTTTAGGACAGACAAGGGAAAGTACATCTTCATACAGCGTATAGTTGAACTATGGAATTTGTTGTTACAGGAAGTAGCGATAACACAAGGTTTGAATATTAAGGGAAAGGAGAAAAATGCAAAAATAAAACACAAGAAATTATTTGTGTTTTATTTACGCCTTCACATATTGCTTTAGTTCAAGGAAGAGGTCTTTTGCACCCCTGTAGCTTCCTTGACATGTTTTTAACTGGCGTTGCCAGTGAGTGAACTTGGATATTCTATAGGCAAGTATCTTCTCTGCCATTGAACTACGGCTTCTTTGTGATTTGATTGGCAACCCAAACATTATAAAGTAATAAAGCCTGGCAGTACACAGATCTCATGAGCAGAAAATTTAAACAATGTTGTTGATCAAACATCTTGGATACTGAAAAATCTTTGGAAGCTTTACATGGGCAATTAAGTATAAAGACTATAGACACTCAAGCTTCTGAATATTTGCAATATCTTTATGGGAAGGAAGTGAAATTGTAGAGTTTGGAGTCTCAGAGATACATGAACTTAATCTTAAATCTGTGCCTATTAAAAACATTTTGTAAACATTCCTAAATATCTACCTGAGTGGTGTGCTTTATCTGCTTACCAACTGAAGTGAGTCTACAGTAACAGAAATGAATGCTTTTGATCAAATTCACTCGGATAATGGGGTAAAGATATTGGAATAGTTTCTGGAAACACTTTGTGCTGTATTTGTGCTTCAAATGCAAAAGTCTCTCTCTCTCTCTCTCTCTCTCTCTCTCTCTCTCTCTCTCTCTGTGTGTGTGTGTGTGTGTGTGTGTGTGTGTGATTTTCTCATTTCTAGACAGGTTTGGGTCCCATCCTCAGCAATTATTGTGCTTATGGTTGTCAGATGCAATATCGATCAATCACATGTTCCCAATCTATATACAGCTTCTGGAATGAGAAGCATTCCAGAAAATTTGAAGGTCAAACTAGTCTGATTGGGACTGTGTGTGTGGCATTAATCTTTTGTAGGCACGCACCATCTCCATGACCTGACCAGAATAGCCAACCTTCACCCGTATGAGCTCAATTCCTACTGAGATCAGCAGGCAAGCCTCCCCAATTCCAAGCAGGCAAAGGCAAAGGAGCAAACCTCCTTACCAGAACACTTCCAGTCTGAGTATCCCCTCCCCTTTCCAAGCAGCCTATAAATTATTTTGAAATAACTGCAGAAGGGCAAAATATGGGCAAATGATGTGACAACTCTCATATCTAGTTTGATCCAGAGATACGTACACTCTGGCTTTATATAAAACTGCAAGACAAGCAAACTTGCTTCAAGAATGAAAATGGTTTTGCCTCGCTTCTGATTTGGAAGGAGGAGGAGAAATACTATCCCAGTGGTGTCTGTCTACCTGCTTTGGAATTTTAATCTGCTCCTTTGAGGAACTATCCATGATGCCAGAACTATTTTGGAGAGGTGGGTCAGGACCATGGAGAGCTCCTTGACAGTTCACAGTGGCTGCGCAACTGCAGTGACATTGGTGCCTCTGCTAGACCACCCATGAGTTCAGCCCGTTCTTTAAAGGCTCTTTCCAGTGCAATCCTGGGCATATTGGCTGAGGAATACTGGGGGCTCTAGGACATTTACTGCCTATGTTTGCATAATTGTTCCTTTCTCCCACTTCCACTTAGTTAATCTGCCAGATTTACCCTTATGATCATTCCATCCTTTCTCACAACCTTGCTGCCCTTCCCTTTTTCCTGATATACTACTTAATATATTGATGCTTGATAAAGAGGGTTCTGGCAGCAGCTTCTTCAGAGACAGCAAAGCAAAGAAGAGAGAGTGGTAAACTGAGGTACAGAACTTTTGTTTATAATTTGCTATCCATTGTTAATCCCCCAGCCAAAATGTCTGCTAATTAACAATCAGCAAGCACTATGCTAGACTAACATTTCACAAATTATGGCAAAATGTTTCACCCTGCCCAGGAATCAATGATGATGGGATGGAGTAGAATTTTCTCGCATAAATAAAGAATGCTCTGGCATGCCAAAGCCCTTTTCGAGGAATTTGCCAGCCACTGCTTTGCTTTCAGTGAAGCAATTCTGAGGGCAAGTGGCAAGATGAGGGGCAAGGGGCTGGCAACCCAGAAAGCAGCCTCTTTCAGAGCAGATGTGAGAGCCAAGCAGTACTCCTGATCTGCTTTGCCACCACATTTACTTTCGTGTGCTGTATATGGGACCTTCCCTGCAACGTTGGAGTGGAGCCCTGCAGGGGTCACAGGGTTGAAGTGGCTGAAGCTTGGAATTAGCGGCTGAACACGGACGTCATCTGCCCGCCCTTCCCTGTTCCCTCTGAGCTCAGCTGCCATCCACACTGTGCCTGGGAAGGAAAGTGTTTTGCCAGCAGCAATAGATGTGCTATCCTTGATACAATGCATGCATATGAGGTGCGTCCAGAAAGTATTGAGAATGAAGTTCCTATGTCGAGAAGGGCTCTGTGAAGGGAGAAGCTGGCCAAGGTCACTTGGGGTGGGGCACCAGCAATATGTTAGAACATCAATCAGTTGCATTCCAGCCCTGTCAGAGTGGAGACATTCTCTTTTGTGACACCCGGTTCAAGGGCCTCGTATTAAGGAAAATGCAAGTGAGTCTGAAACAGTGGTGCATGATAAAATTGGGTGAAATTGGGTGAAAGTGCATCAGCAACTTTGGAAATGGTGAGGAAAGCTTATGGAGAAGTTGCACTATCGTCTTCACATGTGTACCAAAAGCACAAATTGAGATCGACTCAACTTGGATCGTTCATCATGAAAATACCCTGAGCCACAGTGCTTTGGCTGTCAGAGAGTTTTTGGCTGAAAAACACATCACGGTGCTTCCCCATCCACCCTACAGCCCCACTTGGCTCCTTGCAACTTTTTCATCTTCCTAAAGATGAAGAATGGTTTGAAAGGAGGCCATTTTTGTAGTGCGGATAATGTCCAAAGAGCCGCTACGCAGGCTCTGAATGCCATCCCACTTGAAGACTTCCAGGGATGCTATGAAGAATGGAAAAATTGCTGGGAGTGTTGTGTACACTCACAAGGTGCATACTTCAAAGGCGACAATGTTCAATTGTAAACTTTGTCAATCAAAGAATTTAAAAAACATCATTCTCATTCTGGACACACCTTGTATATAGGATGCAAAGATAGCCCTCTTGCACTCTCTGGACTTTTTTCCTGCACTCAGCCCAAGTGGAGCCAAGATCAGCTCCACAAACAAACAGGAACACTAGTGTCTTCTTTGTGTAAGTGCACAATTCTTTGTACAAAGATGCAAAGCCCACATGCACAGCAGGTACATGGGGCGGTGTAGGCACAAACTGGCCTTGCAGACTTGCTTGGACTTGATTCCCGCCAGATGCCCATATGAGCACTCAGCACAAGTTGAACTTAGGGCAGAGAGGAACAGGGCCAGAGTTTGGGTAGCAGCTGAGGGAACTCAATGGATTCCTTCCCCTTCCCCAGATTAGACTCCTCACACCTTGTATATGCAAAGTTTTTGGAGTGGCTTGGCACTAAATGGACAGTAAAGGCTAATTGGCTTCATGAAAGTCCTGCTTCTAGTGGAGATGACAACTGCTAGGAAGTTGTTTCTTGCTGTGGCTCAACATAGTCAGCCACGTTGTTGGATGTCCTTGGAGGAGTGGCTGTGGGAACAATCTGAAATGATGGGTGCCTTCTCTTCAAACTTCACCAGGAAATCATTGCTCCTCCAGGGTATCAATCCAGGACATTCAATCTCTGAAACCTGCTACTTGCATAGGGCGAAGTTTCCTAGTGGCTCAGCTTAGGGGGATGCATCTGTTCTTGGAGACATTTCCAAGCTTGGAGGGAGTTTGTGAATGATGCTGTTGTAGTATTAACTTCCTGATTTCTTCTAGGATGAAATAAGTGCCTGACTTATTGGTTTCAAACAGGGTTGTGGGATTTTCCCAGCAAAAATCTTAATGGAGACTCCATTGAAAAGCTTCAGCACGCATTCTGATGTTGGCCACTTTCAATGGTAGCACAAGCTTTCCTTAGTGGAAACTCCTTGAATTTGTCAATTTGTTATTTAATTTTATTTCTATATCACCCATAGTCAAAGTTCTCTGGGTGGTTGCAACAAAGAGCTTTGCATGTAGAAAATGACAACCAATCAAGATGGACCAGTCTTCTCCAACCTGACGCCCTCCAGATGTGTTGACTATCCTGGCTGAGAATGTCGGGAGTTATAGTCAAACACATCTGGAAGCCAGCAGGTTTGGAAAGGCAGAGATACACATTAATGTGTCAGATAAAAGGTCAGATTCAGTACACTGCAGCTCTCTAGGTTCTTCCAGTTGTTGCTGCATTCTACGGTAAAAAGTTGGATGCTTGAAATCATCATTTGATGTTGGCCGTAGTCATTTTGAACCTACTAGCCAGATGGATAAAAATAAAACTGCTGAATGGAGAGAGAAGTCCTGCCTTGAGCAAGTACATCCAGGTATTTTTAGCAGAAAACTTTACAAGTATTTTTAGAAGTCCCCTTTGCACAAAGGTATCCTTTTGAGCTGTTTATTTGCAAGTGTTACACCTGAAGGTTTATGTGCTGCATATGCAAGCAAAGCTGTTCCAGGAGAGCTCAGCGTACGTGCAGGCACTTCACCTGGGGGCAGGTGCTTCTGAAAGCCTTCCTGTTGGGGAATGGCCTTTTCTGCTTGGTTTTTGGAAGCTGCTTGCATGCAGCTGCTGACACGTCATGAGCATTTCCCTCAGCAGCTGAGCTTTCACTGGCTTCGGCTTCTGTCCTTTTGCTCAAGGTCCCACTTCCTGCCATGGTAAGATTTGCTCGGTAGCAGGTAGAAATGCTAAACACACAGTATGTCAAATGTGAACTCAGCATAGACAGGAATGAAAAATGATATACTTAATGCTTTCACTCTTCTGCATCCTTCAGCGTTATCAGAGCTCTGCTCTGGATCAGGCAAAATTATTGTCCTACTCATTCATTCACCAGCACTTCCCTCCAGTTTGTGGCTACTACATGCAGGTAATACTCACAATTTAGCAAAACCAAAAGTTAATTTCTAGCTTTGCTACTATAGCTTCTGTGCAATTACACTCTATTGTGTCCCACCCCAAGCCCAGGAAACCAAGGCAAGAGGCAGATTAGAATTTTGTGTTTTTGGAAAGAGAGTCCACTCCTTGTTTCACTATCCCAAAAATTCAGTGCTACTCAATATAATTTGATAGCTGCTCCAACACCTGCTACTGACTTATTCACTCAGACTGCAAATCCCCCTTCTGCAAGCAGGTCTATCTAAACTGACTGCATGACCACGGTTTCTAGCCAGAATTTTGAACTTTTCTAGTTGTTCCCTTCTCCCCTTCTTTTGGTACCATCCAACTTGATGAATAATTCTGGAGGACTTGGAAACTTGCCTGATTAGTCTTAATGAAGTTATAACCCTCCTGGAGATTTTAGATTTTATTATTATTAGTATTAGTATTATTATTAATTATTTCTCAGGAATTACTTTTTATACTGCATAAGTAATCAGCTACAAGAAATGTTCTGAAAATAACTTTTTTCCATGGCAATTTGATTTTAAATCTCTGCAAAGCAGGCCTTTGAGCCTTGCTCCAAAATTGATTGTCCCTTCCAAATACATGATCTACTTTCACTATTAGTATACATCAGCTGGGCAGGTTAGGATTTTGTTTCTGTGTAGCAGACCTGTGCTGCAAGAGTCAACATGGCTCACCAGATACAGGTAGCAGAGCATTGACAGCCATTCCTTAGGGAGAGAAAATACCACTCCCCCCCCCCCCGCCCGGGGGGTGTCACCCTTCATGCATTCAAACCATAAAAAATAGAGCAGTTCCTCTCTAGGACTCAGTTGAGTAGCAGCAAAAGTAACCCCACAGTTTGCCCTCTTGTGATGTCACCAAGAAACTGCTTCAGCAACCCTGAGAGCCATTCCTAAATGCTTTCAAATGATGTAATGCAGCAATGAATTAATGCAAGATCATGTGATTAATGATGTAGAGGACTGAAAAAAGAAAATCAACCAAAAGCAGGCCGTAGCCCAGGAGCTCTCTTTTCAGTTGCAAACCTGGTCTCACCTGGTGAATAAGAAATATACCATGAGCTCTTTGTTCTTTTACTTCTGACTTCACCCTGTGGTCTTAAGTTCACATCAGCTTTTTCTGCATCAGCTCCTGGGATCAAAGCAGGCATTCCTTTAAAGAAGTAGCAAGTAACTCTGCTGTTCATTCATTTGTACTCTAGTGTAAGTGCAGGAGCCTGACTGATGTCTCTACACTAGAGTAAAACAGAATGAAAGATTCTCTATTGTAGCTGCTTGCTATATTTTCATGTAATGCCTGCTTTGCCCCCTCCCCATGTTAGTGTTCCATTTCAGAGATTTTCACATCTGTTCATACCACTGAACCCCAAAACACTCATAACCAAGATGTTAATTAATTGCCAGGTTTCTTTTAATTAACTCTCAGCAAAATCTGAAGAGCACCTTACTTGTGTAGAATAAAAAATAGGAAGAAAAGCTGTTATTTTTCTCAGCCAACAGCTGAGGCAAAACACTCAACCAGCATTTTATTGCTAGTCTTTCCTTTTGATATTATTTATCTCTTCGGTCTTAAACAAAATCCGGACAGGGAAGTAAGTTGTTTGCTCAGTGCTTCTGGAAAAAAAACACCACTTGAAGGCAGTGGCCAAGCACCTCAAAAGAACCAGAAAAAACACTGTACATGGTGAATGCATGAAACTCTAACGGGAGGTTGAAACATTGCAAAGATGATTAACAATAGCGCCAAAGACAACTTGGTTTGAAAGATGGCGACTTGGCTTAAAGTCAGCCTATTCTTGTGTGTGTCTTGCCTAGATAGTGTCCGCAAACAGACATAGTCTGGAGCGAGCTGAAATGCCATCTCTGTGTGCTTGCACTTCCTTCCACTGATAGAAACTTCTTCCTTCCACTGATAGAAACTTCATGGCTGCTTGGAAAATTGGCATGAAGGAAAACACAGAAAAGGTTAGCAAATGCAGCTCAGCTAAAACTACCTACAATTTTGTTTTGCGGGCACGGCTGAGCTGCTATTATCCGTTTAGCTAGCAATGCAACAGAGGTGCGGGGGACCAGCCATGTTAATTCTTCTCTTTTGTGTTCAGCCGTATCATGGCATCCTCTATAAAACAGGAAGTAATCCATCTGAGAAAGTTTGAGACACTGCAAATATTGCTCTCAGAGATAAGTCATTCTTCCACAGAGTTTCTCCCTGCACCCAGCTAAACAGATTGTTTTCATTTAAATCTTGCCTTTGACTTTACTTACCCACTTCACCTACCCATCTGTCTCCATCCCCACTGAGTACTGAAGTGTGTCTTTTTTTTCCTGCTGCTTGATCCCTTCTCAATGTAAATTCTCATGTACATTTTATAAATCTTGGTTGCTTTCAGTCAGATTTAGGAATATGGCTTTGTAGTTCTTAATTCTTCCGTATCCACACTTTGTGTGCCTGCCAGAGGGGGTTTGCTCCCTTTGGGGTCTGCTATGGAAACAGTTTTGCCTTGCAAGGAATGGCTTTTCTGGCACCCTTCAATGGAGTTGAAAGATTTTGAAGAAAATATTGTACGTGAACAGAATGAGGGGGTATAAGTCTTTATTATACACAGAGCATTAAGGAACAAAGGTGCCTTTGTCCACACTATAGCTATAAGTTGATTTTTAACAACCACTGCTTTTCCTTAGGGTACCTTGTGTTGTTTGATGAAGAAAGCAGAGACATGGCTGATTCTGGGTTTGGGGGGAGCCCTGACAAAATGTCATTTCTATTTCCCAGCTGTGACCAGTGGCAGGTGGCAATGAGCTATCATGTTAAGTTGCCTGCAACGAAGTGCCTGGTTTAGCATTGTTCCTAGGCATTCTGGGAAGTGTTAAAGGTGGCTAAGCAGTATGGGAAGCTCATTAACTCCCAGAGAATGCTGGGTAGCCAAGCTCAGCCCTTCCCCCATGAATCATCCCCACTTTAGTCTATGCAGGAAAGTTATTCAAATTAGGACATTTGCATGGTTTTGGGGAAACGTGCAAATCTGTTTGATCACTATTTGATTTGTGGGAGATTCACATTTGTGCAGAACAAACAGTTGCAACTGCAAATGGAACAGATGGTGTTTACACAATTCTGGTGACCTCAGGCATGAATTGTTTGCCCATCCATGGGGTCTGGCACATGGACAGCACAGCCTTGGGCCAGTTTCTCCTCTTGTTCTCCTGGAGCTTCTTGCAATCTCCTTACACACCTGAGCATTGGACCAGGCTACATTCCAGCTTTTTGCAGGGCACTGATTCACAGCATTTCCCGACAGAGTTGGGCTGTGCCTTGGCTGAAAATTTGGAGTCCTCCCACATAAGATCTCCTAATGAGGTCACTCTGGCAATGAGAAATAAGATGGGAATGTGCTCACTTTGTAAATGGTATCGCAGGACATTTAAATCAGTCTGAGAGGGACCAAAAATGGAAGGACTGTTGGCTTGCTTAGCCTTTGATGGGCCTCAAAGCATGTGTCTTTTGGCCTGGATGGCCTCTGACTTCAGCCATGGCTGGCTAGACCTATAGATGGCCTCTTTTATTCTGGGATTGCTCCAGCAACAGGACACTGAATCAATGGAGCTAGGACAACATCTATGGATGGACGGAGCAACTCATCTTCTTTGAGTCTGAATCTCTGATAAGTTTGCTAGAAATAGTCCCTTTTGTCTTCTTTTTGTAGTTCTCACAAAGGCACCCCTTTGCCCAAGGTCCAATCACTGAGACAGGAAATTGAGAGGAAGTGATAGGATGAAATCTTCAAAGTGCAAGTCTGAATTTGACAACAGCTGCACCAGACAGCCAGCACAATGCGGCACTTTTTCTTCTTCTTGTGAGACAGCTAGTGAGGACTAGAGGGCCTGAAGTTCCTCAGGATGTCATTATTGCTGGTCTTAGAGGTCAAGAGCATGTCCTGCTGATGCCCTTAAAAAACAAACAAAGAACTGCCTTGTAATCCAGGACTTTAACTTATGCAATAACACTGATAATACTGAATAAAATGGCAGACAATTGGAACATCTCCACATTCAAAACAGCTGCATTTTCAGTGCTAGGTTTCAACTGTGTGTATGGGTGAGTGTTGTGCAGAGATAGTTTTACAAATGTGCCTTCATCAGGTACCCTAAATCAGCGTTACAAAAACTGGTTCCCCCCCTGGTATTTTGGACTATAAATCCAAAAGCCTACTGGGGAAGGCAACCTTAAACAAAGATTGTTTGTTTGTTGCTTTTATTATACTATTCAATAGACACCCATGGCTCTCAGAAGAGTTACAGAGAAGAAGTATCAGGCAGTGGGAGGGAAATATCTTTTAATGAAAATTGACCTAATTTGTACTTCCTGACCCAGATCACAGCTCTCCGTTACGTCTCTAAATTTTGAGGTTCAGTTCTCCAGGGAAAAATGCATATATTAAGGGACAGCATACACAGAAAAAAGATTTTCATGGTAATACAAAATGCATCACAGTAGAAGCATTGCTTGCAGATGTGGGGATATTAGGAGAAGTGGACATGAAAAATGGAGGCATTTTCATGGAGACTTTAAAAAGAAGCAAACTGATGTAGAAATAAGAACAAAATTCATTTAAAGTAGGACAAATGAGAAATGTGTGGGATTCCTCCACACATACACACAAAAAATTGGTAGATTCACCCACCTCTAGCATTGGGGAGGCTTGGCTTTTGCTCATCTTGGGCAAAAATGCTGAAATGCATTACCTTCTGCAGTTGACTCTGCACATTATTTAGTATTGGAAAGCAAAGTACTGCAAGGAATGGATTCAATGGGTTTTGTTTATGTCCGTCTACAGTCTGAATTCATGTGCAGGGAAATCGCAGAAGTGCAATTTGGGAGGTTAACTGGGCATGAGGAACATGGAGGCAGGAGTTGGCAGCAGAGAAGGAAAGCAAAAGGTGAGCCTGAAAGAAGCGATGTCTCAGGTGTGGGCACATGCTACATAAAGCCTTGTTCTCAGTGAAGATGGGCAAATCTGTCCTCTTCTTTTTCTCCATCTTTATATCTCAAGGTCTTTCTCTCCCCTAAAGGAACTTTGTGATTCCCTCTCAAAACCAAAAGGAAATGTAATGCTCACTCATCTGCCAAAATCAATAGGTACAGTTATTCCAAGCATTATTTATTTATTTAGAGTTTTTGTATGCCGTCCCATTGCTTATAGCCTCGGGATGGCTCACATAAATAAATAAACATGATACAAATACAATTAAAACCCGGAAACACCCTGGCTGCACAATTAAAACCTATAAATATTAAGCGTTGTTAAAATATTGTTTAAATAAAAAGGTCTTAGCCTGGCACCAAAAAACAAATAATGATGGCGCCAGGAGGACCTCTCTGGGAAGCGCATTCCATAAATTGGGCACCACCACAGAGAAAGCCCTCCTCCGGGTATTCACCCTCCTAATTTCCTTCACGGAGGGTTCCCGGAGAAGGGCATCTGTTGCTGATCTCAAGGGGCAGGAGGACAAATAAGGAAGCAGGCATTCCTTTGGAGAAGACCATGATGTGTGTTCCTGCCATGGAGCTGTGAAAGATGAGGAGCCTGTCAGAAAAAAAGATGTGGCAATCCTAATGAAGCACTGTTGCTGAAGGGGGTTCTAATTGTCTAGGTGCTCTTTATTTCTTTTATTATGTATTTGGGTTGGCAGTGGCGGCAGCGGCGGCTGCTTCTTCTTCTTCTTCTGCATTTTCTGTTATGCTTTTAATACGATTTGTTTTCTATTTGCATTTTATTGTCAGCTGCCTCAAACACTGTTTTGGAAGGAAAGTAAGATATAAAACAGATGAACAACCAGGATCCTTGAAGCCCCGTGGCAGCTACTTCTTGTCCATGGCTGGTGCCATTATGGCCACATAAACAAAGGACACTCGTACTCTGGAGATGAAGAACAGACAGAAGGAGGGAAGGACCCGTTGAGATGGCTTGGCCAGCTTTGTGGGGAGATGCCTCCTTGTACCACCATCCACAACTTCCTGCACCAGCAGCTCTCTGGGGAATCTTGTGTGGGCAATCTCGGGATGCCTCAGAATGCCTGCTGAACGATAACAAGCTGATGGGCTGTCAATGAGAAGACATCGCTCAACTGTCTCCTTTTGTTTCCAGCTTCTTGTGGTGACTCTTATTGGAACTGAAGCCTTGTCATGAGGAATCGGAATGAAAGCAGCAACCCTTTTTTTCTCTGAAAGGACTCTGAAGAAAGGAACGGGAAACAGTGATGAAAAGCTGGTGACTCAGAGACTGGTGGGGGAGGCGTGTGCAGAGGACTTCCAAATTAATAACCTCCTCGTGCTGATCTGAGGGCTCACTTCCTCTCTCTCACACTCTTTGTTTCCCTCTCAGTTCCTTTTGGCCAAAAAGAACAGAACGGTCAAGATTCTTGTCAGTCCTGAACGTACATCCCACCTCCAACCCGTCATCCCATTCCGATTCGAATAAGCAAAGTTTAAGGACAAAATGCAATCCAGTTTTAGGACGAGGTGAAGAAAATACCAATACAAACATAGGAAAAAAAGATGTGTATTCATACTGTCCTTATGCAACTGCTAGGCCTGCACTTGAGTTTCATGGAGATTCTGGTTGCTGCACTTAAAAAGGATATTGTAGAGTTGGAAAAGGTACCTGAAAGGGAAACTAAAATGATCAAAGAGCTGGAGCAATTCTCCTGTGTATCAACACTGGGGACTTTTTAGCTTAGACAAAAGGTGAATAAGACGAAACATGGGAAAGGTATATAAATTATGCATTTTGTAAGGGGGAAGTACATAGGGAAAATAATAATAGAACCCGGGGTCATCCCATGAAACTGATTGGTGCGAGATCAGGACAGACAAAGAGAACTGCTCCTTCACACAGCCCATAGTTCTCGGAGGAGGCTGTCAGCAGCTACTAACCTTGCTGGCTATGTGCTTCTTCCTTGAGCAGTGCTGGCCTGCCTGCGTACACCAGTTGCTGAGGAGCTGGGCAGGAGGAGGCCTTGCAGCTGGTTTCCCTCTGCGCGTACAGAGTGCTGGACCAGATGGACCTTCGGTCTGATCCAGCAGGGCTTTTCTTCAGTTTCTCCATTTACCCACCTCTCACTCTGGCACATGCAATGGTGAAGGTGAGAAGATGGATCAGTAGATGCCCCTGTCAGCTCCTCCCTGGCTCTCTGCCTGTCAAGCAAGCAAATTGCAGCAGTGATGAGAAAGCAGCTGAGGAGAAAAAGGAGCTGTGGATAATGGCCGTAAGAAAGCCTCCCTGAAGAAGCAGGCCATTGAGTGAGGCTTGCAGAAGCGGCTGCTGAAGCCTGGAGCTGGCACTGCATCATTGCATAATTCTTGTTTACTCAGGACAGAAGCAGCACATAGACAGTGTTGGCATGCAGCTTGTTGCAAGCGTGAGTTGCATGAGTAACCCCTTCGAGAAAATCCTCTCACCAGGGCACACCGGGAGCCATTCCCTCTCATTTAACAGGGGATCAACAACATGTTAGTTTAAAGACATCACCATGAAGGAAAAGGAGCTTCCATTTGCGCTTCGGCTTCTCCAAGTAAGAAGGCTCAGCAAGCCATGCAGACTAGCTATTGCAGGAGAGAGCTGAAGCCAACAGGGCATCCCCTGAAAGCAGCAAAGGAAATGCCCCTCCTTTAGGCATTCTGTAGCAGCTCCAGATGTCATTTTGCATTACTTTTTTGGAGAGAGTCCCCACATGTTTCCCACCCCTGTGTCAGACTAGAACTTGGGTTAAAATCTTGTGAAATTCACAATTTCCATTCACACAACCCAACAAGCAACTCTGCATGGTTGCCATGGGGGGGGGGGGTGTTGGGAGGGAGGGCATCCATAATTTACCTGACAGAGAAGTGGTTAAAAAAGTGGTTTGTTATCATGGTTTCTACCCTCCCTGCTCAGTCCCGCTGTTGGTATGTCTCCTGCCAGCCACTGCACCTGAAATCTAATCCCAAGGTGCATTGCTCCTTTTCTGTGTTGCCTGCCCTTCCTCATTGGTCCACATATAGAGGCTGGATGGGTGGAGCAGCTCCTATCATTGCCAGAGGACTCAATACTAGTTGCATACCATGAAACCATGAGCCTGATTTCAGAAAATGTGACAAGCCACAGTCGTACAGAGAAACCATAGAACAACCATTGGTTCTTATCACAATTTCTAAAGATCAAGCTTATCATGGTGAAATTCTATGACTGGGTTCAGACAACACAACCATGGTAAAAAAAAAAAAGAAGCCATGGTTTGTGCTGTCTGAACCCAGCCACTGTTTCATCCTAAGTTATCACCCTTGCCCAGTGTTGTGGTCTCCAGGTGTTTTCAGTGACAACTCTCATTATCCTTGTTCACTGGATATGCTGCTGAGACTTATGGGAATTGTAGTCCAAAGTATCTGGAGGAGAGCATTTTGGGGAATTTTGTTAAGATCATGGAACATTAACAGAAACACAGAAACAGAGCAAGTCAGAAGGGGTCTCCCAGGCCATCTAGTCTGACCCCTGCTCCAACTGGCTCCACTTATGACATGCCTACCATGTGCATGTCAAATTAGAATTATTATGATTATTACATTGCATTTCTATGCTGCTTGTAGCCAAAGCTTTCTGGATGGTTCACAACATTTTAGTCACCCATCCAGATTTCAACCAGGCCTGACTCTGCTTAGCTTCCAAGACTAGACAGCATCAGGCACTTCAGGCTATGTGGAAGCTAATTGCTCATTCTTTCCACTGAGCAATGGCCCTCCATTGCACGGACTTTCAGTCACATGCTGGTAGAAACTACTAAAGGGGAGGAACATGTCACACAGAATGAGATGCGCTGCCATATCAATGTCACCGCCATTTGACATGACTACTGAGAACAGAGTGGCTGTTTCTCCCAACCTCTGACTTGGGTCGACTCTTGCGGCATTAATCATGCCAAAGTTTGGCTCTGAGCTACTGGCATATTTGCCAATCAATTCTGCAGAAAACTCCAACAGTAATGACCAAAACTGACTTTTTGTGCATGGAGTCCAGAGTTATTTAACTGGTTGTGGGATTTGGGGTAATGAGGTATCTGCGGCTGGCTGTGATAGGTAGGAAGACATCGTTCTTGGTGACTCACTGTGTGGTGAGTTATGCAAGCAATTTCACATATTCAAGCAATTACTTGCAATTACCATGTGATTAACGTAATGTGCGAACTGGCTCTGCCTGGTATGAAAGGCAATTTCCTGGCACTGTTGGGTGCATGTGCTTACCCAGCAATTAACAGTTTGTAAGCTCAGAACTCATTTTCTTTGCATCATAGAAATGTCTTCTTTTCTCAGGGGTAGATTAATACACCTGGGGGCCCTGAACTGAACTGCATTTCAGGAAGATCCACATCTCTGACCTAGAATACATGTTTCCTCCTCACCCAACATTCAGAACACCAAAGAAGATTCATGCAGATACAGAACAGTCCATACGCACATGCAGGCATCCCTCCCCATCAGGCCCTGTTCCTGGGGTTTCCCTGCCTGCACCAGGCAGTGCTCCTACAGTCACCAATATCCCAAACATGAGGTGTTTCTCTGCCCCAGGCAACTGTGCATTCTGCTTTAAGCAGTGCAACACAGGACTCTTGAAATGTTGAAGGCACTGCTGGGATACAGTTCTCAGAGCCTGCTCAGTCAAGCACCAGCTGAAGGTGGAGGGCCAGGTTGGATTAGCATCCTCTGTTTAAAGGGCCAACTTGTCCAAATGAGTTTAATGATAAAGATATGCTGATGACCTGCAGCTCTCTCTCTCAACTTTCATCTCCAACTTTCATCTTCAACAGGGGAGGCTGTGCCTGGTCTGGCCTCAATAATCGACTGAAGAAGGACTATCAAAATGAAGCTCAGTTCAGAGAAGACTGAGATGCTATTAGTGGGTGGTGCTTCTGATCAGGTGGAGGGAATGCAACCTATTTCAGCATCAGGTAAAGACTTTTGTCTACTGCAAGGCATCCAGTTAGTCTACTGGGGCCTGCTAGTTCAAGATTTTTCCAAGTTATGTTTTCAAAATCTGTTTTAAATTTGGTTTTACATTTTGTATTGTAAACTTTCCATGATGCTTTAATATGGTGTGTTATATATTGTATTTTTACTGTGCTGTTGGGAACTGCGCAGAGAGCTTTAGCTGTTGGGTGGTATAGATATTAATTAATTAAATCAATGAATAAAGAAATCTGATATCACCAGTTAGCATATACCACACAATCTTTAACATGAATTTAAAGTTATCCAAACTATTCCTAAAGTTGCATCTACACATATAAATCAACAGGTGCACATTTTATGTGCACTTCGCCTTTGTCCTCTTTTTTGGCAATTAGAAGAGACCATCTGATATGAAAAGTGTGTTCAGTTTCCGCTGGCAGGTTAGGAAGGATTCTGGGTGTCTCCTCAGATCTTAGATTGTTTGGCTTGTCTGTCCAAAGCACTGCAGCCTTGGATGGCTCTTTTTGCTGTTTGTGCTCTTTGTCCTGGTCTTACCTTCAACAACTGAGCCAGGATCCTTTTTCTCTTAATTTTTTAAACTTTTTTTACTCAGGAGGCAGTTGGTTGGCCACACGTATGGCTAGGGACCCCCATATCTGCTGTTTCAGTAACTGCAGTTTTACTTAGTGGAGGCTGATCATCAGCTCTCCACATTTGCAGGGGATTAGGGGCCCAGGACTCCCACAAAAGTGGAAAACTGCAAATATATCTGGGAAAAACCATGAATATCTCTGTAGGGAACTATAACTGTGAATATCTCTAGGGAACTATGCACTCTCTTTAGGGATGCCATGCTGTTTGTCTTGGTACTGGCCAGACACACTCACATGTTTTGTCTCCCGGTGGGCACAAAGACTCTAGAGATATTTGTTGTTTTTCAGAGAGGTATTTGCAGTTTTGCCACTGTTTGGGGTCCTGCACCCCTAATCCCTGCAAATGTAGTATTTGCTACTATTCAAGGCTTCAGGCATCTGCTGAGGAACTGTACCTTATGTCTCTCTTTGAGGAAATGGTGCTGATTCCCATTTTAATTCTGCAATCATGATCATGTTCTGATTTGAATCCAAAAGGCAAAGGTGCATGTGATGAAGGTATTTCCCACTTAAAATAGGGCTGGCAAAACAGGGGTTTGACTTGGGTTTACTGCAGCCTTTCAGGAATGCAGGCACAGTTATAAAGCATGCAATTGCAGTGAGATGGGTGGAGAGAAGAGGCAACGTTGGTCATATGAAATAATATGTATGAGTATTTATTTCTTATTTAAAACTTTTATACCCCACCCACCACTTGACATCTCAGGATGGCTTACAATAAAGAATAATAAAATAGAAACAACACAGCATCCTACAATCAAGATAAAAACCCCAGTTAAAACAAGCTAAGCATTAAAACAGTGGGAAAAAAAGTTTTGTTTTTTTAAATGACTACCTAACATGGGGTGCATGTCAGTCCATTAAATGTAAAACAGGGACAAGGAACTTGTTGCCTTCCAGAAGTTGTTGGATTGTAATTTCACCATTATCCATCACCACTGACTACACTGGCTAGGGCTGATGGGAATTGCAGTCCAATATCTGAATGCCCCCCGCCCCCCCAATCTATGGTCTAAAATTACCTAGCTGCAGTTGCATCTATAACTCACTTGGAACCCCATTTTAAAACTACGGCAATCAGGGGTAAAGAAAATGAGGATTGACTTTGGGGAATTGTATAGAACAGAACCTTTTGGGAAGGTCTAGCTTTCCAGAAGGCATGTCTACACCTGGCAGAATTCCCTTGTCTATACTATTAAATGTACAGTCAACTGGTCTTTCTTTACATCTGGTCCTACTACTGAAATTTCCACTTCTCTGGAAGTCCACATCTTCAGAAAACCAAGCCAAATGTACAATTGTTAAGGACCTTAAGGAACAGCAGAACAAATTTCTTTCCAGGAACAGCCTTGTAAAAATTACTCCAGAAGTCTGAGGCAGGAGCTGGTAGCTGCAAACTCTAGTCTGCGTGTGTGCGTGTAAGGAAGGAAGGAAGGAAGGAAGGTGCTTGAAGTAAAAACCTAGTGTTTTCAGAAAAAATAAATAAAATAAAATACTCTATGATTCTTGGCATCTTCTTGAAGTCACTAGCACGATGCATGGGGGAAATTCCTGCCAGTTCCCATTTGCAGTTCAGGAGTTCAGTAAAATCACCAGGCATGCTTGGAAATGTTGCAGTAAGCACAATGCCCGAGCAAAGCAAAGCAGTAAACATGATGACTGCCGCTTTATTGCGGGGCTTCTTTGGGAACTAATTTGAAGCAGTTGCATTCCCAGAGCAGCAGAGGCACGGCAAGACCTTAGCTAGCATATTTTAAATTAGGCCTTTCTGTTTGTGATAGTCCCTGCCTTGTGTTGAACTGTGGGGTGATTGACAGTCTGTGCATCCTTAACGTGTGTGGAACTCATACAGTGGGAAGAGCAGGGAGAGGGAAGGATCCCTCAGTGAGATAAATATTGTAAGAGGTAATGATCCCAGCCCTGATTACGCTCTGTTTTGCGGCCTTTTATAGAGTCAGGTGATCCTAGCTGGTTTTGATAGGCCCCCTTTTGGGAGGGGGGCTGTTAGGGAGGTGGGGCAGGGTAATCAGGGAAGAAAACACAATTCCCAAATCAAACCAAATTCTTAATTTGGAAAATAATTCCCTGACACAATGTTTGTACATGAATGAACACATGAACCCCCAGCTGTGAAGACTAACCCCCACTCCCAAAATACTTCCTCCATAGCTATTTGCAGATGACTGAGATGGGAATTCTTCCATACTTGCAGTGCCCTTGATTGGGGAATGCAAACAAGGACAGCAACAATGTCCTACGTGGATGCCGGAGCATTTTCTCCAACCATGTGCGGAAAGTCAGGGTGTGTGGTGGTTGGAGTGATGGGCTGGGACTTGGGAGATCTGAGTTCCAGAGTTTGCTTGGCCGTGAAGCTCATTGGGCAGGCTGCAAGATAAACTGAAGGGGTGAGGTTTGGGTTATGTAAACTGCCTTGGCTTCCTTGAGGAGGAAAAATGGCAGGATAAAAGTGCAATATTTTTTTTAAAAAAAATGCAGTCTCAGTCTTGCTTGTCTCTTCCTTGGGCTCTCCAGTACCTCTGTTATCATTCCTTAAGCAGCAGCGTCAAGTGGTGAGTCCCAGAAGAAATGAACCAAGCCAGGGCTCCTGAGGAGCAAAAGAGATGGCCGGCTCAGCATGGTCCAAGTTCAGTGCTGGTACGAGCCTTCAGCATCGTGGGACCCAGTTGCAGAAGCCCCTGCCTCGTGCTGTGTTGCCATCTGGGGATTGTGCTTTTCTTTTGCTTTTTGGTTTGGTGTTTCCTGGATATGCCTGTATTTAAACAAGCTTTCCCAGATGGACTAGCCACAGTTTTATTGGCATAATTTGATTTAAGCACATTTTAATTTTGTGTCTTGACCATTTTTCCTTGAATTGTTTACTACTTGGGGATCTTATTAGATATAGAGTAGGACATAAGTCCTTCATGGATCACTGCCTTGTCGTGGCGAAGGGGCTTGCGTAGCACAAGGAAGCTATGAGCTACGCCGTGCAGGGCCACCCAAGATGGACAGGTCATAGCAGAGAGCTCTGACAAAACGTGATCCACTGGAGAAGGAAATGGCAATCCACTCCAACATCTTTGCCATGAAAACCCCATGGACAGTACCAAAAGGCAAAAAGATATGATGCCAGAAGATGAGCCCCTCAGGTCGGAAGGTGTCCAATATGCTACCGGGGAAGAGCGGAGGGCTAGTACTAGTAGCGCCAGAAAGAATGAGGCGACTGGGTCAAAGCTGAAAGGACACTCAGTTGCAGATGTATCTGGTGGTGAAAGGAAAGTCCGATGCTGCAAAGAACTATACTCCATAGGAACCTGGAATGTAAGATCCATGAATCAAGGCAAGCTGGATGTGGTCAAGCAGGAGATGACAAGACTGAACATCGACATCTTAAGAATCAGTGAATTAAAATGGGTAGGAATGGATGAATTTAATTCAGATGACCATCAGGTATACTACTGCGAGCAAGAATCCCTCAAAGGAAATGGAGTTGCCTTCCTAGTCAATGAAAGAGTAGGAAAAGCAGTACTAGAATACAATATCCAAAATGACAGAATGATCTCAGTTCGAATCCAAGGCAAACCATTCAACATCACAATAGTTCAAGTCTATGCCCCAACCACTGGTGCTGAAGAGGCTGAAGTTGACCTGTTCTATGAAGCCTACAACACTTTCTAGAATTAACTTCAAAAAATGATGTCCTTATCATCATGGGGGATTGGAATGCTAAAGTAGGAAGCCAAAAGATAACTGGAATAACAGGCAAGTTTGGCCTTGGAGTACAAAATGAAGCAGGGCACAGGCTGGTAGAATTTTGTCAAGAGAATACGATGGTCATAGCAAACACTCTTTTCCAACAACCCAAGAGACGACTCTACACATGGACATCACCAGATGGTCAACAGAGAAATCAGATTGACTATGTGCTCTGCAGCCAAAGATGGAGAAGCTCTATACAGTCAGTAAAAACTGGACCAGGAGCTGACTGTGGCTCAGATCATGAGCTTTTTGTTGCAAAATTTAGGCTTAAGTTGAAGAAAGTAGGGAAAAGCACTAGGCCACTCAGGTAGGACCTAAATCATATACCTGATGAATATACAGTGGAGGTGACAAATAGATTTAAGGAATTAGATCTGATAGACAGAGTGCCTGAAGAACTATGGATGGAGGTTCACAACATTGTACAAGAGGTAGCAACTAAAACCGTCTCAAAGAAAAAGAAATGCAAGAAAGCAAAATGGCTGTCTGAGGAAGCTTTACAAATAGCTGAGGAAAGTAGGGAAGCGAAAGGCAAGGGAGAAAAGGAAAGATATACCCAATTGAATGCAGAATTCCAGAGAATGGTTGGAAGAGATAAGAATGCCTTCTTAAATGAACAGTGCAAAGAAATAGAAGAAAACAATAGAATAGAGAGGACCAGAGATCTCTTCAAGAAAACTGGAGATATGAAGGGAATGTTACATGCAAAGATGGGCATGATAAAGGACCAAAATGGCAGGGACCTAACAGAGGCAGAAGAGATGAAGAAGAGGTGGCAAGATTACACAGAAGAATTATACAAGAAAGAGCTTAACGTCCCTGAGAACCACGATGGGGTGGTCACTGACCTCAAGCCAGACATCCTGGAATGTGAAGTCAAATGGGCCTTAGGAAGTCTGAGCAACAACAAAGCTAGTGGAGGCGACAGTATTCCAGCTGACCTATTCAAAATCTTGAAAGATGATGCAGTAAAAGTGCTACACTCAATATGCCAGCAAATTTGGAAAACTCAACAGTGGCCACAGGATTGGGAAAGGTCAGTTTACATTCTGATCCCAAAGAAGGGCAATGCCCAAGAATGTTCAAACTACCACACCATTGCACTCATGTCACATGCTAGCAAAGTGATGCTCAAAATCCTACAAGCTAGGCTCCAGCAGTATGTGGACCAAGAACTACCAGAAGTACAGGCAGGATTTCGAAGAGGGAGAGGAACTAGAGATCAAATTGCCAACATACACTGGATCATGGGGAAAGCTAGGGAGTTCCAGAAAAACATCTACTTCTGCTTCATTGACTATGCTAAAGCCTTTGATTGTGTGGCTCACAGGAAACTGTGGCAAGTTCTTAAAGAGATGGGAGTACCAGACCATCTTATTTGTCTCTTGAGAAACCTATATGTGGGTCAAGAAGCAACAGTGAGAACTGGACACAGAACCACTGGTTGGTTCAAAATTGAGAAAGGTGTTCAGCAAAGCTGTATAATGTTGCCGTGCCTATTTAATTCATATGCAGAGCACATCATGAGAAAGGTAGGCCTAGATGAATCACCAGTTGGAATTAAGATTGCTGGGAGAAATATTAACAACCTCAGATATGCAGATGATACCACTCTAATGGCAGAAAATGAAGATGAACTAAAGAGCCTCTTGATGCAGGTGAAGGAGGAGAGTGCAAAAGTTGGCTTGAAACTCAACATTAAGAAAACTAAGATCATGGCATCCGGTCCTCTCACTTCCTGGCAAATAGATGGGGAAGAAATGGAGGTAGTGACCGATTTTATTTTCCTGGGCTCCAAGATCACTGCAGACGGGGACTGCAGCCAAGAAATTAAAAGACACTTGCTCCTGGGGAGGAAAGCTATGGCAAATCTAGGCGGCATGCTAAAAAGCAGAGACATCACCCTGCCAACAAGAGTGCATATAGTCAAGGCTATGGTTTTCCCAGTTGCAATGTATGGCTGTGAAAGCTGGACCATAAGGAAGACTGAGCACCAAAGGATTGAGGCCTTTGAATTGTGGTGCTGGAGGAGACTCCTGCAAGTCCCTTGGACCGCAAAGTGATCAAACCAGTCAGCCCTACAGGAGTTCCTAGGAGAGGAACCCTAACTGCTCTTTAGAAGGCCTGAAACTGAAGATGAAACTCAAATACTTTGGCCACCTAATGAGAAGGAAGGACTCCCTGGAGAAGAGCCTAATGCTGGGAACAATTGATGGCAAAAGAAGAAGGGGACGGCAGAGAATGAGGTGGCTGGATGGAGTCACTGAAGCAGTTGGTGTGAGCTTAAGCGGACTCCGGGGTATGGTGGAGGACAGGAATGCCTGGAGGAATGTTGTCCATGGGGTCTCGATGGGTCAGACATGACTTCACGACTAACAACAAAGCAACATCAACGGGAATGATTTTAATTGCAAAAGTGACATAGGAAAAAGGTTAACGGCTGCCTTTAGCACTGTGGTTTTTGCTCTGGTTGCTCACCTCCACCCACAGCTAGGAATGTCAGAGAAATCCTCCAAGGACTCAAATGAATTGAATTTCTAAGTATCCATCCCATGGATTCTATGGTAGGCTGGCTTTTCCTGAGTTGCTGATTTAGGGGGGGAGGGGGTTAAAAAAATTCCATAATTTGAGGAAAATTTAGTCAAAAAACAAAGGCAATATTAGATCTGGGCTAAAATGCAAAAGTAGCATTTTAAGGGGATTTGCATATGTTGTGGGAGTTGTGCCTTTTTTTGTTTGTTTGTTTAGTTGCAAAGCTGTGTCCGATCCATCGCAACCCCATGGACAACCTTCCTCCAGGCTCTCCTGTCCTCCACCATCCCCCGGAGTCCACCCAAGCCCATACCCACTGCCTCAGTGACTCCATCTAGTCACCTCATCCTCTGCCATCCCCTTCTCCTTTTGCTCTCAATAGTTCCCAGCATCAGGGGTTGTGCCTTTTACCGTTTGCTAAATTGTGTACAAACTCATTTGCACAAGCTGCAATTCCATCAATGAATAGATTGTTGTTTTAATCATGGGTGCACCCTACTGTAGATGGGAAGAAATGAAATCCTTCGTATCAAAGATAAACAAACGGTTGAATACAGGGATGAAATACAGATACAAGTGATTCATAAACAAGCAGAAGAAAGCTTAGACTCCCTTCTTAGTTGCTGTACTGGATCCCTAAATAGGGATGTTCCGTGGGCCTCCAAAAGTCCCTGGGTGAATGACGCCTCAATTCTTCCCTCCAGGCCAAGAATGAAGGATGACGTCTCTTGCCATGGATTTTATAAAGTTCTTCTCTTCCACTATTGCAGAGTCGGTCAATATGCACACAGGTTCTAAATCCCCTTTCCTGGGAATGAAGCAACTATAGTAAGGTAAACAGTTTTTTCCCCTCACAGCATCCCTTGCCTACAAAATGATTGTGTAAGGCCACTTCAGGGCAATTATCTCTGGTGCCATTCCTAATCAATTGAAGGCCATGGCTCTGGGGATACAGAAAAAGTTCATTACATTCCCTGCTGAACCTTAATAAGGTAGGATATATATATAAGAACTGAATAGTCCTTTCCATCCCATTTCCATATTGCTCTATGATAGGGATGGACAAACCTGCTAATATTGGTTTCTCTCATTTTCTTATTTGTCCAATCCCAACTGGCTTGAACTTTAAGAATCATCCGACTTTAAACTTGCTTCAACTAAAACTTTGAAAATTCTCTCTCTCTCTCTCTCCAAAGTCCATGTAACTGTGATACATTTATCATGTCAAAAAATTAAATAATAATAAAATAAATAAAGTTAAAAAGATCATTCCCCCCCCGCACAAAAAACCCAATTTGTATAAGCCTTTGACTTCCCCAAATCTCTCCTTATAAAAGGTGGGTGCATGGTGGGGGAGGGAAGATGAAGTAAAAAAGTGACTAGATGGTGAAGACATGATGTCTGTCAGTGAAGAGTAGACGAAACCAGTACCAGGCATAGCTTTGGAGGAGGAATATTGTGATGCCATGACCACACAGGACTCACTGCTCCTGGATGTTATGCATATTAGAACAATATAAAATTTGATTTTTTTTTAAGTTGGCACAAACATTTATTTATTTATTTATTTGGGTTTGTATTTATATCCTACCTTTTTTCCATCATGGAACTCCAGGAGGCTACGGGGAAACTACCCAGAGCTGCTGAGCTTCCGGCCAAGCAGGCTTCAGATCAAGCTGGAATTGATAGCATCTTGCCCTTTCCACCAAGGCACACATATTTTCTAGCAACTTCCCCAGGTATAATATATTTTTACATTATTTTTCTCAATACATGCACTTATATTAAAGAACACCTTTCAAAAATTCAGAGAAGAGTGGATGTTAACGCTGATATTTCAGAGGATAACTGATTTTCACTTCACACATAGAGGTTCAAAAGATATGAGGTTAAGTAAATTTGCATTACCATTAACATGCACACTGAACCAATTTCTGCCTCATACCTAATCAATATTTTCTTAAAAGAAACTTCACAGAATATGCAGAATAACTTAAGAACATAAGACAAGTTGTGCTGGATCAGACCAAAGGTCCATCTACACACAGTGGTCAAGGAGGCAGCATTCAAAAATTAGTGAAGAAGTTCAGTTGATCCAAATATTAATTCCTTCCATTAGTTAATTAGTCAAAAATAGCTGAGGAACTTAGTTAATCTGAAGATTATTTAATCAGCACTTAATTCATGTAGCTATTTAATTAATCAAAATTAATTTGAGGAGCTTAGTTAATTCAAAAATTAGTTGAGAAGCGGTCAGTCATGTTGCTTTGTACAGGAGTAGAAATTGATCAAGGGCCACAAGAATGAAATAGGAGATTACGCTCTCCTTCTTGTCACAATACTTTGGAATACTGGGAAATCTTCCACTCAGTGTCACAGCGTTTATTCATCACATTTTTATCCCACACTTCCTCCAAGAAGTTCACTTCCTCTCCACCCTCCTAATTAACTTCACAAGAAGCCTAGCAGCTTAGGTTAGGCTGAGATAGGGCTACACGCTGAAGGTCAGCCAATGAACTATTCTATGTCAGAATAGGGATTTGAATGCAGCGTCGTTCCCAGCCGTTCAGTCCTGTTTGACCCTCGGATCCTTGCTCTCCATGCCCCTCTGCCTCACCTTGCATCCTTCAAGGCTGCCATGGCCATGGCCATCTCTGTGTCCTCCTTGATGCGCGACCCCTTCTCCTTTTCCCACTGATCACTCCCAGCATGATTGACTTTTCGAGTGAGCCAGCTCTCAGGGCATGGCCAAAGTGAGAAAGCCTTTGTCTGGCAATCTTGGCTTTGAGTGATTTTTTGGTGAGGCTTGGTCTAGGACTTCTTTGTGTGCAATTTTTGCAACCCATGGGATTTGAAGGTAGCCTCAGTCTAAATCAAGAGTGGACCATATGTTTTTGCTCCCCCCACACGGGTGCTAAAACAGGTAAATGGAGGTGGTGGTGGTGTCCATCACTGCTGCAGAAAACCAAAATGGTCAAAATTGTTTGCAAGTTGATTTTTACCCTTTAGGGACTCTGCAACATCTCTCTCCTCTCTCTCTCTCTCTCTCTCTGACATGTACCAAATAAATTACAGTATATTCAGAATTCCAGCTGCTTCCTTGTGGGTGAAATATATCATGATTTAATGAAGACAGCCATCTGCTGTTGTGTATAATCCTAATTAAGAAATATATGAATCAGAACAAAATTAACTCCAAAGCAATTAGTATTGTATAACTTTTGCAAGGAATGTATGGCAATTACTATGCAAAAAGCTTTCTTAAGCATGTTGTAGCTATCATCGCATCTTTAATGTGCTGAGGCAGATATAAGAACTTTGATTGCCCGTAGCAGATATCACCACAAATTTGTGCCATCATGGAATATCAGAACTGAAAACAGCTGATTTAGAGGTCAGCATATCCATCATGTTTTGAAAACTCCATGTTTGCTCTCTTTTTACTGCTGGGTGGCAAACAAATGAATGAAAATGCAATCTCACAAATTAAATGAATGTACAGAAAAAGATTTTTCAATGTGAACATTGTGATCTTTTAGGCTGCGGTCCTATGGACTCTGAAGGTGGAGCCCCTGCCCACCCTCTGTGCTGGCTGCCTCCCTTGGTCATTACTGGGCCTTGGAAGTGGGGAGGGGTGGCAACAGGGTGCTGATGGGGTGGGAAGAGAAGGAGGCTGTGGGGCTGCAGAGCTGCACTAATTCCAATTCCAATCAGTACCCCAGCTGCCTTCCCCCCACTCACCAAAACCACCATTTAGATAAAATATAGGACGATGTCTGCTGCTCCCACGCCTTGTTCTTTGTTTGGAGGCTTATGAGTATCTTCTAATAGGATTGCATCCTCCATCAATTGAATAATGGCCTTGTTTGGTCACCAGAGTTCTAGATTAGGCACCTAGGTGGTATGGCCACCTTGAGGGTCAAGTCTGGTGCATAGACCTATGGTTTCAGCATTAGGGATGTATGAAGCGTATATTATTCTTGTATTCTTGTAATAAGCGTATTATTCTTGTAAGCCGCCCCGAGGCTTCGGAGAATGGGGCGGCATAAAAATGTTTTAATAAATAAAAATAAATAAAATATTCTGTGTCGAAAGTCTGCTGTGCAGTGACCCACAATCTGAGTTCCTGTGAAGCGTGCTCAGCGTTTGTGGGGTGCACAGCAGGAAGTGAGCCCCACCTGCTGTGCAAGCAGTGCCATCTTCCATATCTTCCCCTGCTGGCAGCAGAGAGTGAGGAAGAAAGTTGGTTGCCAGGGATGGTGGCTGGTGTGCCCACGAGCAGCTCCCCACTTTCATATGCTGCAAGCACTCCTGGGGAGGCTGCTGGCTGCACAATTGAGGATCTGTGAGCATTTGCAGACCCCTTCTTGGCTCGGCTTGCTTCGCGGGACTGGGCCGAGCATGAGAGGAAACCCACAGAATCTGGAGGGGCAGATTGCAAAAGCGTTTGTCTGAACCTATTCCGCACCCTTAAGGTCCCATTCATATGGAGGTGGGGAGGCTGTGTTTGATACAGAGATGTTCAGGTTTTGTTAAATCTGTTAGGTCCACATTTCCCAATTGTCAAGAGGCTTTGGCTCCATCATCTTATTTCCTTTTTAACCTGAATTTGGGTTCACTGTAATTGTGCAATATGCAGCCATGCACATTTTCATTTCCAAAAATGCACCATCTCCCCCACCCCATGGATAAGCACCTCATGCCTTAGCCTCTGGGGGCACATCCACTTGTGGGGGCTGGTATTTTTCTACAACTTGGTTTGCATAAAATTCTGCAAAATGTGTGTCTGAAAGTCCATGGGATCCATGCAGCTGAAGAAAGCCAGTCTGTTGCAGAAACTGTGGGTCAGATTCCTAGAAATCCAAATTCATCTGAATCCACTGTGGACTGCTTCCTAGTTTAGCCCATTCCATTTTGAGTGCTTACATAATTTACTGCCCATCTGGAGTTCTGACCAAACTAAAAAGAAGCTGCCCCTTCCACAGAGAAATCTAGATGTTGCGGGGAAGGTTGGACTTTCTTCCTGGCATGCATGTAACTTTCCCATCCATTCTTTATGCCAAAAATTATGCTAAATTTTTGTGGGTCATAGTTCTATTAAAGAGATGAGAGAAAGGCTAATAAAAAAGAAGGTAGGAGAGAGAGGCAGCATTTTAGGACTTCCAGCTGGATTTGGTGGCAATATTACAGAAGCCACGTGTGTGAAGCCATGTCTTCCTCAAGAAACCGCTTGGAAGATTAAATGAAGGCCACAGAGCCAGGGATGCACAGATCAGCCTACTTTCCACGTTCCATATCTGTTTTGCATGTGTTCATTCATGTGCGCATTAGCAGAGTCAAACTGCAATGCAAAAATCAGGACAGAGATCATATGGAATACATGTTTAAATACATATTTTTGTAATATTGTCTCACAAAATATGCATTGCAAAGGTGGCAGCCCTGTCGTCGCTTAACTGGGAGCAGGCCTGATTGAAATCATGTGCAGCATTGCCGCGCCAATGCCTTTAGGACTCTACGAGGCTATTAAGGGCTACTAGCCCTGCTGGCTCTGGGCTACCTCCTTTAACAGAGGCACCATGCCTGCCTGCTGCAGTTGCTGAGGAGCTGGGCAGGCAGCGCTCTTGCCCCCATCCTGCTTGAGGGACCTGTGGGCAGCTGCTTTGCCACCGTGTGCATGCCGTGCTGGGCCAGAAGGACCTTCGCTCTGATCCAGCAGGGCTCTTCTTGCATTCTTATCCTGGAAGGCACAGCTGGGTCTGTTTCTGAGCCATGAATCGCATCACGAAGTTCAGAGCTCCACCACATCCGAAAGAGAGCTGTGCTCTAATTCATCTATCAGTCTGGCATGGACCAGCTCAGGTGACTTTGAGATGTGGGCCAAACAAAATCAAACAGGTAACTACGATAACAAATCAGTGCATGCTGTTGCTTGAAAACCTTCAAGCAACTGAACATCACCTTGCCTTGAAGAAAACATGATGTTTGGAAACAGCCTTGGTTAATAATATATCCATTAGAGATCTTTGAGGGCCTCAGACTGAGTATTGGGGCTCTCTGACGTGCATTGTGCTCAGTATCAGAGCTGCAGGCTTTCTGAGGAAGGAGTAATTTTGATGAACTGCTGCTTCACACAGCAAGGCATTTATCTTTATCCCCGCAAGACAGTCATGGGAAGAGGTGGAGGCAAACTGCCTGCCGATCTGAGCAGGCCTTCAGGAAGCCACGCGAGAAGCCATTCCATTCAGAGCCTGAAGGTTAGGAAGCTTATCAGTTCAGACACCACAATGATGGTATTACACTAATGGAAGAGCATTGGCTAGATAATATTAAATAATGGTCTTTGCTGTATTCTTGGATAAATTACCATGGAAGAGTACTTAACATTTGAATCAAATGGAGACATTTTTTTTTCTTTTTTTAATGTGGAAAGAACCATCTATCAACTTTTTATCAGTCCGTCAGATAAAAGCTGCCTGAAGTACTAAGGAGCTCAAGATGAAGTCAAGGAGTTTTAACGAGTGCAGCAGATTTACCAGGCTAATAAAGGATGGTATGTGCAGCAGCTGGGTAGGAGAAAGCATGTCGTAATGCTGGGACAGGTAGAATCTTTATACAGTCGTGAGCTCCAGTATGGCATGCTTCAGTTCCACTGAAATCCCATAAGGCCAAGGCTGGGGGTGAGCCCCGAAACCCACACTTCTGCATGCACCCATTTTCTGGAAGCCACATTAAGGATGCTTGGCCAAACACACAAGCATATATGCACACCACACACTCATCACCACTCCCCGTAAAGCAAAATCATACACATGAACACATATAAACAGCATATTGCATGGGTACGCACCACCACAACACAACATATCCACCAGCACCCAAATTTTCTGGTGTGTGCAGCAGAGAATTCTCATCCAGATGAAGAACAGGCAACTTCCTTAAGGCTAGGGCAGTTAGTGTCTTATTCCTCCTGTCCAGAGGACCTAGCTCTGCCATTGTCCTCTGACTCGGAGGATGCTTCAGTTCCGCTGAACCAGCAGAAGCAGCACCTTGCAGTCATCTCAGGCTCCTAAGTCTGAGATGGGCTGTGCTGACCACACTACAGGTCTTGTCAGCCTACATACAACTGCCATTAGTTTTAGCTGGTCACAGCATCCTCCTATCGTTCTAGCAGGAGAGAGTTCCAGCCAGCAAAGACTCACTTGGAGCTATCCAAGGTCCCATTTTCTCCTTGGCTTCCTCAGACTACCATCAGATCTTACCAGGTCTCTCTATGAACCTCAAGAGGCCACAGAACAGAAGCATTTCTCCCTATATGTTCTTGTTTCTGGGTGGCTGAGCACACTTCAGAATGAAGTGCTGTGCTGTATTTGCTAAGAATACCTCAGTGGAAATCTCTCAAAGCATGTTCAAAATCTAGATGGTGCTGGAGACTGTGCCCCTCTCCCTTCAAGAATCTTTACAACAGTTGGGAATGGTAAGGAGCTTGGAAGTCAGTATGGGAAGTGTCAGCAGGTGAAGGCATACCCATGGACACCATACTGGGGACAAAGCCATAAACAGGATGCAGGTCATAGTGAGCATATCTACTACGCCACTGAGTCACACAGGTCCTCTTCAACCTGCATGTAGGTTTAGGGATGTTGGATGATATCCCACTGCATCATTCCTTCAGTACAAAAGATGATGCACTAGCAGAAATTAACTTCTGACCTACGTGCAAGACAGAAATTTAAAAATATATATACTAGTACAAGTGTGGTTGTGTGAGTTGCTGTTGTTGTTAGTTGCGAAGTCATGTCCAACCCATCGCGACCCCATGGACAACATTCCTCCAGGCCTTCCTGTCCTCCACCATCCCCTGGAGTCCACTTAAGCTCATGCTGACTGCTTCAGTGACTCTATCTAGCTACCTCATTCTCTGCCGTCCCCTTCTTCTTCTGTAGTCAATTGTTCCCAGCATTAGGCTCTTCTCCAGGGAGTCCTTCCTTCTCATTAGGTGGCCAAAGTATTTGAGTTTCATCTTCAGGATCTGGCCTTCTAAAGAGCAGTCAGGGTTCATCTCCTCTAGGACTGACAGGTTTGATCACCTTGCAGTCCAGGGGTTTCACAGAAGTCTCCTCCAGCACCACAAGTCAAAGGCCTCAATCCTTTGGCGCTCAGCCTTCCTTATGGTCCAGCTTTCACAGCCATACATTGCAACTGGGAAAACCATAACCTTGACTATATGCACTTTTGTCAGCAGGGTGATGTCTCTGCTTTTTAGTATGCTGTCTAGATTTGCCATAGCTTTCCTCCCCAGGAGCAAGTGTTTTTTAATTTCTTGGCTGCAGTCCCCGTCTGCGGTGATCTTGGAACCCAGGAAAATAAAATCTGTCACTACCTCCATTTCTGAGTTGCTGTACATTATGCTTATTCTACTGGTTGCACAAGAGCTTGCACCTGCTGTGCAACTCATTGCACATGTGCAGCCACTTGCACAACTGGTTGCATAAGAGTAAGGGGCAATGACATGCACGATGGAAAGATTCAATTAAACACTTCCAATGCTATTTGAATTTATGGAATGATGCCATAGGACACCTGCCTGTAGTACTTAAAAGTAACCTTATCAATAGCATCCAATATAAATTGCAAAACTAACTTGGTAGAGGT